>NC_135179.1:18930046-19585046 GCF_041146795.1 Maylandia zebra | reverse complement strand
TTAGCCGATATGATGCCTGACAGGAGCTTCCATGTAGTACTGAGGCAGGTTATTGGTCGGTAGTTGGAGGGGACCGGTCCCTTCTTGGGGTCCAGGACCGTCCGGCCTTCAGTTAGCCATTCCGGGTGTCTCTCGTTAACTAGCAGCTGGTTCATTTGTGCTGCCAGACGCTCGTGGAGTGCAGTCAGCTTCTTCAGCCAGTAGGCGTGAACCATGTCGGGCCCTGGTGCTGTCCAACTCTTCATACTGGAGACCCTTTCTTGGATATCTGCCACTGTGATGGTTACTGGACCCTGTTCAGGGAGGTCGCTGTGGTCTGCCCTCAGATCCACTAGCCACTGAGCATTGCCGTTATGGGTTGCATCCTTCTCCCATATGCTCTTCCAGTATTGCTCCGTCTCCAGCCTTGGTGGTGCTGTTCTCTTATTGTTCCCTTGCCACTGAGAGTACACCTTTGCTGGTTCTGTGGAGAACAGCTGGTTTATTCTCCTGCCTTCTATCTCTCTGGTGTACCTCCTCAAGCGGCTGGCCAAGGCTGTGAGTCTTTGCTTGGCAGTTTCCAAGGCCTCAGGTATGGACAGCTTGCTGTATTTCTTAGGCACCTTATTTGTCTTACCTTTCTGCAACTCCGTTAGTTGGCTAACCTCCCTCCGTGCTACGTTGATCTTGCCCTCTAGCCTCCTTCTCCATGGAGGGTACTGCCCCTTGTCGCTGTTCAACTTGTAGCCAAGCATCTCACTGATCACTGCTGCCGTATTGTAGATCAGCTTGTTAGTGTCGGTAATCGTGGTTGTAGGTATTGCCCGTAGTGCTGCATTAACATCATCTAGCAGACCTTCTGAGGGTACTTCACGTAATCTTGGTAACCGGCTACGGGGGATCCAGGTTTCAAGCTTGGCCATGATCCTATTTTTCAGGTCAGTTCCTCTCGCACTCAACGATCCTTCTCCTATCGCACTTGGGGCTATGTACCCAATCTCGGGTGGGGGTGATGATATCGCCCCCCTGACCTGGCGTCCTGACTCCTCCTTGCCGTAGCATTTGTGTTGTACCTCGTCAATCTCTAGCTGTGAGAGCAGTCCCTTCTTTCGAATGTTGGAACACTGAGCTACTAGTTGTTTCGCCGTCATTGTGGATGTTGGGTATCGAAGAATCCATAGGTCCCTCATCCTATTCATGTAGCCCCTTCCGCCGGGGTTACTTGCGTAGTAGCATTCCAACAACGCCCTGTTTTCGTCCCTTGCCCACCGATGCCTTCTTGTTCCAGTAGCCCACTTTTCGTCAGGGTGCCCTGGTTCCTCAACACCTGACGCGGACCTTGTTGATCCGGGCGACGTCCGAGCCGGCATGCCTTCATATTTATCTGTCTCGCTCATGTCTGCGGTAGGCTTGCTTAGCATAGGGGGTCTAGCCTTAGGACCCTTACTGGATACAGACGCCCCAGGCAGGAATCGAACTTGCGATCCTCTGTTCCAAAGGCGTGTAGTTTAACCACTACGCTATCCAGCTGCTTAATATGTATATCTATCTATCTATCTATATATATATATATATATATACATACATACATATATACATACATATATATATATATATATATATAGATAGATAGATAGATAGATAGATAGATAGATAGATAGATAGATAGATAGATAGATAGATAGATAGATAGATAGATAGAGAGAGAGAGAGAGAGAGAGAGAGAGATAGATAGATATATACATATCTCAAAGAAATGGCCTGTTTTTCAAGTATCTTCATGATTCTACCTTTACCTATTTTACTTTACTTTACCTACCTACCTCTACCTATTGTATCTACATATATAAAATATCTAGTTCTTTTCAGGCCCTGAAAATATGTATTCAAAGTGATGGAAACATAACAGTGATGTTAATTTCACCAAAAACCAAACCAACAAGTCATTTCTAAAAAAAATTCCTGCAATCACTTTTTGGTAAATACCTGACAAAGATCGGGGGAAAATTGATAGGGCATAGTATCGATAAACTAAAATACTCTGGGGATGCTATGAATAATCTCACCTTATAGAAGGCAACCTTTCTGCAAACAGTTATAGTCTGACTTGGATTGAGTCCAATCACTCTAGGAGACATTGTTGAAGGTTTCATATAATAGCTGTCTAATTTATAAATGTAGACAAACTCCTGCCATGTTTCAATCGGTTTGAATGAGACTTTGTCAGTTAGCACAAATCGAGGGGACTCAACCGGCTGCCAGTTGGTTGTAATCTAGTTATATTCCTATAGAACAGAAAGGTTACTGAACTCAAATGTAACAGTTAAATATTAATTTCTGTTAAATGTGGCTTTCAGTAATTTATCACTCTTAGTTACTGTATTATCAAAAACATATTGAATGTCATTACCAACTTGATCCAGTCAGTTGCAGAATGGTAGCAGCATATTGCTCCAAATTATTTGCATCTTGTATTTTGAACAGTTTACAGCAGTAAGGCTTCTTTCTTTACTTCGCTTTCCTCTCTTACGAATCCTTCATATGGGTCCACAAAACCTTTGCTACACACCACTTTATGACGCTTGGAGGAGCTATACATTACGGTTATGCAATGTGTAAGTTTCTGCCAGAGTTCAACTCATTATACAGCTGTGCTATAAGGTGTCCTCTCTAACGTAGTATCCAAAGTCCTTCTATCATATCCCTGGCATGCATCTGTATGCTGCGCTTTCACTTTAGGTCATCCAATCACATCCAACATGAAAGTGCAGTGTGAGGAAATAAAAAAAAAAACTTTACACTGTTGCTTGCCATCATGACAAGAAAATGAATTGTGTGTTTGTAATTTGCGGACACCAGAATTTAAAAAACTGCAGATTGACTGAAAAAGCCCTAAGTGCATGTTACTCACCGATCCTTCCTGTTTTTATTCGTCCTCCGCTTCTTCCTGTCGCCTCCAGTATCCGCACATGATGAAAACCAGCTTTCACCAGTTTCTGTGCTGCTGCTATACCAGCTATCCCACATCCTATGATCACTACTTTCGCGTCTCTGTGTCCACCCATGTCTGGCAACAACGGTGAACCGCAGCTGTGTCCTTCAGTGGAGCGAAACCCCCCCCCCAGCTGCGAACAAAAATTCTTCCGGTCAAGATTTTCAGAATAAAGTCCATTTTCCGATTTTCCCTAGAAAGCTTGACTACATGGAAAGTTATTCTCGCCATTATAAATAAAATACATTGAAAATATGTTTACAGTATAATATATTATCAATAAGCCAAAATTTCAGGTTTCAAAATTGTAACTTAATAACTTAAAATTTAAAGTTATTTTCTTTGTAAGGAGTGGTCACTCCTCCAAAAAAAGCTTTGTTGAGACAGAGAGATAGAGACAGATGAGCTGACAGAAGAAAAGTTTGCATGCCTCCCTAAAGCTGATCACATGACATCACCTTATATATTCATAGAGAGCTACTTTGTCTTTAGTGGCTTTCTTAAATAAAATACACTTCATTACACATTGAATATTTTATTTGGTGACTTTGAGGAAATGTATTTGTATTTCCAAAACACAAAGACTTCACTTGTCAGTTAATAATTAAAGTTGTATCCTTACTGCAGTTTTTCAGTATTAAACTTTAGAGTATTAGAGAGCAGACAATGTATTTTCAAACAGAGGACTGACATCAAGGTTCTTACAGTTAGCTGGTATTTTGATCTATATAACATACTAACATTTTCATTTCAGATGACAGAAAGCCTGAAACGCCTGGGTGCCCTAGAATGCACCTGGATCCTGGTAATCCTGGTTTATGATTAACCTTGGTGCTTCTAGTACAGAAAAGAAAAACACCTTTGTGGAGGTGCAAGTGAGAAAGTTCCTGCTCTTTATGCATAAACCAATAAAGACAAGAGTATTTGGTGACCTCATAAGGTGAACACAGGGGGAGAAAAAAGTAGACATTAATTTACTTGCATAAATAAACACAGTAAATACACTACAATGTGTCCATGTTTGATTTTATTTATTAATTAAAAACACAATCACAAACCTGGATAGAGCCCTTTTGTCCACTTGTGACAAGTAAAGCAAAGTGCATCTCCTGTCATTTACTTAAGTTTTATTATAGGGAATCTAATAAATTAAGTTTGCATAAACTGAAACAAAATCATTACATAATTCGAAATATTAGGAGGACCGCGGTCCTTTAGAAAATGCAAATATATCATTATTTTGTGTTTAATGTAATGTTTCAATGATTTGGTGTTCTCCCTATTGAGGAAATGAACTATTCTGCATCTGAATCACACATTATATTTGTGGTCTTTTTATTCTATAGAAAGACAAAAAACACACAAGCAACTACATAGCATGTGTCCTGATTGTGGTTTAAAACAGATGATTTGGACTTTGATTTGTGCTTATTAATCATTGCAAAATAGTTGCAATGTCCAGGGAATGCATTTATGTATGGATATTTCCTCTATGGAAAATAAAGCTATTATTTGGTGTACTTTTTATCTAGCTTACTTCATCCATACCTGCAAGTTTTCCCATTTTTAATCAATTCCTTCCTCAGTCACACTCACTAAGGGTTGTATCACTAACCCCACGCCACACTGACCCACTTTTCAATAACTTCCTGCTACTTTGCCTGCCATTTGTATTTGTTCTATTGTACCTGCTTTGCTTAGCAAATTTTATCCAAGCACCTGCCCAACTACTGCTTGCCTGTAGCGATTAAGTCACGTGTGATCTACCTGTCGTTTTTATGGTATGCCATGGTTGACCATGCATAACTGTGTCTTATTTGTTCATAATACACTAAAATTGTTCAGTGCTCTTATTCTTTGATATTTTTTATTAAAATTGTTGGCATTGATTCAGTTTATGCATATTCTTATTTTTAAAATCACAACAAAAACATAATTTTACTTGCATTAATATTACCAACAACTCCACCAGTAAAAGTTCCCTTGGCAACATGTTAGCAATGACTAATGTATAATGTAATGCGTCAACCTTTAAACCTAGATAAGGAGTGGAACTCCAGATTACAACATAACTATGCCACAAGCCCTCTTTTTTCCCATATTCAGCACTGTGGTTTTTAGTGCCAAAAGACAACCACTATGATTACTCAGTGTCACCAGATAAGACACAGATAAGATTTGTCTTTTATCTTATCTGACTAAAGAGCAGTCAGAAAAGATAAAAGACTTATCTGATTGTTTTTTAGTTTAAAAAAAAAAAAAGCTAAAAGAAAAGTCTTTATCTTTAAATTTCTTATATTACAGGGAATTCATGGGCTAACAGAAGCCCAGTAGTGAGTGATGAGTCTATCCGCTTCTCTCCACCCAGTAATAATTGCTCCATGGACGGTGGAGTAAAAGCAAGGATGGGTCGCCTCTCCAGCAAACAACACCTGCAGGGGCTGAAACACACAAGCAGTAAAAGTGAGAAACATTTTTCAAGGTTATATTATGTCACTTTCTGTCTAACTATAAAGTAACAGAAGTCAGTACTTCCCTGGGCAATATGACTCACTTGATTTACTAATAGTTCATCTGCTGCACACCATGCCAAGATATGTCACGTTTTCTACTAGCAATTCTTATCAAACTGTGTTGTGATTTGGCGCTATATAAATAAAATTGAATTGAATTGAACTGTGTTATCACTGGCAGTTTTTATAGATTGAATAAACAAATGTGAACAAATGATGCATTTTTTTCCCAACAGGCTGCTAGTAACAAAGCGCTAAAGGATACTTTTTAAAATGGATTTTAACGGACAAAACACTCCTCTGAAAATGGTCAGGTACAAGGACTGGACTGAACATTTTTAAAGACATTCAAAAAAGCCTGGAGAACTCTTACTCAAGACCACTTTAGAAAAATGACATGAAAGTCTGGCTCCTTGGAAGAAAAATATTAGCGGTGGCTCAAGACGTTCTGTACCTGTGACAGAGTTTCCTGTGAAGGCAGAGGTTCCATCATGTTCTTCAGGTCCTTGGCTGTACAGCCTATGGCTGGGTGACAGTAGGAACCGTATGTCCAGGGATCAGTGAACCACCGGGAACACAGGATTCTCTTTGGTGTGATGGTATCGTTTCCTACACACAAATATGAAATAACCAAGGCTCAACAACTTCAGAAAATATATAAAAAAAAAAGATATAAATAAATTACTTTTACTACATATTAAAGCCTTCCCTCTATGTATGACAGCTTTTTAGGACTTGAATACTGTATATCAGTAACTATTTGCTAGCTCATTTCAGCAGGCAGTGCCTTATACAGCCTGCCCCTCCAATATGCCCCCTGTGACAGCCAGTGGGGTGGCCTTGTGTTCTTGTTTTCTTGTTGCCTGTTTCTTGCAGGTAGGTAGAGCTGACCCAGTTATAGATGCAGCACACCTGAGCAGGCCAGTCCCAGTGTATAAAGACACCTTGACTGAACCATGGCTGTCTCTCTTTGTCTGTCACTCATTATGTTCATTTTGTTCTTCAGTTATGGCTGTTGTATTATTTAACTTGTGTTTAAGTTTCTTTACCTTATTTCATTAAAAATATCTTACAGCCTTTAAAAGCCTGTGTGTGGTCTCCCACTTGCTTGTCACGTCCTTTGAGCTGGGTTGTGACACCCCATTCTGGTTTATTAAAAAGCAGCAGCTGGATCAATTATGGATCAATTATCTGAGAAGAATATTTCTTGCTACTCAAGCTACTTTTAGATGCTCCCCTTTCCAAAACATGTTACCACATTAGGCAGCTCTGTATATTTGAGTTGACAGATTATTATGGGTGCCCTTCCTGACGTAGTGTCCAGGCGATTTGTGTGTTTTCTTGGGCACAAACCAGGTAGCTTCTACCTTAATGGTGCCCATTCAATACCTATTCAATACTCGGTCTAACATGTACATTTCTGCACTAGAAGGTTTCAGTCGAGGAAAATAGCTGCATAGTTTTCTACAATCAATTGTCATCTGCACAGTGGCCTGTTTTGGGCATGTCAACATC
The DNA here is from genome assembly GCF_041146795.1 of Maylandia zebra. Classification (NCBI taxonomy): domain Eukaryota; kingdom Metazoa; phylum Chordata; class Actinopteri; order Cichliformes; family Cichlidae; genus Maylandia; species Maylandia zebra. The sequence continues at coordinate 19,578,047 of NC_135179.1, read as the reverse complement.
AGAGGATAAACTCTGCAATCTGACCTGGTTTCATAAATCTATACTGAACTATTTTCCCAATACTAATATGTTATATATAAGTAAGAGTGTGATGACTATCAGATTTTTAAAATATAAATACAATTTGTGCCAACATCATATTAGCAGGTTCAACCACAAACTCAGTCTTATTGCTGTAAGACATAAAGATATTTAGGTAATAGTCATACACGTTTGCTGCTCGATTTAATGCCATTATATCTGCATATATACTCTTTATTACCTGAACTTGTTTTATTCCTATAACAATGAGATGTTTTATAGATTTCTAACGAAAAATTGAACTGTTGTGATGCTTGTGCATACAGAGAAGTTTTCTTAGGTATAACAACCTTTAATTTTAATCATTAGTCTCTTTGATATTTATTTTTTATCTTTAATTATGCTATAGAGGAAAGAGCTATAAGGTTTAGATCAGATATAAAACTTACCTGTGAATGTACGGACGAGGTTTGTGATTGACTCTCTCACTTCTTCCTCAGGAAGTGTCTCCATATACTCTGCCTCATGGCCACAAATCCAACCACAGAGAACATGGCTACCCCTGAGAGTTTGTGTTAATCAACAAGAGAAGTCAGAATGCTGGTTTGAATTGCAAAGGAAACTTTATAGGAGGGAAAAATCATTAATGGTCTCTCAGATTAACATGTCACTTACGTTTCAGAAGGTTTATGCACAGTGAATGTCACCAACTTCCTTATCCAGGATTCACTCACATCTGACACTTGGTCTGACACAGTCTCCTGAAAACACAAAAGGGTTTATGTCCTCTCTGATCTCTGGCTCTAAAACACAAGTTCACACAATGTCTCTATTGTTTTACCCTTACTAGGCAACATTTCTGAGATATTTTATTGCATCATATACATAAAAACAAAGAAACAGGTTCATATCTTTAAAATTGTGCAACAAAGTTTAAAAATATCTGTCAACCTGTTATTAAGACAGGTTCGGTACATACTTATGAAACTATTCTGGCTGCTGTATTACAAACCTCGTCTTCCCACACGAGGTAGATGATTTCACAATCAGCATCCCACCACGGCGATTCAAACTCCACAAATATTTTGTCACATGTTCCAAATCCTAGTGTCTCGATCGACTTCAGCTTGTGGGCCGGGAGAGGAGGGTAGAACAGAGAGGAGTGGTGCTTCTTCAGATATCCTGACAAAAAGAAAACGTATTAAAAATTGCATAAACTGCAGCAGAGGGTTAAATCTAACTTGGTCTGTATTCCATTGTTAAAGTGACACTACCAAAACCCCGCCATTAAGATTAAGCTCTGACATTGGTCGTAGCACGGAATTTACAATTAATCAATTTCATGCAGAGATACGAAAAACAGGATGAAGTATATGAAAAGAAGTTTACCTAAAGGCACAGTGACAATAACGTGATCAGCAGAAATCCTCTCGCCATTCTCACACTCAACCGTCACAGGACTTGAGCCACACTCTGTGTTGCTCCAGTGGACACAGCTCACAGGGCAATTGTAGGTCACCAAATCAGAGGGGAGTTCAGACATCAAGTTCTCGATTAGGCGCTCAAATCCTCTGCAAGATAAGATACATTAAGATGACCACAATGCAGCATCTGTAGTACATTTGTATTTTATATTTGATGTGATAATCATAGCTGTTGACAATGACAAAGTGATGATGAGTGTCCATGAAGTGTGCAAAACTTGACTCACCGCTTACTATTGAGGTTCATTAGATTAGAGCAGTGGTTCCCAAACATTTTTTGCTAGGCCCCCCTTTATTTTACAAGAAAAATGTTCGCGCGCATACGCACGCACGCACGCACGCACGCACGCACGCACACACACACACACACACACACACACACACACACACACACACACACACACACACACACACACACACACACACACACACACACACACACACAAAGACATCCTCCAACCACACACACCCTTATTTTGCTCCATTGCGGTTTATTTTACACCTCAAACATTTAGTAAACAATTAAAAATGACAGGTAGTAATAAAATAAACTACTAACTCTTTTACACTGCGTCCACACCTACACGGGTATTTTTGAAAACGCAGCTGTTTCGTCCACACGTAAACGGCGTTTCCAATCACCGAAAACTGAGATTTTTTAAAACTCTTTTTTTGCCTTTACGTCGCCACACAACCTCAAAGGTATGTGCCTTTTTTTCACGTCACGCTGTGCGCCACGTTATTGTTTACATGAGCTGATTTACAGAATGGCGGATAGAGACGAAATACTGTTACTGTTAATCTGACTATCTTCAGTTTTTACAGGCTTACATACACACACAGTTACTGTCACTCCATTTACAAGGCAGAGGCGTCACGGTGTAATTATTTTACATGTAGTTGTTTTTTTTTCCTGTGTAATAATATTCAACATTGCTATCAATACATTTTTCAAAAAATGCCTTGTGCAGGTGAAGCCAAAGGGAAGATATGCTTCATCATATTTTCTAGTCTTTGGCTTAGAATGAAGTTGGTTTAGAAACATATTCAGCTATGCTTCATCTCCTGCTTTGCGTTTCTGTGACAGCCCCGTGCTAGCTTAAAGTTGTTTCAGCATGTGCTCCTGGTTTTTTCATAGTCTTTCAAGACTTAGTCGTGGTTAGTGATTCTCTAAATGAATTAAGGTGCAGCGAATGGAAATCAGGCCCATGACCTTTAATATGGCAGAGTGCCAAATATGTCTAAGAGTTAGCTCAAGCACATGTCCATGGATCCTGTCTGGCTACTTTAAATATAATCTGTAGTGAATAAATAACAAATTATAAAGATTAACTGGGTGAAACTGGAGCAGTCAAGAGCATTTTCTATTTATTTAGTGCGTACTTACAGACATCAAGGTGCCTGTATTTCATTGTCTTAGTCTTTATTGTGGATAAATTAGCTTTGTTCTTGTAAAACTAGACAATAAATGAATAAATAATAATTAGCTAATCGCTATAATAAAAACCACAGAAGGTTCTCACACAGGCTGATCAGAGGAGTAAATAAAAGAAACAATCTAAAGGACTAAGGATCTAAATCACTGCCACTTTAATAACTCAGTATTAATCAATGCAGCTTTACTCTTTGACAGCACTTGGTGGTGAAGGCATAAACTTAAATTGCTACAGGTGAGCAAATGACAAGTAAATGAATGGCATTTATGTTAACACCCTTTATGCATACAATGATGCACAAACCTTGGAAGCGTGCAGTCCACGCCACGTAGGCTCTTATACATAGAAAAGCCTGCCAGGTCTATGTCATCCATGCTATGAGTCGCACTTCCACAGCACTCAAACTTCAGCATAGTACTGAAGGCAGAGAGAAGCAGCTGCCTAGTGGTTTCATCCTCATCTTTCCACCTTCCCGCTGCTTGGTTCTGCGCCTGCACAAAATGCCAAATTTCAACAAAACAGATTTTTTTCTTTACAGCTTTTTATATCATCAGCAACAAGCATAATTCAAAACAATGTACCTTTGTTCGCATGAAATGTCCTACACTCTCCCAGGATGTGTTTTTGCGATTTTGAAATTGTGAAGTGTTATCTAAAATCTCACGAAACAGCTCCTCAGCTGGTTCCATGCTTTCTGCACTCAGCCTCTGACCTTTGGGACAGAATTTAAAGATGTAATAACAATCACAGCTTACCAAGCACGCTATTAATATACACGATGATGCGATGTGCTGAAGTACACTTGTGTTACTATGTCTGGTCACCTGAACTGCTGAACCAGTTGGGGACCAAGGGAGGATCTTCATCCACGTCTACGGCCTGGTTCTTTGGAGTGAGGGCTTCTGGAGGCAGGAGGTCATAGTCACGAGACAGACAAAACAATGGGTTCTCCTCAGATGGGCCATGGATGTAAGCCGCACCAATCTCTGTAATAGTGCTACCTGTCAAAGAAAAACAAGTCTTTGTGTACATTTACTTGCACAATGACAGTAAACTGACCAAAGATTAAGTTGACAGCATAATTATCTTGATGATGGGAGGCCGTTGTACTAGTAGATCAGGTTAACTCTTTGTAATTCTGAGAAAAACTAAACACACCCCATGAGTCAACAGCTGGAAGAACCACCTGTAGCAGCAATAACTATAAGTTATTCTTTACTGCATGACTTTAGTAGTCTCTCACGTCTTTGTGGAGGAACTTTGGCCAACTCTTCTTTACAATGTTGCTTCGGTTTATTGAGGTTGGTGGGCATCCATTAAAGCACAGCTCTGTTAAGGTCCCACATTCAATCGTGTTGAGGCCTGGAATTTGACTTAGACATTGCAGCACCTCAATTATTTTCTTTTTCAGCTATTCCGCTTTAGTGCTTGGGATCATGATCCTGTTGTCTGACCTACTTTGGGCCAAGCTTTAGCTTGTCAGACAGACACTCACATTTGACTTTAGAATACCTTGGCATACAGAGATCGACTCAACGACTGCAAGGTGCCCGGGTCACATGCCTACAGCGGACTGCCAAAACCCTTTTTTTTGTGTGGTGAGGTTCATCCAGACTTTCACAGCACCTGGTTGCTAAGATGCACTTAGTTTTTCATGGCACTGCATAGTGTCCTGTAAAAACTTTAATGTGAGGTGTCTGTATGCACTGGCATCATTTTTGTGTTGTTTCACCATTCGGAAAACATCAGAAAGCTGCACAACAGTCCAAGCACTGAAACTGAGAATAAGTACAACAGAAGATGCCGACAGCAGCAGGTGATTGAAAGAGACAAGAACATGTTGGATCGCTTATCCTCCTAGATTGTCTGCAATAAAGATGCTCACACTTAGAAATTAATGTTGTTCTTACTAAGGATTTAATTTAGTTGGTTTCTGATTTTCTGACAGTGTAAAGACGAAACTGACTAAAACAGAAACTACATATAAACTTACCCAGAGTTGCTGTTTTTATTCGTCCCCCGCTTCTTCCAGTCGCCTCAAGTATCCGCACATGACCATATCCAGCTTTGACAAGCCGGTGAGCCGCTGCTATACCCGATACTCCACATCCTATTATAACTATCTTTGGGTCCGCACTCGTCGCCATCCTTGGTTCGCATCGAACTGTAGGACTGTCGCTCTCACAGCTTTATCTCAACTTCACCTCGGGGCGTGTATGAAATAAGATACAGTGTGACTCGAGCATACAGTGGGGTGTGACTTATATATCGGTGTACATTATATAGTAGCGGTAACGCGTTGGCAGTCCGTGGACGGCACGTCTACCTGCAGAGAGGGTCTGTTGTCGATGGAGGCAGTGTCGAAAATAGGCGGCAGGCTACAGGTGAGTGGGCTACTCAGCCAGCCGTGGACAAGACTGAAGTTACGTAATACAAAGAGCTGAAGTGAAACAGAGTGTTAAAGGAAATGAAAAGCGCCCACTACAGCCGCTGTCTGTGCCTCTCTTGCTGTATTCATTATTATTTTTTAGCTCTTCTCTTGCTACTGGTGGAAGTTACCTGTCCTTTCCTTCCCTGTTTCGGCCCACCTCTCAACCAATCACCGTTTGACCAACGCACAACGTCATCCACGTCTAGGAACGTGCAGTTGGAAGACTGCGCTGCAGCATGTTTGCGGTACCTGTCCGTAGGAAAACGCAATACACAAAATGAAACAATTAACGGACCATAAACACATCATCAGGAAGTATCATTTCACTTTGTACTAACTTGTTTATATAAGCAGTGACCACAGACACTTGACATGATTTCTCTGACATCAAACTGGGGAAAGGACCATAAAAGGCAAGAAAAATGAGAAATATAGTTTTGAAATGATTTACAGACACATCTGCCCCAACAGCAATTTGGTGATTTTTTTAAAACTTTTAAAGCCCTTTTAAAGCCCTGTTTGTTAAATGCTAATGTTTTTCTAAGAGCATCTCCCAACCAAGCTGCAACTAATGCAAAATGAAACCAGTGCTGAAGTGCCAAAAGTCCCAGTTTCTCCAGTGGCCCCTTGATAGATTTAGCTACCAGTTCCTAATTTGAAAAGTTGGAAGTGCCTTAAAACTCCATTCTTTTAACTGGCCAGCAGGCTGCTGTTGGGATGGACTCTAAGCAAAAATTCACAGGGGACCCCTTCAACCGTTCATCACCATTATTTTTATAAATAATCTCACACCCCTAACAGTACCAACAGTCCTATAAAATCCAGGTGTTTATTACGCCAGAAATGCCAGTGACCACATTTGTTTGTTCCTCTTCTTCTTTTTTTTTTTGCACTCCTAGAAAAATAATTCATAATTTTCCTGGCATGATTCTGTCCCCTTTGAGTCGGATCGAACCCCCTTAGAGAGGTTAGGTCTCGCTAACTGTCACTGCCAACTTTGCACATTGTAAGATAAGATAAGGTAAACTTTTATTATTCTCACACGTGGGAAATTTTTTACTGAAGTAACTGATGTACTTTAGAATTTTCAGCCCCCCACTTGACCTGTGATCTCAGTAAACTTTTTTCAGATTATTTGTATTATACTAAATGGAATAACAGCTCATTTTGTAAATTATGGCTCTGATTAGAGCTCACTAAGCCTGTTTACATTGCCTATCGACTTGCCAATCAAATTGTGAGCCAGTGAGTGTGTAGTGTGCCACAGTTTCCCAGTTAATTTAATCCATAGACAAGATGAAAGATGGTATCATTGGTCTGGGTCTTGCAGTTTTGTCATTTCTGCACCAGTGTAATTTTTCCACACAGATGGTTCTGTTTAGGTTGTGCCTACAGAAATAGTTTTTGTGCATCAGTATTTCAATGGCCACTAGAGGGTGCTATTACAGTCTCGGTCGTTGTGTCCTTGGGCAAGACACTTCACCCGTTGCCTACTGGTGGTGGTCAGAGGGCCCGGTGGCGCCAGTGTCCGGCAGCCTCGCCTCTGTCAGTGCGCCCCAGGGTGGCTGTGGCTACAATGTAGCTTGCCATCACCAGTGTGTGAATGGGTGGATGACTGGATATGTAAAGCGCTTTGGGGTCCTTAGGGACTAGTAAAGCGCTATATAAATACAGGCCATTTACCATTTACCATTAAAAAAAAAATGCTTTAACAAATGGCCTGTTTGTGTTATTTACACACACATGAAAACAGCGAATTACAATAAGTCTTTCTAAATGGCATTTTAATTTATGTGCAGTACAGCACAATTAACATTGTATTTAATACTGATTTTCTCCCTTTAATTTTAGGATGATATTAAAATATGATAAAACGTTTTGTTTTTGGGTTCAGAGATGAGATTGTAAGTAAATTTACAACAACAGGAACACCAATTGATAAAACAGTCAAGGTCCACACAGTAGCTCTTTGGTGAATGCAAATCATTACAATTGTTTTATTTTTGGTTTACTGCTAATCAGTTGCCAGTCTCTCAGACCTATCAGCTAGGGTGCAAAGGCCAGGTTTTCACAGCTTCCTATGAAGCAGTTTTATTTGGATCACGGATGTGGTTCAAGACCTCCTGTTTTGTGAATCAGTCATTGTTTATAGATGCAAACGATATATCTTTAAAAGCTTAACCATCTTCAGACAATAGCTGATGTTTTTGAAATTACTTTTCAGAATTGTTATCCCCCCCAAATGGAACATTTACATGCATGCAACAAGTTCAGTTGCAATGATCAATAAAACTTGCTTTTATTGAACACAATCAGAAACCAGAAATTTTCAGCTATGTAAATCCAATGTCTGCTTATAGTTTCTACTAACTTCCATGCATAGATATTTAGTTTAATATATAGCAATCTAACAGAATATCTTATCCATTTGCAGGAAAGGCAGACTCTGATGCTTATCAGGAATTTTGCACGAGCATATGTTTTTCATACTGAAAATTAAACCAGTATTCAAAGGCTCAAAAGAAATTACTTCAGCAAACATGACTATACTTGGAGTTTTTCCATTTCTGCAGGGTTTTAGAAGTTCATAAGATACAGCTTTCCTTAGCTGGACACAGTTAACCTTTAGCAATATTCCCTTAAGTAGTGGATAAATGTGACCAATCTTCCTCTTGCCCAATTTTTCAAACTAAATTTGCTTTAGTAAGACCATGAGCTCTGTGAATATATGCGAGATTAATGGTTGGGAGTAGGGAGCATTATTGAATTACTGTTATGATCTGATAAAACAATAATAGTGAGTGATTGTAGGTCAGTGTTTAAAGTCAAGGTTGAGCCACAAAATATTACAAAAGTCTTGCCGTTTGTAAATCTGTGGGAAAAAGGAACAGCCATACTCTCTCAGGATACCTCTATTGTGTAATGCTGAAAGGGTCAGGGTACACACACACACACACACACACACACACACACACACACACACACACACGGGAAGTAGCTGGCAAAGAGGGCTGCTTAGAAGAACAATGCTAATGTGTGTTCAGTCTGTGGAAATAATAAATATGGCTGTGTGTGTAAGCCCAAGCTTAGTTTCTTTATTATAAGACATCAAGCAGTATTTTTGAAGGACAACACTAAAGCTGATTTATTAGATAAAAAGGTCCAAGTCAGAGAAAACATTACCAAAACACTTCAGTATAAATATCCATATGTGCAGTAAAGATTTTCATACAAAATGTGAATATATTAATAGAAGATATCAAAACAGTGATGCACTTAGTTGTAAAAATATTGACAGAATAGATGATACAAAGTGGTGACTCACTTTTTCTCCTTTACCTCTACATTCACTAAAGTATCTGGAACTATTCCCATACTAAAACAACAATCATTAGTGTTGCACCCGCCCATTCCCCTTACACATCAGCACGCGCTTATAGAAACAATCATGCTCTGTCATCAGTGTGAGCTCTGTCTTCAAGCTGATGCAGTATCATAGATTTCAGGGCACTGTACCTGCAGAGGTGGGGAAAAGAAACACTCGAATAAAGGCTTTGTGTTGCATGTTCACACTTAAACCCAAATACATATTTATTTATTACTGAAGAGTGGTATTATTTTAATGAAAAGACTGAACAAAGAATGTGTTATGAATGACTTGTTCGTCAGACTGTCAGTGGAGCTTAGCTACTTAGAACACAAATCCTAAAAAAGAATACAGGTTGAGACAATTTGATGCAAGTTAACTGTAACCATGAAAGGCACAGTTGCGATTCCATCACTGACTTGTAGTAATTCATGGAAACGTTATCCCAACCTTAAACCTGATCTTAACATTGCAATGTAATATTTTTCTTATGATGATGTGCCTTTTGTCTCCAGAAGAGAAGCAAGTCTGAGAGTCTGTTTACCACAGAACTGTGTAAACAGACTCATAAGGCCACATGAGTCATAAAAGTACATACAATGTCAGGCTTAGTAGGCTGAAATCTCAGTCATATGAGGTGAAAGATTATATAAGCTTGCAAACAATAAGCCGTGACACTGTCCTTAACTGAAGAGTGACTGCCTTGTTTTGATTCAGTAATACTGACAGGAAACATGCATATTGGCTCCACATCATGAAATAAATCAGTCGAGATTTACAACATTTATGAGAGGAGAGACTCTTGACTTACTTTTTGGTCAGTTTGATTATTTCACGTTCCTCTTCCTCTTTCAGTTTTTCTACAAAGCTGTCTAAAACGGGAATCTCAAACTTTATGTACTGGGCAACCTGGAAAAAGATAAATTCAAACGTATCATTTTGAGGGAGAACTATCCACAAATAAATGTTACACAAAACAAGGCTTTTTTCCTTTCCCCTGGTTTAGCACTAAGATGGCAGAAAGCACTCATTACTGTTATTTATTGTATTCTTGTGCTTTTCAGTGCAACTGATATATTGTTTGCTTTTATGGAAAGGTCTGCATTTTGTGTGAGAGTGAATATTGCGACTGGAATCTGCTGCAATTGTGGCCCATATACATAGCCAAATAGATGAATACCTGTAACTTGTGCACTTTGTGTTCACACCTGCAGGAGTAATTGGGGTGTCTGCATCCCATTCTTTTTTATTCTTTCTTAACTTCATTGAGATGTATAGATATAGTATACATAATATAGATGTATAGATATTTGTTTACCCATTATTTGGGACTCTAATCCTAATTTATACTCTGTTTAAAAAAAAAAAATTAATAAATATGACATTTACTGTTCATTATTAAATTGTTGTTTTGCCTGCAGGGAGCTATTTTAAATTTTCCCAGACATAGCATAACATACACTTTTTTGCAGAAAGTGATAATCAAACTGCTAAACCAAATGCACACTCTTAGCACATAACACAAACAAAATAAAATATACTTTAAACTACAAATACTTAAATCAACAAATATTTATTCCAAGAAAAAAAAGCCCTCAACTTTATTTGAAATAATCAACTGAACACGTATTGAACAGTTTTTCAGTTGTCTTAATACAAATTGTCAAAAGTCACTTCTGTGTTTTACCCAGAGAAAATTGGGAATAAATATTACTTTGGCATTTTGTTTAAAACTCTAATCTTTTAAAAACTATAAGATGACACGACAATAATAAAAGGACATGTCAATGAACAATGAACCGAAATCAGACAAGTGAGATTTGGCTTTAAGTTATTATTTTAAATAAAGGTAAAACTTTTGTTTACTTGTGGAAAAATAGTGTTGCCTTTCTTAATTTAGAGTGATTCAAATGATAGACTATTTGGGGAATGTACCGAGCAGCAACCTTATTTATATTACAGTGTTGTCACAGATTTAGTCATGTTAGCCATTGTTACATCAGTCCCTAAACAGGAAATCTTTTCTCAGCTTGCTAATTATAACCCAACTGTCTATCATTGAGCCATTGTTTTGTTGTGCGTCTACAGAAAAAAGAGAAAAGAAAAAAAAAAGAAGTCATGTGCACAAGATAAAAGAAGAGTAGTGGCACTAAGCCCATCCTCACATCATATGTGACTTCCTCTCCCAGGTCTGCCTCTGTGATAAAGATCTTGGAAATTTTCTCACAGGGTCCATAAAGCACACGTGTCACCAGTGGGTATTCACCAACCCTCAGTCGTGTCCTTTCTGCAAGGTCATAAGCAAAGTCACACACACACACACACACACACACACACACACACACACACACACACACACACACACACACACACACACACACACACACACACACACACACACACACACACACACAAAATAAAAAAAAACATAAACAAATTAATTAAAAAAAAACAAACAAAAAACAACAACACAGATTGAAAGGTCTCACTTACCACCCGACTCATGCACCATGTAAAGAACAAACTCCTCAGCTTTATTCTCCACCTTAGAAGACAGAAGTATTAAGGCAGGCATAGAAAGCTTTTAGTTCAAAAACAATGTTGCTGTTATGCCAGCAGGTTAGAAGGACTGGTTTCCTTGAGTATGCTGCCTATGAAACTGTAGCTGTCTCCAGGCTAGCACTGTGCGTTTGTCAGTGGCAAGATCCAGTTTACCACTGATTTACCGAAATGATCACCCATGATAATAACGGCTTACTTCACTCACATTTTCAAGTATATAAAATTTATCAAATGAATACATTAATAAGGTAAATACTTGATTTTAATCAACTTGAAGTGAGACCAGTATCTTTATTGCTCACCCTAAACTTGTGTAGCAGCAGGTTCAGGACTTGGCCAGTTGTCATGGTGCTGTTTACTCTTACGTTAGTGACTGAACCATAGGCTGGAGTAAAAACAGATGTCTGGAACACAATAATGGAAAAATTCACAACAGAAAATGCCCATGTAGAATACAGAGTACTAGTAGAGGCGCTTTGCTTCATCAACACTTCAGTATGGATTCCTAGGCTTGAGTGCCCTGGACATTTTCCACAGGAAGTCTAAAACAGAAAGGAAATCTCTCACTATGTACCTGGACTCTGTTCAAAAACAACATGCACTTACAGTGGGGCAAAAAAGTATTTAGTCAGCCACCGATTGTGCAAGTTCCCCCACTTAAAATGATGACAGAGGTCAGTAATTTGCACCAGAGGTACACTTCAACTGTGAGAGACAGAATGTGAAAAAAAAAAATCCATGAATCCACATGGTAGGATTTGTAAAGAATTTATTCGTAAATTAGGGTGGAAAATAAGTATTTGGTCACCTCAAACAAGGAAAATCTCTGGCTCTCACAGACCTGTAACGTCTTCTGTAAGAAGCTTTTCTGTCCCCCACTCGTTACCTGTATGAATGGCACCTGTTTGAACTCATCATCTGTATAAAAGACACCTGTCCACAGCCTCAAACAGTCAGACTCCAAACTCCGCCATGGCCAAGACCAAAGAGCTTTCGAAAGACACCAGGAAAAGTATTGTAGACCTGCACCAGACTGGGAAGAGTGAATCTACAATAGGCAAGCAGCTTGGTGTGAAAAAAATCAACTGTGGGAGCAATCATCAGAAAATGGAAGACATATAAGACCACTGATAATCTCCCTCGATCTGGGGCTCCACGCAAGATCTCATCCCGTGGGGTCAAAATGATCATGAGAACGGTGAGCAAAGATCCCAGAACCACACGGGGGGACCTGGTGAATGACCTGCAGAGAGCTGGGACCAAAGTAACAAAGGTCACCATCAGTAACACACTACAACGGCAGGGAATCAAATCCCGCAGTGCCAGACGTGTTCCGCTGCTGAAGCCAGTGCATGTCCAGGCCCGTCTGAAGTTTGCCAGAGAGCACATGGATGATACAGCAGAGGATTGGGAGAATGTCATGTGGTCAGATGAAACCAAAGTAGAACTTTTTGGTATAAACTCAACTCGTCGTGTTTGGAGGAAGAAGAATACTGAGTTGCATCCCAAGAACACCATACCTACTGTGAAGCATGGGGGTGGAAACATCATGCTATGGGGCTGTTTCTCTGCCAAGGTGACAGGACGACTGATCCGTGTTAAGGACAGAATGAATGGGGCCATGTATCGTGAGATTTTGAGCCAAAACCTCCTTCCATCAGTGAGAACTTTGAAGATGAAACGAGGCTGGGTCTTCCAACACGACAATGATCCAAAACACACCGCCCGGGCAACAAAGGAGTGGCTCCGTAAGAAGCATTTGAAAGTCCTGGAGTGGCCTAGCCAGTCTCCAGACCTCAACCCCATAGAAAATCTGTGGCGGGAGTTGAAAGTCCGTGTTGCTCGGCGACAGCCCCAAAACATCACTGCTCTCGAGAAGATCTGCATGGAGGAATGGGCCAAAATACCAGCTACTGTGTGTGCAAACCTGGTAAAGACCTATAGTAAACGTTTGACCTCTGTTATTGCCAACAAAGGTTATGTTACAAAGTATTGAGTTGTATTTTTGTTATTGACCAAATACTTATTTTCCACCCTGATTTACGAATAAATTCTTTACAAATCCTACCATGTGGATTCATGGATTTTTTTTTCACATTCTGTCTCTCACAGTTGAAGTGTACCTCTGGTGCAAATTATTGACCTCTGTCATCATTTTAGGTGGGGGAACTTGCACAATAGGTGGCTGACTAAATACTTTTTTGCCCCACTGTATTGTATCTGAGAGACTGATGCAGGAACACAGTGTAACCCCTTTTTTTCTCCTCCCTGTGGCACATTAATGAAATGAGATCACAGCTGGCTATTGTAAAACTCAGCAAAAGCACAGGCACACCCACACAGGAAAGCACTGCCCCTCTGCACCTGGAGATGTGTCAACAACCAGAAACATTAACGGGTGTACTGTTATGCGTGTTCTGTTTATGTACCTTATGGTTGTAGAAGTGGCCGTTGATTGAGAACCTGTGTGTGCGCAAGCGCTGCAGGTCTCTGGCAGTGTGAGTCTTTGACCTCCTCTGAACACGCATGAAGGAAGCATCACTCCTGGTCCTGAGTAGCTGAGGAGAGTCATCCTCATCCTGACCACCCACGTCACCACCTCATTGAGGGAGACACATAAAGAAAAAACACACCTGTTTTAACACAGGTACATTGATTCAACTGCAAATACCTAATCACCAAATAAGGTAGGAGCAGCTCCTGATTAGGCATAGAGAAATAGTCCAGAGAGCCTTATTAAGTTCAAAACCAACCACAACATTTAAGTGACTTTGAACGTGACACGGTTGTTGGTGCCCGAGAAGACGGTCTGCGTATTGCAGAAACTACTGATCTATTGGGATTTCCCCATAGAACCATCTCTAGGGTTTGCAGAGAACACTCCATAAAAGAGAAATATCCAGTAAGCAGCAGGTAAAAATGCCTTGTTTATGTCAGAGGTCAGTGGAGATTCGGCAGACAGCTTTGAACTGAAAGGAAGGGAATAGTAACTCAAATAAGCACTTGTTACAACCAAGGCATGCAGAACATGTTGAATCTCGAAGCAACAGCAGAGGACAACAACAGGTGCCATTCCTGTGAGCTAAGAACGGGAAACTGAGGCTACGGTTTACACAAGCTGACCAAAATTTGACAATAGAAGACTGGAAAAATGTTGCCTGGTCTGATGAGTCAGTGTTTGTTGCAAGATTCAGATAATATAGCGAGAATTTGGTGTAAATGACATTAAAGTACGAATCAATCCTGCCCTGTATTAACCCCTCAGGCTGCTGGTGGTGGATTGTCAGGGTGGATATTTCTTTGGTGCGCTTTGGGCCCCTTAGTGGCAACTGAGCAGGTGACATTTAAACCTGAGTTTTGTTGATAATCATGTCTGTCCTTTTATGGCAACAGTGTACCCATCTTGTGATAGTTGCTTCCACCAGGATAACGTACTATGTCACGAAACCTAAATCGTGTCAAACTGGTGTCTTGAACATATCAGTGAGTTCACTGCACTCTCTGCAGTCACCAGATCTCAATCCCATAGAGCACCTTTGGGATGTGGTAGGCAGGAGAGTTGTGGATGTACAGCCAATAAACCTGCAACAACTGTGTGTTGCTATCATGTCAATATGGACCAAAATCTCATAATTGTCTCTAGCACCCTTCTGGATAAAGAATTAAAGCCGTTCTGAAGGCAAAAGGGGGTCTAATCCAGTAATGGTTATACTGGCTTAGACCTCCTTTTGGGATAATAAAGTGGACAGTGAGTGTAGATTCAATAGCCTGTGCTTCATACTGACATTAAATGTAACATTAAAATATGTGAACAATCATTTTGGGGTTAGGGGAGAACATATTTCATACATTTATATCCAATAAAAACTATTCATCTGCTGACACATTCTTTTTACATGAGCAGCAGCAGCAGCCTAGTTTTCACCCTGTGGTATTTTCTTCCCAATTATGAGACAATTATTAGCATCAATAAGTAAAATGATTTCTTGATTTGTTATCAGCACCCTTGTTCAGTTAATTTTTTGAAAGCAATTTATATAGTTCAATAAATACAATAATGTCCAGGATTTTTCCAATAATCAATCATAAATCAAACAGCTATTAATATGGTGTTAAAGTCAGACAAATCTTGCTCCTCAGAGCTAGCTCTGACAAATCAGTGTTACACTACAAGTTAACAAGAGTTTTCCAAATTAGCTTTTGAGACTCTCACCAGTACACTACAACTCTACAATCACAATCTAACAAAACTTATAACAGTAAAAAGTAGATCATATAGTATTAGTTGTGAATATTCATTTTTTCTTCCATATATTTTTTAATTTTGTCATATAATGGGGACCACATCACCACTGTATGACAAAATGTTAAACCACTGATTCAGTGGTGATTCATGCTGCGTTGTTTACCTTTAGTCATAAGGTGCTTCTGTGAGAAAACAGATGCTATCAAAACCGCTTAGTGATGGCTTTGAGGCCTTTCTAACAAGTCTAACTGGTTATTTATAGAGCTGGTGATCTGATTTCAGTGGCATCTCTTGATCGTATGTGCCCAACATGTGAGTCTACCTTACCAAAGTGCTTAATGAAGCACTTGTGGGACCATAATCTCCTTCAGTAGGTGTGTAATCTGAACTAATCCAGCACGTGTGTGTGTGTGTGTGTGTGTGAAAGAGAATAGCCGCACGTGTTTCAAACTCACCTGCTGGTCCGGTTTCTCGGTCAAGCGAGTTATTATTAGACTCTGCTGACACCTGCTTCGCCACGGTAAATCTGCCGTTTTTGTAGAAGACAAACGAAGGGAAAAGTTTTTAAACCTCGAACACCAAGCGTATCATATTTGATACATGAGTTTTTATGTTATCTTTACATTATCAGTGTGATGTTAGCAGTGTGCAGTTAAATTGCACAATACATATTTAAGCCATACGTTGCGCAAAAATGTCAGACGTAGCAATTTTTAAACTGTAGTATGATACAAATACAATAGAAATTACAAGTCAAATCTGCAAATTGATAGTTACTTTTTTAATGTTAGACATTTCCATAAACATTCCAGTTTTAAAAATGAGAATTTTCTCGCACCTAATGTCATAGTTCAGGCTTTTACAAGGTTAATGTATCTTTACAGTTTATGTGAAGTTATTGTATTTACCTTGTTCTGAACTGGTGAGATGTGATTGAAAGCCTTAAGTAAGCAATGGATTTACATTTTTGCAGACGGCTAGATGAGCAGATTAGCATCTTTCAGATAATTATGATGCTACAGTAAAAAGAGGATTAGCTTAGCTTAGCTCAAAAGTAGAATAATTGTTTTAATTATTCTGAGTATTGATGAAACTGCCAATCATTCTCTTCAGAAACATATCATTGGCTTTTGGCTTCAAAGTGCTTAGAAATGGACTGAAATTAGAAGCTGGCATCTTAATTAGGTCGTTATACCTGCTGAAACGAAATCTTTCATTGTCATCATACATCTGAAGTCTTATTGGTCGACATAGACCCCAGTAGATGTTCAGCAGCCCTTCAAGAACAAACTCTCCATCCTCCTGCATACAGACACAAACACACGTATGACAACAAATTATCAGCAGTTATTGTCAGAGGGGATATCCTGCTGGCCTGCAGCCACCATGGTTTAATATCAGGTGTACGTGCTGGGACATTCGCTCACAGCTGCAGGGTGAGCTCTGTCATCTCTCAGAAACTGTGGAAAAAAGGGCGTGTCACACAATCCTTTTTACAAGAATGAATCACGTCTGGGAGGGCCGAAATGGAACAAAGTCTTAATAACTGCTGTGAGTCACGTACACGCAGGGGGCGAGTTTGTTGTTTTTGTTGAGAAAAAAAAGTGAAACTCTAAAATTAGAATAGATTGGAAACTATGCCGTACGTGCTTTGGATGTAGAAAACAAAACTGTTTGCTTTTACAGCTAAATGCAAAACACAAAAGGCAGAACTAAAGCAGAAATCAAGGGCCTTCGGCGTGTTAACGTGAAAAATAAATCCAGAGGTTCAACAACAAGTCAAGGTTTATGTGCTTTGTATTAAAGCTAGATCAATGATAAATCAGATACCACACATCTGTGACTGTGATAACAGCCATCCACCACACTTTTAGGACGTCCGCTTGCCTGAAACAACTTGTTATATCATCACTATAACTAATTCATTACCCAGAAATACAATAAATATCATTTAACAGATTTGCTGAGGGGAAAAGCTGATGAATCAAATTATTATGCAGTTTCAACAGCAAAGTAACACAGATAAGAAATAATTCCTAATTCTCAGAAGCCCAACTGCTCAGCTGACACCAGTAAAACCAACAAGCATCGATTTTTAAAGTATAATTTTTATGTAATAAAAAGTAAAATCATTGGAAAAGGCTGAATATATCTGGAATTCATAAGTCACAGAGAATTTTAAATGTATGCAAGTTTTGACATTTCAATTTACATACATTCCAATAAGATTGAATCATTTCCACTGAAATGTAATAAATTTTAATGGATTCTTCTAATTAAGGAGGTGTTACATGCAAACATGTGGCTTCACTGAGCTCAAACAGATTAATTATTAATTAAACAAGAACAAAACAATTCATATTAGAGGGCAGATATTTTATGTACTTTTTGAGCAGCTTGCATGTGATGCATCCTCGTGTATGCTCTGCTTTCATGCATTTCACTTGTGTGCATGAGACTGATTGTTGAAGTAACCACATGATGAACAATTTTTACAGGCGTCTGAGCCGTTACAGACATAATCCTCATGTTTTGTTTTTTTAAACTTTTAATGAGTTGATTTGCATTGAAAATGTGTGCGTTTGTGTATTTTTTTCTGTTGGTTTTATAACAAGGGATCAGGAGGAGGCATAATGGTTGGAAATGACTGAAAGAATAATTATGCTTGTTTTCATTTTCATAATGATAACAATCATAAATGTTAAAGAGTGGAAAGAAGAGACAGAAAGTGGATTTCTGGAGGCGCTCACGGGGCTTCATTGTTTTGGAAATATAAACATTCAGTGCAGCTGCACCACTGAACCTCGCTGACCCACCACTCCTGAGTTTCCTGAACAGGCATGAACACACCCTCAAGTGCACGCACACAAATTCACACAGATGCGAGTTAGGTCAGCTGAGCTATTTTTGGAGCTAGCGGTTAATCACTCTGCTGCAGCGTGCCTCTATAAAGGCTGGATACACACTCCAGTCCACTCAGACTCAACTGCAAAGACTGGACATCACTTCTATTTCTCTCTGCATGTCAAACCTACAACACAAGTATCAAAGGTGAGAATGATTCCTCTTTTACTTCTTCATTATTAGCTGTTCCTCAGGACTACAAATGAATTATCCCCACAAGTTATTTTTAGAGAAATCCTAGCAGTGTATTCAACATTAACTAAAGAGTTATAAAATTAAGTTAATGATTTGGAAGTAATTATTTTCAGGAAACAATACAGAATAAGGAAAGGGGGAAACATCTTTCAGTTTAGCTCCTGTTTTTTAAATTTAAAAAAATGGTAATGAGTGTAATTAGAGATGTTTACAGATTATGTCAGATGTTTTAGCAGCACAGTTATATGTTGTCAAATATTAGAAATTACAGCTATAATCTGTATTTCTTTTGATTTTTTCTTGAAAAGAACCCCCTTCCCAGAGTCTAATTATTTTATTGTTCCTCTCCGCTGCAGCATGAAACGCAGACAGTTGTTGCTGTCTCTGCCTCACTTGCCAACCATTACCGAGACACTTGAGGACTTGCCTGTCAACCCTTCATCCTCCCAGTCCACCCAGAGCTCCCAGTCTCTAGAGGACTACATGACCAGCATCCAGGCTCTTGCCCGACCTGTTGAGGCCCCAAGCTACGGCCCTGTCAGACTCCAGAGGACCCCCAGGCTGCGGCAGTTCTCAAAGGCTCAGATGAAGCTCTCAGTTTCTGCCTCAGCACCTCGCGGGTCTCCGCGCACATTAAGGACTTCCAGACCTTCCAGTCTGAATCTAAACAGCAGCACAGAGGATTTTTCCCTCAGGATGAGCAGAGAACGTGACTGCAAGGGAAAGGACCCAGTAGACTGGCTGTTTGGACAGATAAGGACTTAAAGAGAGGTTTGTTTGTTGTTGTGGGAAACCCTGGAGGTACTTTGGAGTATCCAAACAAGGAGCCACAGGAGGAAGTGAACTGCTGGTATTTGCTCAGTGATAAAATCTCTATGTGACTCATGAGCAAAACGAAGACTTATTTATTTTCCTGCACTTCTACATGTTTACATAAAGGAATATTTTGTTAAGATGTAAAGGCTATAGTTTGCAATAAAATAGTAAAATAATCAACAGAATCTGAAGTAGCATGTTTTTGTTTCTGAGATTAATCCACAAAGAAGATGACTAAAAAACCCTCTTTTTTGTGTGTCAAGTCACACTCTCTAAAAACAAAAAAACCTCTTTAAACGTCTGAGATCTTTTGATAGACTTTTTTTTGGTTTTCTGTCAAATTAAACCCTACTTATTAAAAAAGGTAGATGATCCTAGTCTACTGACAATAACAACAATTGTTATTTGCATCCATAGTGTGAGAGGTTGTGTCCGCAGGCAAGCAGCACATATTTTAGTCAAACCCTGTTACAGAAAGAATTTTACTCTGTACTTCATCTACACTATATAACAGAGGTAAACATTTTAAAACAACACTTGAATGAGTAAATTCTAAATCTGAAATCATTCTTATAGCAGACCAACTCTCCTGCTAAAATAAACAGACACTCATGTGATCATGTGATCAACAGTCAACCACCCACTGATGACATCTGGAAAGTAATGGAGTGAAAAAAGGGAAGGAGTGACATTTTTCACACTCTATGGACAAATATACACTACTAATCTAAACCAATATTAAAATAGTACATTACATGTTTTTTTTTAAGTATTGATAGCTGATATATAAAAATATGAAAGTCAGCATTCTGCAGGAGCATCTATTTAATGCTGATACTTCTGTCAACTGAATATTCTATTTTATTCAGTGTTATAATAAATATAAATATAGTGAAATATTGTGCAGTATCATACCAAAGCTACAGCTGTAGTTAAAATGACATCCTTTGACCTACTGCAACAAAAGATATAGTAACAACATTTGTAGTAAAATGCTTACATATTAAAACATCACTGGTGATGATCCAAAGAATATAACATGTAATTATATTTAAAGATAAGTAACTATTTTATAGAAGTCCCAAAAGGTTTATTCCATTCACCTGGACGTAGAGTTTTCAGTTGGAAGAACGTTTGGTCCAGATGAACAGAAACAACTTTCTGGGATTTCCTTAACCGGATGTTAGAACATGGATTAAGATATTCTATAGAAAGCATTTTAGTGAGTGTCCCGCCCCCAAGTAAATTCTAATGATAATAATTTTTATGCACGACTTGTAAATGGTCCATTTAAATTTTTTTTTTGACTGTGCTTCAACTTAAGTTCAAACTTCTTCCATCACAGCTACAAATCTACCAGGATGATTCCTCCCCCGTCTCCGTTGACCTCTTTTAGTCTCAGCATGCTAGTGACATCCAGCGGTGAGAAATGGGGCTACAAACCTGGATTCGGCCACTAGAGTGCGCTATATACTCACTGACGGACACCGGAGGTTAATAGAGCAATATTATATACCAACCAACCTACCACTCCTGTGCAACGTTCAGGAGTGGCTGAAGTGAGCCCAGTGTTTACTTAGATCAGGCTGAAACCGTTGCACCATACAACAGTGTGGTAGCCTTTATAGTCTGAAAAATACACCCAAACAGTATCCACCGTTTACGTTTAAGACAAACCCAGATGCTGAAGTGCTCTTTAGCATGTTTTGGAACTTAGCTCTGCAATCTGAGGAGTGAAAGGAGAATTTGACACCTCCGGCAGTCTACACCTGCATTATTACAGATATTGCAGTGATACTCTTTAAAAGTGTACATGTTAGAATTTGTTTTCTTCTCACAGGTCCTGGGGTTGTTTATTCTGGATGGTACTAAACTTCCACCTCAAAGCACCTGACATCTCCTCCTCCAGTATGACTAATACACATCACCTGACTACACCTTTAGAATTTGATCATGAGTGATTCTTAAAAACAACACATATCTCTGCAGCCTCCAACCGCCACTTCACATATGTCTTTCCAAAGACAACCTGAATGATTGTGCAAGTCTGGCTTTGTCTAATTACAGACACATATTTTCTAGCAATTCACAGGAGGAATTTTCTACTTTTATCTTATAATCAAGGAGTGTCAGTACAGTGTAATATTTGTGAGCCGTATCTACAAAATATCTACTGTTCGGTGGATGAAGATGAAGCATGACCCTGTGGTCAGATTGCTCTTGATAACAGTTGACAAAACAAAGAAACTACTTTCGGCTGCTTCCTTATTCACAGGGGGTCATCACAGCGGGTAGTTCGGCGTATTTCAATTTGCAGGGTTTTCTTTTTTTCCCTTTCTGACACAACTCCAAGAGGATTGTGTTTCCTCCTGGAATCAGATAAGGGGTCTTTCACTCCAAGGTGAAACCATGTGGAATTCACTTTCATTTACCAACAAAACCTCCACCAAGACAGTATTTACTTTTAAGGGAACAGTATTGTATTTTGTATATATTAATATCCTTTTCTTTGTTCTTTTTAAACGTAGTTTAGGATGTTTTTAGTGCAATAAAAGTGAGTGCAACATACAGACTTTTGTCATTTGCCCCACTGAAATCCGTTTAAATATACTTGACATAATTTTGAGTATAATTATGCTTTACTTGTTTTTGTTTATGTGGAGCTAATACATGTGTAGCATTCATTTGTTAAGATGTCTTGACTAAAATGTCCTTTAAATGTTCAGTGAGAAGTATCAAGTTAAAAAGGTTTTTGATCACAAGTTTTTTAGTTTTTCAAAAAATTATTCATATTTGGGATTATTGGACATGCATTTAAATTGTTATGTGGTACTGGTTAAACTGGTTTTGATATATCAATATATGCTGTTAATGTAAACAATGACAATAAGCACTATTATCACTTGAAGGAGAGGTCAGAGGTTAAATGTGGCATGATATTATTTATTTCTATACAGCACTTTGTATATGTTGACAATACATACCACACTTTATACAGTTTCTAAGTTCTAAGGCTCTTTGGTAGCACTTCCACCAATAAATCATTAGGCTGACCTTGAAGACCCTGATGGATGTGAGCCCAATTTCAACGGACTGTTAACACAACCCCACTCGCCACCCCTACAAAGTTTTATCAGAATTCATTCAAAGGTTTTCGAGCTACCACGTTTATAGACAGAATGGCACACACACATGCAAACACTACCAAAAGCACAATCTCACTGGTAGAGGCAACTATGTTTATAATCTAAAAAAAGTGCTTGATGATTTATTTATTTTATGACTTATTCCTGCGTTTCCTGTAGTACGACCATCATAAAAGACTGAATTCTTGGCACTGGTCAGTCTTTCTGTACACACCTTGTAAGGTGGAGCGATTAAGAATAGTTGAAGAAATCCTGAAACTCAGACAAGCAGGAAAACAACAAAAGGTAATGTTTTGAATGTGTGTTACACTGTACTTACTCTATGATAACAGAGACAGACTTGACAACAACCATGCAGAAGCACATTAAAGCTTCACCTAGCAGAACTGTTTTAAGGAATGGGAGTTTTCACAGTACAATCTAAACAATGGGACAAACAGTGGGTGCGTGAGAATTGAGCAGATAGTGGTATGAAGAATTCACAGCAAATGGCTGGGCTTCGTGTCCTGCTCCCTGCACACTTGACCCAAGCAGCTTCTTAACCCTAAACCAAGTGGAGTACATCCAGCTGTGAAAACAGGCACTTTTTCTTGTTCTACATGGCCACTATGTTTGTCATTGTCCAGCATTTGAGTGAAAACAGCTTTAGGTAATCAGATTGAGTAGCTTGTTTGCCAGCAAAATTAGCATTTAGGATTCAGTGATGCACCCGAACAAAAGTCCCTGTCAACAGTTCTCATGCAGCTAAACACAGACATAATTCATTTTCATTTATCCTTGCATCAACATTACTGCTGAGCAATATTTCTCCACTAAGAGTGTATTTTCAGTTAAAATAAGACAGCATTTGAACTTTACCACTACAATAAAGCTGATATTTAATTATCAAGAAAGCAAATACATTGTTCTTGACAAAAATAAGTAATATGAATCTAGTAAGAGTTGGTGATGTGTGACCTGTAAAGTTAGCTTATGTGTATGAGTCATTGTCACTGTGAATGCGTCATCGTCTTGTTATGCCCGTGACACAAATTCTCTCTGTGTCTGCTGCTGCTGGTGTTGTTAACTGGAATATTGAGTAATAACCAAAGGCAAATTAACATATGTCTGTAGCCACTATGACATCATCAATGGGTTTGGGGCTCCACTCTCTGATGTGTTGAATTTTTGGATGCTGCCATGTTGGTTTCTTGGAACTAGAAGTGACCACATGCGAACAAGAGGGTGGAGTTCTAAGTTACCAGCTAACACTAATAAACCTGGGTAGAAAGCTGCATTTGTAAACTGTATGGATGCAATGCACAGACACATTTACCTATAATTAATGCATGGTAAAAAGCACCTTTATCATAAGTAAAAGACTAATAAAATACTGGAATTTCCCTCACTGAAACTGAAGCACAGATTTCTGTAGTCTGTACAACACAACAGGCCATATTATTAGTTAAACAAGTCAATTAAAAAAAAATCTCCAAATACGCACCAACAGCACACACAAACTGAAGAGGCCCAGTTTAATCACTTAAAGTAGTGGAAGTGAGGCACTGCTGACGTTATGAACGGGCCTCAGGGGTCCACACCCACCCAATAAAGTCACTGTGCCCCGTCAGCTGAATTCTACTGCTATACTTTAACTATAAGTTACACTAATTCATACAATATGGTAATGAAAAGGTTAAAACACCCATATCACAGTGAAGTTATTGCAGTACCAGCTCACTTTAATGATTTGGTTCACAGTAGTTTAGTGCTTCTGGAGCAGTCATAAGCAGCATGACAAAGGAGGATACTGATAATGTGGGCTTATGTATGTCAGACTTTGAAACAAATTGTACAAGCAGACAAATGACCTCTTTTTAGCTTCAACGATACATGAGCGGTACTTTCCAGAGCATGACCCCACCAGAAAATTTCAAAACAAATGAAAATGTGTTGAGGATATTGTGTGCTCTCGGTTGAAAGGTCTTGCTTTGCTTTGCCTCTGTAAATAGAGCCTTCAGCTTTCAGATCCTCTTCTGGGGAACCAGCACCCAATTTGGACTTGAGAGACAGACACCCTTGCTAATTTTAAGATCCAGCTTGAAATTGTACTTTTTGATAAAGCTTATAGTTAGGCCTGGATTACGGGACCCTGAATCTTTTCTTTGTTATGCCGCAACAGGTTCATACTGTTGGGGATTTCCCATGATGCACTGAGTGTTTCTTTTTCAGTGTGTGTGTTTATACACCACTCTGAATTTTTATCATTAGTAATTATTAATCTCTGGCTCTCTTCCACAGCATGTCTTTGTCCTGTTTCCCTCCCCTCGGCCCCACTGGGTCGAGGCAGATAGCCGCCACTTCCTGAGCCCGATTTTGCTGGGGGGCTTCTTCCGGTAAAGAAAAGGAATTTTTCCTTCCCACCGCCACCCAACTGCTTGCTCATAGAAGGTCATTTGACTGTTGTGGTTTCTCTGTCTTTACCTTACAATGTAAAGCACCTAGCGCAACTGTTGATGTGATTTGGCACTATACAAATAAACCTGAATTGAACTGAAATATGTTTGTTTGTTTTCTGGGGGGAGAATAGCAACGCAGCGTGAGCTGAAGGCCCCCCAGTCAAAGTTACCTGTTCATACGTTCTGCTGACTGTGATGGTGACGCCTAGTAGACATCTGTTAATTAAACTCAGAAAGGCTCTATATCCACTATCCCTAAGACTTCAGTATACAGATAGCTGTGTAAGAGTCATTCACCCACTCAAAGTGGTTCTGAGTGGGGAAACTTCATGGAGGCCAAAACCAGCCTCATGTGGCACTTCCACATTGGCTTCATTTCTGGAGGTTGCCCCTCGGTAATAATACAGAAATCACACACATAGCCCACACTCCAACTCCGACTGGTGTCCCACAAGGTTGCGTCCTCAGCCCCATCCTCTACACCCTGTACACCCACGGCTGTGTGGGTGACTCCAACAAAGACATCATTTTGAAGTTCGCGGACGACACTGTAGTGATCGGTGGCATCACTGGAGGGGACGAAGCGGCTTATAGGAGAGAAGTAGCCGGTCTGGTGCCATGGTGTGAGGACAACAACCTCACCCTCAACACTGACAAGGCAAAGGAGATGATAGTGGACACGAGGAAGAAGAGGAGGCCTCACCCACCGCTGTCTATCTGGGGCCTTGAAATGGAGAGGGTGAGCAGCTTTAGGTACCTGGGCGTCTACATCTCTGAGGACCTCACCTGGACACTGAACACCACACAGCTGGTCAAGAAGGCTCAGCAGAGGCTGTACTTCCTGAGGACGCTGAGGAAATTTGGTATGTCGGCCAAGATCCTCAGCAGGTTCTACAGCTGCATTGTGGAGAGCACCCTGACTAGCTGCATCACTGCATGGTACGGCAGCACTACTGCTATGGACCGCAAACGCCTGCAGAGAGTGATAACAACTGCGGAGAAGATCATCAGAACTCCGCTGCCCTCTCTGCAGAGCATCTACCGTCGCAGAGTCCAGAAGAGAGCTGCCTCCATTCTCAAAGACCCCACACACCCCCAACACAGACTGTTCACACTTCTGCCCTCGAGACGAAGGTTTAGGAGTGCGAAATCCAGAACATCCAGACTCACTAACTCCTTCTTGATGGCAGTGGGGACTCTTGAACAGCTGACCCATTTTGAACAGTAATTTTATTTATTTATTTATTTTTATAAACACCCAGCACGCCCCTGCGGGCGGTTTATCCTTCAAGCTCGGGTCCTCTACCAGAGGCCTGGGAGCTTGAGGGTCCTGCGCAGTATCTTAGCTGTTCCCAGGACTGCGCTCTTCTGGACAGAGATCTCCGATGTTATTCCCGGGATCTGCTGGAGCCACTCGCCTAGCTTGGGAGTCACCGCACCTAGTGCTCCGATTACCACGGGGACCACCGTTACCTTCACCCTCCACATCCTCTCGAGCTCTTCTCTGAGCCCTTGGTATTTCTCCAGCTTCTCGTGTTCCTTCTTCCTGATATTGCTGTCATTCGGAACCGCTACATCGATCACTACGGCCGTCTTCTTCTGTTTGTCTACCACCACTATGTCCGGTTGGTTAGCCACCACCATTTTGTCCGTCTGTATCTGGAAGTCCCACAGGATCTTAGCTCGGTCATTCTCCACCACCCTTGGGGGCATCTCCCATTTTGACCTCGGGACTTCCAGGTTATACTCGGCACAGATGTTCCTGTACACTATGCTGGCCACTTGGTTATGGCGTTCCATGTATGCCTTGCCTGCTAGCATCTTGCACCCTGCTGTTATGTGCTGGATTGTCTCTGGGGCATCTTTACACAGCCTGCACCTGGGGTCTTGCCTGGTGTGATAGACCCCAGCCTCTATGGATCTTGTGCTCAGAGCTTGTTCTTGTGCTGCCATGATTAGTGCCTCTGTGCCGTCTTTCAGCCCAGCTTTGTCCAGCCACTGGTAGGATTTCTGGATATCAGCCACCTCCTCTATCTGCCGGTGGTACATACCGTGCAGGGGCCTGTCCTTCCATGATGGTTCCTCGTCTCCCTCCTCTTTCTTGGGTTTCTGCTGCCTGAGGTATTCACTGAGCACTCGGTCAGTTGGGGCCATCTTCCCAATGTATTCTTGGATGTTCGTTGTCTCATCCTGGACTGTGGTGCTGACACTCACCAGTCCCCGGCCCCCTTCCTTCCGCTTAGCGTACAGCCTCAGGGTGCTGGACTTGGGGTGAAACCCTCCATGCATGGTAAGGAGCTTTCTTGTCTTTATGTCAGTGGCTTCTATCTCCTCCTTTGGCCAGCCTATTACCCCAGCAGGGTACCTGATCACGGGTAGGGCGTACGTGTTGATGGCCCGGATCTTGTTCTTACCATTCAGCTGACTCCTCAGGACTTGCCTGACCCTCTGCAGGTACTTGGTGGTTGCAGCTTTTCTAGCGGCCTCTTCATGGTTCCCATTCGCCTGCGGGATCCCCAAGTACTTGTAACTGTCCTCTATGTCTGCAATGTTGCCTTCTGGTAGTTCAATCCCCTCAGTTCTGACTACCTTCCCTCTCTTTGTTACCATCCGGCTACACTTCTCCAGTCCGAACGACATTCCAATGTCATTGCTGTATAGCCTGGTAGTGTGGATCAGTGAATCGATGTCTCGTTCACTCTTGGCATACAGCTTGATGTCATCCATGTACAGGAGGTGGCTGACAACTGCTCCGCTCCGTAGTCGGTATCCGTAGCCAGTCTTGTTAATGATCTCACTGAGGGGGTTCAGGCCTATGCAGAACAGCAGTGGGGACAGAGCATCTCCTTGGTAGATCCCGCACTTGATGGTGACTTGTGCTATGGGCTTGGAGTTGGCCTCTAGTGTTGTACGCCACATCCCCATTGAGTTCCTGATGAAGGCTCTTAGGGTCCCATTGATCTTGTACAATTCTAGGCATTCCAGTATCCAGCTGTGGGGCATTGAGTCATAGGCCTTCTTGTAATCAATCCAGGCAGTGCACAGGTTGGTCAGTCTGGTCTTGCAGTCTCGGCTGATTGTTCTGTCTACCAGTAGCTGGTGTTTTGCGCCTCTGGTATTCTTGCCAATTCCTTTCTGTGTCCCGCTCATGTATTGACCCATGTGCCTGTTCATCTTAGCCGATATGATGCCTGACAGGAGCTTCCATGTAGTACTGAGGCAGGTTATTGGTCGGTAGTTGGAGGGGACCGGTCCCTTCTTGGGGTCCTTGGGGATCAGGACCGTCCGGCCTTCAGTTAGCCATTCCGGGTGTCTCTCGTTAACTAGCAGCTGGTTCATTTGTGCTGCCAGACGCTCGTGGAGTGCAGTCAGCTTCTTCAGCCAGTAGGCGTGAACCATGTTGGGCCCTGGTGCTGTCCAACTCTTCATACTGGAGACCCTTTCTTGGATATCTGCCACTGTGATGGTTACTGGACCCTGTTCAGGGAGGTCGCTGTGGTCTGCCCTCAGATCCTCTAGCCACTGAGCATTGCCGTTATGGGTTGCATCCATATGCTCTTCCAGTATTGCTCCGTCTCCAGCCTTGGTGGTGCTGTTCTCTTATTGTTCCCTTGCCACTGAGAGTACACCTTTGCTGGTTCTGTGGAGAACAGCTGGTTTATTCTCCTGCCTTCTATCTCTCTGGTGTACCTCCTCAAGCGGCTGGCCAAGGCTGTGAGTCTTTGCTTGGCAGTTTCCAAGGCCTGCTTGCTGTATTTCTTAGGCACCTTATTTGTCGCACCTTTCTGCAACTCCGTTAGTTGGCTAACCTCCCTCCGTGCTACTTTGATCTTGCCCTCTAGCCTCCTTCTCCATGGAGGGTACTGCCCCTTGTCGCTGTTCAACTTGTAGCCAAGCATCTCACTGATCACTGCTGCCGTATTGTAGATCAGCTTGTTAGTGTCGGTAATCGTGGTTGTAGGTATTGCCCGTAGTGCTGCATTAACATCATCTAGCAGACCTTCTGAGGGTACTTCACGTAATCTTGGTAACCGGCTACGGGGGATCCAGGTTTCAAGCTTGGCCATGATCCTATTTTTCAGGTCAGTTCCTCTCGCACTCAACGATCCTTCTCCTATCGCACTTGGGGCTATGTACCCAATCTCGGGTGGGGGTGATGATATCGCCCCCCTGACCTGGCGTCCTGACTCCTCCTTGCCGTAGCATTTGTGTTGTACCTCGTCAATCTCTAGCTGTGAGAGCAGTCCCTTCTTTCGAATGTTGGAACACTGAGCTACTAGTTGTTTCGCCGTCATTGTGGATGTTGGGTATCGAAGAATCCATAGGTCCCTCATCCTATTCATGTAGCCCCTTCCGCCGGGGTTACTTGCGTAGTAGCATTCCAACAACGCCCTGTTTTCGTCTCTTGCCCACCGATGCCTTCTTGAATCTTGAATCCCATGTGGTGGACTTCAGTAGGGTATTCCCCCCCCCAGATAAATCCATATTCAGCTTAGATAAACAGAAATTTTAATTTCATTTTTCATGTTCAGCAGAGTTGGGGAAAGAAAAAAAAAAAAATCAGCTCTGACATACTGTTACAAACTTACAGTGGTTCATTCCACCACTGTAACATGTACGAAGTCATTCTTTATGGAAATTAGAAGGGAAAATGTTTTATTTAATCTCTTCTTATCACACATTAAGGCTTTTCCTTTTTACACATTTCAACCACTTTGTTTTTTAATATTATGGTTAATGTTATAATAGCACTGGTGCCTTTGTATCCATGCTGGGTCTGTGGCTATGGGGGATTTTCCCAAAAGTGACAATGTAGTGAGTCTCACTCTAGGGGCACAACAAGAGGGGCAGATCTTGACCACCTTGCCCTGCCCTCTCTCTCTCTCTCACACATTGCTTCCTCCTTAAAAAACCCGCTGGTAAACGCAAAGGGAAACTCCCAACCAAAAAACCTAAAGAATGAATATCTGACAAATAACTAAAACTTTTGCAAACAGCTTTACACCCACAACAGCAACATTTTGCAGAAAAAAAAATGTTGTGCTAAGCAGACTTTGATGAAGAAATTTTGAAACTCTTGTCTCTCCTTGTATCTTTATTTTGAGGGAAATAGGGGCGTTTTTGTGGTTTGCCGACTGCTTGTCCCAAAGGAAAAAAACAAAAAACAAAACACAGCACTCTCAGGTCTGTGTTTAGATCCGTCTCCACATTGGAAACCAGTTCAGTCTTGGGACTTTTTCCCCTCATCATTTGATTGAAAACCAGAGCGCTGGTTTATAGCAACTGGTTCCAGTTTTGTTATGTGCGTGAGCCATTTTATGTAGCGTGTCCTGCATTCCAGCAAGGCAATTTTCAAAACTGCTCTGGTCACCCCCCCCAGCACTGTCTCTTGCTAGGTGGTCCATGAGCCACTCGCTTTTCCTACCTCACGAGTCCTCAGCTGGAAGTTTTTCCCTTCATGGTAACAGTTGTACGTCTTCAGCAGTGACAAGATATCAGACCTGAGCATGAACACACAAAAGGATGAATCAGTTCTAAAAGTGAGAGCACTGATAAAAATTTAATAAATGTGAATTTCTACTGTAACGGAAAAACTGTCCAGTGATGGAGCAAGGAGCACTTACTTTGGTATGAGTTTCTCCTCACTGAGCTTCACGTAGGTCTGATGCGCACTCATTCTGACTAGAGTGCAGCTGTGGCAGAAAAACATCAAACACAAAAATTAAAATATGCATGTGATGCTAATGTACCAATAATTTTGACTGTGAGAGTCTGTGTGGATTTAAGCAGTGAACAGAAACACAGAAATACAGTTAAAGCATATAATAAGAATAGTGCAACTTAGTGTTATTTGCTGTCATACTTTTTCCAAAGTTGGAGATCTTTGGGATGTTTTTTCCTCTTATAATGAAAAGGATTTAAAATATTTGCTCCAGTGTTAAGGGCAAGGACAGTGGTTTAGGAGAAATCACATGACATTGGCATGCAGCCATCATGTTGTATCATGTTGCAATAGAGCAGCGCAAATGGCAGAAAATAACATCTTAATCTAATTAAGGGGTTAATGGCCGCTTCAGTGGGCATCTTATGTGTAATTATAAGTAAAACAAGCAGACAAGAAAAAAAGACAGCAATCGCTGCATCATTTATGTCTGTGTCACTTGTGTCGTCTTCTTTTTTGTTTCAGAATCTAGTGGACAGCACAAAACAAAAGGGAAACCTATTAATCAATGGGTGCTTTTTTTCTGGCAAAAGCAGGAGAGATGTCCCTGATCCTTGCCCAGATTCCTGTATCCTGATACTGTGGATGGACGGTGGTACAGGGAAATTCCTCGCTGGGAAAACACACCACGTGGGGGAGGAGCATGAGTATAAAGCAGCCAACATGTGGTTCTGGGCTCAGTGTCAACGTCCTTCAGCATGAAGCTTAATCCTCAGTCCGTCTGTGCGTTCGCTATCCTTAGCCTTTGCTGTGTACTTATCACAGGTAAGAGTCTTTTCACTTATCCATGCTTACAACTAAAACTCACTCTTTTTCAGGGTTTTCAGTGACTTAACCTGTGCTGTTGGTTGGACTGAGCTGACTTTTGATCTTATTACAATTTCTGTGCAGTGAGAGAGTCAAGCAGCACATTTATCCCGGGGAGATGTGTTTGTCCAAAAACACAACAGGGTGTCAGAGGTCAACTGAAGGCACTCAAAGTGTTACTACCAAGCTCCACTTGTCACAACGTCACAGTCATGTGAGTACCAGATACTGCAGACACACTTTCACCTCTTCAGACCTGTGTGCACTGAGGTGATTGTAAACTAAAAGTGTTGTTTCGTGCGTTTTTCAGAGTCACCCTGCAAAGAAACAATAAATCACTGTGCCTGAATCCAGAAGCGCCGATGGCCAAACAGCTGATTCGCTGCTGGCTTAGGTGAGATTTATCTGTTTGTCACTGGTCAGTAAACTAATGAACACATAGGGGATACACCAGTCTTCAAAGTTCCTGTAGATTGCAACCAACAGTGTCTTATAAGTTGCCCAGCCGGTTTTTGTAACAAAGCACTGTACTGCTACTTAATCTTTCCTACTGCTTTGCTGCTTGAGAATCAGTAACAAATTTCAGTTTCAGGTGAATTTATTGCACAACAAATGAATACAAATTTCTATCAGAAGAAGAAAAAGGGTCTGATATTAAGTACTGATACTTAATGCTGGATTTTCTAAGCTCATCTTTTTCTTAACTGTGCTCCTTTATGTTTTTCCCCCTCCAGAGTTCAGCAGTTGGGTCGTGATGCAAAACTGTGTCTACAAAGGAAGAAAAGGAGAGGGGGCCAACGCCAGCAGACTCGACAGAGGAGAAAAGGCCAAAACAGGAAAGTCTCATCCTGAGACTCTCAGTAGCTAGTCAGACTAAGGAAGGAAAAAAATGACACCAAGTATGTACAGAGGAGAAGTGTGCGCAGGGGAGAAACTACTGTAAGGCCACTTGTGTCTTTTCTCTCTCTTTATGTCATTGCAGACATTAAGCTTCTTTAAATTGTCTAAGCTCTACATCAAAGTCTCCTTATTATTTCATTCTTAATGACTATGTATTGAAGATGTATTGAAGCAAAGCCCTGGAGGCTCATAAATGAAAAAACAAGTCCATGGTTCTGTATATGCAGCTGGGAAGACCAACTTGAGATTTTGTGGTTTATATTTATATGACTGCTTGATGTTTTATACTTTATTTTAAATAAACATATCTGAACAATTCTGTGACTGTGTTATTTTGGCTTAAGCCTTTGATATTCTTAATAATTGAAGGAAAGGAAAGGGATTTTATTCCTTGGCAGGATATGCGAGGTCACCGAGCAGACAGCCTCAGCTTAAGCTAATAAACTAAAGGATTCAAGTCAGCTGCAGGAATAAAGCAAATTGTTTTCACTTAAACTTTGTATTGGTATCCTAAATTTATAACCTATAACTAACCACGTGTTGTTTTTATAATCTGGATGCATGACATCCTTTTCCATGGCTCTTACCTGAGAGAATCCCTAACGTAAAAGCAATGGAGAAACTGATCACCATTACGGTGCATAGTGGTTATTGTGTATGCTGAATTTTATGACTACAATGGTTGGTGGTGTTGCACAATAGATGCGGAAACATCTAGGTGATCAGGGTGTGGATTTTGTAATGTTTTATGATAGCTAGTTAAGCTCAAAATCCATTTGAGATTTCGTGTAAATCATGTGACACCCTACTGGAGTCAAAGCAGAATATACAGACACAGAGAGAAACTTCAGCAATAAATACTTTTTCTTGCACAGTATGAGCTGAATAAGTGAAGCATGCACTGACCTGTACCATTTCCCCCTCCCAGTGTTTAAAGAAGAAAAAAAAAAGTAGAAGTATGTGAGCTAATATGGAAAGTGAAAGTCCTCAATAACAGCACCTTTGTCAAAGGACAGGAGTTAATTTTAGGGACTTTTCTTATCTGTTGTGGGAAAGTGGCGGTTCCTTTGGAACCAGGTATTTATTAGGTATGACAGGATTCTTGTAGATGATGCAACAGGATAACAGTATTGGTAGAGAGCTATAGAAGTACTCAGTACGTTTATAGTTTAATTATCTTTACCATATCACATGCACTAAAATACACTAAAGGGTTTTTATGAGAGGCAAGTAAAGGCCAAGGTGTAAAGTAATATCTACATTTCACCAACAGCTAATGAAGAGGAAAGAAGTACAACACTAGGAAAAGGGAAAACAAAAAAATATAGTGATTGAAAAAACACGACTAAAAATGAATTGTTATTCTAAACTTCAATGCTAACTACTTAAAAAAGAAAAATCTTGATAGTAATCTTGGCCCTTTATACAAACCGCTTAACACATTTAAGGCTTGTGGTTTTTTTCCCCTCACCTGATAACATACTACATTTATCTGATCATAAGATTATATTATAAGTATAGTGAAAAAAACATGTCTTATCTTCACCAAGAACATGTTTATGCAACACACAGATTAGTCACCTATGACGTAGATGATGCTATGGTGCCATCTAGTGGCTATTGCAAGATAGAACTTATGAAATCTTAAAGCAGTGTGGTTCCCGCTTAATGTGCCACACTCAATTTATTATGTACACCTGCCCCACAGTTCTTTATGCAAATAATCATATACCAGCAACTAAATACATTTAAGCATATAGATATGGTCAAGGTGACGTAGTGAAGCTCAAAGCTTTAAATGTACTTTAAATGTTGCATGGTTGTTGGTGCCAGACAGACATTGGGGTTTACAGAGAATTATCTGAAAGGGAGAGAAGTAGCATTTCTCTGGGGAAAATGTCTTGCTGATGCAAGAGATCAGAGGAGTATGACCAGACTGCTTTTAGTTGATAGGAAGTAACTTAAATAACAGCTTATTAAAAAGAAGGTATATTGGTACCTTAAAACAGATGGGATCCAGTAGCAGATACCAGAGTGGGTTCAGCCAAGGATAGAAAACTAAGGCTACAATTCACACAGGCTGATCAAAACTGGAAAATAGAAGATTAGAAAAATGTCACCTGGTCTGATGACCCTCTATCTCTGCTGCAAAATTCAGAGGGTTTGCGCAAACGACATTTAAGCATGGATCCAACCTGCCTTGTATCAGCGGTTCAGTCTGGTGGTAGTGGCTGCTTCCAGCAGGATAACACACCGTGTCACAAAACTCCGATTTTTTTCAAACTGGCCTCTTGAACACAGGAGTGACTTCACTGTACTCAAATGGCCTCCACAGATCTTAATCCAATAGAGCACCCTTGGAATGTGGTAGAATGGGAGATTTTCATCATGATGTGGTGCTGCAGCAACTTTGTGATGTTATCCTGTTAACATGGACCAAAATCTCTGAGGAATGTTTCCAGCATATTTTTGAATCTATGGCACGAAGAATTAATGAAGTTCTGAAGGCAAAAGGATGTCCAACACAGCACTAGGAAGGAGATAAAGTGAGTACTCAAGTATATACTCACTCACCACTAATCTCTGAGTATAAATATCTATAATGAGCCAACCTTTATTTACAGGGACTGCAGTCTCTTTCACACCAGCAGGAGACAAAGGCAGCTTTGTGTGCAGCATTAGTGCAGATTTTACTTTAAAAACAAAAAAACACAAATGTCTGAGCTATTTTTTGGTCTCAGTACTTCCTGAGATTTTATCACATGACAAAAAAAGGGAAGTTAATCAGTTAAAGTAATGCTGTGTGACTTATTTATAATAAATACTGTTCCACTTTGATACACTTCATTTCAATCTGGAACTGGCCCATTCATGATGACTTTAATATGAGTCATTAAATCTTTTATTCTCAGAATCAAGGGAGGCAGATCTTTCTGAAAAAAAAACCTCAGTCATACAGGAAATGATTTTTTTCTAGATCTTTAAGCAAAAACAGAACTTTGTCCGGTAGAGGAGGAAAAAAAACAGAAGAAAAAATGCTTGCATGAGCAGTGTTAGCCACCACAGAAATCAGGAAACAGACTGCCCCATACTGTCTGACTGGGAAGTGATCTCTGGGAGGTGATTCAACCAAATAATAGGAATAAAAAAAACTAAACAAAATAGAGAGAAGTTAAAGATATAACCTTAACAAAATCCTCCTGGTTTGGGTTTAAAGAATCGACAATTAAGTCCACATTTATTTCATGCATTACTGAGGCAACAACACCTGTCCTACCTCCCCCTTTAATGACCTCTGCCCATCGCCAGCTTCAGCTAAGCAATGTGCTGACAAAGTATGTGCATACAGAGATGGTCAGTCTACCTCTCATACATATTTATACACAATAATGGGTTTATAACTTAAAGGATTCCAGTCTGTCACCATTATTATGAATTATTCAACAATCACAAATGGCTATACGGTAGATGGGCCAAACGCTGTGCGATGAAAATTCATTTTATTTGGCTGGGCTCGGGTTTCGGTGAATTTACGTCGTCTGCGTTTTCTCAGCTTTTCTCTCCTATTCATGCATCATCTTTGTGTGCAAGCTTCCTCGGTGGACAAAGAGCTTTCATTGCAGGTCTGCTAATTGGTTTGATCATCGCGAGATTCGTATCCAATTATCACACCTACACCGGCAGCTGCGCCCGAAGACAATTCAGTCCCACGCGTAAAATGACACGGAGAGCTCCAAATAAAGCACTCAATGAATGAGTTTCCGAAACATATCTCAACAAAAAAAAGTATAAATTTAAAATGCTAATGAGGCAGATAACACTGATCGGCAAATCACGGCTGACTTAGAGCTTTAACGATAACGAACGCGGTTTCTAACAGCAAATAGTAGATCACATGAAGGCTAACGGAAAGTTTCTTATACTAGTCAATACTCCCAAAAGCAAAAGACAAAACAAAGCGTAATTTAACCTGCATCCAACTTCTGAGAATCTCTTCTTATCAGACTATTTTTATTTGTTCCGGGCTTTTATTGCAGGATGAAAGTTATTGTGCCTTCTTTAAACGTAACTAAACATAAACTGAATCATTTTGAGCCTTACCATAACAGAGTGCGTCCCCGTTTTCTTCCGTATCACCAGCGTTATATGCCTCTTTTCGTTATCAGTTTTCATGCCTCCTTGGCAGTGCGGTATTCTGAGCCGAGAGATAAAGGTGACATCCTGAATATCCAATAGCAGCCCGCGTTGATACACCGCAGCCAACCACACTCGAGCATAGGCGGGCTGAAACAGGGCTGCATACCTCTCCCTTCTTGATCAAGGTGGCTCTGGGGCTTTGCTTTAATCCTATCAGCCAGAAGTGTTTTAAATTGTGGTCTTCGCCACACTAAGGGTATTAAGACTCAGCTCTAAGACTATAAAGGTTTAATTTAGAGTTTTGATTGAAAGTTATATGGGTTAAGTGAGATTTGTATAAAAAATACATGTTATCCATGCCGCATATTTTGGTTTCTATTGAACTGTTGAACACAATTGACACTCTAAATGATAAATAATGTATTCGTAGAGTATTCTTGTTGCTGGATGTTTGTTTTCCATATGGGTAACAAAATGTAGTTTTGGTTTATTTGCTGTCGAGGGTGAATTTTAACTTCAATATCCACTTCTGAGATATATTCTTTAAATTCTTTCTGCTGTTACATATTTAGTGACAGGAAAAATCTAATTGGTTTACCAACACCACCAACAACGACCCACTCTGCTGTATTTTTCCAGCTAGGGGAAGAAGTTCCTGTGACCTGTTAAGATTTTTTTCACCCATCCTGTTTTTGAGCCTGGATCTGCCATCTAGGAAACTATTGCAGGGTGGAAACACAAACTGTAGGAAGTGCTTCTCTCTCTGTGTCTGAATAGGATTCATGATTTATGCACAGAGGAAGTAAGTTGTTCCAGCAGCTGAACGACTTCCCTCATTCTGACGGATGTGGACATGACAAAGCTGCCGGAGCGCTTATAGAAGAGGGCGAGAAATAGTGCCGTTCTTTTCCTCCCGTCTGTTTATAGGTCAGTCAGCTGCTAATTGAACAAAGATCATTGTGAAGATAATAATAAAGCTCAGGTTATGGGCCAGTGAGCAGCCTCAGCAAAATCCAGACAAAGACTCTTTGTTGTTCTTTCCACAACACAGGCGAAGGTCTCGTCCCTCTGGAGAGGATACACATGTCATGACATAAAAACATATCGACGCTATTTATGACACCAGGTGATACCATGCTGGGTTGTGTAACTTTGTGAGAAATATGTGGAATAACCCTGTTGTTTAACCTTCAGGTTGTTCATGCTATCTGGCCTCAGTTCTCGCTGAGGTGCCTTCTGATGAATAGGGCTCTCTGTTTACATCGATTCTCTCCTTAGCTGTGATGCCACAGAGAGGTTTCCTCTAAGGGCTACATACAGTTATATATTTATTGTTCAGTGAACAAAAGACTGAGGAATACCCTGTGTGTGTGGAGTGTGTGTGTTTTGACAGAACAAGACAATATTGATTTATGACCTGAACAAAAGAGGAATGCCCATGTAGAGTCTCACATCCTTTGTAGCTCAATAAAATAAAAAGGAAAACAATAGAAACATCAATACAGGCTTTTTTCTATTCACTTTTGAATCATAATTATAGTAAAAATAAGTGCAATTCAAACTGCCTGATTCACTCTTAGTGCTCACCATATGACCCTTTATCGATAAATAATTTACTGTGTTTGGCTAGACGTGTTTTGGGTGAAGCCTGTAGCCGTGCTTTCGGTGAACGATCTGATGTTTCTTTCATCACCATATTAACATGAACACTCCTCCCAGAGCTCTGTCTCCATGGTCACCGCTCGCACACGACAAACACACAATGAGGGCCGACGCATGCACCTGCACAAGCTCCACTGCCTGCTATACTCTCTGTCACATTTGCACATGTTTTCTCTGAATGAGTGAAACAGTTGATCTAATTTATGACCTTATGAATAATGTATGTGGCAGTAACTGGATGGGATTGCTGGGCATTAATGTCTGCTCTTCATTCAGTGCTGTCTTTGACAAAAGCAACAACAACAAAAAAATAAAAAAAACAGGCCTTAATCCACCCACATGCACATGTTGGTACAAATGGTTTCATTTATTTGAGTGCATGCATTTGAAACTCCAACTTTTAAATTTGTACAAGACTCCAAAAATATACAAATCAGTCAAATATTTCATAAAAATCAATTTTTTTATAGCTTAATCACATAAAATAAACCTTATTGTGGAAGACATTGGTGCTTTCTACAAAAAGTTGGTTCAAGACCAGCTGGTTGTACAGAGTATGCGTGAATGCATTATTCTTTATACATCATTTCCATTGTGTGTTATCAGTAAGCACAGCGACATTCAGTCAGTAATCATAGGTGCAGTGTCTGAGGTGGTGTCTGGCTCACAGTATCCATCCATCTCTTCCATCTCCCTCTCCACAGGCTCCTCCCCACTTCTAAAGCATAATAGTCTCTTCTCTTTCCACCTCCTCCTCCTTTCCCCATCTGTGTCTTTAGGTGCTGTTGTCTGCTCCAGCTCCAGCATAGCCTGGATGTTGTCTCCTCTCTCTCCGGTGCTGAGGCAGTTGTCTCTGCTTGTTGGTGCCAGCCCCTGCCCTCTCCTGCCTGTCACCATATGGA
Source organism: Maylandia zebra (assembly GCF_041146795.1). Classification (NCBI taxonomy): domain Eukaryota; kingdom Metazoa; phylum Chordata; class Actinopteri; order Cichliformes; family Cichlidae; genus Maylandia; species Maylandia zebra. Next base: position 19,538,871 of record NC_135179.1, on the reverse strand, counting down.
AGAATGAGAAGGTGCCGTCTGAGCCCGTGCTTTCTGTCACAAAGACAGCAGTTGGGCCTTGGTTGCTGAAGCTCTCCTGCGGGCTTTTGGGAGGTTTGGTCTTTGTTTTCTTGCTCAGTATGAAGTTGAAAAAGGCTGTCACCAGAAGCATTGTTCCTGAAGTTAGAATAATAATGTCACCATTAATTTCTATGCTACATCTATGCTTTTTATGCTTTTCCATGATAGGAGCATCTGCTGCTGAAATGCCACAGCAACAGGAAACAGTCATGTGAAGTATTGAACTTGCTGGTGTTGTTTTACCTGGGATGATTGCATGCCACACCAGCACAGGGTGCAGGAAACAGACCACTGACATGATGGAGTAGTATAGGAACTTATGAAAGCCTCCAATGCGAGCCATCTTCCCCCACAGTAAAAACAACTTCCAGTCTGGAGGGCAGCTGTAGAGATATCAGGCAAGAAGGCAAGAAAAAAGTCAGGATTACTTTACATTATTACAGTTTAGACTGCAGTTTAGACTGCAAAGTTCAAAGTTTGAAAACCTCAAAGAATTGTGAGTTATCTTTGCTACAGTAGCCATGAGGGTTGTGTACTCACGGCAGACACATGGACAGGAGAGAATCCAGGAAATAGGCTAGTTCAAGAATCATGATCCCAATAAATGAGACTCTGGGGGAAGAAATTGGACAATGATGATATACTCAGTAATTTCTACACTAAAAAAAAGCAGCTGCAAGTGCTCAAGATATTACCCTACATATGGTAAAGAAAACGTTTGTGACAACTGCAATTTTCTTGTATTTAGTTTACAATTATCTAATCCAGCAATAGAGAAAAATGCACCCAGACTAACCAGTATTACAAACTAACCTCTTTTAAGTGTAATTGGTGTGTTGTGTGTTACTGTGTGTGAGGACAGCATCCATCTGCACTAACTTTATGTGTAGTGATTGAATAAACAGTCATTCGTTTCTAGTGTCCTTGGAGAGATGTTTTCCGTTGTCTCTGTGGGAATTTGTCTCTGTACTACAGAGATAATAATAAGAATCAGAAGATGTCCTCTGTTCTGCCCTCTGCACCCTGCTTCAACTTTCTGAGTCCTTCCCAACAGCTCCTCTCAAGTGTGTTTATTTATCAGAGACTATAAAAGCATGTGCAGTGTTTTTCTAAACCATCTTCTTAAAGCCCTTGGGTCTTTAGCTTTGCCAGCTTTCAAAACCAGGCTGTGTATTTGTAACTCAAGAATGCCACCAGAGTCAGGAGTGCTTGTAAATCCCATCAGTAAGTCAAGAAGTAGACTCAAAAAGTAAGCGCTTACATTAGATAGATGCCAAGGCTGTTGAATTCTCCCTGATGTAGTGTTTCCACTCCCACAGCACACAACACTGAAAAAGACACGGGACAATAATTCAGCTTAATTCATGGATTTGTTGGTGAACAGATTCTGTCCACCAGATGTCAGAGTAAGTTCATGAATTTTTCTGTGCTGGATGCTGGAATGCAGCCCAAGGTAACCTTCTGTAAATGCTCTCAGTACTTTCACTGGGATTAAACACTCTTGTGTGGCGTTTTCAGTGTTCTTTGGATTTATTTTTTTTACCATGTCTTTCATATTTTGCTTTAAAAGTTGTCTCTATAGTGTTCTGTCAGCCACAGTAATTTAAAGCCGACTGAATGTTTTCCTCAAGAAAAGGGCAACTGTCTGTAGCACAAGGAATGCAACTTAAAGTCACATTTACATACCACAGGAATGGTGGTACTGACCTAGTGATGTACATTAAAGGTATTTAAAGATGCTTAATTTAAGCAATTATTGCAATTGTTCCTGTCATGGTCATGAAACTTTGGTAATAACTTACTCATGCTTGCAATTGCCATACCAATGTCAGTAGGTAATTTTACTTGAGTGAACATATCACACAGTCACAGTCATGGCTAATGCCATAAAACGCCATCAATCCATGAGATCTATGCTTTAGCATCAAGATAGTAAATCTCTTCAGCAGATAATGCTAACTGTGACTTAACTACACTTCTATATGGTAAATGTCAAACTAATGCCAGCAGTTGGTTAGTTTAGCAAAAATGCTGGAAGCATGGGTAAACAGCTGGCTTGACTCTGTCCAGATGTAACACAATCCACCAACCAGCACCATTCAGTGTTCCTTTAACAGGAAGTTCTCCCAAGCTGTGTGCTGACAACAATAAAATACCTTTCTTGCTACATGAAAGGGCACTACTGTCCTGGTGTGACACAAGATAAGAAATGACATGACAGCAACATTTTTAAAATTTTAAACAAAAGTGCATTTTATTAACCAGTCATCCTCTTGTGAGATAAGCCCGGTTAAATGGGGATTGCTGCCAAACACATGGAAGCACTTTCTCTGGCCTGCTTACCAGAAATCAAGAGATTCAGTGATACAATCTGAAGCAGAGGGAAACTCGGGTAATGTGGCTAAATGGTTTCTAGTAGTTTGGAGAGTATGCAAGGATTTAAAGCTGCATATAGAGCAGCTGGATATTAACAGAGCTGCTCCCTGCATGTACTGGGAGCATGTGGAACACACACAGACTGTCTATCTTGCGTGCTGCACAATATCGTTTATTATTTAGTAACTATTGATATCTATGACTAGCTAGTTTATTGTGATGGTGCTTTTTTTTTTTTTATCATTATGTTGCTCTTTGTTGTTTGCTGTCTCCCCTGTTTTTTTTGTTTTTCTTTCTCTCCATACAGGTGACCCAGGAGTTTTGTTTTTTTTTTTTTTTTTTTTCTCTCTTCCCCCCCTTCTCACCGTCTCTTCTCCCCTTTGTTTTTCTTTCTTCCTCTCCCCCTCTTTCTTTCATTCTTTCCCCCTGTCCTATTAAAAAAAAAAAAAAAAAAGGATGACAAAGGATGAACTGAAGCTCCGCCATCACGTGATGTCACATGCTGCTGTTTCTGATGTCACTTCCAAAAAAAAAAAAAAAAAAAAAAAAAAAAGGAACACACACAGACACCAACAGGCCAACCCAGACATGTGAACTCACAGCAGACTGCCAGCCAGAGGCACACACACATAGACATTTACCAAAAATAGACTGATACACACACGCACACATAAAAATAATGCACAGAAAGCTCATGTAGGCGCGAATGCACAACAGCTTGTGATCACATAATCCCAATAACCCAGCTGGACACAGAGACTGTTTGTGTCATTTGTGGCACATGCTTCTCAATAAATATTCAGTGTCTGCAGATGTTTGAATTTAAGTGTGTGTGTGTGGGGGGGGGGTCCCATATTTTTCTGAAGGAAGCAACAAGCAAACAGCTTTTATGATGATTTACTGAGGCAAAGAGAGCTTTGTACAATCTGTCCCTGTGTGTCTGAGGAAAACAGAAAAGGAGGGACAATAACGTAAATCAAGTATATGCTCTATATATCAGCCAAGACAGGGTTTAGTGCTCTTGGAGAACAAGACTATGTCACAGTCTGACCTTTTAACATTGTTTTTAAAGACATGATGGGTGCCTCTTCCCCTGACGAGATGTTTTAAGATTTTTTGAAAGATCTATAGGTGCACCCAAAGAATCTGGCTCATACTAAAACGAGAAGAGACACACATGACGCTAAATGAAATCTTTTGCTTTTCTCTGCTTCTTTTCATATTTATGTCTTACCTGTGGATGTAGAAATGCCAAGGAGCCTGCAGGTGCACTCGACTACAATCCACCATATTCTCTCTAAGCTCCCCATGACCTCAAAAATTTCACCTTTGTAAAATATATATATTTTTTCCCAGTGCCTGATCGTTATAAAAGTAGCATTCTAGATGCGTAGTTGAATCCTGGCTAGATGAACAGATGGTAGAAAAGCTAAAACAGAGCAATGCAGCACTTCCATGATGTGGAGCCTGTTACCTCATGAAGGTTTGTGACTGAATGCCCCTGTTGCTGCAGTAACTGCTAATCACACACACACACACACACACACACACACACACACACACACACACACACACACACACACACACACACACACACACACACACACACACACACACACACACACACGTCAAGGAGAAATTATTGAGCTCAAGGTAACTTGCTGACCATTTTACATTTGTCATTAAAGCTGGTTAAAAATTAAATCCATTAAAAACCCATCTAGTACCTGATCCAAAGGTATTTATTTTATAAGCTGGAATGCAGAGAAGATCACTGACCTTGCTTTTCACCCAAATAATTTCTTCTCCTCTCTTTATAACATGTTTTCTTTCATCTGATTTCACCTTATTGTGAGGTTGTTGGTGATTCAGTGCAACCAAACCATCTGAAAGACTTCAAACAAACACCATCTTTTTTTCAAACCCACACTTCAACATACAGCCATCATTTTGGCACCCACTGATCCCAACTTTGTCTCAGCAGAGTGAGCACTGATGAAATATACAGCGGCTTGCGTCAGTAAAGAAAAGGACATTTTTTATGGGTTTGCACGTATTATAAACAAACTGCACTTAGTATGCAGTGCAGTGCATGCCCGATTGGCTCGCTGCACTTAGTGAAGAGTGGCTACAATGGTATAAAAACAAACATACCTTTTGACATACATTCAAATGTAGCTCACATAATCAGGTGACGCAGGTTTCAATGAGGTGTAAGCTTGTTCAGGCACAGCAGAGGCCTACTGGAACAAGCAAGTCAGATTTGCAGAGTTCACACAGGCATACCCACACTGACTCCTGTCAGGGCCAAAGTAAGCTGCATAAATCTTCTTAATCTACAACAAAGACACTTTTGTGTTTTTGTACCAGTTCAACTTGTTTCCGGATATTTGTGGCATTTATGGTATTGAGTGAGTGTGGATGAACTGTGTGGCAAAAACAACAGATACTAAATGTGTAACAACAAATCCAACTGTATATTTGGTGCCACTTTTTGAAGGGAAGGCAACATCGTTCAGATTGTTCATGTCTTGTGTGACTGAAATGTCTATGATAGTTTTTACAAACACTGGATAAGATCCAGTGATTTTTTCATGTGTGCTACGAACAAAAATTTCATTGACATTTGTTTATATGTCATTGTAACTTTTAGGACACACAGTCATGTCCCCTGTCTGAAGGAAGTACAGCAAGATCCTCGGGCGAGTTTCCCTTTGCCACAAACTTGGATTGTGACCAAACTGTGCAGACGCATAATGATGCATTTTTGCGTGGTACTATAATATAAGGATCCTAACAGGCTAAACTAAGATGGAAAACATAGGAAATAGCAAATATCATAGGTTACCTATGCAACATCAGCATGTCCACATTGTTGATATGAACACATCAGCATGCAATGATGTTCAAAGCACTGCATAGAGTCTCTATAGCTAAAGACAGACAGGTTTTTTTGTATATTCACATTGTATGCAGATCGACTTTAGAAATCCTGCATGAAAGGATCCAAAATGCATTTGATTATTTGAGGTTTTCACTGACCATAACCCTCAGATATGTCATCACCATGAGGTCACCCACTGGTTTGTCTGTTTCTGCTTTGAAACCATGGGTGAAATGATTTGACGGTCACCATCTAATTTTTTCTAAACTGGAAATGAGGAGTGGGAAACTGTGAACACTACAAACTCACAGTAGCAGCTTTCTAGCCTTTTCATTTATTTTGCTCTAAATAAGACCATATTTCACAAAATAGCAATTGTGCGCTGTTAAATAAGACTTGTAAAGAATGACTGAGACTTTAAGCTGACTGGGAAAGTGTTTATTGAGGCAATAAATCACAAGAATGATTAGGTTCTCTTATTGGCTTCTTTTCTTTGCGATTTCATTTTGAAACCAGAGAAGACGCCTCCTGCTGGTCTGGGGGAAAAGCATTTCAGCAGTGACTTCTCTTTTTAGAACGGCCATACTTTACGTAACTCTAAATCGTCTGTGGTCTGGATGCTTCTCCTCTGGGGTCTCTAATACTTTTGGATCACAGAAACCAATTTTGTCCATAGTCTGTGCTATTGTGCGACTGTAGCCAAACACTATGACCTCTCAAATCGGATTTCAAAGTGTCTTTTGTGTCACTCGCATCGGCACGCACAATGACATTAAACAAACACAACAGTTTAACCACACATTTAATGCAATTGTGTTGATGAAAGAAAAAAGGGGGTAGAGAAAATCTTGTTTAAACAACATGCATGTTTAGACTGCAGTGCATTTTTGCACATGAACTACACACGCTTGAGGGAGGAGGAATGTGTGCTGTTAAGTGCCATCATGGCCACAATGGGCAGTGTGTGTATGTTTATTTGACTCTTATGATGACATATAAACAGCCTTATAACTACATAATTTATGGTCATCAGTCACTGTGTAGTGTTTGGGGATCCCTGCAGACATTTACTGTACATCATGAGTTACATGGCAATCATTTGGATATGCCAGAGGGTGGAACAGTTTAAAGAATTGAGTGATCGCCATCTGAGATTGTAAATCTAGTGTTACAGTATAAATACAGTCTCATGGTTTCATTTGGCCCGTGCAGCTATATGGACACATGTCATCTTTTAACATGGCTCAGTTTGACCAACTGAGCTTCTGTTCAGACTTCACGTTCTCACGTTCTCTCACTCTGTAATCATCTCTGCTTTATGCATCCTCACCATTCTCATCATCTCTGCTTCACACCATTCTCTCCAGCCTATGGCAGTGAGACTTGAGATTAATTGTACCTTTTTTCAACCACATTCCCCCATCTAGCTACTCTCAGTCTGGAATAGTTGTCTGGTGCCTTTCTGAACCAGTGAAAACAGCTCTAATCCTAATTAAACCAGCAACTTTATTGGCCTGTTCTAATGGTTTGCTCAGACAATATCTCCATTATCCACTTTATCTCTGACATGCTATTTTATCCAAAGGTTAAGCTGTGAGGATTGACTGAATTAATTCCACTGTGATACATGATAGAATATGAATATATAAACATAGCTGTATCGAATCTTAGTATTAAACCACACAGAGGGATTAATCTCTGCTTTCATGGATCCTAATGACTTCATTTACAAATGCACGGAGTCCCCTAGTGGTTGAGAGGTACTGGTACACTGCAGCCCTGAATGACCTGTATGGTCATTGTCCATCAGATCCATGAACTGAGGGAGATATTTACATGATGACACTGAGCAGGAAAAAGTCATTTTTAAGCTCTTCTAAAAATACATTTCTAATTATACCTAAAGGTCAACAGCATTAATCAGAAAGATGAAGTACAGACATGGGAAACATCAGAAAAATATGTGGTTGTGAAACAATCAAAAAAATATGGAAAGTTTCGGGAACCGTAAAAGGGTGTTTGCACTTTGATTTGGTCAGATGAACCACTTTTTAAAGAAGGCATTGTAGCGTTTGTGTGCTGTACAGTGCTGCCCACAAAAAAGCTAAATTCTACATCCCGATGGATGAAATTAATTTTAGCTTGAGTCCAATATCGATTGTCATCTTAACTCTTTTTTGGTCTCTCTCCTAGAAAATTTAATTGAAAACAACTGAGAGCAAAAGCATTTCTTACTCAAGCCACATCATACTAGTGGCCTGTATGGTGAGATATGGGCTGAGGTTTCAGTGCTACGAAGGCTCACTTCTTAGTGAGATATATTACAGTTGCTATTTGCGCTACAGCCCTAACCAGCTCAGGGATAGGTTGAGTTTTACATTAGTTATTAGAATGTGTAAAAACACAGCCTATAGACCAACCAACCAGTTATCTGGAAAACAGTGTCCCCTTGCCTAGAAGATCATTAAACTCTCTGATGAGCCACGTGTGGAACTCAGGGCTGCTCTGTATAGGTCTATCATGAGGGAGTCTGTAGTTTTTGGAGAAAGTCTAGCTTTCCCTGATGAGTATCAGTGAGATAAAGATTCTCAAAGACGTGAGCTTTATTCCTGGCTTCATTTATTTCCCCGGCTGGCAAAAACATTTCATCATTCTATCAGCATTTTTCTAGCAGCATTAAAGCTCCAATGTTTGAAGGTAAGCCTGCTTACTGGTTAAAATATTTTTCTTATTTGTGCTTCGTTTGCACAGCATTTGGTCTTACACACCCCATGATAATGGTACATGTAATCTAAGAATTAAGCTAATGTAAATACATGTTTGTAAATGAGATCTACCTTCAGGAGTCACTGATTGATAAGCCCATTAACTTAAACATTTAACATTTCTTTTGCCAACTTTTCTTCTTAGCCTTGGCTGCAGCAGCAGTATTGCTTTCAGCCCCTCATGTATTTTCAAATTCCTCATATTTCTTTCATAGATGCTCTCTTTTGAGAAATATTGTATGTTACTCTAAACTTGTCCATGTTTGGTCCTCTGGTGCCATCTTGTCCCTTTCATGTTATCGAGCTCGGATAGATTCACAAAACCTGCGCTGACTTATGGAGTTCATAACCACGTTTGTGTGATTGATTAGGGTTGATGCTGATATTAGGCTCAGCAAAGCCACATTACTGAAAAAACATCATTGGTATGTTGAACTTGCTTTGTAGTACAAATTCTCACATACCAGTGAATTGTGCATATAGTGAGAGTCCATCGTTGGCTTCTCAGTCTGAGCACAGCTGGATAAATGCGCTGTTACATAAATACTTAACCCCAATCTTTCTCCTTCAAAGCTAATGTTAAGCTAATGTGTTAAGGTTTTAATTTAAACAGATTCACTTCTTCTGAAGTACAATCCCAATTCTGAAAAGGCTTCAATGATAAGCAAATCTCATAAACCTGTATTTTATTCGCAATCAAAGACAGAACACACATCAGATGTTTGACTCGAGAAAGCGTACCATTGGAGGAAAAATATGAGCTCATTTTGAAATTGATAGCAGCAACACATCCCAAAAACAAAAGGTGGGACAGAACCATGTGTACCACTGTGTGTTTGTAATAATAATAATGGATTGGATTTATATAGCGCTTTTCAAGGCACCCAAAGCGCTTTACAATGCCACTATTCATTCACTCTCACATTCACACACTGGTGGAGGCAAGCTACAGTTGTAGCCACAGCTGCCAGAAGACTGACAGACTGACAGAAGCGAGTTGCTGGACCTTAGAGAGATGAATGTTGTCACATGCTTGTTTGATATGAGATTTTAGCTGCTAAACAATTCTCTATCTTCTTTCTCATATTTTTTGTTTCATGATGTTTTAAATGTTTTCATTTGATGTAAGGTCAGGAGTGCAGGCACGCCAGTTCAGCACCCAGACTCTTCTTCTATGAAGCCATGCCATTTCTTGCAGTAATAGATGCAGCATGTGGGTTTAGTATCATCATGTTTATACCTTTCCAGATGTGCAAGCTGCCAATTCCATAGGCACTAACGTAGTCTCATACCATCAGTGATTCAGACTGACTGAACTGAGTACTGATAACCAGCTGGGTGGTGCCTCTCCTCTTTTGGTACAGTGTCTAGATTTTCCATTATTTCATGTTCGATTCTTCTGACCACAGAAAGGTTTTCTACTTTGGCTCAGTCCATATTAAATGAGTTTTGGCCCAGGCAGGGTTTCTAGATCATGTTCACGTATGGCTTCATCTTTGTACGACAGAGCTTTAATCTGCATCTGTGGATGGCGCAGTGAACTCTGGAAGATATATGAAATTAAAAATCATTGCATTCTGTTTTTATTTACATTTTACACAGCATCCTGGCTTTTTTGGAATTGGGTTTGTATGAGCATATGACTTTTAGAGATTAGGAGCTCTTGTTCTGATGATTTGTGTTTATTGATAACTGTCCTCACTTTACAACATATCACAGTGAGCTAAAACAGTGCTTTCTTATTTGCCCATTATCCTGCTCATAACTTGTCTTTCTTTAAGTCATTTAGTCTGCCTGTTTTTCATCCCACAAAAAGGCCTAACTAATAGAAACAAGGTAACTTTTTTCGCTGACAGGTGATATCAGATGGGCTGTCAAGCTTGGTGAAGAATTTCCTTTCAGCCAATGATAGAATGGCAAAGTCCCCCCCCCCCCCCCCCCCCCCCCCACACACACACACACACACCCGTCAGTCTAGTCTGATGTTATACCAAGCCATCATCTTGAGCTGTTACAGGGAGTAAGTATCATAACACATCTTGTAGTAGAGGTTGGAATGCAGTACACACACATACACATATATGCACAGCATTAGATTAACACACTGATAATAACCAGAGATGAGAACTGTTAGCAATCCAGAGTTTGGCTTTGGTACTGAGGAGCTCTGATATTGCTTCTTTAATTTTTGCTTTTAGAATCAGCATTTCTGTCCCACGAGCAGTTATTCTGCGGTTTCAGCATAAAGTCTTTAAAGATGAGGTATTTGCCCTGTAACCAAAAGGTTGCAGCAAAAACACAGGCTCGCTGGTCCCTTCAAACTGATGGCAGCCTCTCACATGCCCCGGTCATCTCCTGCTGGCTTTGCTAGACGTGTCTTCTTCAGCAAATCCAAGAGAAAGCAATAGATCTAAAATGATTTAAATATATGAATAAAAGATTCTTTAAAACCCACAATATTCTCCCTTCAAAACATACATTATAGCCATATAGTATCCTCTCCACCACGATAAAATCTGAGATGGTGCAGTGTTTTATTGAAAACAGAAAAAAAAAATCTCATGACATAGTCTGCTGTTTCTTTGTTGACATCCAAAACTTAGTCATAAAAATCTGCTCTTTATTTATTCCTTGTTTCAAATCAGGAGTAGAAGAAAAGCTTTCACGGCAATCTGGACTGGCTGTAAAAATTATCCGAGGAGGTCCTTGGAGACGGAAACCTAAAAAATCACAACCCGGTTATCAAAGGAGAACGAAGCAATGCGGAGAAGAGACGCTCAAGTCAGCGACCTTAAAGACACTCGTGAGAGTAATAGACTTTACAGTCTGACAGTGAATATGGGAATATTTTTCATCCTGCTTTATATCATAGTGCAACATGAGAGCTAACCTGCATTTTTGTGTTCACATCAAAGAAAACAGTGAGGGTCGGCTTGGAATCCAAGTTGAAAATCATCTTACTGTATGGTCCAGTTGGGAGGTGTAAACTATGGTCATGCTTCACGAAAGCTTGTGTCACTAAATAAGATAAATATGCAGGTAATGGTTACACAGAGACTCCTCTGTATTGAATATCAAATGTATAACTGAATGTACATCATGCTGTGTACATGTACACCATCATCATTTGTAGCCAGACCAGTGTTGGAGATATAACTGAACTAATGTTTCAGCATTATTAATGCCCCAATGACAGCTTAGCTTTTTAACTGTTGTTTGTGTAACATACAGCTGCCTGATTCATCATGGCAGAGTCTTGGCAAGTCTACAAGACAGCTCTGGAAAATGGGATGGAGGGAACCAACTTCAGACTTTTTACTTTCATGGCATTCACAGGTTTGCCTGACCTCCCTCATTGTCATTCATACTACACCAAAGTAATCCTGTTTTGTCACTATCTGGTGTAAATTTCAATTTTTTCAATCCCAAATTACTCCAAAGAGAGTTTGTTTTGTTAGTAAACTGTTATTATTAATATGAATTACTGTCCCGTGTTTGTAATTACTAGTAATTTTACACATTTATTTATTCATTCTGACAGATTTCCTTCATTTACTAGAGCAGCATAGCAGCATTTCTTTAAAGATAGATTTTTCTTTATAATATTTGCTTTCATATATATATATTAAATTGGGTTGAATGTGTAGTTAAACATCTTTACAGTGACACTTGTTTGGCCCACTTGAGATCAAAGGGGACTGTATGTGGTCTATGATATAAAATAAGTTTGACATCCTGGGAAAACAGGCATGAATGTTATTGAAGAACTTCCTTTCCCCTTCCAAAATATGTGCGTTTAGGTTTAAAGATAAATATGTTTATATGTACATATGTGAAGGATTAAGGGAATGGATGGGGGTGAAGGTTCTTAAAGATACTGTATGATATATCTAAAAATATATATATATACCAGCTTCAATGCCATGCCAAGTTTTGTTAAGAATTTTAGTTTTGATTATTTGTTTCCTGTATTTGTGGCTCCTGTCAGGTTGTAGCCTTTCCGAGGTTTAACATCAAAATAAAACAAAACTCAAAATAAAATTAAATATTAAAAAAAGGTCTTTTAGGCAAACAGTGATACAATGGACACATACAGTGAGTACAAATCCATCCAATTAGCATGCACCACACAAATGACTACTTCATACTGAAGTACACTATTTATACAAGTTTGTCTGTCCCCTGTGTGTGGGTCAAGACCACTAACTGACTTTAACAGACACAGACCGGCATTAGTTTCATATTTCTGCATTTAAGAGCAACTGGAATCCAACCAAGAGAAAGTTCAGCTTCTGTTTGACTTATCATCAAGGATTTGGATGGATACCTGTGTGCCAAAGTTTGAGATTTCAGAAGATAAAATGACTTTGGAAGAAACTGAATGGTGTGTTCTTGTCCTGAAGGCAGTAAAAAGAGACAACCTGTGCTCCATGTGCTATCCTGTGGTTTGCTTTTACAGTTGTGAGCTCAGTCTAAAGACAGCTAATAAATTGGAAGATTAAGTTCAAGATCCAGGTTAAGAGAGCAGAGTGATGTTTATCATATAATTATATACTACACACTATAAACACCGTGTTATTAGTCATGCCTACTGCCCTCATACTGAATATCAAAAGAAAAGTCATCACCCTGCCACTCTTACACATGGCTGTATTTCATAAGTACGTGGGGCGGTCAGGGTGAGGGCCATCCCTTAGCTTTAAGTGCTTCCATGCTGCTGCGTTTTGCTAACCACAGCTGGTTGCCCAATGGTACCAATGAGAGGAGGCCCCAATCAAGGACAGCCCAAGAAGATTGCGCCAGCTGCTCCAAAGTTTGCATGCTTATACTTTCACACATATGCGTACACGCTAGAGAAACATGACATTTTGTGAGGTAGCAAGTCTGGAGTCAAGCATCATAATGAGAAAGATTTCTTAACTTTATCAGTATATCAGAAAAAACTAGTCAAACATAATGTGGCCAATGGGGTGCAGTTCAACTGAATTCCCTCTGCGTGCTGTGGATGTTGGCCAGACTTTTAATTCCCAAAACATGAACTGAAATGATTGCTTAGGAAAAGTAACTCTCTTTGGTGTTATGAGAATAGGCATATTCAATGACAGAAATGTAGAACTCGTTTATTCTGGCATCCACAAAAAACTTTGTCCAAATGAAAGGGGAGCAAAGGTTTATGACTACGACTTTGACTTTATGGGAATGATGGCTACAGCTCGTCCTGAGTGTATATTTGTTAAGCACCTGTCATGTACATAAATCACAGCAGACTCATGTGTGAGGACACACAGGAAGAATGTACTCAGCTAGTCTGATTCCATAACGGGATGCACTAACGAGCTCCGAGTGAGAACAGATGGACTTTGAATTAAATAACAGAAAACAAGGCGAACTTAATATTTCGTTTTTAAATCAATAAACACCAAAAACCTCTTAGAAGCTAAAATTGATGTTGAAAACAGAATTTAATGATGATAGAGGAGTTTCCAGTGCCTGTATACTCCAGTGCCAGTATGTATAACACTGACACCGACGCCATTCGTGTTCGACCTTTCGCAACTTCGAGCTGAACCTGTGACCCGGTCCGACCACACAGAAGCACTTCGTCAGCAGGGTCAAGGCTCCATTTCAACCCTCACTGTGAGGTGAGACATGCGTGTAAATGCAAGGAAACCACCTTGCGACCCTGACATCATCAGGGGGTCATCTTTGCTCAGGTCAGTTGCTATAGCAACATTACTTAATAGAAAGGGCCAGTGTCTTAAACATATTGGTAAAATGTTGGATGCTTGTGGGGGTCTGAGTGAAAGGTTAGGGTAGAAGCTGAAATGATCAGCTTGAGTGGTGAAAGGTTAAGTGTGAGGTCAGAGGGATTTCATGATGAGTGCCTGCAAAGTGTGAAAATGTAAAGCCTTCATTTCCAGGGTTACTGGAAGTGGTGAGCATGAGGTGAGAGATCCCCGGGGTCCCTTTCAGGCAGGGCTCATTTGTTAAATGGAAAATACTCAGCAAAGCAATAAGTCATGCATGATGTCTGTGTTTATACTTAACCACACACAGCAACCGAACACAAGACCCTGGCATGCCCTAAATGTAAATAAATATGAAGAAACATGTTTCTGTTGTAATAACTTCAGTAGTGATGACTGTAATTGTTTCTGTAATTGGTTATCCCAGAGTGGAAGGTGTAAATTCCTAGAGGTGGATGGCATTACATTAATTATTTTCTGCTTGGATGCCCACCAGGGGTAACCCTTGATTCTCTTTTCTGAACTACAGGATTTCTGTCATTTTTCAGGCCTGCTTCCAAAACAAAATAACCGGACGTCAGAAGTTAGTGAGAGTTAGTGAAACACAGAACGTATTCTAATGGTCACCGAAGCACGACTTTAAGGGTACAGCAGGAGGTTGTCAAATGGCATCTTTATAAGAGAAATGTTTTAAGTAAGAGTAGTTTCCGTTAAAAGGAAAATACAATTTAAGCTACTCTTTCACCCAGAGCTTACAAAACAGTTTAACCACCTATGAATTTCACCTGCCTTAAAGAAATCTCCTTGTTTTCAAAAGTGAGTTTTCCAAATGATATGAACACCTGATGTCTTTTAATATTTCCTCTGGTCTTCATCGGGTTATGGTTGGCAGATGATGTGCGATTCAGCAAAGCCAGCCTGACGCCCTGAGTTTTAAAATGTAAGAGCAATAAACAAAAACTTAAAAGCCAACAGGTACAGAGGATTAGCAAATTTGACAACCTAAACAGCACTTACACACAAGCTCAGCAGGGAAATGATCCAATGGCTTTGTTTTGCTTTGGGGAGGGATTTTGCTGGTATGTTTTGGGTACACTTGTCCCCTCAGAAAAAAGGTTTACTGCACATCAAAGTGTTTTAAACAATCCCCCTTTTCTGTGATGAAATATTTCTATCATAATAGAAATGTCCTTTACCAGCATGACAATCACCCCTTTCACCCAAAGGTTTAGGAAAATGTGCAAATTAGATGATGTGGCTTTGGCAGCCTGTATGAAAGAGTGATGTTGGACCAATGTGCCAGAGAGTGCAATTGATTCCAGTATCTGTAAAACATAAGATAATTGTTTTTGATGGTATTCCATCCCTTAAGTAGAGCTCAAAAGGCATGTAGTATAAGCACCGTTGCACGCTGAAACTGCTTTGGCAGGCACTTAGTGGTTTTCCTTGAATTTGTCAACTTTAACACATGTACTCTTAAATCCTCCTTACGTGCCAAATTACAGCTGCATCTAGAAGATCACTGATTAAATCATAATGACCTTTTTCAGCATTTGTTACAGGTGTGCAAAACTTTCTCTCAGTACAAGAATTGAAGTTGACATTTCAGAAAACACATTGACAGTTAGCCACAATTAACCAGACAAATAAGCTAAGTACTCATGGATTGTGTTATTTAGTTACATATTACTATTTGTATAATGATACACTAACGTGACAGTTGTCAAGGTTAATGGGGAGATTGGAAGATTCACTGTTTATTTACAGTGAATAAATATATTTGCAGACACAATGCAAAAAAGGAATAATGCTCCAAGGGGTCAAGGGAGGGAATCCACTCATCCTATATTTACGGGTAAAACTCTCTCTCTCTCTCAAACTCAGGGTTTTGGTTCACCACACACCACGGAGGGAAATCCAGGGATCTATGCAGAGGAAATACACAGTCAGAATGAGCTCATCTGGAACAGGTGGTTGATTATTGCAGTTGCGTTCGGCCTTAGGTGGGAACCACCTGCCTATGAACACAGACATAAACAAACGAGCACAGATAGAGAAGAGAGGAGAGAGAGAAAACTAAAGGAGACAGACAAAGAAAGCAAACCTGGAGCAGACAGCCAGAGAGGACTGAAGGACCATGACAACAATGTTCACATAGCAACTTTTATATGTAATAATTCTTAGCTTTATAATTGAACTTATTTAAAACAGTTAAAGCTTTTTTTCTAGAACGCTATTCTCCTTAATTTCAGCATAAACATAAGATTTATAGGATACTTTTATAATAAAAATACAATAACTTTCCTCTGATGCTTCTGTTGACCTAAATGAAAATGGAAGGTTTAATTCGATATCACATACCACATTTTGGGAAAAAATTTGCAGCTGCCAAGTTATCTCGATGCTGCACCTTGTCCAAATTTCACGGTCGCTTTGGTTGATGAAGGTCGAATAACGATATATGCTTGTGGTCCTCACCTCTAACACTTTGGCCTCTGGCAGCTGAAAAAGATGAATGATTGATCCAAACATGATGTGGGATTACAGCTGAAGGTTTGCCGTCAGCAGTTCTGAGCTTTGGCATCTTGACTGAACGCTGCCATAAAAGAGGTGTACTTTCTTCCTTACTTAAAGTTACAATAAAATATAATACACCATAGCTGACGCAGTTAAAATGGCAAAGCAAACATTACACATTTAAATAATCACTTAAGCACAAGAGGAAAAGAAAGCAAACAGAGCAAAATAAATGACGGGTTTCACTCATTCTCTTTAGTAACATACATGCAGACATTATTTTTTAACAGTTACAGCATTGATGCTTGCAGACAGCCCCTCCTTTCCTTACACACACTCCAACATGTGCCAGACGTGCGCTTACTAACGCACAGGTCATGGATTGTCTTATGAAAACACATGTGTTAACTGATTTGTCACATGCAGAATAAAAACACAGCGAGAAATGATTGCAAAGCCTTTTTTATGCAGTCAATTTTTCGTGGCTTTTTTTTTTTTTCAGGACAAAAAGCAGTTTATCAGCATCGTAACACAAACAGAGCGAGCTTGATTAGAAATGATTGGCCAAGCACACTGCTTCACATCATAAACTGCGGCATACTTTATTAATGAGTCTGTGAGCGTTCCCATTTTATGTTGAGCACAATAATTGCAATTAGTGTTTGACAAAATGTTTATTTTCTTTTGAATATGCGTCACAGTACAAATTGCAGCTGTTGTTTCTAGAAAGCAACTTTTCACTGATAAGTGGGAAACAGGCAATCAGATAGAGGGACCTTTTTTTTTAATGGTGTCCTAGTTTATTCATGTGATGAGCAACTGTTTCCACCCTTTTTTGCCTTTTTAAGTTGGAACTCTTGATGTAGATCATCGCCCACGCTTGGCGGAGGCCACATGCAAAGAGAAACAAACAATTCTGTTTTAGGTGAAAAACAGAAGATTTGTTCCACAAATTGACCCTGTGTTTGGGATGCTTCCCTTAGGAATCCATGACCACAGCCTAAACGAAAGCCAGACAGATAAATTCACAGCAAGCATTTGTTCCTGAGACCCACACAGACACACACACGCATACACACACATCTATCTAGGTGACACAAGTGTTTGGTTTAAACTACCACTAGAAGAACATAGTTACTTATGTACAGAAACCAAAGTTTTGGTCTCCTGCAGAGCCCATTTAACCAGCATCACTAAGCAATGAGCTAGGTTTATATGTCTGATTCCAGCCTCAATCTTTATCTGTGTGAAGGCTACATTTTGATGGCATTTGTCTTAAAGAACCTCGTTTACAGTATAAGCCATAACCACTTGAGTGGAGTGCATGTAACTGAGAGAACAAGGTGGGACAGGAAACCAGCCTAATCCAACAGGATCACTCCATTAAGCCACAGACAGATTCAATTAAAGGGAAAAATAATTACCTCTTCCACAATATCATAACACATGCAGACAAAAACAGTCCTGCCTCAGATGCTTAACCACTCACAGCTTGACATGTGGGCAAATATTTGAGCATGAAAGAACAAACTGAAGTTCGAGCATTGCTTTTTTTTTCATCCTAAAAAAATGTGTGGCCGAGTCCAGCGTGGAGATTCTGATTTCATGGAGGAAAGATCACCTCAATAAGAAACAAATGCTGCCCTCTGTGTTTGTTAGGAGTCGAAACTATCTCCCTCAACGCGAACTGAAGTAGAACGTTAATAGGGTCTAAATTAATGTTTAGTTGTCTTCTATGTCTTTCTAAGCAGCCTGGTCCAGCTGCGCAAATATGAACTATTTACCCTCAGGGAGTATCACTAACATATCATACTAGAGCCCTGTGGCAGACGCCCGACAGACATGCCAATCGAGATAGAGTTTAAAACCTAGAAATGAAATGCATGGATGGGACACTTAATATTTCAGAACAGCAGAAACTGCCAAGTAGAGTCTCGACCGCAAACATGGAACCAGAATAAAGGAAGTTTCCTAATTTCTTACAGAAGAAGCCGTCATGCCTTTATCAAAATGATTTTTATGCCTATTCTGATGAAAGAGGGATTTGGTAATTATGGTAAGATTATGAATGGAACTATGACTCCATTCTCCATTGTATGTCCCGTATACTTACAATATAAAGTAACCGCTCCACATCAAGAGCCAAATGAAAATTTATCTGTAGAAATATAAAGCTACAGCCAGAAGCTTTTTGTAATAAGTAGAAACAGTCAACTAGGGATTTACTGATCCATGGCCCCCAGCAAAATTAAGTTTGTTTTTAATTTTTTATCTGATTTAAACAGACAACATTGTGACCTGCAGTGTGAAAAAAGATCCAGTAAAAGAGAGTCTGGAGAGGTGGCGTCATGAGTGAAAGTCAGCAGAAGCCTGTGTGTAAATGAGAGGTGAAAGGAGTAGATACCTGACGTAAATACCTGGGATCAACCATCCAAAACGACGGGCATTGCACAAGCGAGGTGAAGAAAAGAGTGCAGACGGGGTGGCGTGGGAGGAGATGAGTGTCAAGGGAGATGTGTGGCAGAAGGATAGCAGCAAGTGAATGAAAGGAAAGGTTTACAAGGTGGTAGTGAGCCCTGCTATGATGTATGCTTTGGCAATTGTGACACTAACAAAAAGGAGATGTGGCTGAGGAACAGCTCAGGTTGCTCAGGTTGGAGCCAAAATCAGAGAGGAACGGCTGGGGCGGTTTGGATATACGCAGAGGCGGGATCGTGTATGTATTAAACAAAGGGTGTTGAATCTGTAGCTGTCAGGCAGGAGGAAAAGAGAAAGACCACATGGATAATTCATGGATGCATTGAAGGAGGACATGCAGAGGATTGGTGTGACAGAGGAGGATGCAAGCGATAGGGTGAGACGGAGACAGATGATCTGCTTTGGCCATTTCTAAATGGAGAAGCCAAAAGAAAAAAGAAAGAAGATGATTAAACAAACATAAAATTAGGCAGCTACCGAGGTGTATAAAGGTGAACTATGTTACTTTTGGACAGAGTCAGAGCTGCTCTTTTCTGCTGCTTCCAGTCCTTTAGTCAAGCCAACTTGCTGCTGGCTGCAGGATCATAGTTGACGGATAGCAGGTGGTATCGGTCTTCTCATTTGACTCTTAGCAATAATGAGTACAAGGAGATTACCCAAACACAAATGTTCACATTATAATTTCAGGTTTAATTAACACACTCAATCATTACAGTGTTGCAAACACCAGAGATCCCATTTAACAACCAGTCTCTACTTGCTAAGAAACACAGCAGATAATTAACCATTCACCCATGTAGCTCTGTGTTATTTCATTTGGTCACATATAGAGTCACAGGCCTGCACCACAGTTCAAAAGCTTCTTTTATCTCTGTTTAATCCTTTTACAACTACTATATGTGTTAAAATGTGACAGAAAAAAAGTCGGTTCTACCCCCTCTTCCTCTAGCCTTAATTTCCTCTCATGTTATCAGATTTTTATAAGGTTTAAGATAGCTTCTTACTAACCAGAAGCCCCCTGCGGGTCCCCAGGTCTGGCCAGGCCAACAGACAGCAGGTAGTCAATAAAGGCTCACTTTATGGTGGTCTATTGGAGGCCTGGGAAGAAGACATCTCTTATCAAAATCACAGCACGACACAGACCTGCTAACCAGCCTCTGATAAGAGTGATTTAGCACGAGGAGAGGAAAAGCAGCAGGTTGAAAGGATCACAGTAAAATATAGAAAGGAAGTCATGCATCAAGGAGACAGTTTAGCACAGAGGGTTGTATTTAGGTACTAAATTCTAACCTGCAATTTTTTAAATTGCCACATGTTAATGATGCAAGTTTGGCTTGTCCATTGAAACAAACCAAATGCTGCTCCCATTCCTAATTATTATTTAAATGTTGAGGCCTGCTGTGATTGCTAGGGAGGTCTGGAAAGCAGACATTTTAATGCATGTATGTTCACAGCAGGGTGCCTTGTAGTAAACCCTTCACATGTTTGCTGGCCCACGCTTTTAAAGCGCAGTTAAGATTTGCAGAAAACCCCCAGAATTAGAGCCATATAGCTCCAAGTCTCAGCTTTTGTACCTGAGTGTGTTTGTAAGTCATGTTGTGCTCTGTCATTGCCACATAATAAAGGCAAAAGTGGCTCATGCTTATATGATCATTACTGAGTGTTATGACCAAAAAAAACCCAAAGAGCACAAGCTCTCTAAAGTGGTGTGAGATGGAGGCTAAGCAGAGGTTTCTTTCTCTTCTGATTGGTCTCTGTATTTTTATTCTCTGTGTCCTCTTTAATTGGATTCGAGGGAAAGCCACAGCTGCTGAATAGCTGCCACACCAGCACACAGAAAGAAAGACATACAGTTTCAGTCAAAGTGGGCTCGCATTTCAACGGCCAGCCAACATCTGAACAGTGGATTATCACTGCTTTTGGACCACTGTGCACCTCCTGAATGGCCTTGATTCCCTGGTAATGGCACCCATACATTTGTAAAGTAAGGAAGTGAAAGACCAAGTCGAAAAAGAAGAAAGGGGAGAACCTTATTTCACATTCACCTCCCGAAAACCTTTTCACTGCACATACAGCGCTCAGACACAAAGCTGCTTTTGTCTGAAGAGTCTGGGGTTAACAGAGACTTGTTAGGGTACAGAAACAAAGCCACTGGGAACCTCTGTGCACACAAATATAAATCAGTTTATATTAAATAAATAAAAACTCATAATGACAAAACATTTTTTGTTTCCGTCGAAGGCTTTTCTCATTGTTTTTTAAACAAACAGAGTGGATGTTGTGACATAAACAGATACTCTACAATAGATACTTAAAATATGTGTGGGAACGGCTCTGTTCTCTTTTTTTTCCATCAGTTTGTGCAGCTAACAATAGCTTTGGCAGTGCTACATGATTGAACCGTTCTGTGTTTATGCAGTTGTCATACAGCAAAACCGGGAAAACACGCTAATAGAAGTAACTTCACAAAGAGGGCAGAAAAACATGAAAGTCTATCTCAGTTGTAAGCTAATTCTAATTCCAGACTCGCATAATTGTTGTGAATTCGATTAGAATTTTAAAAAAGCCTCTCTTGGTTCCACTTCATACGCTCACATAGTCCTCAAATGCGTGGACCTTTTAACAGACGGACTATTTGTGCAATGAGAAAAACCATCGCTCGGTTCTGTGCAGTCAAAAGGCTTTTACAGGAGTGTGAAGTCATTGTCGCTGCAGAACAATTTAGAGAAGATGGATGAGGAAAAGAGAGGAAAGGGGGAGAAGAGAAGAGGTATATTTGTGAACAAGCTGCTAAGCCATGTAAACCACACAATATTGGTCTTTTTTCCCTCACCGTGAAAAAATAGCCTAGAGAGGAACAACAGAGACGTTAGAGCTTTTTGGGACGTCCCGCTGCGGGTTTGGCAAGTCACAAGCTTAAATTGGACTATATTTTTCATCTGTCATTTGTTCCTTTGTATGGTGCTGGCATCTTATTTCACTGACACCCTATAGCCTTTTTTTGTTTTCATTCAGGAGTGGTGAGGGATCTTCAGAGTGTGTAATCCTGTTGCTGTTCCTGCTGCAGAAACAAATTAACTCCCAATGAAAGTTTTCTGTTATACGCAGTGTTTAGCAACACCTGCCTGAACACCGATTCTTTAATGCATGTGTGTAACAGGCGAGCACTTTATGACTTTTGAAAGCAAAAAACAACAGTCAGGCTTGCAGAGGTGCTCAGACCACATGTTGAGAAACCCGAAAAGAGCACTTGTAACAGCTGATGTGCCTACTTAAAAGACCCCATAATCAGATTACATGTATGTGATGCTTTTGCAGCTTTGTAAGACAGCCCTCCTTATGCAATTGTGTTTTTATGGTTGTTGTTGTTGTTTTTTAGAAGATATGACATATGTTATCTGATAAAACACTTACATTAGATAAATCATAGTGATGATTTTTTATTATTAAGAAGAAAAAACTGAATATGCTACCGCACTTTCACACAAAAGATGCTGAGTAATCCTGACCTAAATTTTTGACCTACTCTGAAAAGTCCATTAAGAAATGCATAAAAAAAATGATCATACTCTAAGTATATATGTGTAAATCCTATTAAAGACATCCCTTTGATGTCTTCTGCTTGCAGGATTTTGGATTTCCTTCCACTTCATGACAATAGCATGTTGGGCTACAATAAACAAAAATTAATCACTTTCATTTTGCTTTCATTTACTGGAATACCTTGCGGAAAAAATAAAATAATGACATAATCTATTTGGTTCCAAAACATCTGGAGTTTTTCATGCTCATAAAATGAAAGTGGGAGATTTTGAGATTGAAATGATGTAGCTTCATAAATATGCAGAATTTGTAGTTTATGGACAAGATTTTTGGAATATAAATATTTGTGATTTCCACTTGTAGTCTTCTTGCGGCGCTACAAGCTTTCACAGTAGGGATTCTCACGACAATTGCATAGCAGGTATAAGAGAGAGAAACATAAGCTGGGATATTTGCTGTTCCCATTAAAATTCCTGTTTAAACATACAGAAATTTGTATTTACTATATGGTGCACTAATAAAACATAAAAAGCCATAATTTGCATCAAGAAATAACATTATTTATTAGACTGTAAACAACCACAATACCCTAATTAGACACCTTGCACCTTAATAATGGTCTAATTCAAAGCCATGTATAATTTCTTTATAGCCCAAATAACCACACTTAACCAGTATTATACCAAATTACTTTGGATTTATCCAAAGTAATTTGGTAAAACACTGAGCTCAGATAACAAGAATCCTGCATATTTTTCATTTTCTTAGACATTTGTTGCTTATTAGATAGAAAACTAAAGTCAAAGCACATAAGAAAATATTGTGCATACCCTCTGCAGAGTGGGTTTTGTTCAGAGTGCTGTGGAGTGTGTAGGCGATACTTCCTTCATGCTTGTACTCCCATACAGGTTAAGACCTGTCACAATTCAATCCCAGTGGGGTAATATTAGCCTAATAGTAGGCCAGGAAAGCAGCCAGGATGCTGATTTTCCATCATTAGAAGCTCGTTAGACTTTCTTAGAACGTAATTTTCAAAACATTACATCAGAACTGTACTGTAAAATGCAGACCTAACAAATGCAGTTCAATTGTATAATTTTGTCTAAGCATTGTATTATACCAAAAGCACTCACAGACAGCCATGGCCAAGAGTTTAGCTGTAAAGAGAAATGATAACAGATAAAGTACAGCATTAACGTGTGCATCTATAGTTGCTGAAAAGGTTGAAATTCCTAAAAATTATATGGCACAATTTCTCTAAAGTACTCACTGATGACAAGAGGCAGCTAAAAATAAAGATTTCTGGACTTGTCATCCTTTAGCTTTGCCTCACTGATTAAGATAGCACATTTCATATTTTACACAAGTAACGGGTGTGAATCCCAGTGAGGAAATACCAATCAGATCAGAAGCTGTTTTTGAGTTATGGTAACCTTAGTTTTGTGGAGAGATGTCCCGAGGATGGATTTAGACTCAGTCTGCATTGCCTAACCTCCAGGAAAGAGTCCACTCTTCCTCTGCTGCACCTCCACGCTGTGGTGAGTTAATGAGGAACAGAGCGTGGTAACATTCACTAATAAAAGCCAGCTCTGGAAAACGGGGCTTCAGCTGGCTGCTCATTTTTCTCCTGCACCTCTTGTTACTTTGTCTTTCCTCTGCATCATCTGTTCCCCTCCTCTGCTCCTCTCTCTTGTTACCTGTTGTTGACCGTGCTTCTCGGTTACCTTTTCTACCATTCTTATCATTTGCATCCCGTATTCATCTGCCACCTACTCAGAGAACATTTGTGACGTATGCACGCTGCTGTTAGTGAGCCCACAGGAGGCACACGGCCTATTAAGAATACCAGAGTACCAGAGGCAAATACCTTCAGGCCAAACAACCAGCATGTCAAACACGTCGCACACATAATCACAATTATCCAGGAACGTTTAGAACTCCACGGCTCTGTCTACATCCTAACATTGCACACAATCTATTTTTAATATTGTTACATACATTCGTGTGTCGTTTTGTGCCTTTTTATTTATACCCATGTGATTATATGTCCATGCACATGCAAGCGGACACCTAATCCCCTTCATGTTCATTTATGCCTTCATGAAAAATCACCTTCCATTTCCCGGCTGGTGGATTACTTCAAAGCCGCCAAGCAGGATGAATAACATGTAACAATATCTCGTATTTGTCCATGTGAAATAGGACAAGATACTCCGTCTTCGCTTCTCTGCTGGTTCCATTTCCTCAGTCTGATTAATAGGTTTTTGATTGCAGCTACAGCCCCGAGCCCGAGAACACAGAGCTCCATGGCTGCTCACTATTATAGCCTCCTAAGTTACACAGAGAACACATAAAAGTGACGGTTATGTTAAGCTGCTCTGTCGTTTTGACTGACAGCTGTAGCCTTAACTCTCCCTTTAAATGCTGCTTAAGTGTTTTATGTAGTGACCTGTGCATGCAAAAGCAGTAAAGAGACAGCAGCTGCAGTGTTACAGCTCAGCAGAGGACTGACAATAGAAGTACCTTGGGGGGTTGTCCAAGAAGAAGTGGCGAAAGGAAAGGGGGGAAAGTACTTTCTTTAAAACTATGCTACGATTCCTCGATAATTGTAGTGCAGGAAATGTGATATGTCCAGTGCACTTACCAAATTAAATTCATGCACGGGAGACTGGAGGCTGCAGGTTGTTCCACAGGTAATTATTTTCAGCCTGGACGATGTGCAGGTTTGCTTGGCAGGTAGACAAAATTGTGTTTTCTTTGTTCAGCCAATATCATGTTTCGCAGTCTTCTCATTAGCTCCTGATGAATTTCTGATATGAAGTCCAAACATGTAAAAGCATCTCTCTGGGAGCCGTGGGGAAGTGGATAGTTTTAGATCATACTGTCAGAGTACAATGAAAAATCTGCTAACTTTAGGGAGCTGAATGCTTTTTCAGCCCTGGACATTTCAAGGATTAGCATTGTAGCGCTGTTGCATATTTAGGATAAACATGATTACTTTTTTGCAGAATGAACAGTAATAAAGGGAAAAGCAGTGATTTGTAAACTTATAGCTTGACATACACAACTGTGGTAATGAAATATAAGCTGCAAAAACTCAAACAAGTACAACTGCATCTTGTGTTACTTTAAGACAATGCATCACACATATTTTTAGATCAATGCTTTGGTCTTTTTATTGTAGTTAAGCAGCCACCTTTGTGTTCACTCAGTTTCAGCCTACGCTAGACTACTTTACAGATCAGGCTAGACTGACTTTTTGCTCTTTCTGACACTTATTCAACTCTTTCAGCATCTCTCAGAAACCTTAGAGTACGGAGACCTATGGCTTCTTGATGACAGACAGAATCAGTGTAGTCAGCAACACTTGTGCTGTATAACACACAGGAATGGATGAATAATGAAATATTAACTGACTCCATGTGTCCTCTAAGCCATTTTTATCACAGAAATGGATCAAGTTTAAGGACGAGCCAAAAACATCAGCTTTGTGAGGATACAATGACTAATGAAGGAGCCAAAGAGGATAAAAAGAAATGAAGGGGGGAAAACAAGGGGGCTAAATAAGGGAACATGTGTCAGTGTCTTTGTCAAGAATTAAACATGTGGCTGGGGCTGAAGCACAGGGCATATTGTTTGTGTTGTGGTTTTCAGTTTTGGTGACAAAGTAAACTGCAGGAGCTTTCGATTGTGAGAAAAAGTGTATCTGGGTCTGTGTAACTGCCCTGGTATTTAATGTGTGTCTATGTACAGTTGCAACACAGTAACAGTTAGCTGGACAAATGAGACTATATACAAGTTTGTAGTTCAATGACTCCAACATACGCAGAGTTGAGAAACTACAATAAAAGGAACAAAATACGCACTGATCTCTTTAACAGGTCAGACAAAAGCTAAAACTTTGGTGACTTATCTTTATCGCATTTTGTGAGAGTGAGTCACAAATCGCTTTGACCCATCAAAAAAACCTGCTTAAAGAGAAAAAGAATTAAGCCACATTTCTTCAATTTACAAAACCGTGACCTCATGAAACCATATATCATCACTCTCGACTTCAAAAAAGCAGAACCGGCAGCGTTACCCTGAACGCTAATGGGTCCCTGAGCTGTTTCTCTGCTCCTCCTGGGGAACATCACACAAGCAGCTGACGGATTTTTGTTCTCGCGGCCGGACACCACCAGGTGTCAAACTATGGATCCACCACCAAGTTGCTCCACACCAGCTGTGGCTCATGTGCCCTTTTCTGGCATAAATTCACAGCTGAAACTATAAAAACTAGCACAACTGACATTTACTTCATCCATTTAATGTCAATTGAGCTTTTCTTTTGTTATTCTAGAGGGGAAAAAACACATCTACTCTATCTCAGCAATGCAAAACCCATTCTATTGTTACTTAATAATAGGAAAGTCATGTCTGGTGTCTTGGCAACAGTTACATTTATTTCTTTTTTGTACTGCAGAATCATGTTTTGTTTGTTGCGAAAAAGAAAAATGTAAGTAGTTTTGTTCATGACAGCACTGTGACGCACTTAGAATTTTGTGCGGTTCCCAAACTATTTTGGATGACGATATAAATGATAAATATCGACAATGATTGTTTACGATTTGAAGCAAGAAAACAGGGAGAATTAATTAGCAGATGAAGGGAGGAAGCTCTTTACACAGTGAAGAAGAGATGGAACAAACATGAGGATTATGCTTAGAAGAAAATAGTGAAATTGTGCAATTTTATTTGAGTGGATCTTTTATTAGTTTGGATAAAATGAAGCAGAAAACCGCTCTTTTTGCGCTTTTAGAAGATCTTACCAGTGGTAATAAAGCCATTGTCCAGAGCATTGTTTCCCATTGATTCAACATCTATTGCTAAAGACTTTGTCGACAGCCCATTGAGGTGGTCCATATGGTGGTAAATAGGCACCGGGCTCGTGACTTTCTGGAGGACATAGAGAAAACCAGACAAAAGGCTGAGCCAGCAGGCCCTCAGCCTCACAGAGCCTCAATGGACCACTGGAGGATTCCCTACTGGGGCTAGCTGCCTGTACGTTCTCAAACCAGTCTGATCTATGGAAACTGGCAACCCCACCATAATACGTTCAGCCATCCATACTTCAGCCCCCTTGCACCACATGGTCTCTTTTTAAAGGTGAATAATGGTAGAGGAATGTTTAACAATCTAGTGGCATGTGACAGACTTGCATTTTTCCTACTTATCATCAACAGCATACAGACCCCTTTTAAACGAGTATGTTTAAACATTTGTTCTGTAAGTGTTATGCTGATGAGACTAGAGATCAGGAGATTTGGCACAGTAGGCGAGGAATAAACAGTGTGTATGTATGTGACGTAGGGATAAGTATGTAAACTGTATTTAGACATTTATGAGACATGTGACATTTTCAAGGCTTCAAAAAAACAAAAACTCTGGAGGACACCTGCCTTCACAACTTCAGAGAAAAACCTTAACTGTTCCATCTTACCTTATTCTTTGAGAGTACAGTAAGATACGACTCACGAAGAAAGCAGATGGACCCCTACAGTGAGACCTCCCAAACCAGACAGATGGGCTACAGAAGACTATGCTGCAACTCAAAGTTACTGGATGCTGGACAGGTGTGAATAACACATAGCAGGTAGACATGTGTGTGCATTATATACAAACCACTATCGACCACTATAGCCATTAGAGGTAGAGCGCGGCGTTCACCAATTGGAAGGTCAGGACAGATTGGAGCAAATCGAAGTATCCTTGGGCAACATCTTGAACATCCTGTGAGTGTAAACGTGTGAGCTTTAGACAAGTTTAGAAACAAAAGTGCATTGAGTGCTCAGAGTAAAAAAACCCTATATAACTATCAGCCCATTTATCATTCACAATCATGTGAATCAATGACCCCAGAAATGTGAGACCTTTTTTCTGTTTCATTTTTAGAAAACGTACCCTAATAAGGGTTTCTATAAACATTTGCATATGCTGAGAAAAAAAAGAAAAGTTTCATTTCGGGAAAACACAGCCAGATAATGTGAAAAAAACAAAACAATTGGGCAGATGTTCTGCCAAATCTGCTTATGTAACCACACTATTATAGTCCATTCACCTCTGGCCAAGAAAGTAAATCTTGCTTACTGTTGAGAAACGTCTGAATACTTGAATGTGCTTTGACTTCTCTCCCATGACATGTCACAGGTTGCCCCCCACTGACAGCCTGAACTATGCGCATAGACCGAGTAGATGTGAGAGCATGTGTATGTACTTGTGCTTGAGACAAATGACTTCCATTTGCCTGTGTGCTTGCGCAAACCCCGCTGCACACGTTTGCTGTTTGTGCAGGCTCACAGGAAAGTGCAGTGAAGTGAGCATAACCTGTAGATTGTAGCGACATGTCAGGCATCCTGTGTGAGAACAAGCAAGGTTGATGAGGTGAGCACTTTGATCTGAAACTCTTCACTCCAAGCTGAGAGGACGCTTACTGAAATATCAGGGCCTTCGTGCAACGCTCTTTACTTTTTGCCTACTCTGTCTTTCTAACATGCACTCTTGGAGTTAGCCTTTGTGGCCTGTGAGAGAAGTCAATATGTCCTTTCAGCTGTCAGCTAATTTTACCCTCCGTGCGTCTCCTCCTGTGCGTCTGGTATCCATGGCTTCATTCATCATGAGATCCAAAACACAGACAGCCTG
Source organism: Maylandia zebra (assembly GCF_041146795.1). Classification (NCBI taxonomy): domain Eukaryota; kingdom Metazoa; phylum Chordata; class Actinopteri; order Cichliformes; family Cichlidae; genus Maylandia; species Maylandia zebra. The sequence goes on along the minus strand of NC_135179.1, from coordinate 19,509,823 downwards.
CAACAAATCTAACAAAAATGTCTCAGAATTATGAACAAACAGGTTTACAAAAAGGGTAAGTATTGGTTATGTCAGGACTTTATTGTCACAAACACTTTGGTCATAAAGCAGATCTTGCCAACACAACAGAGGAATTGTCCTTTTTACTTACGATACCGGCTAGAGAGTTAAAACAAGCGCAAAACAAAGTTATTCTCCTTGAACAACCATCTTCTATTCCTCGCTCATTTTCATGATAAAGTGTGCTGTCAGCAGGTGGTTTGCTTTCCCACAGTTGGTGTGATGAGAGGATATGTCTGCAATAACTGAAAAAAGAAAGAATAGAAAATACAAAACCAACCACTTAGTCACATTATTCATGTTGCTCTGAGATTCTGAAAAAAATGTCTCAAAACACAACCTCAGTCTGTGTAAATATAAGCTTTGGTTGTCTGCAGTTTCTATTTACTTAGTGGAATTGCATGGAGTTCAGTTGTGTGTATTTAACTTAAACAATCTAAAAAGGTAATTATGGTGTTAACGCATTAGTATAAGGTATCATTTGATGAACATGTGAATAGGAATAAATTTCTCAGATCTAGGCGTATACACCCACACATTCTCCAAAAGGCCAAAAGTGTTGTATGCTCTTTCTACACCACATTTTTTACTTTTGGAAACATTAGTGTATAGTCACGCAAATTCTTCCCACTTTTATTTATGTAGGGTCAGTAAAGTCCCTGCGATGACCAGTTATAACATGAAAAACCAAGAAGCATGAAAAAAGCATGCACAAAAAAATGTTTCTCTTTCTTTTCAGCAGCAGCTTTAAGGACAGTGCAGAAGAAATCGTGCCAAGTGCTTGAAGGTACACTTTGGATCCTACCCGTATTTTTTAGGAAATAAACGAACAGCTACCAATCAGCTTACTGCCAAATCTTCTGACATGTAAAAAAAAAAAAAAGAAAAAAAAAAAGAACACTTTCATTAAACACTTTCGTCAGAGGCATGTGCACACTTGCGCGCGCCTGGGGGTCTATCGTGCATTAATAGGCTGTATCCGAAAATCCTCCTAAAACACCGGAAATAATAAAAAGCTCCTACAAAATAAAATCACGACAAAGTAATTAATATAACATTTAACACAGATCTATTAAAACGACGGCTCATCTATGACGTGTTTTTTTCTGAAAGTGATTTTTGTTACAATTTGACGCCTTATTACTTCATAAATATCCGTTAAAGTAAAAAACGGGTCCTTGGTGACCGGAAACACCATTTCTTTATGGTAGCTTGACGCAGTGGTGCCTAATTTAACACTCCGCCGGTGCCCCGTCTGTCAGAACTCCTCTGGACTTTACTCTGAGCAGTTTCGGAACTCTTTGACATTAACGCAAAATGGATGTGAAACTACTGGCGGTCGTGGCTGTACTCATGGTGATGATATATGCACCTCCAGCGCAAGGTATGGATTCATTTTCGGGGTTGCTGTTTTATGTTGCTTCAGATTTTGTTTAGACTGTATTGCAGCTGTGATGCGTATTGGAGGGAAGTATCAGCAACATATTTGCTTTTACGCTGTCCACCTGTTGACTTGTCTTGTCTGTAGTCCATTCATTCATCCATTCATCCATCATTTCTTCCGCGTATCCAGACAGCAGGGATAGGCTCCAGACAAGCTGCGACCCTGGATGTCTATAGTATTTCTATAAATAATTATCCCGATAGAGTTCTGCAACTCTATCGGGGTCCAGTACGTCCACAGTTCTTTTTAAATACTTTTTTGTTACTAATTATTTTACATTAAATACAGTTACTGTAAATCAGTGTGTATTTATAATATTAGTTGCCAAAAATCTGAGCACGACATCAGATGAGAAATTCCAATTGCGTGCACTCGGAGTGCAAATACTGTGGGGAAAAAGGGGGGGAAAACGTAAATTGGACCTGAAAATTTACATTTTTATTTACATTTTTTAAAATGCATAAATCTTTCATGCATTTTTTTTTCATTGAAGAAGGGAGAGTGCATTTTTCGCCGTGCGTAAAGCACGGCAGGCTGCACATGTGGCTCTTGCCGTATAGGAATTTCCCCGCTGGATCAGTGATCAGCGTGTGTTTGTCCTTCCCTTTGTTTTCTTTTAATTAGCCACAAATGAAGTCTCTAGAAGCTAAACCTCAGCTAGCCTACGTGGCGACATCAATCACCCAACTTGAAGGTGTTGCGCTCTTTTATCATGGTAATCAGGTGTAAAAAATAATTAGCATAGTTTAATCCACTGGGGCAGGTTTCACCATCTGTGACTTACAGTCTGCCAGTGTCGCTTTAAAACAATTTACTGACAAGTAAAACAACTGTGTATAAACGGTATTTGGGCTAAAACTAACTTCTATCGGCGCGACTGCTTTATCTATTTCCAACGCCGCTTTTAGACGTAACGAAACGGGGGAAAAAGATTATCTTTATTTTTCCACATTAATCAACTGTGACCATCTCAGTGTAGGAACCTGAAAGGTGAGGCTCCAATGGAAACTGCGCACATCCATCACGCAGGGACCACACAGTACACAATGATGTTTGAAAGAGCTTAGTGTTTGTGGGTGTAAAACCCCCGCTAATAATGTACTCAGTCTCTCTGTTTGCTGTGTGGGATGAGCAGAAACTGGATTTTGTAAAGCTTAAATATGGAATTTTCATCTGTCAGTGTCATTTGTTAGTCCTATTTGGCAGTGTTGACTGTAGGCTTCTCGGCAAGGAAAGAGATAAACAAGTAGAATGGAGGGATAAAAATCAAACGGTTTAAATCCAAAAGACTCTGTATACTTCACTGCAGGGGGCATATTATTTATTTGTTCATAATCAGAGGGCTGGTGCATGCTTACTTTGTGCTTTGATAGGCTAAAGACTTGCTGTATTTTTATCTTATTTGCTGGTGGAATTTGTGATATTGCAATAAGTGTATGTCATTTCATACAGGAATGATATTTCATTTAATCTAATCTGAATTACTGCTTTGTTTAAATTTTGCTTTACTTTAAAATAGTTTTGTTATACTCAACTTCTCTTTTGCTTTCTCAGCAAAGCCCATCAGCCTGGTGGAGAGATGCTACTGCCGTTCAACAGTCAACACTGTCCCACGAAACTACATCCGAGAACTTAGGTTCATCCACACACCCAACTGCCCCTTCCAAGTGATGTGAGTGTTGTTTTTGACTTCTCCAGGCAGCACGTTTTCTGTCTGGGCCATATAAACGTTAGACAGGTTTCCTCCTAGTTCGGACATTTCTCACCATCAATCTCTGCAGGGTGACAAGCCAGAGAAAGGAATCATGCATGAATGTGTACATACACGCCCCTCAGTCACTCGCTCGCTCATTCACAGAAAACAAGTCGTTCTTTTTGCAACTGGCCCACTGACGCATCCACAGGAAGTGGTCCGTTTGAGTATGAGCGAATGTGAAAAGGTGGTGGAAATTGGATACAGTTTTGTTTTTTAACCAGGAAGCAATAATCGTGGGTTTTGTAACTGGGTTTGCTTCTCATTTGCTTGTCACGCAGCGTTTTCTCTTCATACTGTTCATACAACCTTTAGTTGAGATCGCATTCGTCGGCACAGCTTGTGCAGTGCAAATCCATACATGAAAGTGTGTGGCAACATCGGTGAAAAAGGGTCAGTTGCATTAGAACTTCAGAAGCATGGAAAAATAAAATTGCCATATCTTACAAGTTTACATAAAGAGACATAAAACATGTCTGAAGCTACTTAAAACAAGATCTGTTGCCAAATGAGGCATGGTCCCCCACATGGAGACATATGATATGGTTGTAGCCCATTCTTTAAATAACCACAGGACTATCATGGCTTTAGAAAGTAGCCTGCGCATTGCAATATATTCTAATTTGACCTAACACTAAAGTACCTTAAGGGTCAGTATCTTATCAATATTAATGCATATTAATTTCTGTAGCAGCATCACTTACAAATTAAGGCACTACTGTTAAGAGGTTCGCTGCAAGTATCAAACTAGCAAGTCAGTGTTAATTCAGTCAGTTTGATAACAGTGTGTTAAGATACCCACTGTTAATGATTATGCATAATTCAAGCTTTTATCCTCATCTTATCCTTTTTCTAATCAGTGCCAAGCTGAAGTCAAACAAGGAGGTGTGCGTGAACCCTGAGATCCGGTGGCTGCAGCAGTACCTGAAGAACGCTCTCAACAAGTAAGTATCAGCAAATCCAGCAGATTTTAGTCATGGGGTCATTTTTCTGTAATACACAATCCCGTCTGGCTTTAACAAATCTGTTGGCACAAGTGGGATATACTCACTTACACTCTATAGAAATTTAAAGCAAAGAATCTACAAATCCAAAGGCGCAAATGCGCATTTGGATGTTTACCAATAGACTATTGTGGGAGTAAAAGCTCTCAATTGCCCAATTTATATTGGAACCCAAAGTCAAAACATGCTGGTACATGACCAAGTGGGAGTAGAGCGTTTCCACTTTCACATACAAAGTGTGGGTGCACTTAATCTGCTCTTAAGTGCTATTACAGGTTTGTTCCTGGTCATCACTATTCATACTGGAACACAGTCTAGCAAATGCAGTTTAATATATTTACACTATACACGGCACACTTGCATACTGTTTAGAGTTTAGGACATTTAGTGCATTAAACGTTACATCGGAGAGTAAAGATAAAGATAACGTTCTAAATTTGTAAAAAATAATGTAATATGATGGGATTCGTTGTCACCTTATGCAACTCTGAATTGCACAATCAAGTTAAATTCATACTGAGACTGGTGGCGTTAAAAGTCACTGTCTCCTTCCTTCCCTGAAGAAGCAGACACTTTTCTGAAAGATGTTGGTACAACAAAGTTTATAGAAGGGATCAAGTTGCCATGTCTGTTATTTAAAGAACGAAACAAACCCTGCACTGTGCGATGGAGGCAGATAAAAGAGTTTTTGGAATGTCACATGTGGATTCCCGTCTTTTCATGTAAAGAAAACTAAACGCACTACGGCATTTAATCCAGCTTGTGACATACACACTCAATACACACTGACAGATCCGCCCACAGTCTAGCAGTCAGACGGCCTGTCTCAAGGATGACTGTGGAGCCCTCGGGTTGATGAGGCGTGAACAGCCCTCTGCATAACAAAATAGCGCATGTAGAGTGCATGTTGCTTGTTTACAATCAGTCAGATCTAATGTGTTTCCACTTACACATGCAGTCATAGAGGAGGAGGCATAAACCTGCTTGTAATGTGTAGAAATGCACACGATTATAAGCCATGCGTTACTTTTGTAAACTAAATGATGATTGCCTTTTTGTATCTGACGAGTGTGGCAGATATAATTAAAGAACCCACTGGAGTTCCAAGTGCTTATGCTGTTAATATCCTGTTTATCCTTTGGCATCATCGCCCTGAGACTGCTTCACGTCAGTGCTCTGCAAAATTACATCTTCAGACATAACATTTTCAGAATGGCCCACTAATTGACCGGCCAACTGAAAGTGAATGCAGAAATCAAATTACATTTATTATTGCTAAGATGGTTAGCTCATGATTACAAGTCAAAAACATTTCGGCTTTCTAAACACGAAGCAGCTGTTTTTACTTGATAACCTGGAACTGAAATCAGCCGTGAGTTGTGCCACTGGACTAAATGCTCATTAATTTCCACTTTTGGTGTTTACTACTCACAAGTTACCGTGCATTTATCTTTTGTTGTGTTTTGACACTCTATTATATAGAGTGTCAAATATATAGACCGCGTGAACAGTCAGCACCAAAAAGCCATATGATTCTGACGTTGTAGTTCCCGTGTCTACTTTGTTCTCATGACAAATGTGCTTTTCCCTTCCAGGATGAAGAAAACCAAACAGGGCAACTAAAATGCCTGCAGAAATCCTCCCGAGCCACCGCTGAGGATTTGGACCACATCATCGCAGATATGTAACATGATACCAGATCATGTGTTAAATTGTACAGCACTTACTCTAGCTGACACGCTGCAGCCTTGTGCATGGATTAGCTTCAAAGTCTTCACCATAAACACCATGCTCCTAGCACTGCTGCATCCTTCACCACTTCATTTCACCACTTATAGATTTAACAAAATATTAGTGCAAAGTGCTATTATATCTATGAGTGTATACTTTCCTAACCATAGTGTAAATACTATTTTGTTAATGGACTTTAAAAGTAAAGAGCTATTTTTGGAGATTTTTCCTTTGGCCTCTCCGTTATTTAGGAAAAAAGCAAAGGCCCCACCCAGCGTGAAGGGGCTTAAAGAGGGATGACGTGTCTTAGCTAGAAGGTTTCCTCCATATCAAACTTTATTGAGCATCCCATTTGTGAGGAGCACAGTCTTGTGGTCTGTGGATCAGTTTATTCTGATCATGTTAGATTTCAGATTACACAAATTGATGTATAAGTTCTCCTCTAAAATAAATAATCAGTTTAAGTTAATTGGCACCAAGGAATTTAAGTGAATGCCAGCTGCCCCCCAACTGAAAACCCCTATAAAAATAGCAATACAATGTTTTTGTGATGGAAATTAATGCAGAAAGAGCTGCAGCATTTCCTACAGCTGTTCTGCGGCTGATTATGCGCCTGCGTCTTATTTCTTTCTTCTTTTTTTTGTTGTTCTTTGTAAAAGCTCAACATCTGGTTTCCAAACTGTGTTTTAATGAGCAGCCAATAAGACGAGATTTACCAGAATCATAAAATTGTGTTAGTTACCGAGAAATTGTGAGAAGAAATTGTGACACTGATCAAAATAGCCTCTCAATGTGAATACCACTTCCAAACATGGGTGTGCAAAAAAGGTAATTAAAATAGTAATAAAAACAATTGGTAACACAGAGGGCTGCAGTAGAACAAATACTACCATTACTGGCAATGGATATATGTATATAGATTTGACTACCTACAACTGTCATGCAGCTAGAAATGCACTTTATACCTGATGTATTCATGTTTTAGCAAAAAAATTTATTATTACTAACTTTAAACACTACATTCTGTATTTTTCTTTTCTTTTTTTAAAACAGTTTATCGTCCTGTTTCTACTCTTTTGTGATCATTGAATGTGTAACTGAATTTAACTGGTTTGATTTTTTCTTCCACCCTTTTACTCATTTAAATCTCCTCTTCCTATGTAAAATTTATCTCATACAAATGTTTTATTTTTGTACTCTTTTATGCATTTATATTAAATCCAAACATTTAAATGAAGGAACTGTACTCTCACAACTGAGCCATCCAGTGTTGTTTTTTTTAATTTTTTATTATCAAACATGTATACATCTGGTCAGTAAAAAGGAAATCTTTGAAATACTATGGGTGTTTGATTCCTGTACATGTCACAAGTCTCATTGCCACTGATGCACACATACACACTTTTCATTTGAGTGACTCTTATAATCAAATGTAAAGCAAGCTCTACCAGGGCCGACACACAGCTGCTGCAGTCTTACAGTACCAGCAGGTCAGAGGCTAAATGTAAGGCTTTGATGAGAGAACATGTGTTTGGCTTTACTCGCGAGGGTAAATGAAAGGCAAGGACAATGATCCTGCCAGCTATTTAACTATTAACTCAACAAGCGACTATTAGGAAAGCATTAGCGCTAAAAAGGGTGAACTTTTAACTTCCCACATGGGGCCTTCTTTAAGGCTGAGCGAGGTAGTGTATCTAATGTGAGTGTTGTGCTAATAGAAACATCAGGGAGAGAGAAAGGGATGCAAGATGCAGGTAACAACCCAATTCACTGTGTTTACTGATTTTCTTTGAAATCCAGTTTAAATGTGAGAAAATATGAGTCAGCAGTAGCTTTATTTCAACTTACAGTTTGGAATATAAGTAAATCAGATGTAATCGCTATCTTAACTGGTTTCACTGCAGGGATCTGCAGGTGGAAACTTCGCAGTACTTTGAAGATAAGGGAGCTTATCTAGTGTTTAAGTTTTTAGTCACACAGCGGAGATTTCCATCCTAGAGTCTTTGTGTGAGACGCTGTATTACAAAGTGGATCATTTAAACATATTTACTAAGGCTCTGCCAGTTCCGCAATCTAAGACGAGTAGCTCATACATTATTTGCCTTCTGTCATTATTATTTAACTACCTGCTCATCTTGTCTGCCTACATTATCACTAACTGATCTACGTAGGCTGCACAGGAATCTGCTCAATTGTGAAATTGTCCTTAATGAAAAGCAGTTGTTTGTAATAGTTAATAACTCATTGTGTCTACGAGACCGCTGCCAACACCCACTGGTTTAACTAAGCAGGTGTTGTGACTGGAACCATGGGGGTAGGGAGTACTGCAAACAGCGAATGGTTTAACTTTAGATTTTATTTAATCAGAAATGGAAAATGTAGGTGGAAAAATTGTGTGAGGGTATCGCATAAATCTAGTAAAGCCAGGTGATTCATATAAAACATGTTGTTTCTAATAAACAGAATGGTTAATACGAGCATCTGAAGAGGTTACTGCAAATAGTCATTAAACAAAAGCTTTTGGGAAATAAATGAGTTGTGTTAAAGCACTAATACATCCTCACATGAAGTTTGACGAAGTGGAACAGAGCAGCATGATTATCGGGATAATTATAAGATTTACATGAATGATCTTCCTTAGTGCCATGTTAGTACTTGAGGCCAGCTGGGCACCCAGCCTAAATAAACACACACAGAGACCTTCAGTGCCAGAGTGTCTCACATATTCAATACTGTTTCTAAGAGAAAGGCACAGATATAATCAGCTATGACTCACTGCAATTTTGCACATAAAAAGTCCCTACGCAGCAATGTTCACATAAGAAAAAAGGTGAAAAAGAGAAAAGAAAAAGATTAAATGATTAAAAAAAGACATGTGACAATGAAATAAAGCCAGTGTTGCAAAACTGAGTTTTACAAAATTGCACAATATTCAAAAAGAATACAAATTTAGGAGAAATCAAAAGGCTACTCAGCACCTTGGTATGAATCGCACAGCCAGCGCTGCTCTCGTTTTCTCAGAGGTTGAGGAATGTAGAAGACAGGAGAAGACATATGAAAGTCATATTTGGCGTGGCCTTCAAAAACTCCATTGGGGTTTTGACTTCAACCACAATGTCAGACAAAAAACCGACACCTTGACACATGAATAAAGATTTGTTACATGAAATGAAAGGAATGACATAGAAACAAGGGACGAGCTAAGTGTGTGCGCTCATTTAACTTGGAGTGCAAGTTCCCGCCATCCTTAGCTGTAAAGGTTCCCAGATGTGGAGCCAATGAAACTCCACTTAGTGGTTATTCATCATGAAAAGCCGAGCATGAAAATATGAAATATTGTCGTGCATGAGTGTAAATGTGTGCATGAGAGGGCAAAGGGGGTCACAGAAAGCCACTTCAAGAAGGTCGCGCTGAACGCTGCCCTCCTGAGTCAAACTAGTTTTTAATAAAAGCTGCAAGGTGGAAAAGTTAACCTAGGTCAATTATTAATTTTTGCGTGTGCATGGGTGTGTCACTTCCTAGCTTTACTTTAAGACACTGACTTTGCTTCAGATCCGTACCTTCAGCCACGCTGGCAGTTACACATAACAGTTTAAAAATGCTTTGTAGTTTGTCACCGCTCGAAATTTCAAGGGACGGTGGAAATTGCCCCGCGGAGCGTTTTAGGTGGTCAAAAATGCAGACACTCCTCGTCACTGTGGTCTGAAGAAGAAAGAGAAAAGTTGTGCTGCACAACAATAATCTCCTGGAGCGAAATGAAATATCAGACTTATGAACTGTTTGAATTGGCAGGGCGAGGATGCGAGTGCACACAGATCTGGTGCTCTCGCATACTTTGTTCCACTGAAAGTGTTTACATCTGCTTATTCTACAGTACATGGAAAAGCTCTCTGATTTGCAAATCTTTTGAAGGATTCCAGAAGTTACCCGCAAAATTCACAGAGGAAGAAAAATCTATTTATAAAACAATATTGACTGCTGAACTCATGGCCTTTATTTTTCTTTGCTTGTTGTTCTTGGTATCCATATTCACGAGAGGGCATTCACTTCTGTTCTCCCAAAGGGGAACTTGACTTTTTCTGTTTCACCCACTCCCTAATTAGCTTGAGCATGGGGTCAGCTACTGCAGGGCAGATACTTGGCCATCATATGGGATTGATCTTTGTTTTTTTGCAGTTGATAGGTTGTCTCTTTAAATCCTTTGGCACCCTGAAATGCTATAAGGTTGAAGATACATGTTCATGCAACTGCTTACTTATTATGGCAAGCAGCATACCAAAGAGCCAAATAAAAAAATTCATAGTAATTACACGCTCTTTGGCGTATGAAAGTTGGCAAGACTGCATTTAGCTAATAAATCTCATTGTATTATTAAAGCTGTGGTTTTCTTTGGAAAAGTTGACTTTGGAGCCTCAATGAGTGAGATAACGCGCTCAGTTAATACCATTCCCATGTTTCTGAAACAATATATTGCATTTGAGAGTGTCTGACTCCAGTTATCTAATGGTTATAAACGACAAGGACACTGTTGGTAGAATATCACAGAAACTCTTCAGAGGCAATCTCACTGAGGTGAGCTTTCACCCTGAGCAGATGTATCATGGCGCGTGTATTTGCATATCTTGCATGAAGAGCTGTCTCTAATCTTTATCATCTCTCTGAGTGGATGCCCTTAAGTACTGATTCTTTCCCTTTTCTAATCAAACTAGACATCCAGATGTTGTCCATCTTCCTTTACTGAAGCAAATACAATATACCAACTGTATTCAGTCTGTGAGAGAGTTTTGAGCAATAAGGTTAGGAGCCAAATGGAGGCAGCTGAAGGCTGAATGACCTAAACAAACGCAAGCTTTCACAGCTCATAAAAAATAAAGCATTTAAAACAGAAAAAAGCAACTCAAACAAAAAACCCCAAAACAAGCATGAGGAAACAAGGAAAATAGCACAAACCAGGGAAAGTAAAACAAAGGAAAGAGGAAAGAAAGAAGTATACATACACAGAGAGAGCTGATTAGTCAAGAGGAGAAATGGTGCGGAGTCACAGCTGAACATATTGAAGACAGTTAGGATGAGGATGACAATTACAAAGGAGGGACAACAGAAAGTAAAAGCAGAACAAGACACAACAGAAATCCAACCTTCAAAGTGAGGTGGAAAGTAAAGCAAACAAGCTACTAAACAGGGACAAGACCCATACAAGAGCAGACAAGGAAACAAAGAGGAAATAGCAACTATTCCGAGAACAAAGATCAAGACATGAACTGAAACGCCAGACTGCAAGATTGAAACTAATCACTGCAATAACTGTGAAATAAAAACAGCAAAAGCATTAGTAATATCACATTAAACAAAACTCACAATCTATTAGACTAATAAAGAAATCAAAACAGGAGTTCAACAATTCAAGAAACACAAATCAAGACCACAAATACTAGAACAGCTATAAACCTCTTGGGCCATGACAGCTCCACGGAAAATTTTTGGAAGCACTCTGAGAGGTTTCTGTTCTCTCTCAACCAAAGTGTCCCTCCTGCTTCCTCCTTTTTGTTGTTACTTATAACCTGGCCCAGACCAGGCCACTGTCCTGAGGCACTGTGTGCACCGAGCTCACGCTCCCCAAGGGAAACACAGGCACAGTCAAAGCTGTTCATATATCAGATGACCTGTTGCACATTTCCACGAATCAAGCAATGATTTGTAAATGACTTGTTGATTGCGTGAAGGGGGGCACCGAGTGCTGTTAATTTCCTTAACACTGCCAGTGACCCGCCAGAGCATTAATCATAATTATGACAAAATTACTCAGCTAAGTGTCTTAGAGGAGTTGGGCTCTGCGGCGGATGTTGAGTGACCAACATGCAGCGTGTAACAACACTGTCATATGCGTTTCTGTTTGTGAACGAAGGGGCGGCAAATAGAGGGGCCCCTGTGAGCGGCTAAAATAGCCCTCCTGAAGTCTTTCTACCTTTCATGTGCTAATATTTCCAAGGTTATGGGTCCTAACTCCATCCATCTCCACACAGCTGTTCTCAGAGATGTGGGGCCTTCCCTCCACACAATAACACCAGCTATGGAACCAAATTCCTTTAGTGTGAATATGTTTTCAAGCCCAGAAGAAACACAGCAATCACTTGATGTTAGGTATGAGACACAAAGGAGTCACACACTCAGGGGACAGTAGGAGGCCTCTGTCTGTGGGGCCCAGAGAAGCTGAAACACTACCAACTTTAAACCTCACCCATATATCTCATTCTGCTTGCCTTCATCTCCATTCCTTTCAGGATTATCACCCACATCCTAATTGGTTGATCTCTCCATGATGCCTCCATGAATGGTGTGCTGAATGTCCCTCCATGTGTAGCTTTGGGCAGCATGTGATATACAAAGAGACTGGGCAAAAGCCCATGAAGGATGTGAAACGCCATTAAAAAAAAGAAACAGTTACTCTATTATCTGGAGATGTAGCTGATATACTGTACTTGCCACATCTCCAGCGCTTCTATATAGAGATGCTTCTGTTGGCCTGCGGTATGACTCAGTGGCTGAGCACGCTGCCTATATGAAACATACGGGAGGTCTGATCTCTAATACTCCCCACCAACATTATTCCTCCACAAACAATTCAGTTTCCCAGAAACAAAATGAAGAAACATCAGTTTTACCCATGATACATCTGAATGGCATTTTGATGCAACTGATACCCCACAAATATTTGGGATGGTCTTTATTTCATTAGGTATAGCTATTTGAGTTTCTCTGGTCTAGTTTCAAATTTGACAAGGACTGTTTAAGTCAATACACTTGTCAAAAGACATGACTCAGTGGTGGAAACATGTAACCTGTGTTAAATTTGTGTGTAGGTGGCCCTATGTGACCGTGTCAGATCAGAAAGAAAGAGGGTTCCTGCTTCAAACCTGCCACATGGCTGTAGCCATGCTTGCATGACTTCTCTTGGGTACAACTGCTTTATCCTGCAATCCAGAGAAGTGCTTGAGAAATTAAATAGTGATTCTAAATTGGTTGTAGGCCTCAATGTGAGAATGGCTGTCTGCATCTGTTATTCCTGTGGTAGAGTGGCAACCTTCCAAGATCTACCCACCTCCCACCCCATGACAGCTGTGATAGACTCCTGTCCCCTCTGCAACTCTGCGTTGAAAGTGGGTGGAATGGCAAATATGTACATTAAGGGGGTTTGTGTGTGTGTGTGTGTGTGTGTGTGTGTGTGTGTGTGTGTGTGTGTGTGTGTGTGTGTGTGTGTGTGTGTGTGTGTGTGTGTGTGTGTGTGGGCAGAGGTGTGTGTTTTGTTTTAAAGAGGTAACATTTGAATTTGATTAAGATTAAGGTAATGAGAAACACCATAAAAATTATATGGACAGAAGTAAAGGACCACCTATACATTAAACCTACAGGCCATGGAAACCCATGCTATGAACCTGCATAGTTTTTATGCTTATGTTATTGCCAGAGGAAGTTCATAACTTTGCAGTTATTGAGGCAGCAGAGGGTTGACATCTTACACAATATGCAACTCAGCAAACAGCAGCTTAGCTTTACGGTGTTTGGCACTTTGTGGCTGAGATGCTCTTTGATGCTCTTTAACGCTTTGCAACGATGCCACTTACAGGTGATCGCGGAATGTCGAGGAAGGAAGAAATTTCACAAACTTACTTGTTGCAAAGTTGGCTTCTTATTTGACACTTGAACGTAACTGAACTTAAACTCCAGTACTTGTGTCCATACATATATGCAGCATGTCCACATTGTCATTGTACGCATGCTGCTAACTAATTAGCCTATAGCGCTAAAGTCACTAGCAGACAGTCTATAGGTTCTGGTTGTCTAGGTAACCACCTGATAAATATCCTACCCCTTCATTTGCCAATTAACTGTAGTCTTTGTATCCATTAGTAGTTGCTTCAATTGTTTGTGTCAGAGAATTGGTACCTTCCCACTTTGTGCTGCTGACCCTCACTTTGTCTTGTATCACTACTAAGTTCCCAAATTCCCCCAACAGTCCACACTTTTCTTGTGTTTACATCAATAATAGTGACTGTTTCTGTAAATCTAAACTTACAATGACTAATGAATATTATTTTCCAGATGCGATAAAAAAAACATTTGATTATCTTTGCGCAGATGTTAGCTTTAAATCGGTCTTCACAGCACAACTGGATCAGAGCAATAATCAGAGCAAGATGATCTCACACCACGCAGGCATCCAGCTCTACTCTCCTCTTTCGCAACCTGCCCTTGAGATCCAAATTCACAGGAAACCACTGGAGGCACACCAAGTAAATCAAGTAAAGCTTAGAGCCTTCTGCCATGCGCACAAAGGAACAGTAAAGTCTATCCACCTTAAAGTTTGCTTGGTGCATTTGTCTCTATCCATCTGGTTGACTTAGAGACATTTTCCTGGAATCACATCTATTGTTATAAACGAACACAACCTCACAGACAAACCAGTTGTCTGTTGCACTTTAAATAAAACACATCAAAAGAATCTAGAACAAAGGTTTTCTAATAGCCAGACTGAAAGGAATTCTATCAATCTGGTATGAATTGTATGACACATAGTGTAAAGGAGATCTTGTAACCTGTCTGTTTATTACTGACTTCAGTAAAGAGGGAGAGAGTTCAGCTACCAGCTGTTATTTAAGGAATAAACTCTAATAGTGCATTCCAATTACCATAATAAATAATTGCAGCAGTTGTACTTTACCGAGTGTTCTCACCAGTCCAGGATCCAGAGATCATAAAAGCTGTGTTGAAAACATGAACGTTGAACTTCAGAATTACAGCATAACCGAGACTGATCTGGCATGGCTTAAAGAGACTGCAGAGATGTGTTTCCCTTCCTTTGGCCTCTTCATGAAAGCTCAAAAATCAGGATGCACAGTTGCACGGTTTTTGCAGGACTGGCCATAAAGTGTACTCTGAAAACCTGCACCAGAAAAAAAACCATACATGTGCATGCATAAAGCCTGTGTACACTGAGGCAGAAACTGCACAAAACCATACATGCAGTTATTCAAAAGAATAATAGCTCAAGTGATAAAAGATAAAATCCCATTGGTGACTTCTGCCCCAATAAGATACAGACACAACATCTGCTCTGTGAGATTAGTAATCAGCTAAGAGGCTTACTAAGAAATTTATAATCAAACCCATATGAATTTCGATAATCAGGAGATCTACACTATATTTGCAAAAGCTACAGTTATTAGCCATGAAGTTACTTTCGTACTCTCACATGGTTTAGATTAATTTCAGTGCTCCGAAAAACAAACGTTCTCATGCATGGATATGCTTAAAAAACTGTTCAGCCATTTGGGTTTACTTCTGACAAATTGCAACATGTTAATAAAACAGATATGAACTGAATCGATTTGAAGTGGAAACAACAAAAGAACCTTCTCAAAAAGTTTGGCTCATCCTAAATATTAAGTAAACCCAAATCACGGACAAAGAAAGAAATGATACTTGGACTGGATAAAATTATGTGAAAAAGTGCAGATTTCACCAAAGCAATAAAAGCTATTTTAACGCTGGCACCACATCACCCTTGTAGATTTTGTTACCTTACTGTAACTGCTATGCTACAATATCCTCCTCCCACACAGGCAACATAAACTCTAACACAGTGCTTTCTGCTTTCCTCGAAGTGGAATCTTCAACAAAGCTGGCAAAGCAGCCAACATGTGAATCTTCCACTTTGTGAGAGTAACTGAATACGTCTCTCCACCTGCAAAGAGACTGAACTGTGAGCTGTTCCTTCTCAAACTGTCACATGCATTTAAATTGAGTCTTGTTGTCTTCTTTTAGTGTACTTCTCTTTACAAAGCACAGCTGGAGAAGCCACGGTGTCAAGTGAATGTTTTCAAGTGACGAGAGCCTGCAGCGCTGGCCTAATTTGGAGACTCAGTAGCAAGAATGGGATAGTGAAAGCAAAGCTGTTCTTGGGTGGTAGCTGACAAGCCTCCTCAGCAACATTTAATGACACTCAGACAGAGCATCCTGCTGTTATTTGAGGTATTCCTTTAACACATTAAAATCTAAAGCTTTCAACAAACTGTGCAGCCTCTGGCTTTTACATGTCACGATAAAGAAATACTCTTGCTAAGTGGGTTGTGTCTCTATCAAAGTAACACCAAGTGCCGGCCATATCCGTCTTCCACAAACTCAATGCCAGCTTTTCAAGGCCACTTACATAAACAATCATGTCAGCATCGACAACCACCTTTCCTGACACAAATATACACCCGCAAGCACGCTAACAGTGTCCCTCCCACTTTCAAAAAGAGGCTGCAATTTTCACAGTTGTGGACAAATTTCTCTGTTCTTGCTTAGCTGTGGGAGTTTAATTCAACCCTGTGAAAAGCACTGCTGCAGTATCCATTCCTGCTCTCGCTTTGGATGGTTAGCTCAGCGCAGAGCTTATTTCAGCCGCCGACCCCCTGCTGGGGTTTTATTGCTTGCAACCAACCATCAAGAGTTAATATGAAAATGAATGTTGCCAACATGTCAGGAATGAAATTTCAAACACAATAAAAGTGGCACAAACGTGATAGCCATGGTTGATATATGTCAAAATAAAACTCACAACAGAAGAATCAAAAATGACAAAAAGGACTTTTATGTGTTTTCTTAACTGTAGGGAGTATTAGCATATCTTTGTCCTCCTTCCATCCTTGTCAAATGAACATCTGTGGACATAGCGGTTCAGAAAAGATGGGTTTGCTGACAGCATTGAACAGGGTAGCTCACTGATTTACATGCCTGCCCTATTTACCTCATCTCCGACAGATTTTATTGGATATAAAAGGAGAGCGAATTCTTGGATGAAAGTACCTACTAGACATGATTACAGCATCAGTAACTAAAAAAAGAGGAATCAGGGTAATAATTTAAAGATGTAGGGCAGACTGACATGAGAAGGAGGTCAAGGAGAAAGTAGTTCTGCTTTCCGGCATATGAAAGAAAGACAAAACACAAAAGAATCAGAAGATGGAGAGGAAAAAAAAGAGTAGAATGACAGATGAAAGGGAAATGATATAGAGGAATAATTTGGCATTTTATTGGACAGTTTATGAAAAAATACAGTGGAATTAAATGCGTGTTTGTCTGTTTGTGTGTGTGTGAGACATGAGTGGCTGCTTTGTGTGTGATTTCCTCTGGGGTGAAAGATCATCTCACACCTTCTCAGGCCTGTTAATTTCACTCCAGAGAGTGAAGCTGTTATTGCGGTCCCATTCAGTAATTACTCTGCAATCCAGAAAATGCTTAAGGTTACATCCATGTTACCCCTCCAGCCCTTGGGACGGACCTGAAAATTGCTCTCAATGCTATTTCTTACAAACTCATTACTCGGGCTCTCTGTTTATATATACTGTCCTTATATAGAGCATTTATGAATGTGAAATTGAGTCCAAATTGTGCTGCGGAAGCAGAGACAGACAACAAAGAAAACCTACAGCAGTTTACCTAAATCCAGATTTTTCATGAGCGACATGGGGTTATGTCTGATTCCTCCCCTACAGTCTTTGTCTGGATACTTTCTGCCAATAAATCTTTTCAGTTCTCAAAAAGCTGAAAAACAAAACACTCATGTGAAAGCCAGCGTAATTCTCAATCCAACTCAGACAGTTTCCCAACACGTTCTGTCCAGTAAAACATGGCATTCCCACATAGCTTAAAGAGAAGTCATCAGATTTCCCCACTGCATTTTCAAAGTGCCTGCTTCTGATCGAGTGATAAAAACGAATGATGATTGGCATGTTGAGGCCTGAACAATAAGGAGAAAGCCAAGTGTCTGTAGGTGGTTCTGGGAGACCGAATGTCAAACAGGTCATGTCACATTCACGTTTTCCTGGTTTGCTCACCAACGTTCTCGTGCTCATTTTGATGTGGACATGAATGTGTCTACCAGATAGATTTAATCACAGTCCATCCAATAGCTTTGAAGTCATTTTAATTTCAAATTTAATTAAAACCGTACATGTGAAATTTGTACAAATTCGAGAAAATAATTGAGGATCACCAAAGCCATTATCTAAGAATAATATCATAATGGGGACACTGGAATGAAATTTCCTGGCAAACAATCCAGTATTGACATGTGTTAGTCATACACCAAAGAAGTGAACTAGACTGACACTCGCCACAGGCTCATAGCTGAAAACACACAGCGATCTCATTTTTCAGGTTTAAATATCAGGATTCCATCAAGCAAATTCAACATGTGTGCATAAGCAAAGGAAATGACTCAAAGTACTTTATCGTTTATCTTTCAAATACTTTCATCGTAGAGTACTACTATTCAGTTTGAGTAAATGGTTACAGGAACTCACATGCTTTAATCGCTGTTCTGGCTTTTATTTCTTCTTTTCTTTATTTTTAATGGGTGAGGATCCTCAAGCTAATCCTCCAGTAAGTCTGTGTTTGGTCTTTTGTGTAAAATGACTACATTTCAAAACAGTTTCATTTTGATCTCTGCCTTCAACAATAACAGCTACAAATCCAGTTTCTGAATGATAGTTTAAGGGAAATATAGTCTTTGGCAGACTTTTGAATTTCCTTGTTTCACTTTTTTGATTTATTCACCCACATGCACAATGAGTTCACCGTTTCATTCTTGCACTGATGCTTCACAATGAGGCACCAAACCTGCCTCCACAGGCATTCAAGTTCAGGCCAAATGTAGGAGAAAGACAGCATTTTATTTTTACTGGAAGACTCAACTCTGCTGTCATTAACAAAACAACAACAAAAAAACCCAGTAGAGGTCAGCCTTTGAAGAAATGTGCTGCAGAATCTGACCTCCAAAGCATGGGAACCTTTTGTTTAGGTTTCTCATGTACTAAACAATGTTTTCATTCCACTTTGTTTTGTCTTCTTGGACAAACCTGCAGAACATCTCAATAACCGGCAAACTAATTTACAATTTGAATAACTTTGCAGTAACTGAATTATTCTTTTTACACTTTTCAGTGAAGAAAATGTGTTATTATGTTCACTGAAAGGAGATTCAAGGAGCAATCAGTTGGTTTTGGTGGTGATCTGTATCTTTTGTAACTCATGGTGCTCCTTACGCTAATAATAAGACTACACAATGTGGTTGAAGCTCTGCAGGCCTTCACGCTAGCATTTATTAAAGAAAGAGTAGGCAAATCTTAACATAACATACTACTAAGTAGTAATAAGAAAACCTTAAAGTTTAAAGATGATTGGTGTAAAACCACCACAAAAATTTACTGGGAAAATTTTGTATGACAGTTTAGTCACTCATCCTCAGCTAAACCCTGACACTGTGACACAAACGAAATCAGGTGCTGAAATTAACGCTGACAGATTGCTAAAGCATACATGTTACTGCTCTGGAAATAACCTGCATCACTTCAAAGTGGAGCATGCTGTCGCCTATTATAGGCACATTACAAAGCCACATGTCCATATGTGCTGTATTGTGCTAACTCTTCATGTAGTCCACATTATTTGCAGTCATGACTGTGGGGAACAGCACTGAAATGTAGCTGCAGAAGTATGACCTCTCTGGGGAGGCATGGTATCTGTTAAAGCAGATATTGAGTTTGTTATTTTAGCCCCAGGAGGCAGAGAGGATCTGTTTTCAGATGTAACCATGGGGGTGCTGGTATGGATGTTTATTTGTCTTTCTCATTGACAGAGGCTGTTATCTATCATAAGGAATTACCAGCAGCCCTCTGCTACCAATGATAATCCAATAAAACATCACCTACAGATGTTGGTGAGTGCCACGGGCTGATGTACAGGCAAACTATGGTGCAATTAAGCCAACCAAGCAAACAACCATGTCCGGCGATCACTAGCAGCCATTAAATGTGACTCTGGGAATCATGGGAGCTTGACCAATTTTTATTTAATGTTTTTTTTCAGTTAGTTTTATTTAAATTGGTTAATCAATTCATTTGATTGGTTCCAGTAAGAGATATGTGTGATGCATGTGATACTGGCTTTGGAGTGAAACATCATCCTTCTTAGATCATTCAGCATTAAATGCCCTACTTAGACTAAATTGCATTTGATGTGTTGAAAGAATAGAATAGAATAGCCTTTATTGTCATTGTACAGAGTACAACGAAATTGGAGTGCCACTCCCTTGGTGCAAGTTTCAATAATAAATATAAATGTAAAATATAAAAAGTACAAAAAAAACAATCGTAAGTACTCAAACAATAGTATGTACAATATATACAGGATAGCAGCATTAATATAATGACAGTATGAATAGCAGCATAATATAATGACAGTGACGGTATGGAATAGGTTCAATTGTTTTTGTGCTTATTTACTACGGTGGTAGCTCTGGGAAAGAAGCTATCCCTGAATCTGTTTGTCCTGGTTTTATGTGACCTGTACCGTCGGCCTGACGGTAATAGTTCAAACAGTTGGTTGCTGGGGTGAGAGTGGTCCTTGATGATATTGCCAGCTCTGCTGAGGTACCGAGAGTTTGCAGTGACCTCCAGGCTGGGCAGAGAGCAGCCAGTGATCTTCTGGGCTGTGTTGATGACCCTCTGCAGTACTTTCCTGTCTGCAGCTGAGCACCCTGCATACCATGTTGTTATGCCGTACGTTAGGATGCTCTCTATGGTGGCTCTGTAAAATGTCACCAGCAGCCTCTCCTCCAGGTTGTTCCTCCTGAGCACTCTCAGAAAGTGGAGACGCTGCTGGGCCTTTTTAACCACCGCTGTAGTATTTGCAGTCCAGGAGAGGTCATCAGATATCTGCACGCCCAGAAACCTCATGGAGTGTACCCTCTCCACACAGCTCCCGTGAATGTAAAGTGGGGCCGGGTCTGCTCTGCCCTTCCTGAAGTCCAAGATAAGTTCTTTAGTTTTCGTGGTGTTCAGTTGGAGGTTGTTAACTGAACACCACTCAGTCAGTCTGTTGACCTCATCTCTGTAGTCCGACTCATCCCCCCTTGAGATGAGTCCAACCACTGTGGTGTCATCCGCGAACTTTATGATGGCTCATGCAGGCAGAGTGACTGACTGCTTCAATTTAAAACTGAATTTAAAATGCTCTGAAAATAAATTCCATTGCAGAGGATGTGTGTGATGATAGTGTGAGAAACCACATTTGGAGCAACATTTGAGTCCTGCTCCCACGTGGCCTGTCTCATTTAATTTAATTTTTTTTCTCCTCAAAAGACTTTTTTGAGCTTGATAAAATGGGGAATCAAGCACACTACCTGCTAATAAATCCACACAAAAGTAAAATTGTGTTGCAACGTGATCCTGCACCGCAACAGTTGCAACATTTTACCAGAGGAGGCTTGTTAAAAAGGAATACAAACACACCACTTGGATCTTGAGGCTGATACAAACTGAACGCATTAGAGAGGATGTTGAGATGTTTAGTCTCAGGAGCCCCCAAACCCTTCTGGGAGAATTGGCACTGTGGGACCATAAAACTCCACTGACCTCTAACCTCTCAGAGGGGCTCTGAAAACATAGAAAGCACTCATGAATTTTAACAAAAAGATACATATAAATGTATAACGAAGGGAAGGGACGATGGCAAGCGGAGACAGCAGGAGGGAGAGGGCAGAAGAGGGGAAGAGAGATCTGCGCAGGAAGGTTGAGTGTGGCCCTTCAGTAAGTGTTAAGGATAATAAAGACGGGTTTAAGAGGTTTCAGGAGCTGTTGGTGGATAACAGCAGGACAAATGAGAGGTTCTGTCTACCAGCAGCACTTGACTGACCCCAGCTGAGTAAACAACAAGCCACGAGAAACTGGAATTTACCTAGAAGGGAGGAAATCTATAGGAGGCTGTTTCTCCTCTCAAATTTGAAAAATCATTCTTATCACAGAGAACGGTAAATAGTTGGGGGTTTTATAGCCATTAAGAATGAAATGAGCATGAGAATGTCGTGTTATGTGATGCAGCTGTCACTAACTCAGTTTTATACATAACAAATTAGTTTCCTGCATTTGATTTTGCAGTGTAAATAAAACAGCGATGTTCAGATGCCTTTTCATCTCAGAAGACTTGACTGATAAAATTGCCGATGTTGCTGATTTTAACTTCTTAAAATTAAAGGGCTTGATTCACATAATACCACAAACCAAAGTACCATTTATCTATTTATATATGATAGATGTCTTTAAGATTTAAGGGTCAGGAATTAATAGAATTTGTGCTTTAATCATATTTGAAGCTATACATTTAAACAATGTAGTGGTTAGGATAATTCACAATGTTCAGTAATATCTGCTGGCAGAAAATTAGATCAGAAGATTAATGCCATGTGTCTGAAGGGTAGAGCCAGATAGTTTTGCATAGCACAAAGACTGTAAACAATGGGAAGCCGCTAGCCTGGCTTTGTCTACTGTTAACAAAATAAACCTACAGCTTGCTATTTCTAGGGTGGGAGGAGTAATGTAGCTGACTCTCATAAAAATAAAACCTCTGGAAGGCACTGGATTATCATGTTTACCCTCCAGTTGTACAAATTACGTCAAGTATGACCTTAAATTTATTACATTTGGCACCATTTTCAACACAAGATGCAAAAAAAAGCACATTTTCTAAAATTTCCTTTAAAAAGATTTGATTCCTTCAAGTTTTTTTCCTACGTAATTGGAGGACAGCCCCAGGGGCTCATGTCCAGCATATTTAACTTGTCACTGAATAAGCAATGAATGACTTTCTTCATAGAAAATGTTTCTGGGAGTGGTTTCTCAATGGGCATCAAGCAGTCAGAACAGCAGTGCTTCCCTCGAGGGAGGGAGGTGATTAACAAAAGCTTGCTGAGAACTGGAAGACGTCATATGGACTGTGTGCCAGTTCTCTGAAGCAACATGTATATGCCAGCAGTCATAGTAAAACTACTTCAACAGATGCATTAGATGATGCATGCAAAAGCACGCTAAGGATAAAAAATAAAATAAAATGCAAATAAACATCTGTCAACAGATGCCAGGAATGTTAAATCAGCAGCTTTTTACTGCTAACTATGAAGCACAAAAGACAGCATCAGAGCTGATGGGCAGGTTAGACCTCACACAGCAGCTATGGCACTGTGCACAGAAAAGACTGAGTTGTAATAATAAATGAAAAGTAGTTTTCTTTCTTTTCAAAGCACCAACTTTGTGAAAAACCTCTTCTTTGTGTGTGTGGTTTGTTAAAGAAAGGCGTATTTGATTAGCTCCTCAGTTTGAAAGCCGTGGCATAAACTGGCGCGCAACCTCTACAAATAAAGTCATGGAAAATGATCTCGAAGATGAAAGATTTCCTGAATGCGGACTTCATCGGCTCAAGAGAAGGAAAAAAAGAATTATGAAAATTATTATTTTTCTGCAAACCAACAGAGCTTTGTTCTACACAGCTTTCCCTCCTATTTTTGTTGGCAAAAGGGACCGTAACAAGTCAAAACTCTCTTTCAATTCACGTCTTTACAGCCAAGGAGTGCATGTTTTTTTTTTAATAACTGCACATTTGATGAACTATTCCCCAGCCAGCTTGCAGTCATGTGTTTTTTTCTTCTGTAGACAGTATCTTAAACAGACACAAAAATCACTGAGATAATTAAAAAGTGAATATTAATGGTTTCAAATGTAGATAAATTCCTACTTTCTTTTCTGGATCATGGGAAAAGCCAGTAGGCATCTTACTTTTTACCCTTATTTTATAACCAGTAATTATGTTCAAGCTCTTACACTATTTTCTTCTTGGCTTCACGCAGACTCGATAAACTTGTTTATCTCTTTCTCGTTGTGGAAATTACACATCTGTGCTCATTTTCAACCACCTGATCGTGCCGTAATACTAAGGAAGCATTTAAGCGATGCTAGACCAGTTCTCTGTGATGAAATATGCTGACCTTGGTGAATGAAATTGCCTAGGACATTTCCTTTTCTCAGTGTCATGGCACACTAACTTCAGCCTCTACAGAAAACTATAAAGATAGCCAACTATATACGATAGATACGAGAATAAAAATGCTTAAATATTAATCACATTTTTAATAAAAAGCTCCCAAAACAATGTAGACATGTGAAAAAAAAATCCTTTGTCATTAGTGTCTGAAAACTGTAAACTGAATAGAAATGTGGCCTACTAATATAGCCTGCATGTTTACATGCAGCAGAGTTGTGGCCAGCCTTTTCCAAGAATTGCTTTGTTTACACTGAATAAAGATGTGTTGGATTCTTCTGTTGGTCCCAATTTTCCTGTTTTGGCTTGAAACTATGCATCACTGTCTTCAGCTAGGAGTTTCCCTGCTTGTCCACTCTGGACAGACTCCGGGTCACCATAAACATGTGGCAAGATGACGACCCCATTATCCCGGTTCATGGCTCCTCAGGATGTTGCAGAGCGAGGGAAAACTAGTTCTGGAATATAAAATGTTCCCCGATGCAGGAAACACAATAGGTTGTGCTGAATACTGACAATAAAAATGGCATGACCTTAAGCATTTGCCCCCAAACACAGACTACAGGCGAATATAAATGGATAGCGGTGTCACGAGGTCTGACATGAACAATTTTGGTGCTTGCAAACATGAGATTAAAAATTACCGAGACAACAAAAAACAGTTTAAAAAGCATCATTAATCTCAACAAAGGGCAAATAATAATTTTATACACAACAAGAGACCTAGGAAATTTTCACTGTGAAACAGGAAACATCTTTCATGGAACAACGAGGCTCTTGTCAACAGTAATGTGTAACCTATTAAAGTCCACTCGCCTGCTTATTTTTTGTATTATAAAGCGTTACGTGACAAGATTCATTCTTATGTTTGGACATTAAGCACCTAGATGTTAGTACATTCTTGGTGGGCCCAGATGTTGAACTCATGTTGAACTAATTGACAGGTTTACATTTCACTGTGTGTGGATTAATGATGAGATAGTTCAGCTGATAGCCTCTGGTGTACCGATCTATATCCATGTCTCCAGAGAGATTCAGAGATGTGCTCTCGTCAATAATACAATTAAGCTACAAGTGTTGGAGTATTTGTCACAACACATGAATAAATACTGAACACTAACTTTGTTCTGTCTGTCAAAATCTCACTGCTTACCAGAGGTGTTCATTAAGCAACCGCATCTTCAGTCTTAATTGTAATTGCAATTTGCTCCCTTTACTGGTGTCTGCAGCATTAGTTAGCTTAGCCGAATCATTATCTTGTTGAAAGCTTATTGTGGCTAACCTATTGCTATCTGGAGAACGAAGCCGACCAGAGTTAGAAACAAACATCTTATTGTTTACTTAAAAAGTAAACTGTGATCTGAAATGAACCCAGTGGAAGTGATTCCTAGACCCCACCTCCTCTCCACTGCATGCATTTACAGGCATGGTAAAAAGAAAGTATACCTTGTAAGGTTTTACATGTCAGGAAATATATACGTTTTCAAATCTGGTTATAACCTCAGATGAACAACATGTGACACATAACACCATGCCATTAATAAAAAGCTTAAAAAGCTAAGTCAGACATTGTAGAATGACCTTTACGAGCTTGAAGAAGAACTTCTGTATGATATTTGTCTCTATTTTAAATGTTGTTTCAGTTCACTGAGACCCTTAAGGTCCTACTACCACATTTGATTCAGATATGGACTTGGGGCCATTGCAACACTTTGATTGTTTTCTTTTTCATTCATTCTGTTGCAGATTTGATGGTGTGCTTCAGTTCATTGTCCTGTTATATGACCTGTTATGTGGGTCAAGTCTTAGCTGTCAGACAGATGACTTCACTTTTGCCTCTGGAATACAGAGAAGTTCATGGTCATCTCAGTGACTGCAAGGTGATCAGGTCCTGTAGCTACAAAATAAACCCAGTCGTTAGCCCTCCGCCACTGTACACGACAGTGGATTTAAGGTGTTTGTGTTGATATGCTGTGTTTGGTTTATGTCAGACATGGCAGTGTTCATTATGACCAGACAAGACAGACAACTCCATTTCGGTCTTGTCTGTAAAAAGGACATTTTTCCAGATGTCTTGTGCTTTATTCAGATGCAACTTTGCAAACCTAAACTGTGCCGCCATGTTCTTTTTAGAGAGAAGAGTCTTTATTGTGGCAACTCTTCTAAACAAGCCATATTTATCCAGTCTTTTTCCAACTGTCATGAACTTTAACTTACAACATGCTAACTGAGGCTTGGATGATGTAGTTCTTACTTAATACCTATGGAAGGAGTAAGGGCATACTTAGTCATTTTACACACCGTTTCCGTATTTTGGTTTTGTTTTTGTCAAATAATTAATGATGCAGTTTTATATGTCATGTGCTGTTGTTCCTTCGAGGCTGTATTTAAAAAAAAAAAAAAAAAAGCAACACCTGCTAAAAAACTACAGATTTTCTTTTTATTACACCCCAATATGTAAAACTGAAAAACTGAAAAACAGTGTACATTTGAATTATCATTACTGCATTTTTAGGTGGGTGTGCTCCCCTCTTTGTCATTTAACAATCACTAACAAGGGAGCTGAGGGAAGAGAGCCGGGAAGGAAGGGCAGTTGTGGGTTATGAAAGGAAGTCGAGTCGGCTGGTAGCAGCAGAGAACTAACTGTATTTTCCATGACTGCCCACCTTTGTTAGGTGACTGTGAACTGTCAGGACAGAGGATGTGGTGGAGGACAGAGGATGCACAAAGACACAATAAGAATGCGAATGAAAGTATTCACTTTATGCTTCCCTGCTGACCTGTAACACACACAAAGGTTTTATTTTTACTCACCGGCATGTCTCCTTTGCTGATTCTTCGGCCCAGAGCTGATATCAGATTTGGGTTACAGGCTTTCAAGACTCAAGACTCTTGGCATTTTATCTATTCCTGAGTCAGCCTTTCACTTTCCCAGCAGTACTCCTCATTTATCTGGAAGTGTCTTTAGTGCACATACATAAATCTGCTGTTCTTCAGTCTTGTATACTTTTGGCAAGAGATGTGGAGTTACCTCAAACCCTACAATAAAGGGTCACATTATGGCCAGTGCCACTCAGTCTTAACACAGAATAGACTTTATGCTTACCGGGCTAATTTAATGTACTCTTTATACTCTGATGGGACACATGATACATTTGCAATCAGAGCCTGAAGCTCTGGCTTGCCAAGTCTCTGTTGAAAGTGTAGAAACCAGAACATACTGGCAGAGAAAATACTTCATGAGAAAGTGACAGAGAGTACTTATGATCATCTAAAATAAGTCACTGCTGACCTGTGATATGGTGTTTTGTAAAAGGGATTTGGTGAAGCACTTCATATATTACTGCAATGCACTGGCTTGTTTTACTAGATTGGTCATTGCCTCCCACAGTTGATAGCTTTGTGCAGCTGGAAATAATTCTGCATCTGTGATTAAAATTGGTCTCAAAAGACAGCAGCATGTTTGATTTGGTCCACTAAGAAGATTAGCTAATCTTATGCATGCATTTACTTTTACTGGTCAGTTTTTTCTCATCGTATCATTCTAACATGTATCAGATTATAAAAGACAGTTTTAAAAAAACAGAAAGAAAGTCTGCAAATCTGCAAATCTCTACACGTGCTAGCAGCATGCTACCAGTGTGAAGAGTGATGTAGCTTCACTGCTTTTCACTCCACTGGGGACAGCAACAAAGTCACTTAGGCCTTTCTGTTATCGGGCAAAGTAGAGCTACTGCTACATACCCCGCGGCTCTGTTTGCTCCTGGCTGGATGGCGTGGGGCAGGCTTCTAATCATGCTGAGTGAGGACAGGGGCCAAATCAGTGGGGATAAAGGGTAAGTGTGGCAGAAGGGCAGGAGCAGAAGACAAAGCTGCTAACAAAGCTTTCGGGTAATTTATGATTCCCAGGGTAGGCTGGGGCCTGTTCCTAGCTTTGTCGGCTATGAGCAGCCTTAACTCCATGGTCCATGGGCCTTCCCTTGAATAAATCAACCACTCTAAATGCTGACATACTGAGCGCTGCCCCTAGCAGCATATCGTCCCCTCACAACACCCCACACTCCTGTTATAAATCAGTTGGGGATCACAGAGATGGACAGGCAGACACAGGGAGTATGGACAAAAGACTCCCTTGAGGCAAAAACTCCATAAGGACCGAAGGCTTCTGTCTCTTTTTAATGCATAGTTTTAGTTGAGCAATCTTACAACCACAGACCATCTTACAACTGGAAAATGTACGAAAAATAAACAATAATAAACATGAATCAAATTTGATTTTCTTGATGCCTAATAAAAGTCTTTCGATTTATATTTTTTCTCTCTCTGTTTTAAGTATATTTAATAAAAGACAGTCGGTGATTTATTCACCAGCTCCTCGAGAGACACTGAACCCCAAATTGCATTTGCCAAATGAATGACATATAATAAATTGCCTTTGCTTGCCCAGTTAAAGGACTTCATGTTCTTTCTTAGATTGCAAGCATATTGTGACCTCTGGGCTCATGAAAAACTTGCCAGGGTCTTGTGTTCTTTTGCACAACCTTAAACGTGACCCAACAGCAATGATAAACTCACTTTTCGTATGAACTCCCTAGCCATAACGCAAGGCAGATGCTTTTATACTTAGTTTCTCAATATATATCTGCACCAAAGTAGCAAAATCCTTTGAGATAATAAATAAATAAATAATTTCAAAATGTAATGGGTTTTTTATCCAAGTCTGTTCAGCAGATAAACACTCCCGAGGCTGAGGTTTTACTGTAGATAATGTAATTCTAGAGTTATGAAGAAGTGTTGAGTTGTTTCCTGTTCCCAGCAAACTGGAGTATGCAGTGGCAGGAAGAGAGAGTTTTGAACCCGAAGTTTGAGCTGACCTTTGTCACCAATCTTACATTACTTTTATTGGTTGTGCCCTTATTTGTCCCAACTTTGGGAAATCCCAGTATTTTCATCCCCCCCCCCCCCAAAAAAAAACATCTGATAATCTACTTTTTAAAAAGGAAGTCCACCTTTTTTTTTATCATCTACCCTTATGATCCTTTGTACATCTTGGTTCAGCATTCCACCACCTTTGACTCACGATGTTGTGCTGTATCACTTCAGTTTACTGCCAATTTGCAATATAATTTCCCACTGGGTGAGGTCTCTGCACAGAGGTCCAACAGTCAAAGTTCTGTGTGTTCAGCACACATTTCCGATGACAGTACACATGTTTCTTATTAGACTGAGAGAACAAGCACACAACAAACAATAGGGCTGTTCAAAACTTCTCTATAGATGCATCCCATGTGGGCACAATAGCATCAAACCTATCTCGCACCGCAGGGTAGCGGCACAGAGAAATGTGAGGAATCTGACAGTTAGTGCTGAAAGGCGTGGAAAATCACAGCTCAAAGGCAAACGAGTCAAAGAAAAGTGAGAAGTGTTTGACAGTTTGGAATTTCTTTTTTTGTCCATGCCAGTCAATAAGAGGGTATTAAAGACAAAAGATAAGCTGCTGATAATTAACTGTATTGATAGTGGGGGTTTTAAAAGGTTCCCTTTAGTGTTACTAGCTTGTAAATAAACACATTGGAAAGCTGAATGATGGAGAGATGTGTGGAGAGAAAACTGAATGAAAAAACATTTGCACAGTTAGATGTGCAGTACGGGTGAAGTGTTTGAGTTAGATTTGAATTCACAATTATTTTTACTGTTTGTAGCTTGTCGAGCATGAGCCATAACTAAGTTTAAACATTTGGGAGGTTAACAGATCTTAGTAGTTTTAAGGTTTCCTGTTATAGGAAGTTTACATTACCGTATCAGCCTTCTTAGGTGCTCCCTGCGCACATGAGTTGACAGATAAACTGCTGGTTTTTTTTACCAGAGGCAACTGTCCACAGTACATCTATCATCAGTTTGACAACTACAAATGTATGTTTTAGCAACTTGCGAACTGAATGCTGGAAATCAGACCTCTGGAAAAGTAAAATATACTCTGGTCTGGAATTGTCTAGTCTCTGCTCAAGCTATCTTTTACATCCGTTCTACTGTATTCCCTCTGCTTGTGTTTCAGGCACTGCTGCCACTGTATATCATCATACAAGTCCTGATTTCTGTGTTGTGGTCTGCAGCTATCACTGGTTGGAGTCCTCCAAGCCGCAGCAAAGAGAAGAGTCTTGTTATCAATGGAAAGTGATGCAGAGCTAAGCCAGCTCTCGCACAGTGAAACACAAAGGCACACACACATAAACACGCAAGTACTCATACAATACGTTTTGCCCACATTGCGGTTCTGGTGGTTTCATGTGATGTGTCACCGAACCACACAGACCTCATCCTGATTCTCTCTGGTGTGGTTTGTTCCAGCTGTGTTTGAGGACTACTAAATGCACACTTCTGTGTGAACTCACACTAATGTGTTGACACAAGCTGACCTGGAAGAGGTAGGCATACAGTGTGTGTTCAAATGTGCTCAGCCTTAGCTGGAGCTTGCATGCAGGTGATTTCCTGTGCTCTCTAGGAATCACTTTAAAACCTTTTATTTGACGATTAAAACCGTTCTCCCCAGGCCTAACGTTTCTGAATTGTTCACCTCCGAAACAAATTTTTTCTCAAGATCTTTAAAAGAGCGCAGCAGTGTACATCTGTCATGTGGTTATGTGTAAATGCACACCTGCTGCTGAGTGGAATCACATCCAGATGAATTAGACATTTACAGCAGCATGGCAGTGGTCTGATGCACCCGGATGAGAGCCTAGCCCACCCCTGTAATTATTGTCAGATACACAAACAGACATGTATTAGCTGGGACAGGAGAGCACATGGGAGACATTAGCACTGCCAACACTGACACACATGTGTAAAGCATGCTGTAGCTGGAATATACATTAATATAGACATGACGATGCTTTACTCATGTTGATTTATTTACCACTTTGAGGCTTAAGAGAACATCATAGGCCGTATGTCTGCTCAGTTGGGCCATGAAGCAGGCACTCAACAAAGAAGCACGAAGCAGGGGTTCAACTTAATGCCGCACACATCAGCAGCTGAAATTAGAGGAATTTATTATGTGTGTGTGTGCTTTTTTAGTTATCTTTAGCCGTCTTTACACATTAACTTGGGTGCTGGTTTTGGAGAGTTTGTCTGCCTGGGTGGGATGTGCAGGAGGCAGACCATGTGATGACCACTCACTGGCTGAACATACCCCAGAAGACAACCTGCAGTGTTCTCACATCGATGCAAATCGTGACAACCAGACATCACACTAACTTTGCTCCAGGGAGCTGTAAGGCTAAAGACCATTTAATGTCTAATCCAACCTCGTCAGATGTTTGCGTTCTCATATGCCCGGTGTGGGGTGATGAATAGAAGCGTTCAGGGCTGCAGTGCATTTTTACTATTGGCTTCAGGACAAGTGAGCTCGTTTGGTGCATACTTACGGTTTCCTGCACCATTCTTGCACCATTTAAGAGCTGTTTAAGAGTTTCTTTTAGGGTTACCGTTGGGTTTAATCCAAAGGTTAGTGCACTTAGTTAATGTTGTAATAACAGAGAAAACATGTAGGTGAAATGTCCTTTTTAAGTTCAGTTTTAATACCACAGTGAGTTTGTTAGTTTCAGTTTTGCTTTTATTTTGCTTTATCAAAATTATAGGGGGATTTTTCAGGGACAAGAATTTCACAATACAAATAGAAGTGAAGGCTGTGGCGGTTGTTGACTCAAAGTCAAGTAGACTTCCCAGAATTTAAAAATAAATAAATAAATAAAAAAAATCTTTAAAAAATGGACCAAACAATGGATCACAATAGCTCATTGTGTTAATAAATTTCACAAAGACACACAACACACACACATTTTTTAGTTATAGGTATTTATAGGTATCTATGACAACTAATATTTTATATGTGAGGCAGGTATTTCTTTCTTTCTTTTAGGAACCAGAATCTGTTTATGAAGTCATATCATGAGGATGTGTCTTTCTCATAGTGACAAAAAATAAGCCATCATTACATAAATGATTGAACTGTAAGGTGTAGACATGATTTAAGGTTCAATTTTAGGTTAAGGTTAGTCAAATAGTAGTTACGGTTATAATGAATCTGCAGGAAATGAATGTAACTCAATGTAATGTCCTCTGAAGTCATGTATTTATATGCTTACATGTGTGCACTGTGACAAATGGAAGTGTGACATAGGGTAACTCTATCCCTGTGGCCTACATGTGTATGTTTATATACCCACAAATGTATTAGGTGTCAACTGAGACACGGAAATTGAACTGTATATATGTAAGAAAACATTTATTCTTGGACTACAACTCATTATTTTCACCGTCATTTACTCTGCCAATTATTTCCTTCCTCAATCAGTTAATGTTTTAGAGCATAAAATGTCAAAACAGGATGAACAGATACACATATGATCACATATTTAAGAAGGTGAAAGAGGCAAATGTTTTGAATTAAAACACTATCAAATGCAACTATCAAATAAAAGAATGTGTCAATGCATTTAGTTGTCATATATTTTGTAAATCAGATTTTCATAAATCATTCATTCATTCATTTGTTCTCCTTGTGTAAATGTGTGTATTGAGAAGAAACTAGGGTCTGTAACTATAACAGATCTCCAGTATATTCACTTGAAGAATGAAGTGGGAGGGAAACAAAGTGTCCCAGAGCCATGGAATTACTCTGAGAAACCTATCTCCACCATCATGACCATTCAGAGAAGAATGAAATTATACATTAGGTTTTGTGGGGGGAAAGGACCACATGAAATTATCATATTTCAGTTTTGCTTTTTTATCTGTGTGTGTTTTTAAACACACACACACACAGAGAGAGAGAGAGCGAGAGAGAGAGAGAGAGAGAGAGACTTTCTCGTTTTGATATCTTAGTGAGGGTGTCTAATTGACATAACACTATCCCTAGCTGCTTACGATAACCATCAAAAATGAATACCTAACTCTAACTCTTAGCCTAAACCTAACCATAACCTAATTGTAACCCTGACACTAAAAATTTTGAGTCTGAAAATTGCCTTCAAACTCATGAGGACAGGTACTTTTGTCCTCACAAGATGTCTAAACAGGTCCACACAGCAAAAGAAAGTCTTAAAAATTAAAATCTTTCGTACGAGGCTAAAGAAAGGAGCCGGTTCATCAACACAGCTAATGGACCAGTTCTTATAGAGACTGTATTCAAGCGCTACTCTACTCAAGCACTTACAGCGCTTTGTACAATATGTGCCATTCATCCATTCATACTAGCACTTTTTTCCACATCGGACTGTTTTCTATCTGGTTTTCACACTCTGATGAACACATTGGAAAGAACTCTGGGTTCATTATCTTGGTATCCAAGGATACTTTGGCAAATAGACTGGAGCAACTAGGGTTCAAACCACCAATCTTCAGATTAGCGGGTTATTCCTCTTCTACCTCCTGAGCCACAGCCACCTCACAATATCAACATAGATTAAGATCAAGATAAATCTTTGCCATCAGTTGGAAGTACGTTTTGGACGTGCATCCTTCTGTTTATTGTGATCCAGTGTTTCAGAATACAACCTATAAATTAAATTAGGAGAAAAACATCTTCTGCACACCTATGAGAACTGTTGGATTCATGAGAAGAATACTGTATAAACAAAGATAATGACCACAAGGAGCTCCCTTGATTGTCTCCCTAGCTGCCTCACCAAATTCTTGTAAAGTGATTTCATTCTCAAGAAATTCGTCTGGTCCCAGAGAGATAATAAAAGTTACCGTTACTGAAAGCGAGGAGGACTGTGTTCCAGCGACAGCAGATGAAACACAACTTCATACTGGAGCATGTATCAACATTTACAGTATTTTGACACAAAATCCATAAAAAGCAAGGACCACCCCGATTTTCACACATATAAATTCGAACCTATAACACTGCCTGTAAATCTTGCCCCCTGTGTTATTCTACTGTCAGGATGCAAAGTAGCTCGGAGCAGCAGTGTTAACAGTACTCCGCGGCACCCTGGGAGATTTGCACCCAACCCTCATACGCCTTATAAATCTACAATCTACTCTGTGCATACAAAGAAGTGGGAGTTATCACAACTACATCCATTTAAGATAAACACTTTTGCTACCTGTGAGCTTGACATGGTCTATCAGTTAAACTTAACCAGTTGAACTTTCCCTACATTATAAAGCACATAAAAGCACAGCTGTGTACTAAATATTATCTCCTCCTTCTCTTGATAAAGGCTGGCAAGTACTGGTGAAATACGTGAGCGATGGAAGGGGAAGATAGAGGTTTGCATTCCTCTCTGCAGCTCATCGTGTGAATGCATCAGTTTATTTGCCACCTATGATGATTTTTAAGCAGCTCGATAGTTTATTTAACCCTTCTTGACTCCTGTATGCGGGCCCCTTATATACACTACCCTGAGAGAAAAGAAAAAAACAAGGAAAACACTGTGGCTGTGAGCTACCTGATCACAGCTCTACACTCTGCAGGTCTTCTACTAACTAAACTACAAGGTTTTGCTGCAGCACACTTTTCTTTTAGTTCAAATCTTAATCTCTGGAGAGGTTCCCCTGAAGGTGACCCACATTTACTGGTTAAGCAAATAAAACAGGAAAATGTCTCCATTTTCCTACATTCACAAGCCAAGGGTGACAGCAATATTCATCCTTATATAGCTATGTTTGCTTACACAGATAACACTGTTTGGAAAGATTACTGACTACTGCTCATGCGCTAAAGTGCAAGACGGAGAGGAAATTTTAATTAAGCCCTTCATTTATTTTTGCATGAAAGTGGAAATAAACTTCCTCTCAGAGGTAAATACTTGGAGCGCCTCATCCATGAAGCGTAGGCTTTCCAAGACTCAGAAAAAAATCACAGACACTTGGCAAATTAGAGGAAAAACATAATATATAGTGTCTTAGTAACATGTGGGAGCCCCACGTGCCACCAGAAAAGTTTCTGTGTGACTCTACAAATCCCAAGAAATCTACTCTCCAAAGAAAATGCCCTAATTTGGTGTTTTAATTTTAGTGATAAAGAGTTCTGCCTAACATGTTTATCCAAAATCAACAATCATTGTTCGGTTAAGCCAAGGTCTGATGACTGTCGGGGTCATAGTGTATGATTCATGTTATTTTATGACGTTCTCATCACTCTGTGATCCTTTGTGCCTGTAAATGGGATCATTGTCATCCTCTGCCATTAGTGCAAAAAAGAATTTTATCACAAGATAAAGATCATAACTTCTGTGCTGATCTGCAGTGATCCTTCCCTCTAAGGAGACAAAACAAAAAATGCCTGCAAAGCAGGTAGCAGACCCACCAGATCTTCAATCTTCTCGGCATTTTCCTTTAATTTGTCACATTCTTGCATATTAATAATGACTGAAGTGTCTAAGTAGTTCCCTAAAAACGCAGAGTTGTTTTTGAAAATGTGGTTCACAGTTTCTCCAATGATAAGGCAAAAATAAGTGGTTTTGTGGCGCCATCTAGAGTGCAATGTTCTCTGCTGCTGCCAACCAGCAGAGGGCGCTGTTCAGCAAGTTAATCATTGAACGGATGCCTTCACTAACACCGGAAACCAGGAAGCGGCTGGTGAGCAATATGACATAAAGCGAGCCAGTGATGTTGTATAACTGCACGTTTTGTGAGTATCTCATTGTCACTGTAGCTTTGACGCTGGGCTTAATGGACCAGATTTTACTCAAACAGCGAGAAACAGTGGGTGCTGTAGTAGGAACATATCTGAACATGTTTGGTCCTTTGAACGTCCTCTGTTTGTTGAAGCTGAACAGCTGATGATGTTCGGCTCACTGTTAGCTTAGCAGGTTAGCGTAGCCACGTAAACAATAGGTTGTGAGAGACTTTAACGTTTCTTTCAGTTTTATGCCTATCCTATAACTCAGCGTCTAACCGCTAATGTGGTACCTTCTTTAATTTAAATTGGTATTATTTACATTCATTTCTTCCCATTACGAGCCTCCACATTCACATAATTAGTTTAAGACCCTTCCGTTAATCGTTATTAACCATAGATATAAGCTTGGTTTAGATTCCGATCATTACATAATACTGTTCAGAGTTAACGCAGCCTTTTTGGACGCAATAAAAAGGCGACAAGCAATAACTGTTTAGTTTTATTTCTCTATTTAAAGCAGTTCTTTAACAGCTTAGACGAGACAATGGCTTAAATGACTTGTTTGACATCTGTTTGACACTTCTGGCAGCTGCTTCACTATGCCTGTAGACGGTACAGAGGACCAGGTGCCCTCCTCTCTTTCTAGCCCGGCTAGTGCTGCCCTCACCCCGGGAGGAACGGAGGAGGATGGAGCTACAGGCGGCTCAGCAGTCTGTACTTTCCCTGAAAACAGTCAGGCCCCGGAGGCTGCTGCAGCCTATCCTGCCAACACTGGACCTGGGGAGGGCAACAGCGGTGAGCTGTGCAGCATGTTGAGAGAGGAGATGGAGAATGTCATTATATCCTTATAAAATCATTTCATGTGTTATCTTTGGTGCATTTAGCTGGGAAAAGGTCTGGAGCATTGCTGCAGATTGACCGACAGCGCATCCAAGCAGCTTCTGCCAGTTCGGGAGCTGATGAGCTCCAAGGTCTTGGTGTGGCTGTGTATGACCAGCACATACTTGAACAAGGTGTTTTGCAGCAAGTGGACGAGGCGATCCAGGAGGCCAGTCAGGCTGCTGTTAAAGCTGAAGCCGAGAAGGAGTATCAGTCTGTGTTGGATGATGTCAGGTACAGGAATTTAAAAAAACAAAACAAAAACACAAATGGTTTGTGTGTGTTGTGTTGAAGTAATCATCTTACTTTGTTGAGATGCTATAAACTAAAAAAAATTTTTATTAACAAGTAGCAAAACGTCAAGGGACTAATAAGTCTTCTGCTTTTAATCATGTGTGTTGCAGGTCTGTTACAGCATCTTTAAAACATATCAACAAGATTATTGAGCAGCTTTCTCCTTACGCAGCCTCCAGTAAAGACATCAGTAGGAAGATTGAGTCTGTCAAAAGACAGAAAGAAAATAAGGTAAAATACTACATGTGTAACGTTTTAAAATAAAGTAATCTGGTTTATATGATGATGGTGTAATAACATAATAATAATAATGGTGTGATTGTGGTGATGAAAAAACTTGTCATACAGGAGAAACAGCTGAAGAAAGTCAGAGCCAAACAGAAGCGACTTCAAGCCATTCTGGGAGGAGAGGACACTCAAAGGGTGGAATTTGAGTTTTTGGCAGAAGATGATGGAGAGGAAGGTAACGTGTTTTTGTGTACTGACTGGAAACATTAACCACTGATCAGTGGGTGGAAGCAATTTTTGTGGCAGCCAAGATGCCTAACTTGTAGCATTCACTGATTATGGTCCATATTAGGTTGATGAAGGAAATT
This sequence comes from Maylandia zebra, assembly GCF_041146795.1. Classification (NCBI taxonomy): domain Eukaryota; kingdom Metazoa; phylum Chordata; class Actinopteri; order Cichliformes; family Cichlidae; genus Maylandia; species Maylandia zebra. The sequence goes on along the minus strand of NC_135179.1, from coordinate 19,472,517 downwards.
TACTGTGCATTAATTAGAATAGCAGGGTGTCCATTTGCTTTCTGCCTTCAGCAGATTTCACTTCCGACACAGGCTTAAATAGGTGTGACAACTCTCCTCTTGTATTGTTTGTTGCTACACAAGTCTGTTTTCACACATAACAATACACATAATATGTATTTCACACCTAAAATTCAAGCTAGCAAGAAATATTTTCATGTACTGTGAAAAAGAACCCATAACTACACTTGTCCTCAGTTGTAATAAAGGTTATGCTCTCAGTATATTCCATGACTGCTCCGTGAGTTATTCGGTGCATATTTAACCTGCAGTCACATACTTCCTGCACACTAGCCGAAGTATTTCCTACATAAATAGACCCTTCTGAATCCTTAAGAGTTTTCCTGTAGGCATTCGTGTTGATTCTGGCAGTGAAGAAAATCTCTGAATCTGTATTTGTGTGTGTTGTACCAGAAGCGGGACCATCCACGTTGGGCAGTATGCTTATGCCATCTCAGGAGACCGAATGGGAAGAGCTTATCCGAAAAGGTCACATGACTCCTTTTGGAACCCGAATCCAACAGAAGGAGGTAAAGAAGGAGCCACGAAAACTGATGCTTGCGGAGAACTCTGCTTTTGACCAGTACCTGGCAGACCAGGCCAAGTTGGCTACTGAGAGGAAGAGAGTCCCTCTCCTTAAGAAGAAGAAAAGCTCTGGGGTTGGAACCGGTGGAGATTCAAGAGAGAAAACCAAAAGAACTGTTTCATCTTCCAAGGATAAAAAACTGCGTAAGCGTATGCGAAAGCTCCAGGTAACTGCTTTAAAGGCCCATCCTAAGGCCCGGCCCAAGGCTGAGCCACAGCTCCAAAAGCAACGGAGAAAACGTCACACTGAAGGAGAGGAGACAGACAGTGAGGGGTCAGAGTACCTCCCCAGTGATGAAGGAATAGATCCTGACCAAGAGGAGAGAGAAGCCATGGAGGAGGGCTTTGGAGATGATGATGAAGAGTATGAGTTGAAACCATACAAGAGAAAAACCGAAGGGAAAGGGAGGAAAAAAGTAAAGAAAAGTGACAGTGAGGAAGAATACCACCCTGAAAGTACAGATGAAGAGGATGATGACAAGGGAAAACCGAAAAAATACAAAGATGATGGAGATCTGGAGTATTATAGGCAGCGAATAAGGTACGATCATGCACTACTAACATTGCTCTAAACTCATGTTTAGATCTGTGGTTGGGTGCAAAGGTGTGCAGAGTTTTTACAAAACGAAAGCAGCAACTTATGCCTGCATATGCCTTGCTCAAAAACCCACCAGATTGTTCCTTTTACTTTGCATCACATTTGTAATGGCAGTGCTGTGTGCTATTGTTATTCCTTTTACTTAAGGAGGAAGCAGTTGTCTCTTTTTCTGCTGGCTCCATAGTGCAGAAAGAGAGTTAATCCCAGATGAGATTGGCAGCTGTTTCTTGACTAAGCAAATTCACTCCCTGCTCTTCTTCTCTCTCTGCTCTCACACTGGCCTAATTATCCTCCTGCACATGGTTTTATACACTCACTCACTCTAATGCTCAAATTAATGGAAGAGCAGCCCTAATGAGATTTCATATTTATAGCTGCCAAATAAATTGTGTTGGCATGTGTCCTTTTTCTACACTATAGTGACTGAATGTCAATTCCACAGCATAGACACGGCATGGACGGTGAGACTAGCTTATACGTGGAATGATATTATTAGAGCGGGCGGTATTTGTAGTTGGGTGGGAGGTGGAGTGGGGGCAGAAAAGTGTAATTAACTGAACCAATGCTTAGTCTTGACTTAATTAGAGAGTGTGGTCTCCCAGGCCTAGCTTAAGGACCAGTTTCGTGGCAGGGTGACAGGACCAGGCCCAAATGAAGATGGATTCTTATCCTCTGTACCTCACACCTTTCTGGGGAACTCGCACTACTAATTGTCTGTATCAATCTTCATTTGCTGTGCGACGACTATGCCTCTAACTGCCCTCTCTCCTGCACTATTAAAACTGTTTTCCTTTAACATTTCCCTTTTTGCTGTAGATGTTTCACCGCTCAAGGGAAATACCTTCAACTCAAAACATTCGCTATCCTTACACCTGTGTAGACAAATGCTCAAATAACGCATGGAGTGCGAGAGGTGCAAATAGAACACCTTTCTATCCAGTCTCCACTTATCCTGTTTAGGTTTGCACTATATTCACTTGAAATGTCTGATTTAGTTTGGATCTCTTAGTTGTTTTCATTTTGCATCTGTAGCAATATACATCACTGAAAGTTTAAACAGGTTGAATTCTTCACTGTTGTTCAGGTAGTGTATTCATCTTTTTAAAAGAGGAAGCAGGTGTTTGTTCTCAGCACCCAGGCTCACTGAGCTTACCCCTTGCGGTTGTGAGCTTCTAACTAAAATAAAGAAATTCATTTTATCACATCGGTGTGCAAACACTTCATCAGTGTATATTAATTTTCTCAACAGGAGATGGAAGCGTCAGCGTCTTCGAGAAAGGGAGGAGAAGAGAGAAAGGGGTGAGGAGCTAACCGATGACAGCGATGCAGAATTTGACGAAGGCTTCAAAGTTCCTGGTTTCCTCTGGAAAAAGCTTTACAAGTAAGTTCAGTCCGAAACATTGATTATGGGAATGAGTTATGTTAAATATCCATGCATGTAGATAGAGCCACTTTTATCAAGTGATAACAAGGACTAATAAAACATTTTTCGCATAAAGATTATATGTGTACTTTGTTCTGCATCACAGTCACTGCTCTGAAAAAATAATGATTATTTCATCAGCAAGCCTTGCAAATTTATTTGTTCACTGATCTATGAGATTACTGGCAACCCTTTATGTGTGTTTATGTGGATTGTCCATGGTTGCTGTTACAGCCATGTGTTTCAAGTGTTTGCATTCATGTCAATGACCTTTTCAGGTACCAGCAGACGGGTGTGCGGTGGATGTGGGAACTCCACTGTCAGCAGGCAGGGGGCATCTTGGGGGATGAGATGGGATTGGGTAAAACCATCCAGGTCATCAGCTTTCTGGCTGGACTGAGCTACAGCAAACTGAGAACCAGAGGGTCCAACTACAGGTGTGCGCACACACACATGCGTACACACAAACTGTGTCCAGAGACTGTGTGTCTGTATGGTATGAATATTTGATTAGGGGGATTTCTACTTGAGAGTGTTCATCTGAATTATTAAACATGTTTCAATTATCAGACTCTTCACTTTTTTTTATTTATTTTTACTGCGGACATCAGAGAAAACACTGACACTCTGTGTGTGTGTGTGTGGGGGGGGGGGGGTTGAAAGTGAGAATGCGTTAGAGTGAGTGTCTGCGTGAACCCTTAAAATGAATTTCAGGCTCATGAGGTGGGGGTAGAGCAGGTGGGTGACAACAAATCAACCGCCAAAAACATGACGGAGCGCTGCTGATAATCTGGTTTTACTTCCTCGAACAACACTCGTACATTTATTGGGTGGAGCTTCCCTAATGGTCAATACTCTGTCTACTATAGACGCCCACAAATTGATTGCTTGCAAACTCAATTATGGTCCAATATCAATAGCTTCCACTAGGCAGAGGTTCATACCAGCCCATTAGTGTATCTTTTGTGCGTGCCTGTGTGTGTGTTTGGCAAAGTTCTTGTAGATTTTCACAGTGGAGCTGAGGATATCTCCACACACTTTCTTTGATTTATTGTAAGTACAAAGCTTTGTAGTTGCATCATTCCGCTGTGCGCTGTTCCTCATCCTTGAATGCATCATATATTGTCATTGCAATCTAAGCATATATACATTATTTTACTTAATAGGGAAAAGACCTTTTATTTTACACTGTAAAAATGATGGCTGTGATTTGCTACTGAAGCCTGCTCAGGTTATCCAAAGTTTAATGAACACAGTTCCATTGTTTACCCATCTTAATCTCTGGTTTTCGATTAAACACGTGTCTGTGGTGTTTGTTTCGCTGTAGGTATGCTGGTCTGGGTCCAACAGTCATTGTGTGCCCAGCTACAGTCATGCACCAGTGGGTGAAGGAGTTTCATACCTGGTGGCCTCTTTTCCGAGTTGCAGTCCTACATGAAACTGGGTCCTTCACTAGCAACAAGGTAGCTGTTCATGAGTTTTATACAATCTTTTTTTTCCCTCTGGGGGGCACTAGAGTTCTGTTTACAGTATTAGCTCCTGACCTTACCTCCCACTCTTTCCCTCTTTTGAAAGCCACATTGATAATGATGCCCTACTTGGTACATTCTTTGAAGTATATGATACTAGACATGGTTAATAACTGCACTGGTTTATATTAAGGTTTACATATTAAGGTTTGTGTCTTTGCTTTTTTCCCCCATGTTGCAGGAAAAGCTCATTCCAGAAATAGCAGCATGTCATGGTATCCTTATCACTTCATATTCAGCTGTGAGGAACATGCAGGAAACCCTACAGCTCTACGACTGGCACTACATTATATTGGACGAGGGTCATAAGATCAGGAATCCAAATGCTGGAGTTACTGTTGCTTGCAAACAGGTATTATATACTCATGGACACATGCATCAACATAAGCAAAGTTCATGCGGTTGTAATTAATTAATAATTTTTTTAAATTTTCTCTTCTCTAGTTTCGCACTCCTCACAGATTCATCCTGTCAGGCTCACCAATGCAGAACAATTTGAAGGAGCTGTGGTCTCTGTTTGATTTTGTGTTCCCCGGCAAACTGGGGACATTGCCTGTTTTTATGGAGCAGTTCTCCGTGCCAATTACTATGGGTGGATATAGTAATGCATCTCCTGTACAGGTACACACACAAAATTGTGAAATAATAATTTATTTCAGTTCTGGTTGTGTGTCCTTTCCCTCTTTTGAAGTGGAATAATGTTATTGTAATGGTAATATCATTCCAGACAGGAGCCAGTTAATCCAACAACTCTACTATTTCTGTAACTGTATCATAAGGGTGGAGCATAAATGGGCTATGCTAATTTGAAAATACCTTCTATTCATGTATGCACAGTTTTGGAAAGCTTGATGGAAGCCATTAGGTGCAGTGCACGATAATGTAGGCCCATGCAAGAAAACTTGTGTGCATCCCCAGTGTGTGAGAGAGGGAGAGGCTAAAGTAGAAAGGCGGGGAGCTAAATTGTAGCCCTTTGTCATTAGTGTCCAATCGTTAATAACTCACTGACTGAATAGATTTAATTATTTAAGATGGCTATTGATGCTTCTTCCGCTGTCGATAATAAAAACCTTTACTAATTATTAATGTTATTAAATGGTCAGAGAGGGCAAAGCTCTGCTGCCTTATCTTCTTCTCGATATTCTCAGAGCAGCAAAACAGGCCCTGAGATGATACATAAAGTTCATGTATGTTCAACTAGATGTATGTTTTAAAAAAAACATATGTGTTTGAGGTGGGGCTTTATGAGCATGTGCATATAGGCTCTATTACTGAGGCATGCATTTGCAGCCCCATGTGAATCCACTCAACAGCTTGCGCCGAGATCACTGGATCATCTGCTGCCTTCCTCGTTTTTGTTTTTTCTTTCCTCTCCACTTTACCCCATTGAGCTCAAGATACCACCATGTTATTGTCCCCTCCAGCTTTGCCAAGGGTGTCTTTGATCCCCCCCCCCGTGGATCCCCAGTGAGTTAATGTTTAAAAGACTAACTGGCTTTTAGCACTGACCCTACATACAGTTTAGCAGGCCATTTGCAGTGGGGCTTCTAGTGTGGACCAAGTGTGTCTCAATCTCCCCCTCTGTTTCCACTGGAACTGGCCAGCAGCACTGATGAAAGAAGGCTGTGTCCCTCGAGACCAGCAGCACTCAGATCAATGTTGAATGGCTTGTACCGCTTAGAGGGACAGCAACATGAGGTGATGAGAGATAGCAGATGAGTGGCCAAACAACAGCCATGCCTTAGGAAACATGAGCGCTGACAGGAGTGTGTATGTGTTTGCTTTGCATGCTGACCTGAAGGTTCCTTTTGTTTTAAAGCAGTTTGTTTATCCTTAAAGGTATGATTTTTATTTATTTTTTTAAGGTCCAGACAGCATTTAAATGCGCATGTGTGCTGAGGGACACCATAAATCCTTACCTGCTCAGAAGAATGAAGGCAGACGTCAAGGCTAACCTCTCCTTACCTGACAAAAATGAACAGGTATTCATCATACTCTAAGACACTTGACCCTGCTCCAAGTATTGAACAGCGTCTAACGCCTGCATCTCTTAACAGGGGAGATGTTTATCTGATTGGATGTGACTATTATGTGCCACATCTAAGGAGTATTTGATGAATGTGCATGGCCCCTGTCAGGTGAAACCAGCTAATAAAGTCCCAGTAAAGTAAAAGAAGCAGGTATTCATTAAGGCGGCTGGTCTCTGGTCTGTCCTTGCGGCTGACGCTGGTGGACTTCTCAGTCCACTTCTGCTCATTAAGTCAGTCCCTCAGGACACCGGTGGCTTCAAAAAAAGCCGTTGCTTCCTTCTAATTTCTCTTCTCAAACACTTCACTTCATCAAGGGGCTTTAAAGTGGATGTTCACTGCTCATTATAAACTCTTACACTGCCCTCTATTGTGTGTGTTTGTGTCTGTGTGTAGGTTCTGTTTTGCAGATTGACAGCAGAGCAGCGTCAAGTGTATCAGAGCTTCTTAGATTCCAAAGAGGTCTACCAAATACTAAATGGGGACATGCAGGTGAGCCTTCATAGTTTGTGTTCTGCTTTTGTGTTTGGTTGACACACACTTTACGAGGATAAGAAAGTAGAAGACTTCCTGGAACAAGACATGCATTATTTAACCACCTAACAGAGGCATTTCCGTTTACCTCCCTCTCACAGAGACATTGTGTGGATTTTTATCAACTCTCGTACAATTAAAGATCCCCACCTTTAAGTGGAATCTGTGGAATTGAAATTATTTTTGCCATGTAAATTATGTTAAACCCCTAATAGCTTGACTTTGGTATTGTTTAAGAGGTTCAATTCGAGAAGGTTGTACAGTTGTGTTTCTCACAGTAGTGAAACCCTTGAGAGAGAAACTACCATTTATCACCACTGACCAAATGGACGTGGTTGGAGAGCTAGAGGTGACCACAGATTATGCATATACGCACACGTGCGTGCTCTTACAGACGTATTCAGTGGTCACTCTCAGTCCATTAACCACCATTACTAATGCAGTGACCACTGGGCCTTCATCAGGAAAACTGGCTAAATTGTCTTTAAATAAATTATGTAACTCATTCCTGTAGATTTTTTTTAAGGTGCAACACAGTAAAAATCTGTAAATTTATCAAAGTTGACATCAGTTCTGCTGACAGCGTTCATGAAGGAATCTCCTTTTTCTTTTTGTCTCATGTAGGTGTTCTCAGGTTTGATAGCTCTGCGTAAGATCTGTAACCACCCGGACCTTTTCTCAGGCGGACCCCGGATACTGAGAGGAATCCCTGAGGACCAGCTAACTGAAGAGGAACACTTTGGCTTTTGGAAGCGCTCGGGCAAGCTGATTGTTGTGGAGTCGCTGCTACGTCTCTGGTTCAGACAGGACCACAGAGTCCTGCTCTTCACTCAGTCCAGACAGGTGAGGAACACTTTCCTGAAATAATCACCAGTATTAAAGACGCATTAACAGTGGTTTGTATAAATACAAAAGATTTTTGTAAAGCCAAGATAATTCTTTCCTCCTTTACATCTTAAATTGTGGTGTCATGTGTTGCCAGCTACCTATAAGCCTGTTAAATTTAGTGTGTCTGTGAACGTGCGAGACAGAAGGAAAAAGTGAGGAAGTGAGAGAGTGTGTATATGTGATGGAGGCCCCAGCTGTTGCAGTCAATACCAATGAGATTATACCTCAGAGGGAACCTGAGACCCTCCCTGTCGGTATCTCTGTCCATGTAATATTAATCTGCTCTAATCCTTTTAGAGATAATCCAAACCTCAGCCCTTCTTTCCCCGTCTTTATCTCCTCTTTCTGCTGTCTTTATCCTCCCACTCCTTCCAGATGCTGGACATCTTGGAGGTGTTTGTAAGGGAGAATAACTACTCGTACCTGAAAATGGACGGCACGACTACAATATCTTCCCGACAGCCTCTCATCGCTCGCTACAATGAGGTAAGGATTAGTCATCTCTAATGGCTGTATGTGTTTCCAATGAAAATCCTGCCCTGAGGGACCAAATGCTTCAGTGGAATCCTTCTCACCCCGAGGTGGGGACGCTAATTGATGAAAATCTGTTGTTCAAAGTGGATGTGCTCAATTTTCTGTGTGTGGAAGATGTTGAAATATCACTTAGCATTAAAGCACTCTTTAAAACTAAAACTTTTTAAAAATGTGTTGTATCTAATACTAAATCTGATCAACATACACTGCATTTAGATAAAGCTGTTTTATCGTCTTTAAATAGGGTTTAATTTGAGAATAATTTGAGAGCAGGAGATTGTTATCTTACTTGCATTAAATTTTAACAATTTACTAATGAAATTTTTTTTTTACAGGATTATAGCCGAAAGTGATTATCAAAGAGAGTATGAAATTGCAGATTGGGTTCATTAATCACCAGTATTTTCTCTGCTTCTCTCTTTTCTTTTCGTTTTCAGGACAAATCCATTTTTATCTTCTTGTTGACCACTAAAGTCGGAGGTCTGGGAGTCAATCTGACTGGAGCCAATAGAGTCATCATTTATGACCCAGACTGGAACCCCAGTACTGACACGCAGGTTAGACAGCCACACGTAAAATAATTAAAAACATTGACTCAGTGAATTATTTCTCATGTGAGTCTTAATGTTCCTTAGATGTGATTTGTCACATTAAATTGCCTACTTTTTTTTTCTTGTTGGATGCCAGCTTTTCATGCGTTTCCAATTTCTTGTTGCCTGGTTCACCTGCTGCTCTGTAACATCGCTTTTCCTCCTTTCTCACTGAATGCTCGGTTTAATCATTTGCTCTGAATGTGTTACGCTGCTCGCAGGCTCGCGAACGGGCTTGGAGGATCGGTCAAAAGCAGCAAGTAACAATCTATAGACTGCTGACTGCTGGGACCATTGAAGAGAAAATCTACCACAGGTCAGACAGCAGTTTACTTTTCTAAGCACTTTATAAGGATAATATTCAATTGCAAAAACAAAATCCTCTGTTGGCCATTGTGTTTTCTCTCACCGAGCCTTTTTGTTTCAGTTTTCTTTCTGTTGATTTCACACATTCATGAGTATTGGCAATGACGTGACTAATTGCTTACATCACTGCTATATTAGTACTTGCACTGTCCCGGTTCTAGGTAATTGAAAAGCATTCCTGCATTATTAAATGGCCAATTGAGGACTTCTAAACTGTTGCTCTGTTTGTTTTTTTGTCTGTAAAGTGCTTTCAGAAAGCAAGTTGGAAAAACTGCAGGCATTGTGTTTTGATACCTACAGTGGTGAGGTTAACTAATGTGCTCATCCATCAGCCAAACTACTCTGTGGTGACAGGGGATCAGGACTGCATGCTGAGCTGAAATGGCAGCTTGCATTCAAGTATGTAATTCTGTATTTTATCTGCTGTAATTCAGGCAAATCTTCAAACAGTTCCTAACCAATCGAGTACTGAAGGATCCCAAACAGCGACGGTTCTTCAAGTCAAATGACATCTATGAGCTGTTTACTCTAGCTGATCCAGATGGAGGTCAGGGAACAGAGACAAGTGCTATTTTTGCAGGTCTGTTGAAACATTTCATTGTCCAGTTATTGGGTTGTTAAAATAAGCTTGAGGGATTTAATTTTATTTACTTTGGTTTATTTCTCCCTAAAAACAGGCACAGGTTCTGACATCAAAGTGCCCAAAAAACCCGAAAAGCCAAAGCCATCACACAAAGTAAATCACAGCAGCCATGCACATAAACACTCCTCAGCAACCTTCATTAATACAGGTACAGACAGCACGCACACTCCTACATTAAGGGCCGGAAGTACGTCTCCATGCAGTAAAAACTCTCAGGGTAAACAAAATGTCCCGATAGACAGTCCAAGCACCAACCAGGATGCTGTAGATATAGCGCCTGCGGGACAAAATAAAAACAGCGACTGTGATGCAGCCAAACCAGACACAAATACCTCAAACTCAGCCAGTTTTCACCAGCACAGAGACAAAAACTCTGCCCGGACCAGCCCACAGAAACACAGGGAGAAGAGGAAACACTGTGACTCGGACGACTTGAACAAACGCAAACATAAGAAACACAAGCGCTCCCGGGATGCTCGATTCGAAGGCCACCGCATCTCTCATTTGGTAAAGAAAAGAACATTTAAGAAATCCGAGAGCGAAGACAATGCAGCAGAGGACCAGAAGAAATCAGACGATTATGTCTTGGCAAAGCTGTTCAAGAAATCTGGTAGAAGTTTTTTTTGGTTGGTTTGTTTGTTTTGTACCGTCTGCAGTATCAGAAATTTTTATATACAAGATTTGCGAAACGGCAAGCTTCTTTTTCTTATTTTCAAATGTGCTGTTCTTTTCTTCCATGGTGTTTCTCAGGTATTCACAGTGTGATGCAGCATGACACCATCATAGAGTCTTCCAATCCTGACTATGTTCTTGTGGAAGCAGAAGCCAATAAGGTGGCTCAAGATGCCCTTAAAGCTCTTAAAATTTCCCGGCAGCAGTGCAGACTGCGCTTCAAAACTCCTCCTGCCCCTGCAAAGTATGTAGTCTCACACTGACACGGTGGGGTTTTTTCTTTTTCTGTTTTTTTAGAACTTCACTAATTTAATTTAAAACAAACTTATCATTTTCTCAAATGTATTTAAGGCATTCTCTTGTTTGCCTTCTCAGGAAACGCTTTGGACAAAAGAAGAATTCTCTCTTAGCTACACCTTCTGTTCAGTCTGTTCCCACTTCAACCAAATGCAAGGTAATGGCCAGGTTCTCATTAAAAGATGTTACTCTGTGTTTTTTCATTTCTGATGCCATTTTTGGGTGTATTCATTGATTTCTTTTGTTTAGGATGCTGCTATTATAAAGAAGTCTGTGTCAAAGAAACCAGGTTCGGGAGCTCATTTTAGCGGGGAGGGTGCAGAAAGTGACTTGAATTCCACCCCGCTGTCATCCTCCTCTCTGCTGGCCCGGATGAAGGCCCGTAATCACCTCAGCATGCCCTCCAGGGGAGAAGAACCAGAAGAGGAGGAGGAGGATGCCTCGGGAGCTGCAGGGAGTCTTCCTGCTGCTCCGCCCACTGAGCACGATGAGCTGTTGGTGGATCTGCGCAACTTTGTAGCCTTCCAGGCGAGTGTGGACGGACAAGCCACCACCCAGGAAGTGCTCGAGTATTTCAAACCGAGACTGACCCAGGAACAGGCTCCTGTCTTCAGAGAACTACTCAGGAGTATCTGTGACTTTCATAGGACCTCTGGTCAGGAGGGCATCTGGAGACTCAAAGAGAGCTTTCGCTGAGGGAAGAACATTTAAACACCCCTTCAAGCTCAAGCTTACAGTTGTTGTCTTGCAACCTTCTTGTTGCTTGCGTTCAGGAAAGACATTTTGCCGTACAGTCTTGGGTTACCTAATGAAATCATAATTAGTTAAGCAAGTCTTGAAGGTAGTTTCTGTGATTGAGTTTGGCAGTTGTTCTGTTCTTTTTTTCATTGTTGCTTGTACCTGGTAATACTTGAATTCATTTATTTTGATTTGACTAAAACGGTGTAATATCATATTCAGATATGCGTTTACTCTCAAACTTTGTTCTTCAAAAACCTCAGCGATGTCAGATTATACCAACTTTCTGTTAAGTTTAAGAATAGGGTGCCATTTTATACCTCACTAAAGGTTTTTGTAGATTTTATAATAAACTTTCTTGTACACTGTAGGGGTTTTTGGTCACTTCAAAACAAATTAATATTGCCTCTCCGTTGTTTGCAGGCATTTTAAAAACGGTGTTTTATATTAAAAAAATAAATGCAATTCCATATCTTGCATGTACTGTATGCAATAAATCTGATGGCTGCTTTTCTGGCTTTGTTATTTCAAAAATACACAGATGTAAAGGAAGATTTATGATTATGAATATATGCCAAACTATTTGCAGGTTACAAAAGACATGTGGGACAGTTTTGAATCAAGAACACAGGTAAATGTGAGGACATTAAAATAACAAGATAACTCAAAATTGGACGGAAAAGCTGACATACCTTTTATTTAACTGTGGTGCTGACCAGGGTCCTGAAATAGTCGACGGCTTATGCAAAATCTGCAAAACCTGAACTAGTTAAAGTTTATTTGTAAATGTGTCTCGACCTACGGAGATGAGGAGTAATTGCATTTAGTCTTTTAAGCAATCATCAGAGGATGGAGAGGAAAGGCGCTGACAGGAAGCACACACACACACTTAAGGCCTGCACTCTTGTCAAGAGTTGTCTAGACCAAATATTGGGATAAAGTTATCAACCGTTATTTGATTTCAATTTTCTCCACGCACCTCACCGAGGTCATAATAACAACTTTATTTTCAGTGGTGCATAAATTAATTACGCGCATTTAATAACTAAAATATCATTATATTCCCCCTTTAATAACATAAACGCTGCACGCCAGGGAAACCCTTAATAGCGCGGGGCCCTGTAACTGGCCATTATCCGCCTGTAATGATATTACAGAACCAATTACGCGCCATTAGAAGGGATTTTCTGCACTTTATGTGGTTTAGTCCAATCCCGCACTCCTCTTCTAAATTTCAGCTGCTTCTCGAAGCCTCATTTTGCCTCCACCTCAGAGACGCATGGCGTCTGCGCTCTGCCGTCCCAGATGCGCTTTAAAACTAATTGAAAGGGTCCCGCAGCAGATCATTTATCTGAGGAAGCGAAATAAATCGCTGGACCCCTTGCTGTGAACAAAATCAAAAATTTGGCCTTGTGAGTGTTCTACATGCGCAAACCCTTGTAAAGTGGACCCCCTAACACACCCTGACGAGCAATTAAACCACCCGACAGTCAATCTAAAACCCAAAAGCAGTCATCCTGCTTTTTTTAATATATGAAAGAACCAAATAAAAAGTGCAGTGGGTATGTGTGCATGTTTATGGTTAGGGAATATGCTTGACTCTGGAATAACAATCACTTGTGATGAATTTTTTTGGCACCAGAGCAGAGCTGCCGTTTGCCACCCCGGGTATGTCTTTCCTCTCCTCCTTTCTGTCTTTCTCTGACACACACACACACACACACACACACACACACACACACACACACACACACACACACACACACACACACACACACACACACCAGGGGTTGGGGTGAGAAAGACAAAGCCGTGATAATCCGATTAGGACCAATTAGGCGTGAGATTCTGCGACACTAGCTGAAAGCCTTAACACTCTGTAGACAGTTATACAGTTATAGAGACATCTGGACACTCCCAGAGAGAAATAGAGAGACAGACAGAGAGAGAGAAGTGAGTAGTGTGTGGGGGTGCGTGTGAGTGTGTGTGTTTGCAGGAGCGAGAGAAAGAGTGTGGGGGGAGCGAGAGACAGAGAGATCTGGACACTCCCAGGCAGAGAGTCGGTGGAAGTGCAGCAGCCACTTCTCTCCGAAGCGCTAACTCACTCACATCAGCATCCTCACCGCAGGTAGGATGCTCTCACACATTAACTTTGAATCTCGCCAAATCCCGCGCGGTTCCGCATCTTCTGCTGACGGTTTAAGAGTGTTTTTGTTGCTCCCGTCACAAATCTGCATTATTCTAGGTCTGTGGGTTTAAGCTGAAACTTTTGTCTTTGTTCCAGGTTCCGTTTCGGAGTCTCTTAAGCGCGCAAAGATGTTCTACTTCCACTGTCCACCTCAGCTGGACGGAGAGTGCTGTCGCTCCAACACGCGTAAGTTCGCTGTCTCGCTGTTTTTTCCAGCTACGGATTATTTCTAACGTTACTCTTAAAGTTGTTCTCTGTAAACTTTTGTGATGTTTAGACAGCGCGCGGTGATTCTGCGCGTAAAGTGTGTGTGTGCTGTCGGAGACTTGAGAATGGGCCCGAATTTATCATTACTTTCTCTAAATCATTATAATATAATCATTTAACACAATGTGTTGTTAGTAATTGTTAATTAAAACAACACCGACTTATAAAATGTATTTTTTATGTCGTGGTAATATGTAACTAAAACTAGGTAAGTCAAACTGTTTCGGTTGTGAATCTGAATATCGCATGTAAAACACTCTTTTCAAATTTTAACTTGAAATTGTTGGTTGCTTATTGCATCTCTGGTAATATTTATACAAGTCCAAAACAGCAGCCGGTATATTTCCCCACACAAATTCATGTATGTATGTAAAGGGTTAAGTCTGATTTTCTCTCTGCTCTCTTTTGGTGAGAAGAGCTGGTGGTTTGGCCCCGGGGCAGAAGGGGCGTTTTGTCCCGGGCACAGATGTTGGGTGTCATGGCTTTTAGTCCGCCATGGTTCCCCTTAGACACCTAACGTCAATGTTTCATGCAACTAATGGAAACACAAAATGTGCCTGCTTTGGCTAATATTTGTATTTTTATAGCCTTTCTTTTATCACTTTTATCACTGAACTTACCTAAATACATCATGAAGTTATTAACTCCTTATTAAAGCAGTATTATTATATTTTTTTTTTTAAGTGATTGAATTGTTTCCAATTTCCCTCTCTCTCTTTTTTCAGTGAATTCAGGCGGATTTGGCAACCACGCCCCAACTGATTTTGACGATGGATTTCTACGTAGGAAACAGCGCAGAAACAGAACAACATTTACTTTGCAACAGGTAATTATTTACCAGAACAAATAAAAAAAAAAATACACACATATATATAGGCTATATGCAAATCAGAGAAAAAGAAATGGGCCTAGCTGAAACTTCTCTTAAAGCAAAGCAGGTGTAGGGCGCTCTAGCTTTCAACAGGAGGAGGAAATAAATACAAAGTTGGGCAAGTTTTCTATTTTAAGGCAGGGGGAATTTCCCTGATATTCACCACAGACATAAAAAATAAAATAAAAATAAAACCTTTATCCCAAATTTATTTCCAAAAGCCCAGAGGCAATGATGCCATAAAATCATATGAAAATAGAAGACGACGAAAGATCTGTTGATTATTTTTATTATAATTGTGGATTGTCACGCGTGTATTTAACTGTAAGTACTTACAATTACAGGCTAATCTTTGACATCTTTATTTAGCGTTATTCACTATGTCTCTTTACAAAAAGAAAGAAAGAAAGAAAGAGAATAGTCTGCTTATATTCAAATCAACTGGCAAATCATTTTAATAATTAAAAGTCTGCCCTCTGTTTTTTGCCAATGTGCAGTTGGAGGCTTTGGAGGCTGTTTTCGCCCAGACCCACTACCCGGACGTGTTCACGCGGGAGGAGCTGGCAATGAAGATCAACCTGACCGAGGCCAGGGTGCAGGTATGGCTGCAGCAGTGGTGTGTCCTGGGCACGTTTGACCATGCAAGAGAGGGTAAATTAAGGCACTCTGTCATTCCGGCTATGCACTTTAATAACATCAACATAATGGTGAATATTAGATTAGCTTGATTAATCGGTCATTCATAATTAACCAGCGATAATGTTCTTCACTAATTTGTCCGCGTCTCTGAGGTAGGAATACATCATCCGCGCAGATCTCGTTCTCGTGACACAGCCAGAAAAGAGAGAGAGAAAAAACGTGTTTTAAAAGAGGGCAAAGTCCGTAGCCTCCACAACTCCCCTTTCCTATCTCCCTGATCCTATCACACACGCGCGCGTACATAAAAGAAAAAATGGGCAAGCATGCACCTTAAATGTGCCAATTTATATTCCGCTCCTGCCCTGCACATATGCGCGGTTATAAACTTGGCCAGATGTAATTAAGTTATGTGTCCTGTATGTAATTTCCTGCATTCCAGATTTGCTTTTGGGTTTTGTTGTGCGCGCAGATCTAATTGTGGGAAATATAATAGTTTGCCTTTTGTTCCCCAGGGTCATCTTACTATCGCTTAAACCCAATGGCTGGGTTGATAATGGAATCCAGCGCTGTAAATTAGGGATTGTAAACAAATTATTCCCCTCCTAATCCGATTACCACATTCCTATTATTAAATCTGAACATGAATCCACCGCAGTATGCAGGGATATTAAACTTACATTATTATTAGAAAATAAATTTCCTTTCTGTTGTAGTGTTGTTGCCCCCCCTCTTTTTTGTGTGTAAAGTGTCAATGGGCCTCCCCCGCATTAAGAGCACGCCGCAAATTGAGATTAATGGAGCAATTATAGCCCATTCAGAGATGGGTGTGTGTGGGGGGGCGCGACTTCTAGCTGGAAGGTGCAGGGGTGAGATAAGTCCATCGGCTGTATTGTTGTCCTGCCACCAAAATGTTGTCCTTTCTTTATGCCGAATGAATGCATGTGTTTTGTTTGGCTGTTGACATCATTTATACCCCCGGTACAATAGCAGGGATGCAGAGCACATGCACACCGACTCTAACCTCCATTCACACATCATGATTAATGCCTGCTAGAACCAAGTCCTAATCGAATCTGATGTTGTCAAACAATCACTAAATAGGGAAATAAACGACTTCATCATTGCCGCCTCTCTCTTGGGCAGCACAACTGTCAGTGGGAAGTCATTAAAATATGATAATGAAAAATTGCTCAATTAAATGTTGTTATAGGCACTGACCTTCATTCGATTAAGATACCAGAACTTGGCTATATGTGCTCTCAGCTCTGTGGATGCTGAAGGTTTTGGGGCTAAGTCAGGGACTGTGGGAAATCAGAGCATTGCTTTGACAGGTTCAAATGCCACTTGATAAGAGAGGTCACAGAACAAAGGAAGTAGGGAATATTTCTTTTAACTTTACTGTTAACAAGATTTCAAAAATTGGGAATATATATATTTAATGTAGTTTCAATTTCTCTCAATATTACGCAAGTTAGATTACAAGCCTAAATCCAAGGAATTAAACTGAAATTATTGATGTGTCATTAGGCCCATTTTAGAATTCCAGTTTTAATTTATGGTTTAATTAATTTGTTGTACTTTTTTATTTTTTCACATTTTTAATTAATATTATTTTTTTTGTCAAATGCAGGTTTGGTTTCAGAACCGCAGAGCAAAGTGGAGGAAGACAGAGCGAGGGAGCTCGGACCCTGAAGGAGGGAAAGAGCAGATGAGTGAGGGAACTCCTCCATCTCGCAGCATCAACTCTCAGTCCCCAGTGGACCAGGGCAGAAAACAGAAAGAACCACTGGAGATGCAGCCAAGGTGAGAAGAGACAGACAGACGACCGTCGTCACAGTTATCTTAGTGAAACAGCGTCCTGTTAAAGGGGAAATTTGTGAAGCACTGTCGGCCAGACTAGAATTTTTTTTTTCTTCAAAACTCTGATAGCCAACATTAACTTCTGGAGAAAGCTCCATATCGTTAGTCAATAATTCTAATTCATTAGTGTATTTTGGAAATAGCTGTAGATATTTCTAGATATATATTACTAGAATAAATTGTCTGCTTAAAGTTATACCTGGATATTTAAGTACTAAGTAATTCCTAATACTTAATTAAGTATTTGTTCTCTCTCCAGTATCAACAGGACAGTGGGTCCTGGTGGTCCCTTCTTTCCATCCTGCTTACCAGGCACCCTCCTTAACTCTGCCACCTATGCCCAGGCTCTCTCGCAGGTCGCCACTCTGAAAGGTAAATATGATTTTTGTTAACTGATGAATAAAGATGGTAATAAAGATGATGAAGATCTATTTTTTAAGTTGTCTTATCACAAATTCCACTGATTCTCATTTTTCAGGTAATGGCTTGTGCTCGTGCTGCGTTTCGGACCCCATGGGCTTGTCCTTCCTGCCACCCTATGGTTGTCAGGGTAACCGCACAGCCAGTGTGGCCGCCCTGCGCATGAAGGCCCGTGAGCACTCTGAGGCAGTGCTGCAGTCTGCTAACCTGCTTGGTGCAGCAACCGGACCAGGTGCCAGCGTGGGAGTCCTGTCAGGAGTCGGCGTGAGCGCAGCTGGGGTGGTAAGACCCTCGGTGGGTCCTCCCATTGAGGTGTCAGGCGCTGTCGGAAGAGGGGGAGATAGCTCCAGTCCCACCTTGGCCTCCAAGGTCCCAGTCCTGGGCAGCAGTCCTGACAAGCACCCTCACTGCCCTAAGGAACCACTGGAGAAAAAGTGAAGGCGCTGGACACAAACGTGGATGTACCGATACTCTAAATCTGTGTGACTGTGCCTGCTGTAACTACTCGACCCTGGCTGTATGAGAAACTAAGCACAAATGACTGACTCCAGAAACAGCCTGGGACGGACTTTTCTCATATCACACTGTGTGGATGAAAACATTTAACTATTTATTTGACAGTAAGTTATGATTGTGAGAAATGCTCAGTAACTGGGGCCTCGTTCCCTCATAAAAGCACAACTGTGGTTTTTGGATCTATTATCTGTCTTCATGCGCTCTTGGACTCTTTCGATGGACTTACATAGATACAATATGTGTGCGACAAAGACATATTTGATAATGTGAATTTAAATAATCCTGATGTTGTTCCTCTCATTTTCATTAGGAGGTCTGGTGGTTACCTTGTAAACATTAATGCATGTAAACTGTAAGTGTGCAAATGGCTGGCAGGACAGTGAAGAGTTTTGCAGGATTTTGGGCAATATATTGTTTATGGCATCAGGTCAAGCAATCGCCTCTCATTCTTTTGAGTTTAAAAGTGAAAGTGCACTTTAATATTAATCAGGCATTTTAAGTGTAAATGTGTACATGTGCTAGACTATGTGTGAACCCCAGGCAGGCTAAAGCAGACTCAGCGAGAGAGCGGCAGTTGTCCCTTCCACTCTGTTAGCACATCTGTAGTGCCAGCAGACAGGGAACACACCAGTCCTGTTGTGACATGTTCTTTAAAACAATTAAAGATGTACTCGCTCATGTTCCTCTCCTGTTGCCTCTCGCTCCAGCCATCTGTTCTAATACATTATTTATCAGCTTCCTTTAAAGCTGGGAGAGGAGAGCATTCGTGACTCTTATTATTTATTTACTTTTAGGAACGCTTGCGCTCACCCCTCCTCTCTGCGAGCCTTTTTTTTATTTTTATTTTTAATAAACCCCATTAAAGATGATATATGCTATTTGTTAATGTTGGATTTACATTTGAAAAAATATCATCTGTCATCACCTCAGGGCTCTTCACAACGTAGTTTATCACGGGCAATATATTTGTTGATTCATTATTCTTAAATATCTCCCCTCACTAGAATGACTCTTGACTATAAGATCGACTGATCAGACTGAGAATACTTAACCGCAGTGCACACAACCAGTAGTTGCTGATTCAATTTGCGTCCTTGAGGATTTTCAGGAAATTACTTTTGATAGTCAATAACACAATTAAGTAAACTACACACACATTATCATGAATAATTGATAAGAAATTATGTATTACCATGAAGTAGTGGTTCAATAATTGATGAGGCGACACCCTGGTGACACAGGAGAGGGAGATAATGTCAGAAGTCGTGCCAGGTTGTACACAGATCATCTTTTTCTTCTTTTTTTTCACACCATTATGTGTGCATGTTGTAAATATCTGAAAACTATACCAATAAAGTGAATCTTTTACTGATTGTGACTTTAAGACTTTTTGGTAGGATTTTTAATTTCTATGAACCCATGCAACATTCGTGTTACATTTTCAGAGAAAATCCCCAAATTTAGACAAAAGTTTCAACTGGAGGCCCTTTTTTTAATTTTACATATTTGATATCATAAAACACTGCAGGTATAGAAATATTGCATTATGTAGCGACTGCTCTCCTGGATCTAGAAATGGCCCAAATATTATTACCAAAAACATTGCGCCTTCATATAATGCTTTATCTTTAAGTGCATGAGAGAGCTCCAGAGCAAATATGTTGAGCCCAGTGACATGGCGGCTAATGATAACACAATATCCTTATACAAACCAGCTTCTTCTCCAGAATGTACCAGTATGGACGACGTAATCCGGCCAACTCATACAAAAGACACAGAAAAACACATTCAGTCTCTCCAAAATTGAATACAGCAGTTGTGGAATTTAATCATTAGCCAAAACAAAGGATGCTGAAGTTATAATGACTCCGATCATCATTAAGTTCTGCATGGTGCCCATAATTCACTGCTTTAATATTTCATAAACAAGTCAAGTTGGTGTTGACATTCAGCTGTGCATGTGGCATCATTGATAATTTTCTGTCACCTAAAAAAAGTCCTGAGGCGGTTTTGTGGAGCATTGTTATATCAAATTAGCTGGAGAGTGGCCAGAAAAGCAGACAAACATGGTGAATACGGGGGACAGCAGTTGAACTCTGTTCTTACAGTGCAGTTAATGGGCTTCTTTTGTTGCAGTAATGAAATATTTTTGCAGGGATGTGGGGAAAAAAATGTCCTGAAACAGGGAGACGCTGCGCACATGCACCCATCCACAGACGCACGCAGACAATATAAGACAGAAAGAGGCCGTACACTCAAGAAAGAGTCATCCATACATGCAGCTCCTTTTGCTTGACATTAGGTGCAACACTAAATTTTTACTATTTACATACCTAGCTCCCAAAGTCAGACATAAAGTGAATTCAGGCCTATGTCCAGTGAAGGGCCAAAACAACCTGCTAAAGTATCGTCTCTGCTTTTAATTCCTGCAGTGAAGCTGACCAATAACCCAATCAATTAGAATCAATTAGGCTCATTTCTGGATGGAGATTATACAAACAAAGCATATCTTAATGCAGCGAGTAATGTGCCTGTCTGCTGTTTGCCACATAACCACAGCTCTGCTCCCCCTTACTCAGCAGAAGGAAAAGCATCCTCAGCGTTTGTGATCAATGCTCACAGTCCCCGGCAGCTTCTCAATAAAGCTATTCTGAAGCAAAGCTGGAGAGCTGCATTGTACAAAAACTTGAGAGGTTTGTATCAAAAGTCCACATTTCTGCACAGAACTGTAAAAACTGGGTGTTTTGTAATCTAAATTTGCCCACTAGAGGGACTTAGTGAGCAGGAAACTGATGTGAGTGGCATCATGTCTAACCTAAGTGGGGAAATTGAGCCTTTTGGTTTATGACATACAGATTATTCTTACTGAGGCATGTTACAAATGACAGTTTATCAATCAAAACAATTTTTTAAAAGACCGTACTCGTAGATTAAAGGCCCAAAAGTAAATAGCAAAACAAGATTTTATGACAGCAACTTGCATCTGTTATTGATATGAGTGGAACATACAGCTGATTGTCAGCGACTGACTTGGTTTCAGGGTGGAGAGGAAAATAGAGCATGAGAAGGGCGTGTGGGTGGAGTCTGTTTAGAAGGGCGGAAAGAGATTAGTTAAAAAGGGATTACATCAGCCTTTCCTAAAGTTTAGTGAGCTCTACGTAAAACCATCTGTGTATGTGTGTGGGCATGTGCGGAGGAGTGCGTCTCCATTAAGGCCCATGTGTGTGTGTCCATCATCCTGTCAGGCCAGCCCTGCACCCGCCAAGAATCCCAGGAAACTATCTGCTGCAGCAATCTCCTATTATAGCAGCATGCTGTAGGAGGGGAAGGAGCTATGGGGGTGAAAGGGGGAGGTACAGTTCCTCCCCTTCCTTTGCCTTATGGCCTTTTCTGCTGGGGGTTGAGTGAGGCTGTAGTCAGGGAGATTAGACGGGCCATGGTTTGAGTACTGTAATAAAGTGAAAATTCAGGTTAAAATTAACCTCTCAGACATGATGTGTCAAACAAAAAATAAAAGGAAATAGATGGGGGGGGGGGAAAGCCCAACAATGATAGAAAAATAAATTCCCTCATTTTGGTCTCCAACATGAAGCTTCATTCAAGCAAAGTGGCCGGAGGCCACTTGTTGACACTCAATATAGTGCTTGTCAGTTCTGTTCAACAAAGAAGGTGGCACTTGAGTGCAACACAATCAAGTTATTTCTGTCTCCCAGAAGGGCACCCAAGCTACAGCCCCTCCATACACCCTCCCAAACACTCAGCACCATAGCACATCCTCAGGAAATTAGTGTTTTCTCCTGGTTTAGATCTTGCAACCTCCTCACAAACTTGCAATACGTTTCCAGTTTACTGACAGTTAGCTCTGGCTGCTAATGGCCAATAGTAGCTGTCCAGATTTATAAATAGTTGAGAGGCTGTTTGTTTCATCCATCTGACACTCGACACCAAAGGATTTCACAGACCCACATGCTAGCCCGAGTCCTCATTCTGGTCCCCCATGGTGGACACTCTCCCTGGGACAACTCCTCTATTTCTGTCTAGTCTCCAGCCCCGAGTCCTGCTAGCGGCTCAGAGACCTGACAGTGGACTACATAGAGGGGTTTTTTGGATTTCTGAGAGCTGAAGCTGTGAGAGGGGACAGATCAGATCAGCGTCAAAGGCTTTTTTAAAGAGATGAAACACTTTTGAGGAGTTTACAACAAGGCGCAAATTATGGAATATAAAACTCAAAGGTAAGACAAGAATCTCAGTGTGCATTCTTGTTCATATTTGAAAGAAATACATGAAAAATGCCCCCAAAAAACATGACCATAACAGATGTACATAACATTACTCTTAAGCTTGGAATTTCAATGATTTTCACACAGATAAGAAAGGTAAGAGATAAGAAAATCTCTGATCCCATTTGTAAAAAGGTAATACAAATTGACTTACTGAAGCTACTGTGCAGTGTTTAGCTGCACTTATAGAATTTGGTTTTGTTCCACTGAAACTTGCTGACATCAGCAAACATTTACTGTTATCCTTTGAGAAGGTACAGAGACATTCCTGTTCAGTCTTCCTTTGGACTGGATTGGAGTCCCATCTGAAAACGAGTCATCTTTGGTGTCAGGTTTAAGCTGGAGACCCGTCACTGCACAAAAATAAACCTGTCACATGCAAGAATGGGCTGAAATCAAGCTGGCAGTTTTACAAGACACCACTGCAAAAAAAAAAAAAAAAAAAAAAATGCAGCTGAATGAGGGATGGCTATCAAAATTGTGCACGTCTTTAATGCTTCTTTTTTAAGAAGTCTCTCTCTATATACCAAATGTTTTGTTTGAGTCAAGACAGACTGGGATGAAAACAAAAATCTAAAATGTTTTAATTGCTTTGATCGTTTTCTCAATGTTTCTTTTAATACACTGAAAGAAGATACTTGCTGTGAGTGTACTGGGACAATGCAAAGACATGGAACATGTGGCCTTGTTCAAGCTACTGCGTTTTTGTTTTTTTGTTTTTTTTGCTTAATAGAGAAACGTGTTGCATTATAGTTTTAAACTTCTTTTTATTTCTGCGTCGCTCTTATTAGATGCTGATGTAGTCGGTCAGTACAGCAGTGTGGTGAGTAACTGTGTTATAGATGTGTATCAGATGGATAGCCTCCAGGTCAAAAGATATTAATGAACCACTGAGTACTCTGAGCAAGGTGATGGCTGCTTGGCAGCTGCATAGTATTTAACCAAAATATACCCATGATATTACCCATTTACAGTACAACAGAAGAAGAATGTGATACCTCACCTATATCCTGCAGCCGGGAAGAAACAAACTACATTATTGCAGATATGTTAAACTATATTTTAATATATAACCCAGGGTTTGTGATTTGTAGAATTGTGGATATATTTTCTAATTCAGTTTAGTGAATTTTGAAGCCCACCACAAGAAGTTCATGAGTGTAAATAATAGGAAAAGTAAAGCTTCTGTGTCAGCTGTTCTACTACTTAGATCTTACATGTGGCCTTGGATGTTTTGAGTTTCATTTAGATTAAGGCTTTGCATGTTTATTTATGAAAGAAGAACATTCTTTGTAATTAATGATAATTTAAAGGAGTCTAAATGACATATAGTTTGTTTGAAAAAATCGATAACAGATTATGCACTTTACTGGCAGTAGATTAGGTAATTTATACATGTAAAATCCCAGAATAGTAAGAGCTATGCTTAAGGATATTATAATCTAATTTTCACCCCCTATGTAAAGAAAAAAAAGTTTCAGTGTCACACTTGACAAGTCCTAATAAGATGTTTTCCCTCTTTGACTAGACAGGAAACAGGCTGATTGAAGATCAGCAGCATTAGTGACTTGAAAATGTGACATTATGTGCTCATTTCAAGCTCTGATTACTCAGTTTCTGTCTTGCACTGCGAAGTCAATTTGTGGTGCATGCGTGCCCATCTAAATTTGTACAGATGCATCTTGATTACCCTAAATAACTCACGTGAGGCTGTCTTCGCCGCGCCTAGCAACAGTGTAGTTTTATTCACAACATGTCTCTGATCTCTGAAGGTCACGGTGATTGAGTGGAAGGATTTACAGCGCTGTTTTCAGAACCACATACAGTACATTGTGGCTTAATGCAAAAGAAAATTTAAACGTATCAAGACCAGCAACCAAAAACTTAAGCACCACAACAAATGACATAGGAGGGAATATTGTATATATTTTAGTCTTTGGATAAGTTTGCAATAAATTGAGCAAAATAGTGTTATGAAACTGTGTTTTATACAGTGATGGATTACAGCACTCATCCTAGCCTATTTCCCATTTCCTTTTTCTTCTAGGAAAACAACAAACTCTGGGATTGTTTTGGAGACAGGCCAGCTAAATGGCATGATGCCGTAGGAGCTACTGGCTTTACAAAATCCTGACCCAGGGCCCTAAATTCTGGGTGCAGCAGCTCCAGCAGCAGGCAGAGTGTGTAATTTTGAGGTCTATGTTTGCATGAATGTTTGAACAACTGAAGGCAGACATTTTTGTTTGCAATTCTGCATCATGACCTCCGTTGAGAAGCGCCGCTCTGGCCGAAAGAGTGGCGGGCATCGAAGGCACAGCGATGGAGGCTACAGCGACACCTCCAGCGGTGGGTCCTTCTTGGATGAGAATGACCGTGAGGTCTGCAGTCTGACAGACAGGGCATTCAGGAGTCTCTGTATCGGCGATGAAGCTGTTTATAATGACTCAGACCTAAGTCTGTCTTCACCCTGCACTCAGAGAGACAGACAGCTGGCCTTTAGCCAGAGCGGACAGGACAGAGAGGACGGAGAGGACAGAGAAAGGGAAGAACTTAAGAGAGCTGCACGTGAGAACTTCAGCCTCAAGGTGCAGCAGTATGGACAGGACTGGAGCCATGGAAGAATGTATGGAGGTGAGATTCACAGAGATCCACAATGGGAGGTTCATGGAGAAAGGACACAGGGGAGGATTTCTGCCACATTCCAGCACTCCGTTGTGGAAACCTCTCAAAAGGAAACATCTTTAAAGGAGGAACGGCTCAACTTTCTCAGCAATGGAGCCACAGAGTTGAGTTCACAGCAACGCAAAAGCAACTCCAGAGTTTCCTCTCTCATCAGAGCATTTAATTCTGAGCGAAACAGGGATGGAGTAGGAATGGATGACAAAATCAGAGAGTGGAAAGATGAGACGAGCTGGGACAAATCAGCTCTAATGAGTATCCAGAGGGAACTTTCTGAATTCTCTACATCATACCAGCAAAATTTTCACAGCAGTCATTTCCCCTCTTCTGGTTCATTCTCATATGGAGACAACAACCTCCACTCCTTTGGATCTGATGTAGCAGCAGTGTCTCACAGTTCTGCATCTTCTTTTATGAGATCTTCACACAATAAACAGAGCATGTGCACACAGGTCAACTGCAACTCTAATGTCTTTATACACAGCGAGTTTAGTCCCTTCAAGGTGTGGAGGGACCATAACAGGTTTCCCTTCCAGCAAGGACAAATCTCAGGCTTTATGCACCGTTCCGAGTTCGCTAAATGGTATGAGACACCTATGTACAAGGAGCCTTCACAGATGGGTCAACCACAGGGTCATTATACAGGTATCAGACGGCCAAGGAGTAACTTGGCACCCATGATTTCACCATCTCTTCCACGTTCCACCTCGACATCTACAGTGCTACAGAACGCTTCAGCTGTGGAGAAACGCTGTGAGTCAGAGTTGGCAGGTAATTACCCGTACAGAAAAAGAAGCCAGAGTGTGGGAACCAACAGGCTTCCGTCCCATCGCCCATCGACTGCATCACCCACCATTGAGATGTCTCGACGTGTGAGGGACACCATCAGCTCTGTCAAAGCCCTCCAGCAGAAAATCAAAATGATGGCAGAGCAAAATATTACTACGGAAGTGACAGAAAACCAACAAACAGTACTTTACAGAAAAGAAAATGTAAGTCTTGGCAATAATGCAGTAACAGTGGCACCTAACGCTATTGGCAGTAACACAAGCACCACGCCATTTAACATCAGCCAGCTGCTGACACCTCTGGTCCATGCACATCAAGAAGCTGTTTCTTCTGATCTCCAACATTATGCAACTTCTCCTCAACCTGTAGAGCATTCTCCAGTACGAGCTGAAAGCAGGGGTGTGACTCCCGACATTAGGATGTCCACCTACAAATCCAGAGCCACGAGTCTGCTCTTCAATCTCAAAGACAACAGAAAACGAGTAAAAAGCACCTACAGTCCTACCAAATTTAAAGCAGCGGAGACGTCTGAGAACAACAAACAGCCACCAACGCACGAGTCTAGAGATACTGTGATAGATATCCCTGAATTTCCAGATTCAGAAATTCAATTTTCACAGCTACAAGAATCCAGCAGGACAAATGCTGCTATGAACCAGTATCGCATCCCAGAACTGTCACTTACAATGTCAAATTCTCAACCTGTAATGGCAACTACAGGCCAATATGCAGAATACTCTTTAAGCGATTACCAGAGAGCTCAGATGCAAGCCCAGATGGTTCATCACTCTGGGTTTACTGGATTTTTACCTGAAAACTACACCGGCAATAAGCTGGCTAATGGACAGAATCTCCATGAAGATTTAGCATCATTTGCTCCCTATAGGCAGGATACTATGGCTGATGTAGGAACGTTGGGAGGGGCTTTATACACACATAAAACACCTTATTCAGCTACAGAAACACCAAGGCTAAATGCTGACAACAATCAAAGTGGAGAATATTTAATAAGCAAGCCAAACATTGAACAACCTTTTAATGAAACAGTGGGAAGGCTATTCACAAAGGTGGAGAAATGTGAGCAGCTCAAACACAACAAACATGATTACAGTAATGTCTCCTTACAGGATAAGTGGAGGCAGACAAACAGCCAAGATACAGAAAAGCTCAGCATGAATGCAACTATCTCTCCATGGAAACAAGAAACAGCTACTTTAATGGAAAAGACAAGGCAAGAAAGTCACCAGGACAAAAGAGTGCTTCAAACACATTCTGGATGTAATGAGAAAACTGATTTGAAAGATCATTATTTTAAACAGGATTATAACAAATATAATGACAATGAATGTATAAGCCATCAGATGTTTTCTTCAGCTAAAGACAAACATATAGGCATAGGTGAAACAAGTCAAAGAAAACAATATATGCAAATTCCAAGGGGACACGAGGTCCAGAGTCTTCAGCCTTCAGAAGTGAAACCACAGTCTGAACATAATATACACATAAATTCATTTAACCCAGACAAAACATCTGCCCCCCAAATAGCAGAGCAGATGACGGAGAGACAGTTTGCTGAGGTCAAGGCTAAACAGGTCATGGCAGAACATATAAAATCCCACCACACCCAGGCAGAGGTGGCAAAAGTTCAGCAGGGGGCTCAAGTGGAGCAGCCTAAAGCAGAACCCTCTAAGTTAATTTTAGCAGGGCAGAATGATTCGCAGAAAGACGCAGCAGAGCGGGTCAAATCAGGACTAATAAAGGAGGAGAGAGGGAAACAACCCCAAGCAGAACATATTAAAGAAAATAAAGAGGAGAAGATAAAAGGAGAACAAACAAGACAGTTCAGAAAAAAACAACCAGAGCTTGCCAGAGAGGAGCAGACAAAGGCTGAACAAACCAGAGTACACGAGGTAAGAGATGAGCCAAGAAATATCACAGAGGAAGCAAGAGCTGAGCACATTAAAAAGGAGCAGGGTAAGCAGGTCAAAGCGGAACGAGCTGAAACAGAGAAGCTAAAAGAAGAGCACATAAAAACTGAACTGGCAAAAACCGAGCAGGCTTGGCAGACGAGAATAGAGGAAGCTAAAACTGAACAGGCCACAGAAAATTGGATCAATGTAGCACAAGTCCAGCAAATGGAGGTAACCACTGAACAAGTTAAGAAAGAGCAGACAGAAACAGAACAATCTGGAACAGAAAAGGTTAATGTAAAAACGGCCGGGGCGGAAAAAACAGAGCATGCAAAAGAGCAGCAAACTGAAGCAAAAGAAGTGAAGACAAATGTAGCTGAAGTGGAGAAGATCCAAACAGACCACATTAAAGCTGGGAGTTTCCGAAAAGCAAAGGAAGTAAAAGCTTCAGTTCATGTGAATATAGAGCAGTCTACAACAGGAACAAGCACAACGCAAGATGCTAAACCTGAAGTTGGAAAAGCAGAATGGGCAAAGCAGGAGCGAGCTAAAGCAGAGCTTATAAAAGCAGAAAGCATGCAGGAAATGTCAGCTAAACTCACAGCTAAACTAACGGCTGCACAACTGGTCAAAAGTGAGCCAGATAAAGTCAAGCAAGTCAAGACCGAGCTAGCTAAAGCTAAAGCAGAGTTAGCCAAAATAAAAGAGAAAATGAGATGTGAGCAAAAAGAGAAAGGCAGACATGCCATCATCATAAAAGAGGATGGCACTTCAAAGAACGATGTTCCTTTAAAGTTAAATATAAATGAAAAAGAGAATTACTTAAAGAAAGATAAGGAAGTTCAAAAGCGTCACCAGGAAGAAACAGTTATCAGAAAAGACAATGATCAATCCAGCAGAGGCAGTGATGATTATGAACATCTGAGAGAGAAATATGGCTGTACTAACAGAATTTCAACAGACAAAAACAATTCATCAGTGACAGGGAATGTCTTATTAAATGGTCCTTATGAAAAGCAAGTTTTACCTCCTAATAAAGTTGAGAAAGTAAATAAGGAGAAATCAACAGAAGAACACAGTCCTACAAGCAGATTTATCACAGCTAACCAAAAAAATATAGAGGAAGTAGGTGGCTTTAAATCCAGTGAAGTCTCTGAAAGTCAGCCTGTTTACAATGTGTCAGCCAAAGAATCCAAATTACCCAGTGCCAATTATTCTGTAACTAATGTAAATAACAGAGCAAATTTTGACACTGTTAGCGATAACATGAAGGACAACAGTGTTGAAAAATTGGAAAAATGCACCCCTGTGAAAGACACTGAGGTTTCACAGCAAAGAGATTGTGATTGGGTGAAACTGCTACCCCATGAAAGGAAACCTAAGTCAGCTGAGCACAATGTAGGCCCAAGTAAAGATCAGCATTTTATGCCTCCCAAATCACTGTCTCATAAAGAAAGAGCCATGACCAAGCAAGAGATTCTGACTTCCAAGATAAAAGCTCATGCTGAAAAGGAAATTTCAGCAATTAAAGAAAAGGGCTGTGCTATACGAGATGGATTCATATCCAAAAATTCTTCCAAGCAATTAGCTGGTAGTCAGACAGTTAAGATACGACAGAGGCCGCCATCGCAGGAGGCGTCTAAAAAGCATGAAAGTATAATGCCCAGTAATGCAACACTGAAACCTCAGATGGGATCTTTAGGAGTACAGATGGACCGTGTCAAGTCTGTTTCACCTTCAAGCTCTGCTACTATACCAGTTAAATCTGCAGCAACCACCACTCATAATATCATGAGCACAACTGAATGCTTGCTACAAAATCAAAAGCTGGAGTCCAAACCAATGCAAAATAAAGAGCAGCCACTCACGATCAACCAAGAAGAACAGAAAGCAGTTTATGCAGAAATATCTGGAAAACCAAAAGATGGAGGTAAAGACTCTTCAGATATAAAAGCTGACATTCCCAACAAAAAGGAAGAAGATCCTGCAGACACCACCTGTGTCAATGCTGCAAGCTCCAAACCTGTGATGACAGAAAAGGCTGAAAGTAAAGAAGAAGCTTATGTAGACTTAGCACCTTCACTAAACATTGTCTTTGGTCAGAAAAAAGAACCTGCAGCTGATCATAGCTTGCAGATTATGGGAATAATGGTAACTGTACACGAAAGAAAGCCAACTGTGAACACTGGTCAAGGGAATAACAATGCTCAAAACCATCTGAATGTAACAGAGAAAGAGAACAACAGTTCAGAACTGGATAAGTGTTCTCCCAACTCATGTCTAGAATTAACTGAAAGAAACACATCTTCAAATGAGGTCATAAAGAAAAATAACACGCAGGAAACAGAAGATCAGGCTAAATTTGTTAGAGAAAGTCATCCTGAAAATGTGCAAGAAACACCACTCTCAGAAGCAGTAAAGAACAATATGAAGATGTGTCAGGAAAGGACACATCCACAGCAGGATGGTTCTA
The DNA here is from genome assembly GCF_041146795.1 of Maylandia zebra. Classification (NCBI taxonomy): domain Eukaryota; kingdom Metazoa; phylum Chordata; class Actinopteri; order Cichliformes; family Cichlidae; genus Maylandia; species Maylandia zebra. The sequence continues at coordinate 19,442,162 of NC_135179.1, read as the reverse complement.
CTATGAATACAAAACCTCAGGGGGAAACACAGCCAGAAACCTTGACCAAAAAAGGTACCATCACTGTACCCGCTAAAAATACAGTGCCAGGTGAAACTCAACCCCTTCACCACAAAGAGGACATAAAAGCAAGACAAGGAAAGGATGACAACACAGATAAAATGCTAAGAGAGAGGACAGATGAAGAGAAAAATCCACAAAAAGTGCAAACAGCTCATAGCAATGAGAACTTAGCTGTCACAACAGTGAACACTGGAATCAACAACATGAATGATGCTGAAATGCTGATAAAGCAGGTCGCTAAGCAAGTTCTGAAAGAAGATATGACAAATGTGGACAATCAGGCCAGCATCAGCAATGTAGATGGCAAAACAGCACCGCTACTTGAGGAAAACAAACATGACTCTATAGTTCCAAAAATGTTAAACACCAGTCCTTCCAACAAGTTATTCAAAAATGAAAACACACATGGATCACACAAATTTCAATATAATAACAACCAAATCAGGGATAATAAAAAAGAGAACGATAACGTGCACATTGACAGCATCGCCATCAGAGTTGTACCATCAGTAACTGAGACGGATAACATGGCGATAGTTGGAAAAGAAGATGGTGCAACTTTGCCATTTGATCGAGTGCAAGGTAATAAAGAGAAAGAAGTTACATCATCTAGTTGCCAAGAAAAAGTTATCACTTTAAGCACAGAAGAACAAGCATGCACTGAGAGATCTAGTTCTGATGACACACATGTGCTGTCCAGTGTTAGAAAACTGTCTGATTCGCTGAAATTTAGCAATCAACAGAATAGCAACAATGCAACAAGCGAGAATACTCAATCTGAGAATGAAGAGCTTGAAAAAGTAAAGAAATGTGAGGAACTGGTGGGTGAATCAAGTGAACAACAAGCAAATGGAGACTACTTTCAAGTACAAGGGATAACAGAAACCAGTAATGAGCCACAGTACAATAGCAAAACTGATAGAGATGCATCAGAGGGAAGGGGACTTCCAGGGTTACCACCAAACAGAACAGCTGCCAGCAATGAAACACACAATGAAGGAAAGATTGAAGCCTTTGTGTTCACTGTGGATCAAAGTAAAAGAAAAACAACCAATTCAAGTACAGTTCAAGATGAAGATGCTAAAAGGAAAAATTGGGACGCAGAAGATAAGCTAGAATCAAAACAGACAGACAGATCTAGGAAGAGATGGAATAATAATGAAAATGCTAAGGCAGAACAAGCTAATCACATTAGAAAACAAACTGAGAACCACTCCACTGTATCGGCAACCGAAAGACAAAGTTCAAGAAATTCATTCCCAGCAAGGGAGAGCACATTTCAAGAAAAACCTGAAGTTAAAACAAAACCAAAAGGAAAGCTATCCACAACACCAGAGATATCAGCAATTGCAGACTATGCAAGGTTAAAAGTAATTGTTTCAGAGGACAGAGAAGCAAATACTTTTCAGGAATACCCACCCAACAAAAAGGAAGGATTCTTTCCACTAATACAGACCCGTCATAGCAGACGTCCTGTGTTTACTACTGACCCACATGAGAACTCTGTAAAAGAGAAAAGTTTGCCAGATAAGACAGAAATGAGTGCTAAGGTGAATAAAGTACCCAAACTACTAGTATTTCCCATCACAGACAAAGAGCATCAAAGAACAGGGATGTTCAAACTGGGAGAAAAAGAAAGACAAGATTCCAAAGTGAAGAAAAGCCCGGCAGACAATGCAGCAAAATATACCCAACACAAAGAAAGGAACCATTCACCAAAAACTCAGACAATACAAATATCTGAAGCTGGCTCCCAAAAGGGATACCAAGAAGATCAAACCGTTTGTCAGCCAAATAGTCATTCTTTGCAACCAGCAACATCATCTTTTGTAGTTAACGACTCTCTACATCCAACCATGGAGCAAATGCGCAACAGGAAAGAAAATTTTACCCAACAAATGCAAGATGGGAGATTTGAAAAACATCAAAATAAAGACCTGGGGCCTAAGACTGACGATGAGAGGACAGAAAAACTAAAAGAAGAAAGTCTTGAAACTCAGCATGGAATAATCATAGCAAAGCAGCAGCGTACGAAAAAACAATTAGAAGAAGAGCAAGCATTCATGTCTGAAGAGATAAAAAGAGAAGAAGACATGAAAATAAAGCATATATTGGATGAGAGTAGAGCTTCTCTGGCTGAAGAAGAGAGGAGAGCCACTCAGAGAGAAGAGGAGAGGAGAGCAAAAGAGCGTGAGGCCGTAGCTATTAAGATCAAGGAGAGGCGAGAGAAGCAGAGGGAAGCAGAGAGATCAGATGAAGAAACAAAATTCAAACAGAAAGAAGAGGATATTAGAGCAGAACAAAGAGAAGAAAAAGTGAGAATGAAAGAAATTGAGGAAAAGAAGAACAGAAGAATAGAGGAGCAACAGAGAGCTGCACAAGAAGAGCAACAGAGGAAAGCTGCACAAGAAGAGCAGCAAAAAAGAGCTGCACAAGAAGAGCAGCAAAAAAGAGCTGCACAAGAAGAGCAACAAAGAAGAGCTGTGTATGAAGAGCAGCAAAAAAGAGCTGCACAAGAAGAGCAACAAAGAAAAGCTGCACAAGAAGAGCAGCAAAAAAGAGCTGCACAAGAAGAGCAGCAAAAAAGAGCTGCACAAGAAGAGCAACAAAGAAGAGCTGTGTATGAAGAGCAACAAAAAAGAGCTGTGCAAGAAGAGCAACTAAGAAGAGCACAAGAAGAAAAACAGAGAGCTGCAGAAGAACTGAAAAGAAGAGCTGCACAAGAAGCGCATCAAAGGAGAGCTGTACAAGAAGAGCAACAAAGGAGAGCTGCACAAGAAGAGCAACAAAGGAGAGCTGCACAAGAAGAGCAACAGAGAAGAGCTGTGTATGAAGAGCATCAAACAATAGCACAAGAAGAAAAACAGAGGGTTGAAGAAGAACTGAAGAGAAGAGCTGCACAAGAAGAGCAACAGAGAAGAGCTGTGCATGAAGAGCAACTAAGAATAGCACAAGAAGAAAAACAGTGGGTTGCTGAAGACCTTACAAGAAGAGCTGCACAAGAAGAGCAACAAAGGAGAGCTGCACAAGAAAAGCAACAGAAAAGAGCTGCAGAAGAAGAGCAACAAAGGAGAGCTGCACAAGACGAGCAACAGAAAAGAGCTGCACAAGAAGAGCAACAAAGGAGAGCTGCACAAGAAGAGCAACAAAGGAGAGCTGCACAAGAAGAGCAACAAAGGAGAGCTGCACAAGACGAGCAACAGAGAAGAGCTGTACAAGAAGAGCAGCAAAGGAGAGCTGCACAAGAAGAGCAGCAGAGAAGAGCTGCACAAGAAGAGCAACAAAGGAGAGCTGCACAAGAAGAGCAACAGAGAAGAGCTGTGCATGAAGAGCAACTAAGAATAGCACAAGAAGAAAAACAGTGGGTTGCTGAAGACCTTACAAGAAGAGCTGCACAAGAAGAGCAACAAATGAAAGCTGCACAAGAAAAGCAACAGAAAAGAGCTGCAGAAGAAGAGCAACAAAGGAGAGCTGCACAAGACGAGCAACAAAAAAGAGCTGCACAAGAAGAGCAACAAAGGAGAGCTGCACAAGATGAGCAACAGAAAAGAGCTGTACAAGAAGAGCAACAAAGAAGAGCTGCACAAGAAGAGCAACAAAGGAGAGCTGCACAAGAAGAGCAACAAAGGAGAGCTGCACAAGAAGAGCAACAAAGGAGAGCTGCACAAGAAGAGCAACAGAGAAGAGCTGTACAAGAAGAGCAACAAAGGAGAGCTGCACAAGACGAGCAACAAAGAAGAGCTGTGCATGAAGAGCAACTGAGAGTAGCACAAGAAAAACAAAGGGCTGCCGAAGAACTGAAAAGAAGAGCTGCACAAGAAGAGCAACAGAGGAAAACTACACAAGAAAAGCTACAGAGAGCTGCAGAAGAAGAGCTACAGATGAGAGTAGCTCAAAGAGAGCAACAAAGGAGAGCATTTCAGGAGATTCAACAGAGGGAAGCAGCTTTGATTGAGGAACAACGACAGATTGAGGAGAAGATACTTGCCAATACTGAGGCAGACAATAAAAGAAAACCAAGAGAAGGAGATAAAGTTTTGCATATTTCAGAAGAGGAAAGGATTGAACAGATACAAATGGAAGAGCAAAAGAGACAAAGGCAGAAAAAGGAAGAATGGATGAGAACTCAAACAGGGGAGGCAGAAATGAGAGCTGTAGAAAGAGTAAACATCATAAAGGAAGAAAAGCAAGCCAACGAGAGACCTAAACTTCATGAAAACAGCCAAGAAGCACTGAAAAATGAGATGAGAGTGGAAAAAGAAGGCATGCTAGCTCAAAGAGAGAATAACATCAAGGCTAACAAGAGGGAAGAAGAAAAGGTAACAGCTGACAGTGAGAAGGTGAGAGATAATCGGAGAGAGGAAAAAAGAGTAGCACAGGTGGATGCTCTCCAGTACTATGCCATTACTTCAACAGAATCAGAGACAAAACAAAGAGAAAGGCAACTATGCTCCCCTTCACCCTCCCAACAAAGAAACAATCTATCAGAAAATGAGTCAACTGAGTCCCACGGGTCCCACACGAGATCTTATAGACCCCATGCCCCTGCATCTCCAGCTCCATCTCTGCCCCGATCCAACACTTCCTCACCTGCTCTAGGAGTCAAGCCCTTAATGTTCAGAGTAAAGGACAACACCTTCAGAGGTTCCGCTTCCACCAAATCGGTTAAGCCACGATTCTATAAGAGCTTTGGAGACGATGTCCGGGTGGGTTCACCCAGTGACAGGGGATTAGAGAAAAGAGAGGAAGGACAGGAGAAAATAAGACACAGTGCTGGAACTCCTGTCCAGCATCACACAGGTTTAAATAGACTCACTGCTGTCAGTGAATCTTCAACTTTCCAGTCAGCATCTTCACCACAGGATCACTCAGCCCCTATCCCTCATTATAGGCCCTATTCCAGGAGAAGCATTGCTATGGAGGAAGATGACTCACGCTCTCTTATCAGCAATATGTCTGAAGATGTGGAAAGTTTTGCCACCAGTGCAGCAGACCTTGCAGACATACGAGGTCTTTATGACTACGAGAGACCAGAATCAGCATGTAGCTTCAGCAGTGATGTGTCCCGTTCTTTGGGCAAGCCTCCAGCTGTTCCCCCAAAGAGCGAGAAAGCCCTACGGAGGGCTCAAAGGCTAACTACCCGGAGAATGAAGAAAGAGTTGTCCAAAGTTGGCGCAGACAGCCTTTCTGGAGTTGAGAAAGATGTCTCCACTATTCGTTCCTCTTCATCCACTGAGGTACGATCCTCTAATCGCCATGCTATGGCTTCCCCTCATTTTTCCTCACCTGTCTCCCTTGCTAATGCTCCTGTGTCAGGGTCCAGCTTGCCTTCCACCCATACAGAACACCACTCTTTCCACGCTTCCCCTCATGCCACTGGTCCTATTTCTATCCCTCATACTGCCGCCGTTTCCCTCCCTGGTGTGTCTCATTATGCTACTGGCCCTGCTTCCCATACTGCTGCTCCTAAGACTGTTGCTCATGTTCCCTCTTCTCCCACTTTCCACCAAGCCCACCACCCAGCTCCAGTGACACAGTATCATGTAGAGTCAAGCTATCCCCAGGCCTACCCTCTGACCCAGCGCAAGGTGCTGCAAGACCCCGGTTCTGGTCAGTATTTTGTAGTGGACCTGCCTGTTCAAGTGAAAAAGAAGACTTTCTTTGACCCACAGACAGGAAAGTATATCCAACTGAATGTGCGCGAGTCTGGCAAGAGCATCTCACAACCTCAACCCCAGCAAACATGCCCACAGCCTGAGATGCAGATCAAGTCCCAGCAACAGCCCTTCTCCCAGACTTTTCCTGCTGGCAAACCCTTTGTGCTTTATCAAGGGTCCCACGGTTATCCCCAACACTACCAGCCTGCAAGTATCAATTCCCTGCATCCCAACAAGTCGCAGGTTCCTGCAACTCTCCACCAGAACCAGCAGCCTGGACATCAGGCTTTTGAACTGGGACAAAACTCTGAAGGGCATCGCTACAGTCCAGAGAAGACCCCGTACATGGACACGGTTAATGACAAAGACAAAACATATAACACAATTTACAGCACACATGGCTCATATGAGTCGTTCCCAGAGTGTGACACAAACAGCCAGCTTGCAGGAAGCTCAGTTTGTGAAAATGATAACTCAGCCCACTCGCAATATAATCCTCGTGATATAATAGCTATGAGTGAACTGGAGGACTTTATGGAGGTGTCTGATTGGTGAGAGTAAAAACTGATATTAAATATTTAATAAAGTAAAGAGTGAATGGATCATAATATACATGATTTTAAGTGGTTGCAAATGACTTTTTCAAGTGAAAATAGTCTCAGAATGTTTTTGGTTTGTAGTTTTAATAAGTCTCTATAGCAAACTGTTATATTGTTTCTGCTTTTGGAGATTCGCTGTTGATTTACTTGTTTTACAGAGTTCACCATTCCATTTGACTTTGAATGTGAGAAGCTAAGCTATGCTTCTTGTGTAAACAGTGTCATTAGCACTGCCTGTTCAACCTAACTGCATTTTATTATATATCATACGGTATATCAAAAGTTGTTTGGAAAAACTTTTGCTACTGACAAGCCTGCTTTACCTTTAAGCACAAATTGGAGATTTTGAGATTCAGAAGCATAGTTTTTTAATTCAGCCATGTATGAAGTGAAAAAATGGTGATGTGGCTGTTGCTGTTTTTAAGAATTAATATCATACAGTAGTCTATTTTTATAGCTGAATGTTTGTAAAAATTGTTTGGTTGCTGTGAAACAGTAGCGTGAAATGGGCTGAATCAGATAATAATCGATTAATAATTTCTCATCACGGTGTATTTTAAACCTCTTTGTAAAAGTTAGAAATAACCCAAAAGGAAAAGATAAAAAGGTTCATGCAAGAGGCTGATTTTATTTTACAACCATAATATAATGTAATATAATGACATCTTGTTCTGACTTCTGAAATGTACCCTGGGCCTGAGTGATTCAAAATGAAGAGTCTTTTTATGATTGCATAAGACAATTACAATGTGCTATTGTAATGTGCAGTAATATGTCCTGAGAGATAAAGGAAAATAACACTTTGTTGATGGCATTTATTTTGTGTCCTTTTTACTGTATGAAGCAATCCAAATGTTTAAATCTTTTAATATTATACCCACGAGAGTGTGAAAATGTGCCTTCTTTTATTTCCCTTGATCCACACACTCCAATTAAATGTACGGTGCTGTGGTGAGAATGCATGCCTATACTCTCCAGTTTAACATAACCATACAGCTGATCCCCTGAGAAGCAGTAACCTGCTTTGACCACTGTGGGGCAGAGCAGAGTGCTTCATCTGCTGGAGCAAAGACCTGAACTTAAGACCTGGGAAGAGAAAAACCTGAAGGAAACCCTGAACACAAGATTTTGTTAAGAAGTCAAAATCAGAAGTATCATTTTAACACATGATCCTCAATTTATAAAACTTGTACTGTGGCTTAACCTTATATTACAGCTGTCTGTTTTTAAAAAAAAAACCAAACAAACAAACAAACAAACCAGTAGATTCCCACAGACTCAGTTCCTCTTAAGAGAACACTACATACGACTAAGGGTTAAATCTGTTGTGTAATTCCATTTGGCTTTGGCAGAGCTCAAAGCGCCAGCAGAAGCCCTGCCTCAGCAGTTTAGCCTGCCCAATAAAGCAGCAGGCTTCATACCACTGGGACAGTCTGACAACCACAGCCAGAGACAAACCCATGCCACTCTGTCCAGCAGCTGGGAGAGGTCCCAGCACAGACACACACACACACACACACACGGGGACAAATGTGCCTCAACATAAATGCATAAACACATGCATACATACACAAAAATATGAACCTCACACAAATAAACATCAGCATTTGGCCTTTACTCCGAGATGCAAGATGAGCATTATTCCTGGTGACTGAGGTGATGGAAATGCATTTTCAGCAGTTTACTGTGTATGCTTCTTAGAACTGCACACAATGTCACACACACGCGTGCACACAAACCACGAGACTTGACCATCACTTTGGAGTTCTGGGGGTTTTGGGCCACGGTCCAGGACACACTCAGAACACAGGAAATGACATTTCCTACGTTTTGCAGGACACACAAGAGAAAGAGAGTGAGAGAGACAGCCACAGGGAGAGGGAGGCAGAGAGTACTGGGAGAGAGTGGGAGTTTCTAAGTGGGAACAGAGCCTTTACTGTTTCATATTACACAGAAAAGAGGAGAAAGAGGAGAAGAGTTAATGGTGGGTAAGGGCTCTGGTGGGTTGTGCAGTCAGGCTCTGTTTTGAATGTAGCTGCTTGTGTAAGTTGCTGTGCAGTTGTCTGGGTTTATGGATTCACTGACTGTGGAAAATGTACTTCTCTGTAGTGATCCTTGTCCTGACTAAGGCTCTGGTCACAGGTAAGTGTGCCTTCTTTACCGCAGCATACAGCAATGAGAAAGTGAGCAAGCAGGCGTAAAAGAGGCAATATGTGTTTGAGTTGTAACTTGAGCTGTCATCACACACCATCGTCAAAGTTTCAGTGCATTATGGACCTTTGGTAAGGAAATAATAGAAAGCATACAACTACAGTTAGCATCTAGAGGTCATCATATCTAAAATAATCACAATTTGCTAGTGCATTTGTTATTGTGTTAATAGTGTGGTGCAGAAAAGTTGTTTACAAAAAAAAAGAGAAAAAAAAAAAACAACCAGTTGTGGCGTTAGGGTGGTTTGTTGTCTGTGATCAGAGAAAACCTCAGTATAGTTTTTACATATAATTTGTGTCCTAAAAACTGCTGTGAAGCAGACTTACAACTCGTGTTTTATGTCCTATATTTTTTTTTCAGCTGTGCATAATGTTGTTTGAAGTACTTCAGCTGCTTTTGTTGCCACATTAAATAGTGTTAGACAAGCCCCAGAGAGCCTAAGGGAGATTCCCCAACAAACAAGACCAAAAAAAAAAAAAAAAGAAAGAAAGAAAAGAAAAGAAAAAATTAAGCAAAAGCAGCATGGAAGACCAGATGGTCCCTGTTATCCTTCCATGTTTCTCCTTGCCTGTTCTGGGTTGTTCCATACCGAGGATGAATGTTTCCCACCTGTAGCTATTCTTTGCCTGTCTGGTCACACATATTGTGTCCAGACCCCTTTGTCTCTGCCCTGGCTCACAGCAGACTAAACCAAGAGCACATCCAAGAAAGTAAAGTCATACTTTAGCTGTTTCTTTCGCAGTGCTTTTACGCTTCCTTGCTAAAAGAGAGTGAATACACATACAATCATGGGAAGATGCACAAATAGAACCAGTGATTGTTTGAAGCTGTGACAGCAGACAAACTTTTAACTCGTTTATTACTAATTTCGAAAGAAGGATTGAGTCATATAAGCGTTCTGTGAGGCTTATGGTTTGATTTAATTTTATTCTGACACACATTTACCTAGATATCTTACTCGGAAAGTATTACACAGTAACAGAAGCAGACATTTTGGAAAAGGAACATACTGAGTAGATTGAAACTAAATGATATATGTAAAAAATCGAATTAAAATGAAAGCTGTATACATTTGTGCATATATAACCAAAAGCGTTTGTGGTTTTTTTTGTCAACAGAGGTATGCCATGCTCTTAATGTGACAGTGACCCCTGGGCCTGTCGTCTTGGCAACAGAGAACGACAACCTGACACTGTCCTGTCTGGTATCTCAAAGGAAGAGGACCACGAGTGTCCTGATTCTTCACTGGTTCTTCTCTCCTCTAACCGCTCCTACTCCTGTGCCTCCTGCTTCCCTTCCACCCAACTCTCCTCCCGTACTCGACCACCCGCAGTTTCTGATTGTAAAGATGGGCTTAAGGAGAAGGAAGCTGTATGGGAACTACACCTACCGTTTCCCACAACCAAAGTTTCATCTGCACGAGAAAACGGAGGGAGAGGTGTACCAGTTGCGGATTCTCAGCGTGACTGGGTCGGACCAGGGTTTTTACAGCTGTAAAGTTCAGGAGATCCGCAAACACAGAGACATATGGAGAATCACTTCCAATGGTACCAGCACCACACAGATGACAGGTAAAAAGATGTATTCCCTCACATCTCTGTGCCATATTTCTTAAAATACAGACCCATGGACTCATCTGACTTATGAGGTGGATGCTGAGAATTGAGGACTTGAGACTTGTCAATGTTCCTAGTTATTGTTCTGTATTCATATACACATGTAATCATATGTATATGAATACCTTTATTTAAGCTGATGATCCGTTTGTTTATTTGCATATTAAAACTATAAAACTGTTTCAGGAGATAATTAAAAAGAATATTTTCAGACTGCTATTTTTCAAAGAATTCCCTTAGCCCACATTCGTTTTAGTAAAAATGTTGACCAAGTTATCTGGAAATAAAAACAACCAAATTAAGGAAGGGCCACGATTTTCTTCTACTAAGAAACAAAGATTGTGTAGAAATGTGTCCTCTAACTTAAACTTGCAATATTTGCAGACGGTCATGCCTATATGTTTGAGTGCGACCCCAGTCCTCTGGCATTTCCATCTCAAAACAATGAGCTCACACAGCCAAACCACACTTAACAAAATCCCTGCCTGTGTGCGTGTAAGGAGTAAAAGGTAGGGTGTTGTTCAAAAACTCTGATGTCAGCATTTTGGGTTTACTTTTATGCAAGCCTCAGGAAAAAAAAAAAAAAATACTGGAGAGTTTAGTTGCAGCTTATTCAGTGTGTGCCAATGGTCTTGCAGAAATCAACAAACAAAACAAAGAGAAACCTGTTAAGAAATCATTTAAATCACATGAAGTAATAAATATTTCTTCAATATTTATTTTTATCTGTGCAACACACTGGACCGATCATCGGTGAGATGCACTGGGTGAAGGGGTTTACTAGAGATTTATGAGGCTTTGCCACACTTTGAGGAGGCCGTGTGTGACTCAGTTTACCTTTCAATAGTTTTACGCAAGAAAAGCGCAGAGGTTCGAGTCAGACAGAGCCTGACAACGCCCTGCCCTATATTCAGGGCAATGTCCCACTAAGGAAGCCACACAACCTCAGGCATCTCCGCCATGCATTGACCACAGAACCAGAAACAGAAGACCTGACATTATGAGGGTAAACAAAGAGGGAAAAAAATTATATTGAGGGAACCCCTTAGTCTGCAGATCTCAGTCTGCAGGGCATAGAGCAAAGACTACACCCTAAAGAGGTCAATGGACCACTTTCATTCACAAAACTCCAACCTCTTCTTTATATCTAGTTCCCAGCTTCAGACCTTTAATAAGAAAGTTTGATTGCTTTGTGCTGATTTTCTAAACTGGTAAACTTTCTAGACACTGTGTTCAAGTTCACTGAGCTGCCAGTTTCAGTGGTTGGTAATTTGTTTTCCACATTTACCTTCACAGCTGAAAGACCTCAGATAAGCCTAAATCTGGACCTGATGGTGTAACAGGGGTATAGGGTATTTACATTTCACATAAACGTATCACTATTGGTATGATGTAGAAACATTTTTAGTGAGCGTTTACTTTTAATAGCTCCCTTATAGAGAAGCTGGTGACCTCAGTGTGTTTGCTCTCATCAGATGTGCGGTTTAACTGGTGGTTAACCTCAGCCCAGATTCCAGCCAATTGTAACTGTCGCCTTGTCTGGTGAACAAGACTGGTAAAGTTTGCCTGCTTCACAAGTCTTTATCTTAGCTTAACAGTGCAAAGACATGATAGCCTGGCCCATCACACCTTTATTAGTCTTAAAAGAAAGTTATATTCATGGCAAAGATAGCATGTGGTAAGAGCATTTTTAAAAACAAGCTGTTATATTTGATGAAATGGAAAAATATTTGTGAAAAAAAAATCTTCCATTTCAAGAAGAACAAAAACATGATTATTTACTTTTTATACCTTTTTTCCATCCTAGAAATATTCCCTAACCCACAGTGTTGCACATTAATTATGTGTTACTGAAACAGAACAGTGAAGACACATTGACAATTTTGCATTTAGTTCAGTGGTCTGGAAACAGGCTAAAAGTCAATTAGAGTTAATATCTTACAATATGCATCAACCTGTGTGGAAAAGTCATATTAAAATCTCATTATGGAGAGCAGAGACAGTCTTCACTCTCCTCAACCTCTCCCTAAATACCCCTGACCTGTACAAAATCAGTGACAGCTCCCTTGTTGTTGTTTTTTTCCTTAGTTAATAAGGACAAAGAGAACACTGTTGATAGCTGATATGTGGAACAATGGGGAACCCCCAAACATGGTCCAAGAACAGCAACACAGCTGATATATGTGTGTGTGTTAATGTTGTGTTTGGCTGATGGTGAAGCAGACTCTCCCTTTATGACAGTGGTTTGGATATTTCCAAGAACCACTGGGGTTTGTTGTACAGGGCCACAGCCCTCAGACATCAACAAATATAAAGATACTCAGTCTGGGCACAGTTTCCATCTTTTATGTACAGTTTCTGATGACATTTTAAACTGTCTGTTTCTACAGTGCACTTTACACCCGAGGATGGTAGAAGTGAAGGATTGTGGCTTTTGTTTGCAGGTACTGTTCTCAGCTCTATTCCTAATTCTGTCTCATTTACACATCTTATACATAAAGCTTATTCTATTCTGATGTCTCTGTTTTTAGATGTGTATCTGTGTGCTGTGCTGATCTGCTCACTGGGCCTGCTGTCCATCTTCCTATTCACTCTCGTCCTAATCTGCCAGTACTTCTACAGAAGACACAGGCTCAAATGTAAAACCACTTGTTTTCCCAAAGCAACCGTAGATTTATAGCTTTATGTTTCCCACTTTTGTATCTAAAACAAACCGTCACATCAAATTTTGTCTTTATTGCTTCTTTCTCTACAGCCAGTTACCCTCTGGTCAAATGTCCAGAAAGCAGGTACTAGTATGCTCTTTATTTAGAAATCAGAAAGCTGGGGGAGAGTGTGTGTGTGTGTGTGTGTGTGTGTGACAAACACAGTATTTGCCAATTTTTTTTTATTATATATATATATATATATATATATATATATATATATATATATATATATATATATATATATATATATATATATATATATGTATATGTATGCAAAACAAACAAACATTATGTTGAGCTTCAGAAGTATTTTTAAATGTCTATTTATTTACACATTTTTAAAAGAGCATTTTTAGCTTTAATATAAATTAAGATCAACTTTATCTACTCCTTACAGCTCAGGAGAGACTGTAACAAGCTCTAGTAGTTGCTCCAGTTCCTCCCCAAGCGCACAAAGGAGAGACATGAGACAGAAAACCAACCGAACACAAGCAGTAGCGCCACCTAAGCTACCTGAAGAGCCTCCACTGCACATACCAGCCAAAGGTAAAATGTCCTGCAGAGTCCTTCACAAAGTAAAATATAAAGGTTTCAGCTTTTAAACCTAAGATGAAACATACTAGAGGTACCAGAGTCACAGAGTGGCGTGAGAGGCCCTAGCCCCAAGAGCAGGAATTTGGCAAAGAACAGTAAATTACAGTAAATTGTCAGCAAGCAGAAAAGCAGGAATTAAGCTTGCACAAAAACAGTCAGAGAATGTGAAATTCCTGCCTAGTGTGTTACGAATTAAATGAACACTGTCACTGAAAACAGCAGAAGAAAGCATTTACATCCGTTTTTAAACAACACTGTGATTAGGTTTAACACAAAGTGCTTGTGAAGGACAATTTTGACTTCAACCACAATTTAATACTTGCCAGTTCATTCCTCCTGGCTGCTATTTTGAATCAATTAAGGTTGTCTCCGTTTTCAGTGCCCATTGCTGCAAAGAGACCTCGAAAGCCCAGAAGGTTGAAGACTCAGCCAAGGAGATCTGCCACTGTAAGTCTCTTCCTTCAAGCACAAAACCTATGTGAACTAAAACTATGAAGATCAGTTATGAAACATAGGTACTTAATACCTTTAGAATGTATTTCTTAATGTTTCGAAAAGATTTTTTTCCATGAGCACAGTTGTTATTGAGATGCATGCAAGAGGGAATTTGTCTCACGACTGCATGATTGTCTACAGCAGTTTATTGCCATGTCTTCATTCAGTTATGAGCTTGATAATTCTATTTAGCTTTATTGCTTCTGAAACACAATTATTTATTTATAGTGCTTCATTGGTTTTATATCTTCAATAAAAGTGTCAAACAAGTGTGTACAGAAGAAAACTACTCAAACTAAGCATCATCAGTATTTCGTCTAATGGCGTTCTTGTAATTTTGTACTGAAACGAAGCACTGGAGATGTGAGCTTTTCTTTAGCACGAACATGCTGATTAGATTAGTGCAGCCAGGAGGATCTGAGGATTTTGGATAGGGCTCCTGTTGTACCAAATGTTTTCCGGGTAAACTAAATGTTCCAAGAGGTCCTGAAAACAATGTAAACAGATTCTGCTGCTGGGAAACAAAAAAGATGTTTACCATGGAAGTTGACAAAAACTACAATTTGCTGACAAGATGAAATGCTGACAGTTACAGTTGTCTGTGACTGTTTTTCCCAGTTGTAAATTCTGAAATTGTTGCACATACAGTGGGGCAAAAAAGTATTTAGTCAGCCACCGATTGTGCAAGTTCCCCCACTTAAAATGAAGACAGAGGTCAGTAATTTGCACCAGAGGTACACTTCAACTGTGAGAGACAGAATGTGAAAAAAAAAAAAAATCCATGAATTCACATGGTAGGATTTGTAAAGAATTTATTTGTAAATTATGGTGGAAAATAAGTATTTGGTCACCTCAAACAAGGAAAATCTCTGGCTCTCACAGACCTGTAACGTCTTCTGTAAGAAGCTTTTGTGTCCCCCACTCGTTACCTGTATGAATGGCACCTGTTTGAACTCATCTGTATAAAAGACACCTGTCCACAGCCTCAAACAGTCAGACTCCAAACTCCGCCATGGCCAAGACCAAAGAGCTTTCGAAGGACACCAGGAAAAGTATTGTAGACCTGCACCAGACTGGGAAGAGTGAATCTACAATAGGCAAGCAGCTTGGTGTGAAAAAATCAAATGTGGGAGCAATCATCAGAAAATGGAAGACATACAAGACCACTGATAATCTCCCTCGATCTGGGGCTCCACGCAAGATCTCATCCCGTGGGGTCAAAATGATCATGAGAACGGTGAGCAAAGATCCCAGAACCACACGGGGGGACCTGGTGAATGACCTGCAGAGAGCTGGGACCAAAGTAACAAAGGTCACCATCAGTAACACACTACAACGGCAGGGAATCAAATCCCGCAGTGCCAGACGTGTTCCGCTGCTGAAGCCAGTGCATGTCCAGGCCCGTCTGAAGTTTGCCAGAGAGCACATGGATGATACAGCAGAGGATTGGGAGAATGTCATGTGGTCAGATGAAACCAAAGTAGAACTTTTTGGTATAAACTCAACTCGTCGTGTTTGGAGGAACAAGAATACTGAGTTGCATCCCAAGAACACCATACCTACTGTGAAGCATGGGGGTGGAAACATCATGCTATGGGGCTGTTTCTCTGCCAAGGTGACAGGACGACTGATCCGTGTTAAGGACAGAATGAATGGGGCCATGTATCGTGAGATTTTGAGCCAAAACCTCCTTCCATCAGTGAGAACTTTGAAGATGAAACGAGGCTGGGTCTTCCAACACGACAATGATCCAAAACACACCGCCCGGGCAACAAAGGAGTGGCTCCGTAAGAAGCATTTGAAAGTCCTGGAGTGGCCTAGCCAGTCTCCAGACCTCAACCCCATAGAAAATCTGTGGCGGGAGTTGAAAGTCCGTGTTGCTCGGCGACAGCCCCAAAACATCACTGCTCTCGAGAAGATCTGCATGGAGGAATGGGCCAAAATACCAGCTACTGTGTGTGCAAACCTGGTAAAGACCTATAGTAAACGTTTGACCTCTGTTATTGCCAACAAAGGTTATGTTACAAAGTATTGAGTTGTATTTTTGTTATTGACCAAATACTTATTTTCCACCCTGATTTACGAATAAATTCTTTACAAATCCTACCATGTGAATTCATGGATTTTTTTTTCACATTCTGTCTCTCACAGTTGAAGTGTACCTCTGGTGCAAATTACTGACCTCTGTCATCACTTTAAGTGGGGGAACTTGCACAATCGGTGGCTGACTAAATACTTTTTTGCCCCACTGTATATACTGCAGCAATTCTTTTTTTGTAGCTGAACTTACTTTTACCCAATTCCTCTCTCCTCTAGCCTCGAATATCACAGGAAGAAAGCCTGACATATGCAGAGCTGGAGCTTGTCCGACCAAGACAGGAGCCCCCGGTCCCTTCCACCCCCGACCCCACACCCTCCAGCCCCGACACAGTCTATGCTCAGATCCTCTTCCAGGAGAAATGCCTGTAAACATGTAAGCTTGGTACCTCCTGCAGAGATCCAGCTCTCCGATCGGAACCGTGCAGCAGCCGAAGGACTATATTTATGAACTGTTAGTATGACATTGGTTTTCTTTTTTGGATGCAAGAATGTCATGTGTGGGTAAATGGGAGGCTTGTGCTTGCTGTGTTCAGTTCCAGCACAGCAGCTTCGGGTCTCATAACTTTGTTTCTTTGTTTGTTGGCATCACTGGCCTGTGAGCCAGATGTTTATAGAATGCTCTTACCGTTAACTATTCTTTATAAACTCAGGAGACTGTGTGGGAAGAAACTGTTGTCCAGGCTCTCTTACCGCAGTGTAATAAGGCATTGTAAAAGTCAGTTTTGAAATGCATTTATGATTACAGTACTAATACATCATATTAAGAGATGCTAAAGAGTACAGTGTTTGATTTCTGTAAATACAGTTTTTAAGTGCATCTTTTCTCTAAAGAAGGGTGGATTCCAGTTTGCTTACGAATCTGGAAATTTTAGACACATATACAAACATAACAGGAATGTTTGATAATCTTTCAAAGTTGGGAAATGTCCTTTCTGCGTCTAATGATGAAAGTTACACAAGATTGAAACCATTCAACTGTCTCTAGGGTTTACAGAGAACGGCTAAGAGAGGGGGAAAAAAAAAGGTGGTCAAAATGCCCTGTTGAGTTTGGAGAACAGACAGACTGCTTCACACTAAGGTGCACAGAAAAGCGTTTCTGAATGATGAAGCAGCCACTCCTGTTGGCTATGAACAGGAAACTGAGGCTGCACTTCATAGGGGCTAACCAAAATTGCACAACAGAAGATTTGAAGAAAGTTGCCTGGTCTCATGAGTCTCAATTTGTCCTGCGACATTTAGATAGAAGACTCAGAATTTGGTGGGATGTCTTCATCCCGTCTTGGATCAATGATTCGAGTTTGCTGCTGCTGGTGTAACGGCATGGAAGATATTTTGTGTTGTTGCTCAGCATGCCAATGCCTTTATGATCACAGTGTACCCATCTTCTGATAGCTGCTTCCAACATGGTACAAAGATCAAATCATCAAATCAAGTTCAACCCAACGGTGCACTTTGGGCATGTGGTGAAACCGGAGATTCTGATCGTGGATGTGCAGCTGACTGCGTGACGCTATCATGTCTCTGGTCTATATTAACACAATAGCATGGATAAGATGAAACATTTAATAAACTGGTGTAATGGATCCAATACTTTGCCACCTTCAGACAAAAGGCAGGCCAACAGTTTCCAGTATTTATGCTAAGCTAACAATCTAATATACGTATCAATCTTCTCATCCATCAACAATAAACATGCATGATTCCTAATAAAATAGTAGAAAGAATAGAAACAGCACAAAGTGCCTCTAATTTCAAAGTGTACTCACTGTGGCACAAGCATAAATAGCAAATATAAATCTTAGAAGCAGCAGACATAAAGCTCAGGAAAGGTGAAGGGTGCAGGCCATTTTGTGAAGGTCACTGTGTGAAAAATGGGATGAAGATGGAGGAAGAGAATGATGCAAATCCACACCTTTCCCTTGGTGAGTGGGAGAGATTGAGAGAGACCATCATCCCCCACAGTTCATACTCACTGACTACAATGAACCCACTAATGACTACATTTATTCAAATTAGACTAATTGTAATCATGGTTAATAATTAGCTTTACAGTGCATTATAATTGGGTTAGGCTACAAGATGGTTCTGCCTAGGTGCAATAATTTATTTGATTTAATTATTCTGAGGAACCCAATGGTTTGACATTTCATATCATAAAACCAGCGATGTAGAGAGAATGGAGATAGCCGTTGTCTTTAGAGAAGGTCACTGCTAGCTCTCTGGGAAAATTATGAGGACTATTTTCCACTCTATTAAGCTACTCCACTTAGCACAATTAGCCACACACACAAAGGTTAAAGAGAGAGACCTCTTCCTTTATGATAGAGAGGAGTGGCGCATGTGCATGAGAGAGCAAGTAGGAAACAGAAAGCAAACAAACCTCCACAATCAACAGCCTAACATGCCCACTTATTCACTGGAGTGCAAGTGTGATAATGTTGCTATTACACTTTTCATCTGCAAGTTGGGACGAGTTTCATACCACATCTTGTGAAATTTGTCAGATACTCTGTTTATTTGGACACACACACACACACACACACACACACACACACACACACACACACACACACACACACACACACACACACACACACACACACACAGAGAGAGAGAGAAAATCACCCATTATAGACATAATATGATCACAGAAAATTTAAGGCGGTGCAAAATTTAAGTGGTACAAAATGGGCTGTCCAAAAAAAACCCTCATAAATACCGTATTACAAAGCAAAATGAAAGCACATTGTGAAACTCAAAATAGTAAAGCCAGCAAACTATTCACATCAAACTAAACAGCCTGAATTTTTCTTGCCACGAACATTTACCAGACCAAAACATTACAACGCTTACTTGATTAAACGCTGACTTATTTGTCTCTTCACAACAGTGTTTGCTTGACTTCCAGTTTTTCTCAGAGATGTTTAAGTGAAAAAGCTGCATTTCTCAGGAACAGTTTATGAAGCGCACATGCCCCTGGTCATCATTCATACACTCCTTCTCATGTTCAGTTTAGCAGTGCCCATTTCAACCACAGGCTTCTGCTGTGGGCCCTAGAAAGCTCTGCTAAAGCAGTAAGGGTCCATTTAAATGACTGTACGAGTGTTTCTCTCATCCGTATCCTTCCACCAACTCTGGAAAAATTTAGCCAGTGTCCTTCTGGTTTAACTCGAATTAAATTCAATTAAATCCAACACAGAATTCAGTCAAAAATCAAGGAGACCAGCAGAAAAAGGTTTTGGCAAGTGTCTATCAATAATTTTATTCAAATATACTGAAATTCTGTATTTACACACAGAAAAATGCAAAATTAAATATTTGTGTAGAAGGTAAAAGTCATGTTTCGTCTAAATGCATCAAATGTTGTAACACTGTTTTCTGAGAACACACACACACACACACACACACACACACACACACACACACACACACACACACACACACACACACACACACACACACACACACACACACACACACACCTTCTGCTGCTCAGCTGCAGTCAGACCTGAGATACTAATGAATTTCCCATCAGAGTCTCTCTGGGAGGATAAAGGGCGTGCAGAAATTGTGTTTTCACTCACACGTCCAGGTGAAAACTTGGCCCCAGGCATCGCCTGCCAACAGAGTAGCATGAGTCCTGCAAAGAATACAGCAAGGGAAATGCAGTGTTGTGCTGTAAAGCATGCAGTGATATACATACAAAGAGAATTAGAAGCTTTCAAATACTGCATATAATTAAATATAAACTCATACTATTTTTCTTCGAACACAGAGATGAATAAAGTTTAAAGTACAGTAATAAACAGAAACTAAACCCCAGCTGGCATTCCTATGAGTGGGTGCTTTTTATTTACTGTACCTGGACATAGCCAGCGCTGTGATGGCTGGATTATTTTTGTAGCGCCGCTGTGACACAGCTTGACTTCTGTTCAGCTCTTGATGTAACACCAGATGTCTCTCCCAGCCTTTAGCCTGGCTGGAGTTGCTCACTGTGGATTCGTGAGAATACATTAGCATCTACTTAATAGTGAATTACAGGGCAGTTGTCCACCCCGCCTGAAATCAGAACCTCAGTGGTCCTCCCCACCCCAAAAACCAAAAAAAAAAAAAAATTCAGAGTGTATTAAGCATGTGTCCATCTGCAGTCAGCAGGCTGCAAAAGGGAGAAAAAGCCCTCAAATATAAATGCTTCAGTGTTACGTAAAAACTTGTCTCAATGTAATTGGAAAGCATAATACTCCTATGAGGTGACGCGAGGCTGTAACCAACGTATGCCAAATTGGATCTGGGTATTATTGCTTTCTAAATTATACACGCTCACACACGTCAGCAAAATTACTCATCAGTGTTTACTGCCTCTATGTTTAATAACTTTATAACAACATAATTCCTGCTAGCCCTAATGCTAGTGAGGGATAGGATGAACATTACAAGCTCTCATCTGGAAACCACACTGTCTAGCTCTGAGATGAGCGGTTAAAAATAATCATCTCACTTAAGAATTTATCTAATTAGATAGCAATGGTTCTTTCGTCGTCTTCTTTTTTTTATTTTTTTTTAAACACTATAAATAATGATGGTCTTTGTGTGCAGTTGCTTTTCAATTGGTTTCACAGTTTTGTTATTGTCGACCACTCTTATTCATTTTATTATGAACACAACACCTGCATGTATATCCCATCGTTCTGCCATTACCGTCTCTCTCTGTTTGGTCTTGCCCTGGGGACACAGGCTCTTCTGGAGGGGCAGGTAATTGTGTTCTGGTGTACTCTGCCCGCCATATCTGTATGAGAGACGCATAACGAGTAACAAAATCATAAATATAATTCAAGATAATAACAAATACACTCATATATGCACCAACATGCATGCACATATGCACACACACACACACACACCGTAATAATTCTGTTTATGTGTGCGTGCTGTCCACGTGGCATGGGCACCCACTCCAAAGTGAAGCACAATTTACTGTTTGCAGCTTTGATTGCAGAAAGGCAACACATGCTTATATTAATCTTAAGCAAAAAACAGTCACACACTGCACACAACTCATATACTGTTATTAATACTTTGATGGACACCCAAGCTGGTACCAGCAAGGCTAAAACCAAAGTAATGACTGCCACAGTTGAATACTGTACAGAAACACTCCCACTGATCTATTAGGAGCTATAGAGAATTGTGATAGCATTAACAACAACAACAACAAAAAACATTCTACATCATACACACAACCATTATGTTATTTACCTGCATGAAAAAACTAAAACAAAACTCACCCGTATAATGCCATCCTCACAGCCTGTGATGATGACATTCCTGGAATCCCACTCGTGTCTCTGTGTAAAGCTGATGCACAGGATGTTTGACTGAGGCCCACAGGAAGTGTCAGTGCAGGTCAACAGCTGGCCCTTCATGGTCCACAGGTAGAGTTGCGGTCCAGCACATGACACAATCTCTCCCTTGGACATATTACATAGTGTTGACGTTCAGGTGTGCAGACATACAGACAGAAAGAGGGAACAAAAGGAGAAGAACACACACAAACAGGATATTCATGCTGTTAACAGTGAGAACCCTCCCTTCCTCATGCTGCGAGATGAGTGAAAAGGAACAATGTGATGACAGTGAGCCAAAAAATTCAAAGGACAGGAGGAAAAGAGCAGGAGAGACAGAGCAGTGGAAAGAAGGGGACCCAGAAGGTGGACTTACAGTTAGATCATTGATAGCCAGTGCAGAGACGATGGTTGTGTGTCCTGCTAACTGAGTGATATAACTTAGCTCTTCCAAGTCCCACAGGATACAGGTGAGGTCATGAGAGCCGCTCACTATTATGCTGCGGACCTCAGACACAGCGAGACACACCACTGCATCCGTATGACCATATAACGGCTGTGAAGGACAGTGGGGTCAGTATTAGTGCGTGTGTGTTGCAAATAAGTTGTCAACAATACTGTTACATTTCAAGAGCATACAAACATTTGGACAGACGAACCTGTCTGAGTTTCATGTGAGTGAGTTTATCCTTAGTGACTGCCACATCCCACACACAAACGACAGTGCTGGTTCCTGCAGTGATGACGGTGGTCACATTGGGACAGGCGGCGCACAATATGTCTCCCCAGTCACATAAACTCTCACACACTGCAAACGTCTACAAGTCGACATACATAAAGTGTTTAGAATTACACTATATTATGATAAAATCTGAGCTCAAGTTTAATGAGCATCAACTTCAATCAACTAGTTATGGAAATGTGTAAAATGCATTGACATTACATAATACCTTTTCTGTGGCATGGTTTCCAAAGGCACAACTGTTGTCAGGAAATCCCCAGCTGAAGAAGCAGCACCGTAGCGATGACAGGAGGAGCTGGTTTTTCTCCAGAACCAAGACCTCTTTTTCCAAGCACAGTATCTGACCTACCGGGCCTCTTGACAGCTCTACAGTAATATTTAGAACAGTATATATAACTTGTCAAACCCAACACAAAAATGTTATAGTCTTAAAAAAAAGAAAAGAAAAAAAGAAAGAAAGTAAAGAAAATGACCTTTTTCTATATTACGTGTACCTGTAATAAAGATAATAGCTCTTCAAAAATATCATATTAAAGAGTTTCGTATCTCAGTAAACTTGTAAAGTGTTTCATTAAAGAGAGAACAGAAAAACTGGGCAATTAAAACAGCCATCCTCATGGTTACGAGCTGAGGCTTGGTCCTAGGGGGCACCTGCATCTGGGGGTAAGGCAGTGATTGCGCTTGTAACTGACCTATTCATGCAGGAAGAGGCAAAATCATTACATCCGATTGCCAGTTCTGCTTCTATAATCCCCAGAAAGAAGCTCTGTCTGCATTCGTTCTTAGTGTTCCTCGTCCTATTCATCTCTATCTGCTTATTGATCAGATCAGACACTCTAAGATTTAATATGAAATGTAATATGCAGGAATCTCTCCCTGAGCATTCGCAGATTCATCTCCTATCCCTCAGTGGGCCTATAGGGATATTCCGATTATTAAGTAGGGCTCAGCAGCAGAGTCATCTCCATATTGTAGCTCTAACAGATAGCTTCTATCTTTCTGTAGTGTAAATTAATCTATGGGCATTCTCACTCCATTTCAATGATTCCCCTAAGATTTGGGCACATCCGGTGTATAATAACCAACATCAAATAGTAGGGAATAAAATAAAGGTGGAACAATGCAAAACAACGAAGATCACTATAATTGATTCAATTTAGTTTACTCAGCATAAAAGTGTTTAATGTGTATCATTCATGAGGCTGTATTAAGATTTGTTTTTATCTTATACCATAGTTTGAAGACTAGAATAGTTTGACAGTTTTGCCGCAATTACACCAAATATGAAACCAAGGCCTGTAGCAACAAAGCAGCTTACAATAAAGATTTTTTATTTTAAGGAAGAAAGAAAAGAAAGGAAAAGCAAAGAAGGGGGAAAAAAAGCTTTTGAGGGGCAGGAAGCCAGAAATTCTCTAAGATATGTTTCATATTCTCTGAACATCTTTGTGTTTAGTTATACCTCTGAATGGTTGCGCAGGGGTCTTTAGCTTATCCAGTTTGAAATAAAATGGAGTTGGCTGATGTGTTGATGACCCTTCTTTCTTAGAGCCACTGCGAGGCGGATGGGGCTTGATGAAGAGCTATGGGAAATACATAATACAGTAAATATACTCCAATTACACTAATTCATCGTCACATTATTATTATCATCATCTTTTTTTTTTTTTTTTAAACCTGTTTGGGAACTTGTCCAAAGTTGCTGACATATCCCAAGATTGTGCTCTTGATGACAGGGTCTTTAGTGTCCTGCCAGCGTTTCTGGGGGTAAAAGTAAGGGTGGAACGTGTTCACACTTTCTATTGCAGCTTGACCTCGTTGCCGATATCCAAAAATCAGATCGATCCACAGGTGTAGGTTGGCGCTCACATAGTCACTTTCCAGTGCCTAAAGCAAACAGAGCAGGAGATTGTTGCACAAACTAAAGCCATCTAGTCACATAATATTATAAAGCTATTAAAACATGCATACAACAGTCTTTTTAAAAAAAAAAAAACTAAAAAAAAACCCAGCAGTGTTTAGCACTCGTTATTATTGTGGTCCCCAAACCATCAGTCAAACTGCTAATATGACACCAATGCACAAAACTTCTAAGACTGTACAGCCAATCAAATTATTAAGGTACCCTACAATTCCTTCCAAAAGTCAATTTAGAAGTCCAGGACAGCAAGAGACCGAACAGCTGTGTTATGAGCATATCTTCATGTTACAATTAAAGAATGATTTGGGTTGAATTAGCCAGAGATTGGTTTTGAAGAGTTAATGAGGAAAAGTGGGCATTATGACCAGCTATATCCTAGCGCCACATTTTAATAAACACGTCCTGGATGAACAGAAAGGTGGAAAAAAAGAAAAAAAGTATCATAACAAGGATATATTGTCCTGAGTTAATTTGTCTGTGGAAGAAAAAAAAAAATCTTCTAAAGTCACTAATTTTATGAGAATGGTAGGCAATAAGAGTAGTTCAGTAGATTACAGAGTGATAACCATCACATATGCCCCAGGAATGGAAAAAGGGAGGGTCATCATGTAGAAACAGAAAGAAAATGAACAGACGGGTACAATAACCCCACAGAGGGATAGATGAGGGTAAGCTGGGAAAAAAAGAAGAAGAAGAAGAAAGATAGTGAGAATATTCAACCAATCAACAACTGGCAGAAATAATGACATTATGAAAAAGAGAGAGTCGTATGTGTTCCCCGAATCCTGTTAAATAGGCTTGTTGTCCTGTATTGTCTGTCATCTAAGCTTCAGATAAATGCCTTTTTATGCATCTTCTGTATAGGAAAACAACTGGTCATTATACTTGACTAACAGTTAGTACCACAAGAACATAACTGAACCAAACTCAGCGAGACAAAACTGCCTTCTGAGAATTTACTGAACTGACCAACATCTGTGATATGAACAACAAACTGCAACCTACACTATTACAGTGCCACACATGTAGTGAATGTATGTGCGGAGATACTTAATACAGTGAATCTTCTGTATACATCAGCCGGTAATGACTATCATTATTAGGTGTTGTGGGTAAATAAGTCAGAGTACACAACAGGCCAGGCTAGCGGTTTGGAGGGGAAAGTCTAGGTGTCACTGACCTCTCGATGGATTCTAATGAACTCCTGGGGGTCACCTTTTGCCCATGGAGGTAGCTCGACATCTCCCAGAGCTGTGCCATCTTCCATACAGCCTAAAAAGACACACATATGCATTATTGACTACGTGAACTGTGTAGGAAAAAGAAATCAAGAGGAGCCACTGGTGACATGGGTGAAGCAGTGTTTTAATTAGTAAATACCGTTTTTGTTTGCGTGTCATTTGTGTGCAGAGACACACATATACATGCATTAACACTTGAATAATGCCATTCACAATATTGCCAACGGCTTCATGCAATTACACTGACTGACACCAACTGGCGAAAATGTGCCAAGAAACAATATACAATCAAATTGGCTTTGCAAATGTTTAAGGCCTTTCTGATTAAAAAAAATAAAGGGAAAAAAGTGGTATCCTCATGTGGCATACTATATATTTTTATTGCCAAATAAAGAAAGACCAACGACATGACTGTAATAGGAACAGGCCAGAGATTAATATAGCTTATTATTCTGTGCCACACCTTCATTGATGGCCAACGAACACTCCAGCAAACCACTGTGGTGTGATCTGTTATATGCTCCCTCATTACCATGAACAAATGTATGCAAAACCTAATCAGTCAATCTGTGGGATACATGTGCAGTTTCTACTGTATCGTCTTTCATTCAAATTAAGCTAATTAGTTCATCAGTTAAGCAACAAAAGAATTATAAAGAAATGATTTGATTAAATTTCACACCATTTCTTTGGATGCTTCATATCTGTTATCACTTATGCAGCTTATTATCCAGAAGCTTAGAAGAATAGTTATAGCAAATTCTGCAATATCGTTGATCACTCATATGCAAATTAACATAGAGTGCTTCAGAATCCAATCAGGACATAACTCCACATGGAGTTCCTCTCATTTGAATCATTGCTTAATCACCAACATGATGAAAATACACTGGCCATTTCATTAGATATACCTGTTCAATTGCTTATTAATGCAAATATGCAAAAAGCCAATGACATGATAGCAATTGGGTGTATGTGGGCACACAGACTGTAGTCAAACGTCACCAGAACAGGATGGGCAGCAAACAATTGTGCAGCAACTTCATGTCAATCTTTGGTGTTTTCAACAAGGTCAGCACCTTGTTGAATGTATGCCATGATGAAGGCAGCACAGAAGGCAAAAGAGGTCCAACCCTTTACTAGCAAGGTACACCTGATAAAGTGACTGCTGATTGTATGTAGCATATATGACTGAGGACATACAGTACACATTCTGACCTCGCAGAAACAAAACAAACAAAACAAAAAAACAAGAGACAGGGTAGGGAAGTCTGAATTAATCACTTTACATTCTTTTGTTTTCATTTACGAACATTAGGTACACAGAGGATTCAAAAAGCTGACCTAGCTGGATTTGGTTGGAGTTGATCAGGAAGTCTGGCAGGTAGAAGAACTCCGGGATCAGCTCTCTGACGTCCCCCATGTTGTCTCTTGAGGCAGACTCCCACTCTTTCTTTATACTGTAAAACATCCGCTCTGGGATATCAAACCCTCCCTGTGAGGAGAGCAGACAAAACCCTGTCAGACCCGCAGAACATCACTGAGATAAACTTTTCTTTGGGCATATTAATAAAGCAGTCTGCCTGATACAGTGCAGAGAATCATATTTTATGTTCTTTATTGTATTATGTAAGCACAGAATATTTGCTACCATTAGAAGAAAGCTTTTCATCTTTCTGTAAAATTCCATCATCTGTGATGCGAATCTCATGAGAGTGAATGTAATTTAGAGTAAAACAATTACCTCAATGAATGAAAATAGCATATATACTGGTAAACTGGGTTAGAGATGTAAATACAGTTATGGATATTACTACACACCCATTATGTGCTTCAGAAGACAAAAAGGCTTCCTAATTCAACATCTTTATTGTTTTATTCTGACTATCAAATATGCATGCCTTTTCATTATAATCAACTGGATGCTGTGTTGTAAATTGGTAACATCTGTAGCTATTTCCACTGGCTTCTTTTGGACGCTATGTGTAATTATTTGCATACATATTAAAATGTCCTTATAATCTGTTTTTGTACCAAAACAGCATTAAAATGGGATCTGGACAGCTGAAAATAGCTCACATTAGTTTCATATTAATAGCAAGATTACATTTAAAAAAAATGACAATGTGATGAATGCCAGTGGGCATCGAAAGCACAGGGTTTGCAGAAAGCCCTGTGGGTTACTAAAACATACTGAACACAACTTTCCCCGTCATTTCATCTGACAAATTAAGACAAAACTTCTTTAATGATCTCATTTATGCTGTAACCTTATCAACCACAACAAATTTTGCATGTTTTCAGTCTTATGAGCCACAGCACTCCACAGCAATGACATGAACCTCTGCAAAATGGTTAATATTTCTTTTTGCTGCTAGAGTTGCTCCAATTGGTCAAATTCTGGACTTTAATAATAATGTGAAGTTATGATGCCTAACTGGCAAAAATGTGACTGCCAAATGAAAAGTCTTGAATTTTATACTTTGTGTGTCATCATCTTTAATCTAAACCACTTTTACAGACATGTCAGTAACAAGGTCTACTTTTTCCTACATGCAAATAGTATTTTGTTAAATTTCTGTTATTGGACTCACCTGTAGCGCCTGGAAGGTGTGCGAAAATGGCTCCATCCTGACAAGGAAGGATGCCACAATAATGGCCGAGGAGTAGTGGGTACAGTAGTGGCATTGTGCTGTCAGGTCTGTTAGAGAAAATCACTTTAAAGATACTAACAGTGACATGAATAAAGCAGTACAAGTAAATAAAATTGAGCCAAATGGATACCTTCACTCTCTTTGCCTTCAACTTCTTCGTATCTCTGGATAAACATCCGTTTCCTTTTCTCTGTTTGAGCTCCCATCGGCTTGGACAAATCCCGGAACGTTGCAGGATTTGACAAATCAAGAATCTGTGAAGGACACAGATAAATCATACATTTGACACATCTTTGTCCCCACCTCCCTCAAAGGATCTCGTTACATTTATTGGACCAATTTAGCTGGACTTGGTATTACTTGGGCCGACTGAAATTTCTCCAGGCTCACCGGATAGCTTGCTAAGCCAAGCTACAGAGCAGCAGGAAGGATTTGTTTCACCCTGAGAGAAATGAGTGACACCTGATGTGATATGTTGCAGTTACAGCAGGGAAGGATAAAAATGGACACAAAATGCTTTTTTAAAATTAGAATTAACAATCCCCATCTTCATTGATGCACTTTTGATTGATAGAGTAAATTGTTACAATTTAGAGCAAATCTTTTGCAGACCCGTTAGCTTCTGGTTGTGGACTCTTGAAAAACCACAGTTTGAGACAATATTTAAGACAGAGACGTCATGTGTAAGGTTTACCTCTGACTTGTAGTCAGCAATGATCCAGGGGAAAACCGGATACTGCATCAAGTCATTGTATGTCCTCCCAGCGATCGTATTCAAATGCATCAAGTACTCAAAGTTACTTATCTCCCCCTTCTAAAGGACAGACAAGAAAAAAAAACAACTTAGAAACAAGTCAATTCAGAATAAAGTGGATTACATCAATGCCATTTATTCAACTTTGTTGGCTGCTCCTTCAACATTGGCAATGGATGTCTTCCCAAAACAATCTGTGAGCACAAACAACTTCGTAACATGCATTACCTGCCATTTAACAAGGGCCGTCTTTTCAACCACAGGAGTCTTTCTAAAGCACAACAAGAGAAAATACTTTGAATTAGCAACAGAAGCTGATCACTGAGCAGTGCCTATCAACACAAAGTTTTCCTGCTTGCTTTGTTGCCTAGCAACCACAGTTTAAATGTATGCACAGCAGAGTTCAGCAACAGCAGCGTAGCTGAGGTGAGTGAGCGAACTTGGAAAACAGAGTGTGTGTACACAGCTGCAGGAGCAGTTAAGGGGCTGATGTGAGCTACAGTATGTAGCATAAATAGTGAGCAGACATGTGAAGGATATAGCACATGATGAGGAAACGAAGTAATTAAGACTAGGTTCTTTGACTTGGAGCTACTTCAGCAAACTGGAATGTTTGAAAGAAGATTTGATGACTTGAAGGGCATGTTTTGACATGTGGCACCATTTTTCCCTAACGGAAGTTGATGATTACTTGGACAACAGGGGCACCATCATCTTGTGAAATTCCTGTTTCCCAGCAATGAGAAACAACGGTTAATATCTAACTTGGTGTCAGCTGTTTTTACTTTATTTAGGTATTGTATTGTTGTATAGTTATTTTTTATAACTGACTGGGAAATATCAATGCTGACAGGTCAATTTGTCCTGTTTAGGTTCTGATTCCACTCTTTGCGAGAAGGAAACAAAAAAGTCACAAAAAGTAACAACTGTTTAAAGTCTTTTAGCTGTTCACTGCTAAATGTCAGCTTATTTCCAGACAGATCCATATCAGGTGATACTGATGTTTGAACAGACATGCTGAATTTGCCCCATTTCTTCAGGCACTACAATAAAAGCTGCTTTTTAAGAAACTAAACCAGTTTGCTTATCTCTAATTACAAGAAAGTGTGTGACTGGCTTGAGAAAATAGATACTTAATAACAGTGTGACTAAACATTTTATTCAGTATTATACTCCTGCCTAAATGTGCTTAATCTAAATAAGGAAAGTGATCAACTGCTCCTGAAATCTCCTCTCTTCCTCTGTGGACTAGTGACAGGGCAATAAAGTCCAGGCGCCAAGCAGCCCAGTTGCTAAGTAACGTTATAAAACAAGAAGAACCTCAACTATCCCCGTTCAGATCAGGAAGGCAAGGAAAATTTTGATATAGAAGAATGGTCTTTCCTTGTCATTTAATCACAAAAACTTTCACATACCAACCAAATTGTACTGATCATTGTAAATGTACTTTGAAGGTGTTGCATCTCAATAAAACGTGTTTTGTTTTTTGCACAGAAGTGAGAGACTGTGAGATGAGCAACCAGTTCACAGAAGCTTAAGGAATGCTCTTCACTTGATTAACAACAATCCAAAGGGAAAAATATGGTAAGTGCCTGCCTTCATCCATTTTGATAATAAGTGGTACAAGTCCAAGCTCTAAAGCTATCCTTACAAATAACCTACTGTTGTCTAAATTTAGAACTTAAAAGAGAAATCTTATATAGCCACACAGGTCAGAAACAAGTGATGATCATGAAGCAAGACAACAACAACAAACTTAGACTAACACTAACACTAACACAGAAAACACTATTTTAGTTAAAGTTGTTATACTTAAAACATTTCAATAAAAGTCAGACAACTAGAATTATATGTTAGCATTAGCATGGTATGTATACGTTATTTATGTTTTGACATTATACACCCTTAAAATTATAAACTGTAAACTGTTAGACGAATACCTTTATTTATACAGGTGGCCCCATTGAGACTCAATGTCTCATTTACAAGTGAGACCTATGATCAATATGATGTACTGCCATGCTTTTTTTGTTGTTAAATTGTAAGTACTGTAAGGATTAGTTGCTTCTTGTTGTCCGTCCTTTCATTTGGCTTGGCAATTAAAGGCATATTGCACCTAAAACAAACTGCGGATGAAAGTCTTAAAAGTACAGTACAGACAGAAACTCAAAGATGAAATAAGGATGCACGTGGGAAATGAGTTCAAATGATCAAGAGCCTCTTAAAGTGTGTCCGTTTCGAACGCCAATAACTCCTGACCAAATATTTTGTAAAACTGCACTAAATCAATCATTGCATTTGGCTCAGTACGTGTTATCTAATTGCAGGCAATAATTTCATGCAATAGTTTTCTATAGGAGTTATAATGGGAACAAGCACCAGTGGATAACCTCTCTCATCCTGAGGATGATGAATGAGGCGAGAGAGGGCCTTGGGGTGTAACACAGACACAAACAGACACACACCTTGCTCTTTTAGACAGGGAGGGGAGAAGAGCGAAGCCCTCATTACACTCCCAACACTCACCAACTATCATTTATCAAAGTCCTGATTTGATTCTTTGCACACACACACACACACACACACACACACACACACACACACACACACACACACACACACACACACACACACACACCGCATCCATGTCTGTCAACACACCTGCATGGCAATATGTCACACGCACACACTTTTCTTGCCTGAGAAGAGCCAAGCAACGCAATCCACTGAATGGTGAGGGAGCATCAGCACTCATTTGTTTTTGCTGTATTACCCAGTGTCGCCTCTCTCCTATTGTTCCCCAGCATTAGCCTTAATTAGAGAGTCATGCTCTTAAATACCCCCATGGGCAACACTGGGTGAGCACGCACTAGTGCAGTCACAACACTGCGATACATGCACACTCATGGAGACACACACGCTGTTCGAGCTCTCATTCCTCAGAGAGCATGCTTTCCCCACCGCCCGAGGCCTACATAAGCCCGTGTATTTGAATAAATCACATCAGCCTCACACAACGCACACACACGCTCACATCTTTACGCATAAACTCACAACCCTTTTGTTTGCTAGAGTACTGTGTGGTGGTGTAGATTAGATAAATTATTGTAAATTGGTCTCTTGGTGAAATAATCTCAAAAGGGAGGCCAAGTTGAAATTTTAAACCGACTTGTTCAGTAATTCTCTGTGCATTGCAGTACCATGCCCAAGAGAAAGGAAGCAAAAGGGACAAAGGTGACCCTCAAAACTGCAAAGAAGGCTATACGCACGACCCCAGATGGACGGCGTAGACTCGTTCTTAGCAACATGGGAATAACCATATTCCCAAAGTGCCTCTTCAAGATAACCTTTGTGGACGAGTTGGACTTGAGCCGCAACCTCATAGAGAAACTCCCAGAAAACTTTGGGGACTTGTCATCACTCAGATGGCTGGATCTACACAGTAACAAGCTAGTGTCTGTGCCCGAGTCCATTGGCAACCATAGGGGACTTACACACCTAAACCTCTCCAACAACTGCTTAACCTTTTCAGGTTTACCCTCCACCCTGGGCTCCCTGACTAATCTGAAGAGTCTCAATCTAGGAATGAATCAGCTTGATGACCTGCCTCTCACTTTGGTGGCCTTGGAAAATCTTCAAGAATTGGGCCTGTTTGATAATCTCTTTAAAAAGTTACCACAATTTCTGCAAGGCCTACGCAACCTCACCAAGGTGAATGTGAAACGAAATCCTCTATCATACCATCAAAGGAAAGATGAGACATTACTGAAGGGAAAGTCAGAGCATAAGGAGGATGTGTATCTGGTCCATGAGAGCAGCTTGTGTAGGACCTGCCTTAAAAGGTGTAAAGCAGAGAGGGAAAAGCTTATTAAAGGAGGTGCGGAAGGGAGAAGGGGAAGGGAAGCAGAAGGAGTAGATAGTTGCATGTCTGAAAAGAAAAAGAAAAGCGCATTTCCTGGCCTGGTGGCACCAAACTCAGTGGCTACAGTCAATCAGGATTTGTGGAGACTACGAGAAAAGCTTGAATGTGTGCAAGTCAAATGACCAGCAGGTCTCCTGATGTCAACTTATCAAAAAACAAAACAGCAGGAAAGGATGGAATGATAGGTCAGTCACACAGCATTTAATAGGCGTGTGCATTATATCAAGCTGTGACTATTTTTGTAAGCTTAATGTTTCTACTGATGATTAAAAAGAAATTTGTTGAAATATTGCCTATGGGTGGTTCTAAGAAACGCATGACACTTACTTGGCATTAGCAATGACCTCAGCAACTCCTCTGCCCTTTAAGGCTGGCACTACTCTGCTCAACCTGTAGGGAGAAAAAGACCAAAGACAAAGATCAGAATGCTGAAAATAAATCTTTCTTATTATCCAGTATATATAAATATGTTACCTTTTATAAGCAGAGACATGGTCTTTATTCAGGAATACCAGGAAGGCTGAGTGACCGTTTTTCATGAAGATCTCAATAGCATCATCCTTACAGTTACAGAGAGAGGGACAGTAGCCTTTTTAAAGTGCATATTTTCCCCCACTTTAAACAGAAATTCTATCAGATTCGCTTTTCCACAAAGATAAGAGCAAATAAAATGTGTGTAAGAAGAGGAAGTTTAAGATCAAATGTGATTGATATCTGTAGGTGTATGGGTGTCTGACCTCTAAAAGGAAACGCATGAAGCGTGCCTCCTTGATATCTTCATACAGCCAGCATTTGCAACTGGCTGCTGGCAGGTCTTTATTTAGCATGGTAGAAATAAAGGAATCCCTCACACTGGCAGAAAGAGACACACAGGATGATGAATGACCGACAAGTGAAGATCCATGGTGTGCAGAACTGTAAACATGCACAGTTATACCTGCTGGGGTGGTGCTTCCTGCAACAAACATCTCCAGCAGGGCTGAGGGTGAATCCCTCACACAAGAGCAGGCTCTCCTGCCCAAACAGCAGCAAACCCTCTGTGATTCTGAGGCCGCTCACCATCACAACACATATCTTAGAGATTACCTACAGCAAGAGAGAAAGAGTTCTTGCATTAATGTTCATACTGCTGTTATTGTGTAAAGTACTTTACAATGTATGTATTGTGATTGTAAGCCCAACATAGGACAATTGTTGAAAATTAGCAACAGCTATAAACGTATGTGCGTTACATCAGTGTCATGTTTTGTACTTGGACTATGTTAAATTGCACTGTCCCATTTAAATAAATAAAAATGAAATAAAAATGAAATTAACTTGTTCTTTTGAACTTTCATGCCAGTAAAATCCTTTCAAACTGAATTTCATTGAGCATAGAGTAGGAGATATACATTAAACCCCATGTGAAGAGCACAATCCACATCAGCGCCCATCTCGCTCAATCTCTAAGGACATGACATGGCAGCAACACAGGCACTTCAGGCCTTATTTGATTGATCATTTTAATCACATATTTTAATCATTATTAAAAAGACACAGTTGAACACTTCATTATCTGAACTGATTGATGGGGTTTAGCAGGCCCGGCCCCCTTTTTTCCAGCAGTGTGTGTTCCATCCAGTGCCAAAGTGAACCCACATGCTGCTTTCAGTACTGGTTGTAGCTAATGCTAACTGCATTGTGATAATGCGTGGATAATTCTATTGTCTCCCCTCATTTCACCACGAGTGCATGCACCTGGCTGTCTCCATGTGTTGGCCCCTCTGCAGGCCCTCTGAGACATAGCGCCCAAAAACCATATGGGGCCCTTACACACCCGCAGGCTCCTCACAATTTATACTAATCAAATCAGACTCCTTACCCCCAGACACACACACACACACACACACACACACACACACACGGAGGAGAAGGCCCTGCCTGGCCATTATTAGGAGAATTAATCACTGCCACACACACAATAGAAAACCTGATAAGTGATCAGAACCTCTTGTCTGAATGCACACGCAGGGATACGCTATGAATAATATCACTTAAGTGTTTAAGAAGAGTCAAGGTGAGTGAGTCTTAGCGACATGGTAGAGAAATCTTGCACTGAGTTATATCATGTTCAGATTGTGAAGCAGTTTCCAACAGTGAAAGCAAACTGGCACCCAGCCTACTGTCTCCAACAATGACTATATTTCAGAAAAAAATAGTTAAATTTATTGTTATCAAAGATTAAATACATAACAATAAACTTGTTTCCTTATCTCCTTACTGTGCGCTGGACAGATACGCATTATCAGTCTGAGAGCGATTTAGCTGATGATGGGAAGAAGGAGAGAAAAGGAGGACTTTTATTGACTAAGAGCCCTAATGTCAGACCATTGATTTCTCCCCACACACATTATTGTCATAATCACACTATTGGCGCTGGCAAGCTAATTATGAGTGGGTCTCCCTTTGTGTGTTACTGCATGTGTGTGTGTTAAGTCTGTGCATGTGTGTGCATTTTTCAGAGCTAATGACTGTGTTCATTTGACAGGAAGCTCAGCAGGACTCATGCACTCAACCACTGCAAGACAACAGGACACACTTGCACACATCACACACTTACTAAGCGGATGTAAGACAGCTTGCATCACCTCCTACTGTTTTTATTAATACTTCTGTCAGAAACATTAAAAGCCGCGGCTGGTTGCCGGAGCGATGAGAGTCCCTGTCAACATGTGCACTGGTTTCTAACTCACTGTAAGAATGAGAAGAGCTGTGCTGGGCCTCAACATTAAAACATTATACTAATGAGGAAAGATGAAATTCTGATAGCAGCACTGGGCAATTGGAATCCCTTAGTCTACATCAGATAATTATGATTGTGAATATTAGTAGGGTGGGAAGCAGTTGTGCTTCTTTTTAGGACCATGTTTGCAGCCCAGCATACCAACACACACTCCAACCCAAAGTACCTCCTCTCCTGGGAGCAGCTCCTGCAGGATGACACGTATGTCCGGGCAGTCTTGCGTGAGGGAGCAGGGCACAGGAGCTAAAGGGTCGGGTAGATCCTCGGTGATAACAGGTGTGTCTTTCAGTGCAGGGAAAAAAGTCAGTCGATCACTTAAATGTCCTCCATCCTCTTCCTCGTCTTTAACCTCAGCAGCAACTTCACACAAGAGCTTAGGCTCTGTTAGAATGAAAATACATTTCCCCACTGAGCATAATGAGTCAATACAAAAAAATAAATTAAACAATCAGGTATCATCTTTACCCGCGTCACTTTCTGATCTGTTTTTGCCAACTTCGGACATGTCGGGCCTTATACCCAGCATTCCTAGCGCCTGTTGTAAAAACATATGACATTGTAACAGGTTAGACTGTGCACTATCTGAACATCAAATGTGTTTCACACAAAAGTGTTATACCCGTTTGGACTGTCTCAGAGTCTTTCTGCGAATACGTGATCTCGTTCGATTGTGTCCTTCAGCAGCGTCTTGCACCCAATCTTGGCTCAACAGCACTCCTGGGCCAGGTCCGAAAACGGCTCTTTCCCTCAGCAGCTCGGCCTCCAGTTTCAGCCACGTGAAGCTCAAATGCTCCCACTCAGAGGCACGTACCTGCGAAACGAAGCAGAATAGTGGGGGGTGAAGAGCCACAGAGGTAAACAGCATTAGACCCGCTTTTAAATTTGTAATAAAATACACTGCAGCGTATTCATGTTAAAAATTTCCATCAAACCTGTAAGTGGTTTGCCCTCATTTTTTCCAACACTTTGTAGCCTCTCTGTCGATGCGATTCCATGTTGGACAAAAACTCCTGCAAAGCAACAAGAGTAACCTGATGGGTGCAAATGAAAAGAGGGGCAGCACAATCACTCTTCCCCCAGCTCATATCGTACAAACACACAGTACACATCATGTTCACATAAATTGTATATGCATAATAGTATTGTTGTTTCTTCATGCAATTACAATGCATTCATACAATTACATCTGCTCTAAATTGCATTCACTGGGCAAAATAAGCTAGTGGCTACAGTCTTACAATAACCCTGTCTGGAAATGTAATCATTTGTTGGTATTATCTAATTAACATAAACATTAATATTGCTGAGCCACACCACCGTAAAGGGCAAGGTAAGTGTGTGTCTATGCTTTTATATTGTGCGAGTCAGAGTTTATGCGTCGATTAAAAGAGGATAGAAATGAAAAATGAGGGAAAAAAATAAAACAAAGCCGTGTTGACACTGCAGGATGCTCATGTTCAGCAGACACACTGGGATCATATTCTGACTGTTAACTGCTTCATTAAGCCCATCATCACAGCAGTGCTCGCTGAGAGACTAGTGAAACAACATGTGTCCATCCTCACAGCTGACCCAGGAAAGCCGTTTAATTGACTGAATGAAAATGCGGTAAGTCTTTATATAGAGTCTTATTTACAGATACTAATTCTATTTTGTGAACTATAAACCCACGAACAGAATAATTGATTTCAAGTAGAATAAAAGGAAAAACAACTAGTTCTGCATTACAAGAGATGCAGGAAAAAGGAAAAAGAATTCGGGGGGGGGGGGGGGGGGGGGGGGGGGGAGAGAATAAAAGTGAAACCCAAAAATGTTCCAAACTTTGACAAGCTCGCCAGAGAATGAAAAGTGTTTCTCTAAATGACTGACTGCCTATTCAAATGAGAAGTTGTAGGGAAAAAGAAATAAAGGGGTAATCTGAGGGGAGATTATAGAAATATTACAGACAGAAAAGAGTGTAATAATGAAGTTTGCAAGCTAGAGCCATGTTGTGACAGATAAACAGCAAGTCGGCGTCATCATCTCCTAATTTCATTCCTTCATTTTGACAAACATAAGTAATATATAGCATTAATTACCCCATTTAGCAGATAGGAACCTCATTGGCTTTTTAAATGCTGCATTAAATACATAACTCATCTCTTCCCTCTGCAATTAACATCAGAACATCACACTCATTTCCATTTTAATGACTTCCCAACAATACGCCACCTTTGATGATAAGGCAACATAATGTCAACTTCATTCTGGGCTGGCAGTGAATGTGTAATGAACTTAACGTGATCATTAGTGCTGTTAATTATCTTTCTAATATGAGGACACAGATATGATTATGGAAACTGCATTCGGTGATGAAATAAATCTCTGGAAGGATTGCACTGAAGCTTGACTGAGGACACAGTCTGCCTATCAGTCTCTATATTCTCATTCATTACCTACAGTGGGCTTTAAAACTCTTTTTTGTTCAACAAATGTACATTTCTGAGCCCAAGAAACTATGCTCAGTGCTCTATGCAACCATGGATCCTGTGTCTGAAAAGAGACTCCCCATAAGCTCGTCACATGCCAAACAAAGGTCATAAGTTGATGATCCAGAAATTAATTAATGACTCACTTGTTTCTTCATGAGGAAGGATGGGGGGGAAAAAAAAAAAAAAAAAAAAAAAAAAAGGAGCTGACTGGCTGACCGTAGCTGATGATTCCATTTTTTTTCCTGAGCACTCAGTGCATGCTGCAACCTATTTTGAGCAAAGTGGTGCAACTCACTGCAGAGAGGGAAAAAAAAAAAAAAAAAATTCTCCTCCCTCTTCTTTCCTGCATCTCAGATGGAAAAACAATTCATCACCCTCTCTGATAGCCTGTCAAAGACTGATATGATAAAGAATAACATCAAATGAATAATGTTTTCATCAGATTGGTACCACTATAATTGCCAACCCGATTTCTGTGGGCAAGAGACGTGCGCAAGAACACACACACTTTAAGG
Source organism: Maylandia zebra (assembly GCF_041146795.1). Taxonomy (NCBI): domain Eukaryota; kingdom Metazoa; phylum Chordata; class Actinopteri; order Cichliformes; family Cichlidae; genus Maylandia; species Maylandia zebra. The sequence continues at coordinate 19,403,778 of NC_135179.1, read as the reverse complement.
GTGTGAGACAGACACACAGACGCGGTAATTTCATGCCTGTGTGCCTGAGTAATATGTCCCTGCTCCCTGCTCCAGATGGCTCGACGTCTTAAGCGTTGTGGGGGAACTAATGATGTGGGCCACGTGTTTTTCGGGGGGAAAAAACAACAATAAACGCGTCTTTAACCTTCAGCTGCAAACAGTGTGTTGTAGTGAGTGTTCCCATGGATTGGCCTAACAGATATCAATTACAATGCCCACTCAGGGGCAATCAGCTGTGATAATCCAAATCTATTTAAAGAAATAATCAAACACCCCCACAGGGCTGGATGGCCCACAGCACAAGGATAGTGGTGACTTTGGGATGAGTGTTTGGCACAGAGCTCTAGGATGCAGAGACACATGGGAAAGGTAACAACCCCACAATCCTCACAGGGGGCAACAGTCACAGAGCTTGGGCCTGCTCTGTGCAGAAGAACCAAATACTGAGACAACGTAAGTGCACAATTACCTCTACAGTTACTGACTCTGGAACTGATTTTCCCAAAGCTGAGCGAAGAGCACTGCTGATGTCAAACTTCTTCTGAGAGCTGCTGGCCACTTTCTTATTCTGATACTCTGAAAGAAAGTCAGGGTTTAGATGTCAGTATCATGGCACTAATGGTCAGGCATTACCTCCCATGGCAGGAACTAACCTGTGTGTAGAAGCCAGGCTTTGCGTGCCATCTCCTCCCAAAGAGGACTAATGTCAGTCATGCTGACAGGCTCTGTCTGCACTTTGTGGCTCGCTGAGATCTCTATCTTATAGGTTTCTTCAAGCATGCGTTGCCTCTCCAATATGACCTTTGACCAGCAGGCCTCCACTAAGGACACTAGCTGGCTCTCATCTGGAACACACAAGCACCAAATTGTTCTGAGTGACCTGGTGGACTTAAAATTGACAAAATGTCAGACCAAAATGGTAAAAGTAAAGGAAAATTCATATACCTGTCAAACCATCTCCTCCATTGCTGAGGGATCTGGATTGCTTAGTTTTGGCAAGAGACAGGCTTGATGAACTTCTGCTCCGTTTTTGTGCCACACACCCAAAACCTTCAGGATAGCTACAAAAATGTGAGAGTGTGAATTACCAGTGAATCAGGTTTCACTGTGTGCGCACTTGTGTGTGGGTTTTGTTTTTCTGTTACCTGCCAGAACGTATCAGTAACAAACAGTGAAGAAGGCAAGTAACAAAGTTGGCATTTCCATTGTAAGTTGCCATTACAACATCCCAGCGTTCCATTAAGGTCTGCAATGCCTTGATGACCACTTCCTTTTCTTCTTGGGAATGTCGCGGTTGAGACAAGAAGTAAAGGAGGACTTTATTGGTGCATGAGTAGAGGTCAGACACAATCTTCTCTTTTTGACTTTGGCCTTTCTCTAGAGCCTAGAAGAATACAGCAGTGCATTTATCATCAGTTAAAATAAAACCGAAACAAAATGAGTCATTTGCGCACTGTGGGCAGATGTTGCACCATCATAATTTAAAGTTCCCACTGATTATAAAATTGTCTCCAAATTAACAATTTATAGAGCAGCTTTGAAAGTTTTGTTAATTTAATATGTACACTTTTTAGAGGAAACATTCACATACCATTACATGCATGTTTGTGTATGTGCATTTGTCTCACCACCACAATCTGATCTGCGAGGAAGTTGAGCAAAATCTCACAGTCTGCCAAATAAGTTCCGATGTAAAGTTTCAATAGCAAAGTCTGACTGAAAAGCACCACATTCTCCATCAGTGTAACCATCCGTCCTTCAGGCCTCTCGCTACTGGAGTCTGGGAAATTAAAATAAAAAAAGTAAACACACTTTTGTGTACAGAATTCAAGTATTCGTATAAAGCATGGATTGTAATTCTACCTTGTGAACTCAGATGAGTGTTGTTGTCTTCCTCATCGCTGAGCATGTAGATGATATTTATGACCAGCTCCAGCAACTCACTCTGAAAACTCTGGCTCTGTTCAAATGATGCACCATCAGGGGAAAACTGCAACATTTAAGTAGTTAAGTGGTTAGAAATTAATGAGACAACATGTTGATAGGTAAAAGTTTTCTCTTTTAATTTGATGTTTGTTGCCATCAGCATCTGCACTTGCAGTGTCTAGCTGAAAACGTGTAGAACTCTGCACTGCTTGCCCTCTTTGTGCTTTGCCCTCCTAGTGGTGAATAATTTAATTGAGAATAGCTTGACTATGCTTGTTTTAGTAACCGAGTATAGAGTGGCACCTTCTGGACAAATGAGAGTTTTACAGTATTAGTGTAAAATAAAGAGGCCTCTTCAATGGAAATATATTTTTGTTTGTGATAAGGACATGTTGTCTATGTTTGATATATTTTATGCCGAAACATTACACAATAACTTGTACTCATGTAAATTCACCTCCAGTAGCAGAACAAAAGGATGAGCGTTGGTGTTGGCAGACACATTGAGAAGACTGTCCATAAGAAGAATACGGATGAAATCAAGGACTGGTTTCTGGGTTTGATGACTCTTGACTGTATCCTCGCCTTCACTCACTATGTTGCACTTCCTGGCCCCCTGAAAGACATGAGAAAAATGAGTGAATAAGACCAGAGAGAGGAGAACTGCTAAAGAATTTTGTGGAACTAGAACACCACACAGACCTCTGAAATATCCAGAGGGAAAACAACGCCAGCGAGCGCGTGCAGGAATGTGGGTGATGCCCACAGTGGGTCTCTTGGCCGGAGGTTATGAATGAGACAAAGAAACTGCATCACGCTTGCTGGAAGCTGTGACTCCCATGATGTATCAGTGACTGACTTGCACTTCGATGGCGAAAAGGGCTGTAAGAACAAAAGCAAAGTTATTAAACATGATCCATTTCTGGTGAAAAACTGAAGTGCTATGCTTATTTATATTACCTGAGTGACAACAACTTTGACCAATTCCACCATTATTAAACCAGCTTCAACACAGAGGGGCTGGGCAGGAGTCTCCACTTGGTTGTCAATAAGTGGCTGCAGGATATCATCCAAACAAACCTACAGTATATCATAAATTATGACCAAGACAGATTACTACATTTAAAAATAAATAAACAACAAATTACCCACATTTCCCTTTGCAGTGTGACTGGTCTTCTTCCCCTGGAGCAGAGCAGCCAGAGCTTCATACACGTGAGGTAGATGAGACTGTTTGATCAGCAACTCCCGCAGTACATCAAAACCAGAACACGTGGTACTGACGCACTCGTGAGACCAAGAATTGGCTTGAAGATTGTCTGGCAGCATGGCAAAAAATTACTGATATTAGTTGGTTTTAGGTGAAATACTTATGTGTAAAATTAATAAGTAACGTTCTCTATAAAAACTGCTGTTTAGTGTGGTTGTATTAGTACTTAAAAGCAATCAAACTTCTAATTAAACAAGTAAATATAATGTTAAACTTTATGTACCCATGACAGCAAAGGGTTCTTCCATGCCCTCAATGAGTGTTCCTGGAAGAACTCCCTCTCTGAAGCTTCTCTGCTGGCTTGGACTTGACAGAAAGTGTGTGAGGAGAATGAGACCCAGTTTAAATGTGGAAGGATGAAGGTGTGGCTGAAGGAAGAACAGGAACCAATCACTGCCCAAGGCATCAAATACGACCTTCTGTTGACTAGCAGGGGGGGAAAAAATTTTCAAGGTTAAGCAAGAAAATGGATAAATTCTTTATGCTCAGAATTTGGATAGCTAAAAGGTAACAGACTCACTCTTTGTTTAAAAAGTTGTCTGGCTCAAGGATTTCGCAAAGCAAAAGCAGCATCTGGTTGCGGATCCAGATGAGGCTGGCTGGGCCGGTACTCTGAGCTGCAGCACAGGGGAGACAGGCCTGGCTCAGTACAAGTAACAACTTGAGTTAAACATGACACACTATGAGATACGGTTTTGGTTTTTTGTGCTGTACCTGGCACATCTTGTGAAACATCAGATATTTCACCGCTTTCAGGTGCATTACTGGAAGGAGGAAGAGTGTAGACCAGGAAAAGCCCAAGTCTAATCAAATAAAAGGAATCCAGAGAAAGTATGAGCCCTTACCAACCATAATGAGATAACATACTTTTTTAAAAATGTAACAAAAGGACAGTTGTTGTTGACAGTGCGTTCCCTGTCTATACCTGCTTATGTCAGTGGCGGTCAAGTAAACCTTAAGGAGAGATGTGATGACACGAGAAATAATCACAACCTTCTGAATGGTCACAGCAGGGTCACACAACTCAAATAGCAGCTTTGGTAACATGTCCACGCTGTGGATGACTGCTGCATTCCCGTTGTCACTGTTGAGGATACAGTGAAGGAAAGGCAAACAGTATTAATATCAATCGCAATCTGTTCCCACAGACAGAAAATCTAATACAGCAATCCACTCAAACATTCAGTCTTCTCTTCAGCCTCTGTCGCTGATTCTGTTGAACATTCCCTTGACTTTCTGTCATACAGTTCCAGGATATCGATGGGAAGCCGTTATAAATGTTGACAGAACAACCGATAAAGTCTGTCATCAATTCTGAACAAAAGCCTCTTTTGTGCCCCGTACCTTGTCAATCATCTGAGTTAATAATAAATTAGCTACTACATATGTAGACACTGTGGTCGGGTTACACGTTGATAACAGTGGAAATTACCCTGAGGAATTCAGGATTTCAGCAAAGTAGTTCAGAACTGAAAGATGCAGACTGTCTGGAGTATTCTGCCACACCTGAAAAACAGAGAGACATTAAGATTCTCACTAGCCTTCAAAAATAAAATAAAACAATAACAGGGTAAAATTTGGATACCCACATCTAGGTCACACAGCAGAGCTTGGAAAGCAGGTGTTTTCTGTAGGCAACCAGATCCATAGCCCGGCTCAAATGAATTTGTGAGATGCAGAACCAACTGAAAGGTTCGGTGGCTGACCAGACTGCTCTTCATCTTCAGCAGGAAAGCTAGCAGCTACAAGGACACACATAAAAAGAGATAACAACTGTAAACAGCAGATATTTATGTCTTTTAATGAATCAACTGTGCTACTCCAGCACATGAAGATCTCACAGACCTTGTATCCATTTATGCGGTTCATTTCCTGCTGCATGGCAGAGTTGGTCTCCAAAACAGAATGAAGGACTTTAACTGCTGCATACAAAGAGCTATCATCTGGTGCCATTGCAACCAGACTGAGAACAACAGCAGGTCCACCGACGTACAGAAAACCATTAGATGCAGAACTAGGGGTGAACGTACGCACACCTAGAAGGAAGTAGTCAAACGTAAAACAATAAATGAATAAATGAATAAATAAAGTGTCAGTAATAGGGAACAACAGTTTCAGGACAATATTTGAATTACCAAAATGTCCAACCAGCGCTGCTCCTATGGTACGAGCTGTACCACTCAGGTGTTGGCTGATGTTTTGAGCAAGGAACACAGGGGTGGACTGATCGCGACATGTTATCCCCATCTGCAATTAGACACATGGATTACTACAATCTATTAAAACAACAAACAATTAGTTTCAACAAAAGGCTCACCTTACCTCTTTAGCAATCAGCCTGCAATCCACCTCGTTGTAATCCTCTCTGATCTGAACAACAGTTGTTAATGTGGAAACTGCTGGGTTAATGCCAAATGAGATCCTCTCCTCAGGAACAAGTCTGAGAGGGAGAGAGTCATGATCTCGATCATGGCCTGGACACAAGCAGAGAGGTAAATACAGACCGGTGAAGTATATCAAGTCCAGCGAGTGAAGCTAAACAATGCACAATGGATGGATTCACATAATGGATCACAATAAACTGTCAAATTCTGTATATTAAGAAAAACTACTTGTGCAATTACATGCAACTGATGTAATAATTTAAAATAATCTACCATGATGTTTTTTTTGAATGAGAACTGTTATGACACTATTAAACTTGTACTTAATTGTAGGTTCACATGATGAAAACTCATGACAAAAGACAAAATCAGACTAAACCTAAAGTGCCCATTTAGGATGACTCACTAAAAGTGAACAAATTAGAGATGTGTGAAATTAGTGCAACGCTGACTCACTTGTGTTTCGCAAAGCCAGAAAATTGCCAAGGTATGCGGTGCCTTGTGTGTATATAGCACCCACTGCCTCAGAGCTCAAAGCCTCTTCGAAAAGGTAAGACGGACCCACTCGCCACACTACAGCAGCATATTCCTTCCAGAGAGGAGGTGTCCCCATTACTCCATATACATCAATCACAGCTGAGGGGTCCATGGAGACATGCTGACCAGGGAATGGCTGAATATACTTCATCTGACAGGAAATGGACACATGAATGAACACATGAATGCTACAGTAAGACTTTGAATCAGTGCAGCTCCTCTCAGCAGCATACCTTTCCTGTCCCCACTGCTTTGCCATTGAAGTAGGCCGAGGTCACACAGCTCTTCTTCAAGTCTTTGGCCATGACCACAGCCAGATGGTGCCACTGACCTGGGACCAGCATACTGGAGCAACGGAACCTCAGCGACGTAGGCAAAGATGTGGGACTGCTTACTTCAGCTTCCGGCTCCATCATATCTGTTGAAAAACATGGAGGATAATGGTCTCTGTAGTTTAAACACCTCACTGCAAAAACACTGATGTTTTTAACTAAAAATTAATTAAAATTCAAAACAAATTCTGCTAAGTTCACACCAAGAACAAACAGTACTCTCACCTAGATATGTTAATGCTTCCTCCTCTGTAGATATTACCAGACAGCCGTCATAGGCTGAGAAGGAGATGGACAAACAGATGTACTGTTGTTCAGTGCGGGACATGTGGCGAACCACAGACAGTAAGCGGATTGGGTGGGAATCGCAGGCTGAACTGAACCTGTTGATCTGGAACCAGCAGGTAAATGAAAGACCAGCTGTAGGTGGAAAACTTCTGCAGTCTGAAATATGAGAGGGAACTGATTAAACAGTTATTCAGAATCATGCACAAATCTGCAATAATAAAGTATGGGGACTTGCCTCCTCCAATTCCACCTGTTGAGACTGAATCAGCAGTCACGCCTTTCACTGTGGCCAGAGAGGGGAGGAAAAGACAGCTACAAAGCAAAATGTTACATTACAAGTATTTAGCAAATGGCTGATTTATTTATTTATTTTAATTATAAGGTAATTTTATGTGCAACACTTACAGCACAATATTTTATTAACATAATGATTTAAAATTCTTATCTCTTTTCACTACTGTATTCTCACTATTTTTCCTTTCTTATCACTTGATGAAATCTGATACTGCAGCAAAAAACAACAACAAAAAAAACAAACAAAACCCCATCTAATCATCTACTCTATTTAATATTGCAAGAGTAGTCAGAAGCTCAGTGAAGCAAGAACTCACCCATATCCACTCTCACTCATGTCAAACTCCACAAAAGCAGGTGAGCAAGAGAGTCTGTGTGGTTTAAAGGTCCGCGGTGAAGTCATGGACACGAGACTGAGGATCTGGTGGACAGGGATTGCTGAACCAATGGAGTTTGTAGACTGCAACAAACTGAAGCTGCGCTTCAATGTCTTTACCCCTGTATTGTGACCTGGTTTAGACAACAAGCAAAATCTAATGTGTTTCATGTATTAAAACCAAAGCTAAATCTCAAGAGGATGAAATGAAATATTTATTGATTTAAAAAAAAAAAAAAAAAAAAACAAAAAAAAACCTGACACATGTGTACCATTTGATACAGGTCCGTTGGTTTCTGGGTTACATTCTGACTGTATTTGCTTGGCTGTTTTGTCTCCCAAACACATGAGAGGATCCCCCAAACACAGGAATTTTCTGAGGAGGGAAAGGTTATATAGACAATATTGTGGGTTCAGTACAAAAAAGAAATACTTTGAATATAAACTCCAGTTTATGTGCATAACTGACCTGAAGTCTGAAGGAGTGATGCACTGGGAAGAGAGCTTCTCCAAAATGCGTGTAACAGGTAGATGTAGTGGGTGGTTAGGAGTGAGCAACATGCTCTGACAGTGGGCCAGGAGGATGGAGACCAGCCCACCCTCACACATAATCTGACGGTTTCGCTCAGATTTGACCATTGCCTGGATGTGGTGTGCAAGTGAGAGTTGGACTTCCATTGAGAGCTGTGAAAGAGGAAAATAAATTTCTCTAATGCCGGGCCTCTTTGAGGATTAAAAAGTATGGCACATTAGAGATTGTAAAATGTCAGGTATGGAAAGGTACCTGTGGGTCCTCGTGAGTAAAAACCGATGGAAGGAGAGTCATAATAACTCTGATTGCTCCTGGGTGAAGAATAACAGGATCACAACTGAACCTACTATAAACCAGGCAACATAAAAATAAAAAAAGAGATTTAAAAAAAAAAAAAAAAAGGGGGGGGGGAAAGGGTCAATACTTGACATCACAGACAATTAGTACATTTATGTGTACAATTTAGATGTGAATGCATAAATTTATATTAAGAAAAACCCTCCAAAATGAAATATCCACCTGTACTGAGACTCCGTGCAAACTGAGGGACTCCTGGGCACCATGTTTCTGGAACTTCCCTGTTTGTCCTCCATGGACTGTGAGCCTGATCCCAAGTGGGCAGGAGGAGATCCTGAATAAACTCCTTCATGTGCTGCTGTTCCATTTGATTTTCTTTTATTGTCATCACATCCATCCTCTCGCTCTGGTCCCAAATTTAACTTCTGAGGAGAGTATGTTCCTGTGGCAAACTGGTCGAGAAAGGACAGCAGCCTTATACATGTCTGAAGAGTGAGAGGCAGATTGGGCTGTGGTGTGGAGGGAGAGGCAGAAGCTACAGGGGATTCTGCCAAATCAACAAACTGGTAGAAGCTCTTTCCAGGAGCCTGGTTTTCTTCTCCAGTCCAGGGACAGGAGCACTTTTCACCAACCCACTTCTCTCTCCCAGAGCCTTCAGCATGGAAGCAGCCAAGCTGAAGTAGAGCCTCTGCCAGTTTTTCATAAAAGCCACCAGTCTCAAAATGATGGGCATTTGCAGTGTGAAGATGCACAACCACAGACAAAATGTGCAATGTGAGGAGGAGGTGGTCAACTAGTGGTTGATGCCCCAGTGACTTCCACACTTCTCCCTGCGGAGGGTTAGATAGGGCTCCTTCCATGTCCGTCACCAGAGACAACAGTCCAGTGAAGCCTCCTGCCCTCCTGAAGGCATCCCAACTGTTGGGGCTTTCCAAGACCTTCAACAAAGACTGAAATACCAAAGACAGAACTGAGACCATTTGAACAATCTGCATGTACACTAAAACACATTTTAGCTTAATAATACATTTACCCAGTAGATTCTGATCAAGCATTGACAGATAAAGCAATGTAATAGGCACTAAGCCTAAAATCTTGGCTTTTAAAAGATCTCCCCATTCAATTAAAACAGTGTCATAAAAAATAGATGAAACGTATAGATAAATCATAAATCATTTCTGGTAACTAGTTTTTGGAAGTGAACAAAATCCCATTAGCCTTTATCAAATTTAGAGAACTAATCCATCAGGTAGGTAATGTGTGAGACAGAACGCAGGGGGAAATGTGATTAACTGAAACTGGAGTAATCACAATGGCTCTCAACACTTGCTAGCCCAGGTCGCACCCAATCTGATTGCCACCTGCTATAACCATGTTAGCACAAAGAACAGACACACACATACACACATACCCACACTTCCAGAAAAAAAGCGTGCATGTGTGCACAAACAAGCACACGCGCTCACACACAAAGTACACATAATATCAGCAAGTAAGTGGTCTTCTTGCTGCCATCTATAAAAATGGACACATACAGTAGGTGTGTAACTTGGTTAAGTCTAATCAGATCTGTCCCATTCACTGATCTGATAGAGGTGGTAATCTTCTGAGTGCCACAGCACAAGGCTGCAGGTCTAATCAAATCGGTCCAGAGTTAACAGCTAAACGCATTTTAGCAAATCAATCTGCATTTGTCCATAATGGAATAAGAGTCCCACATGCTAAGAAAATAAATTCAGAAGCTTATTATGTTTTAAGTGTATTACTATTTGTTATGATGTGATATAGAGGCTACATGCACAGTTCAACTTAGATCACTGGATGTGTGTGTGTGTGTGAGGTTGTCTCTGATGGAGGGTCCATGTAAAGTACCTGCAAAAGGTCTTGCTTTAATCCAAGTTCCTGCTGTGTGGAGGAGCAGAGAGCTCCAATGGCTGTACTCATGAATTCCTCTGGGTTAATCTCAGCTAGCTGCTCCAAAATGCTCAAAGTGGACTCTCGATACTGATCAACATCCAAGAAGATCTTGATATAGGGAATCATACCAAGGTCTCGCACTGAAACTGGAATACATGTGCAAAACATTTAGCAAAAACAGTGTGCAGCTTCAAGACAAATGAAAGAAATAAATATTTATTATGCCTGGTACACAAGTGACTGGATATGGAAAGTATGACTGCATGTACCTGTGTTTTTGATTGAACGCAGAGTAAGGGCTGACACAACTTCAAGCATGCAAGTAGTGAGCAGTTTCTCGCCTTCCTCGATACATGGCAGCTGCTGAGAATCTAAAGAGAAGGTGTGAACCGCAGGGCACATAGTCAGGATGAAAGATGCACTTTTCAGGTTACATTTGCCTGCTAGACCGAAGGTACATGGCCAAATACAAAGCAGCATACGAGTTTCATTTCACAATGACACACTTTGTATTCTTAAGTACTCTTTCATGGCCAAGTGTTCTGTTCATTCCCAAGTTTTTTGTAACGGCAGGCATTATGTCACACAAGCACCCTTTGTCTGCACTTAGTACTTGTACAACTAATTATATGACAAGTTGAGGAAACTGAAACAATCATTTATACCCATTTTAGGACAAGAGACTACTCCAGCCTTCCTCAGGATTTTAGCTCTCCTGCGGAGTTCTCCAAGCAGCAGCTCCAGCAGACCCAAGTCAGTTAGCGCCTCGGAAAGCATTGCACTGTGCATAGTCATCCTTCAAAAACAGAGATTTTATTTAAAGAAATTAAAAGAGCAGTACACATCATTTTTAATATTTAAAGACAGACATTTAAATGATCTGAATAACCCACCTTTTTTGCTTTTAAAGACAACTGTTTTTTGGCTGCATTCTTTTTTTAAAGTAATTTCACTAACAAGACCAAAAACAATATATATATATTTTTTATTTTAGGATTAAAAAAATATATATATATATATAAACGAGCAAGCAGGAACGTACTGAAAAGATAAATATTTTAACAACTTGCACTGCTTACTTGTGAAAACTCTTAAGAGCCACCACTCCAAATTCTATCCCTGCCACCGCACCGGCCAGAGTCCCAGCCCAGCTCTGCTTCAACACATTCAACAGCGCACGCAAAGTCTCATGGGGGATGTAGTTCAATTTAAATATCACCTGTTTAAAATAAAAAATAAATAAATAAAAGATATTTAATCAGGCCCTGTATGCTTGTTGCATTGATGACAAAGGATGCATATGTATTTTACTGTCAATATCAGAAATCATACCATCTCTACAAGGGAAAAGAAGAGTTTCTGGACGGGAGCTGGTTTACGCCACACACAAGTAGCCAGCTGGGCCACTGACTGAACAGTCCACTCCAAGAGGAAGAAATTGGCTGGGTCTCTCTCCCATATTGTCTGTAAGGTTCGAAGAAGCTGGCAGGCAAGCAGAGAATCCTCAGAATGCATCAAGGAGGCCTGCAGCAAGTGGAAGGCACGAAGGTTCTTCACTGCCAAACCTGGAGACACGAGTATGGAAACTAAAATGTGTCCAAAGACTAGAACACTTCTCAAAATAAGATTTTTGCTTTTAGATCTGATCAGATTTGAGAAAATATGTTCTATATGAATGGGTAGGGAATGCACTCTTATACTACTTTATGACACAGAGTAATGTGAAACAATATCAGTTTGAGGTCAATTTAGCTAAAAGATGTTTTGAATTTAAAACCTGAATTATTCGTGCAAATTCCTGGCATCACAATGTGAATGTCATAGGAAAACAAAGACATAAACAACAGAGCACATGTTCAATCTCACAAACCTATTGAGTTATACAAGCAAAGATTTGATAGTGTCGCATGCATAAGTGCAAAAGAAAAGTAGCATGATCTACCTTGATAGAGTTTGTTTACTGTACTGTCAAAATATTAAGAGGAGGCCTTACATTTAGGTGCCAAAACACACTTGTGTTTGTCATGAATAAATAAAAGGCTGGTTAGTAATAGGATTCATTTTCTCGATTACACAAAATTGCATCAAAACCAAATAAGGTCAGCATAAAACAGTCCCTGGTCCCTCTGCTGGAAACAGATCTACTCCTTGATGTGATAGATGGGTGTTGAGTGCGTGTCTGTGTGTACGCTGGGATGATATGTATGTGTTTGTTATGGACACTCTATTTATGAGTGTTGATAGAGATGTGTGTGCATCCATGATAGATGACTGGTTGCTGTAGGCCAGTGGTGAATGGATGTGGGGCATCCTAACAGAGTTAGAGGGGAAGCCTCCACTTCATCATCCCAGACATAATCACCTCAGCTTCCTGTTAACCCGAGGGGCGTTGTGTGCTGCAGTGGGGGTAGCTGTATGGGGAGTCAGGATGTGTGGGAAATCATAGGAAGTGGGTAGTGTAGTTTGGGTGGGTTATATAAAGGCAAAAGTGCAAAGGAGGGATGACCTGTGTGGTTCTTCTGGGAGGGAAATCTGATTCTGTCTTTGCTGAGCCATGCAACTGATATTAATTAGATGGTTTGGAATATGAAGCATCTCTTCCAAATACAGAGTTTATCCTCAAGGTACAATCAGCTCTTAAGTGATAATTAGTGACAGGTGTCCTGAGAATAACAATAGAGAGCTTATTATGAAGGCTTGGCCTACCTTTCGTGAGTGGAGGGTCAAATTTAAAGCCTGAAGGTTGGGGGTTGGTGACACAAAGAGCCACTTTCAGTTCAGTTTTTCCAAGAAGAGTGAAAGACCCAATGAGAGCCAGTAACTCCTCCACAGGCTGAAACTGCTCTAAGGACACGCCCTCCTCACAGCTAATGATTTTATAACAATAGGAGACAACAAAGATAAGAAATGATGAGTAGAAATAAATATTTAAAGATAAGCTCTTTACTAAAGATAAATAAAGCTTCCTCTGTGCTGGCCAACCAAATTGATTTTATATGAAACATTTCATTACTTGAAGTGGTTGTATCCTAATAAATTCCACTTAACTTTCACTAATGTGCATCTCCTTGCTTACAAAGACCAACAAAACAACAATACAATTCTTTTAACATATTTAATTGTCTTTAGATAAGTATGTCTGCTTAATATGTTTTTAATTGAGTATCATTAACTTCAGCTTCTGTTTCATTGCTTTTTGTGTCAGCGACCTTTATTCTCACCGTTTCAGGATATTCTCGAGGGCCTTGTAACCATTGTTTGTGTCAAACTCGATGAACAGGGCTGGACTGAGGTGATAGGTGTCTCTAATGAAGCTAAACACAGCCACAGCCACCTCAGCTAGCAGTGATCCTGAGACATCACCAGTGATGTGCAAGAGGTTCTGGATGCAGATGCGAACACAGTTCTTGCCTAATAAGAAAAGCAGTGTTCTTGGTTAGCGAATTGACAACAACATCCATTTGCATAAAAGTTTACAGTTGAATCAAACAATTTTTTTCAACCATACATCTTTATAGCAGTCTTGAATAGTGACTTAATAAAATGTTTTTCTTAGTGCAAAGTTCCACAAACTGCAGTAGAATGTTAATTCCACAGCAAAGTGGCACAGAGTCAATTGACCAAAATACCACATGGAAAAGTGTTGATAGCATCTTGGTATCCAAAATAAATTGAGTAAACCCATGTGCACTAGAACATTCGAATGAATTATTTGTGCTTATTAAGGCTTCATGTGACTTTCAGTACAACTCTGTTGAGATGTTAGATCATGTTTCTTGCTATAATTAATTCATTACTGCACAAATCACTTCCCACTCATGCTACTATGTATCCTGTTTTGACACAATATTTAAGAGTGCAATGAGGCCTATTACAAGTAAGAAGCAAATCAGTAAGAAGACTATACTTGCTACAAAAATGTTAATTACTGCAAATATTTGTGTTTTATCTTACCTAGTAAACTGGGGACAGTGTTGCTTGTTGCTACAGCAGAGACTGCTTTGAGGATGCGGGAGGCTTGATACCTCCAGGTGGCACTGGTCTGATCCCATAATGACGTGAGACCAATAATAAGACACTGCAGTTCCTGAGTCTCTACCAGTATCTCCACGTTGACTGGCAGCCTACACAGCTGAAGAATAACCTAAAAGAGAAAGACGAGAGAAGTATGGTTTGTCAAAAATTGGGGAAAGAAGAAAATGTGAGTTTGCACAACAGAAAACCAAAAATCACAGAAACAAAAATAACCCATTGCCATCTAAAGGGAGAAGTCAGTTGTTACTAACCTGTGTTAATGTTTCCTGAAAGGTTTCTTCTATTTTGATGCTCTCCTTTTTAGATGGAAGGCACACTAGAAGGTACAGACATTTCATCAAAGCACCAGGGAGTTCTTGATTTATACATGACAGTATATCCTGAAAACAAACACATAATTAATTCACCTGATCAACTAAAAATATGGAGTAGCAACCCGACTGAAACTTTACTATGCTTTAAAACTGTTAATGACTCACTGAGCTGTCAGCTGTAAGCAGCAAGAGAGACTTTAACAGCAGCCATCCTAAACTTTCTTCCATTTCATGATTTTTGTCATTATCTGGCCTCTTGAAGAACTGCACCACCTTTTCACGGGCCTCCTCTGAGAGATTAAAAACAAACAAATTAAACAGATTTATTGTGACAATCTGAAGGCATTAATGCAACTCAAAAACAGTTAAATACGGCGGTTTTGCTCAATTTAGTTCTTTACCATGTGCTTAGCTGGCATAATTATAAATCCAAATTAACAAACAGATTTTTTTTAAGTTAGAAGTGTTTCAGTAAAGTATAACTAAATTGAATTTATTTAATACACAACAGTTTCTAGTAAACTCATTTAAAATGAAATGAAGGTTAAACTTGAGAAGAGGTAAATCACTAATAAGCTACTACAGGGACCATGCTGGCCTTTTTCTAAATTAAATCACGTGTCAAAAAGAAGAAGCATTTACTTCCTCAAATAACTTTCTCTTTCTTATCTAAAGAAATATACAGTTTCATAAACAACGGGCAACAGTTGGAACAGAGAGTAAGACGGGAGAGAGACAGAGAAATAGAAATATAAAACCAGAAAAGTGGTAACCTCTTTCTGTGTTTTCATAATTTTTTAGAACAGTCTGCATTACACTGTACTGTATGCTTTTGATTTTCAATATGCATCCCATTTACCAAGTGGCCAAAATAACTGACTGAAAAAAACAGCGACACCCAGAAATAGCAGAAGTAGGTGGAGGAAAGTCCCAAAGTCTTAATTTACTGTGCTATATTTACTGTAAGAAGCAGTACCTGCAGGTCTGTCTGCCAGTCTCTTGTGGACAATGCTGATGACAGTGTCAGCGGTGAGAGCTGCGAGCTCCTTGATGTCCAAACCTTCAAATCGGCCACCATCTTCACAGGCCTGGAATCGAAGAGGATAGAAACCATCACATGTATTTTGACTTATGTCGCCATGAAGCCAGGTCTCTCTTGGAAATTAGATTTTTAATCTCAGTGAGATGTTTTACCTGGATAAATAAAAGACTAATAAAAGAAGAAGAAGAAGAAGACGACGAAGAAGAAGCTGATTTTTGTAAATGTAGCCATGTACTAAGTTACATGTTGTGCACACCATTTCCCTCTCTATACAACAAAATACAGTCCCAATACCTCTCTGAAAACCTTTAAGTAAAAACTGAGAACAGAAATATTTATTTGGATTTGATGTACTATCAACATGTTTGATGTAACTAATTTAATTAATAAGAGTTCTCTCTGCGAATTACTTTGAAACTGAGTGTAAGAGTAAGTTAAAATGCAACCGATTTTTGCCTCTCAGTAGCCAATCTCGTCAGCTTGACATTAAGATAACTAATATTTTACTTAAGTACTTGGCATTAAGTTAAGTAAAATATTACATTTAGACCGCTGTTTTATACTATAAATAATGAAAGGTACCACACACTATACAGTCTTCAGTTCCATGAGAAAATATCAGATTTTACTTAGTTTGCTAAAGATGGACTTATGAGGTTGTGAGGTTTTCACATACAACCACACACAGCCATCAGGTTCCGTGTGGTTGTATGGAGACTAATTATGTCTGCATTTGTAAGAGCACAGTGGTGAAACAGTGCATGCAAGTGTTACAAAAAACAGTAAGGGTTCCTCATAACTGGGATGCATCGAGAGAGGAAAAAACAGAAAAACCTCTTTCACCAGTTAATCAAAGTAAGGCATGAAGCCACCAATTTAAAGGAGTTTTTGTTTTTTTATTATTATCTAAAGATACAGGAACAACATACACAATAGTTCTGGAACCACTCAGTGATAAGATCACCTAAGGTTGAAACATCTGACTGTCATCTAATGTTGCTTTAAGTCTTCATTCCTGTGGTTTGAAGCATTTCCAGATGCCACACTGTCTCCAGCAATCTACTTACCCATTTCAAAGTTGATTATAAATTTGAACTTAGGCCCCACTGCAAACTGGAATGACATAATCTAATAAAGGCTCTCAAGAAGAAAATTTGTTCTGTGTTATACAATATTCAGAAATACATAACATGCTTGGTAGACTACTGAGGTGCAAGACATAATTCTGAAAACAATAAACAGAAGAACAATCCGTGGCAAGTATGCACTTATTTGCTTATAGTGGTCTATACCTGTATGTATAGAGGCAGGACTTTCCGCAGATGGTCCTTTCTTTGCTCCAGAGTAACAGCTCTGTGGTCAGGGGTACAGGCTGTTTGAATTCTCAGCTCCTGCAGTTGTTCTTTGAGCACTTGTGTGAGTTGAGGGTTGCTACAAGAGCCCTCCACTTTCTCTGACTTCAACTCCACAGAGACTGTTAACTCTCCCGAAGCACTCAGCTCTCCAGTTTCCTTATTGATCCTCTCCCCTCTAAAGGTTTGCTCCTGGAGGGGGTAAGAAAAAAAAATATATATGACAGTTCCATCTTTTTTCTTTTTAGATACAGCAAGGTTATATAATCTTCACAATATTATCTAATCACATTTTCTTCACTTGTGTCACTCAGTTTAATTTGTCCCAAGCTAAACCTTCTGCCGTCAACCCTGGTCACACTGTCTCAATTCAGAAATAGGCAGAAGGACAAACCACTGGCAGTCATGTGCCATTCTCATTTACTGATTACCATCTTTATGAAGGGTCTGCATTTTACAAAGGATGTCCAACTTTCAGTACTTTGAGAGCTACTGTGTGATACTTTTCACGCTTCACACGCACCATTGCTTTGTCAAAAAAATAAGACTGATCTTTTGCTAAGAATAGGCCGGTAGTGTAGTGTTAAATGACCAGCACCAGTTATCGCTCGTGTGAAAATGACACAATAAGCACTCCTAAGTCAATTCAATACAACTGCACTTCCAAAATCAAAAGCTTGTTATCCTTATAATAGGACAACATTGTTGGGAGTAAGTGACTCTGAATAAGCCCTTTATTTAAATACTGCGAGGCAATGTGTTTCACTTCTGCTTAACAGCATATCAGGAGGTGAGGAGTTTTACTGCTAAACATTCATGCCATTGTACTGCATGGCAATTGTAGCCAGAGTGTCGTTTCCATATTATAGTCGCTCTATTTCGACTACTTTCCATTTTGAATCACGTACTCATAACGAACAATGGTGGTAAGAATCAGAGGGCTTAACTTAAAGCCAACACATTTTTCATATTTCCCACAAAATTCATGAATACTTAGATGCAACAGATCATTCTTTACCTGAGTTTGTGTAAGAGCCATCTGGGGTTTTCCTGGCACTAAGATGATGTTGTCATCTGTGCTGTGTTATTCCAACTACTTGAGTGGTCTGTTTCTGTTCCCATGTCAGGAGGAATGGACAAGAAGAAACCTGCTAAGACATGACTAGTGCATACATTGCAGCCCCCTTTGTAAAAGTACCCGCCTCTTACTAATCTCCACCAAGTAGACTGAACTTTGAGCAACTCAAATCAGCTGGTGCGAGTCATGTGCTTTCCCACTTCCTTAGAGAAGCAGAAGTGAAATAACAGTTGTTTAGCTGGCTAGATGAGGCCCTCCCACTGCAGCTCAAAGAAACGTCCCTTTTCTTTTTATAGACCGGTCTTGTAAGGTTATTGTGATATTTAATCACAGTGGCATGGCCCATGACTCACCAACAAAAGCCACAAACCTGGCTTTTAGTCACGAATTGGCGTGAAGGAATTGACTTGCTGGTGAAACAATTGGAAACAAAGTGCTTTTTGTTTGTTTGCTGGTAATAAATAGAATGGCTGGACTGTTTGTGTTTAGGAAGGACTTTTCAAAACCAACCTATGAGAAGAGCAACCCATGCAAGTTGACAGTTGATGTATTTATATGCTAAAGTAGTATTTTAAATACAGAAACTAGCCTTTAGCAACGTTGCAGAACACACCACAATTCGTGAATGTGAATTAAAGCCAATAACCACAGCAGAAACTCTGCACACAGACGTGTGCGGCACTTGTGAAGTGTTTAGCTAAATGACTAAACGGCGCCATCTTGTGGGTATTGACGATACAGAAACGTGTCATCAACAGCAGTTGGGAGTAAAAGAAAAGGCTCAAAATTACACAGACTTTCAAGCTTGATAAGTTAAGTGAACCGGTGTTTTTCAGTAAAGAGAGCAGAGACGCTGATGTAGCAAAGAAAATGGCTTAGCAATGTCCTTCCGCATAGCTCAGTATTAGTACTGAGATTAAGTATCACAAGTGAAAATGCCTGCACTTAAAGAGGGTTCCAGAATTAGCGAATGCAAATTAAAGAGTAAAGATAACAGTGTGGCTATGGAAATCACACATACGTTTTCACACATATGAGTCAGCTCCCCAGTCAAAGTTGCCCTCTCTTTTGTAGGGTCAAGCT
This sequence comes from Maylandia zebra, assembly GCF_041146795.1. NCBI lineage: Eukaryota > Metazoa > Chordata > Actinopteri > Cichliformes > Cichlidae > Maylandia > Maylandia zebra. Next base: position 19,384,700 of record NC_135179.1, on the reverse strand, counting down.
GTCATATAGTAACCACTTTCAAAACGAGAAGTGTTAACCAACCTTTGTAAGCTGACGACATGTGTAACTGACGAGCTCCTTCTGAAGTTAAAAAGCTGGACTCTTATTTTAGCCTCCGACTCCAACAAGCTCACCTCCTGAGCACTATAGGTTAAACCATGCTATTCTTACATAATCTTACACGACTAAATGCAAGGGGCAAGTAATAAAAAAGGCATGCTCTCTTTTCCTTCAGTATATGCCTTACACTTCCATTAAATGACCGTGGTGTTTGCATTTCTTTTACACTATTCTGGTAAGTTCCCCAGGCCACTTTCAGTTTACTAGAGGTGGGCGGGGCCATCCAAATATCGACAATATCGATACCAACACTGGCATTGCGATCGGATCAATATGTTGTTTCTATCCTCTAAGTCAGGTACTCTGGCATACAGGGCATTTTCCCGATGCACTTTTCGGCCGATGGGCCGGCCTGAAGAGCGACCCAGTGGATACAAGCACTTACAGCCCATTCCCTCCTCTACCTTTGCTGCACGCTCATGCAGCTTGTAGAAAAGGTTCAGTGTGGAAGAAGTGGGTAAAAGATGGAAAGCTGAGATAAAACAATGAAAAGAAAAGAAAAAGAAATGCAGCCCAATGTGTCAAATTAACCAACATGTTAACTATCTGGGCTGCTGCACCATGAACAGTAGTACCAGCAACAACTGATCCTGATGCACCATCTGTGGAGAAGTGAGGAAGAGATGGAGAAAGACTAAATTAACACAAGAAAATAGATGAAGGGAGATAATTAGGAAGGGGGGTATTCAAAGAGTCAGGAAAAATGAATGGCTACTTTGACTGTTATTTTTATTTATTTTTTAAGAAATCGTGAAATAGGATCATCTATGTTTTATTTTCAAAACGACATTCTGCTTCCCCCACATAAGCTGTTATTATGTTTTTAAAGTATTGGTACTGGTATTAGTAATAGTTGGTATCGCGGCACAGCACAGCGCTACTGCTTACTTTGGAGGCGTCATGGTATTTATAGCGACCACGTGCTTTGGGCAAAGCGCGGCCACGTGACACCTTGCAACCAATGCGGTGTCCAGGGCGTGGATTGCCTCAATCAGTTTGACACAATGAAAGATGTCGGTTGCTTTGTAGCGATACATGAGATCCCTTCTCACTTTACCTTATGATGTTGTAGCGCCGCTTCCCAGGAGTTGATTTTGCTTCCTTTGCAGTTTCTGTCGGTGGTAACACTAGAAGGTGGCCTCCGTGTACCCATCATAATGCATCCGATGCCCGTGTCCTCCGTCAGCGGTGGGGACATATTTGATTGTATACAGAGAGGAAATATTGAAGAGTGTATACACTTCGTTCAGAGTAACCGATCTATACTCAAGCAAAAAGGTAAGCTAGGAAGAGATACAGTGCAAACTTCAGATCTGGCTTTTTTAAAAGGTCATTATTCAACCTTATCGCGACGGGATTTCTCAATTTCCTCATTTTATTGCGAGAAAACTGCTGAAACATTAGTTAGAAAGAGAACGTTTATACCCACTTTATGCTGTTTGCCATGCCTGGCTTTAGAACTTTGGAATAATGTGCAAATGTGTTTGGGAGTTAACTATAGTTTTACCGGATGTTATTGTATATTTGATCATTTTCTGGTCTCTCTTGGTTTGATTTTGCCACAATGCCAAAAAGAAACCTAACTCTGCTGCAGCTCTTCTGTGAGATGGTCTGGCACAGATCCTGTGATGAAGAGATGGACAGATCCAGTGACAACACAGCACAAAGTCACATTGTGCTGAACTACTCCAACCCCCAAACTTGAGAGGGCTTTCAGCGTCAACAGGCTGACAGTTGATGCATTTATGCCAGTCTCATATTGTTAGTCAAAGTCAGAGTTGAAGGTCAGTGTCATCAAGCTTGATTGTGTAATGTAAATGCGTTTCTCATCATTCAGGTTGGGGTGGCTTTACCCCACTCCACTATGCTGCTCTGCATGGTAACCGAGCCTTGGTCGACCTTTTCCTTAGTGCAGGAGCTGGTCCTAACCTGACATGTGATGCAGGACAGACAGCTTTTCATTTTGCCTGCAGGTGAGCAGCAGCTGCATATTTAGTTAAAGCCTGGATTTTCAAGGTGAGAGCTTGATTTGAGCTTGTGCACTTTGTACTACTATCAGGCAAGGGAACATCTACATCATACATCAAATGATGCAGTATGGGGCCGATTTACGTCTCATAGACCTACAGGGAAAAACATCACTGCACCATGCGGTCACTGGGGGGAGCATGTAAGTGGATGAAACATTGTATCACAAACTTAGTCGTTTTTGCCATGGGCTACTACACAGTTATATATACAGTGCTATGCAAAAGCCCTGAACCACTCCTAATTTCTTTATATTTTGCTATAAGAATGGGAAATAGGTGCAGTGATCTATTGATACATGTATAAACATAAATAGAAATAGAAATACAGTATATAAGGTTGACATAGAGGATATACAGTTCTAATAAGTTTCAAAGTCATTAATATCTCCTTTATTCTTCAACACAGCCTGAACTGAATTTCTTTAAGATGACTTCAGGAATTGTTCTTCAGGCTTCTTGAAGGACATTCAAAGCTCTTCCTTAAATCTTGTCTGCCTTTGCTCCCATTTTCTGTCAAAATAATTCCACACCGCTTTAATAAGAAGGTCCGGGCTTTGGTGAACCCAGTCCACTGATAGTCTTTTACTATATGTGTTTCTATCCAGGTATGCTTTTACTGCACTGGCAGGGTGTTTGGGATCATTGTCACAATGACAAAAGAAGCTGTTGACAGTCAGTTACTGTCCAGATGGTATTGCATGGTGGATGAAAATCCTACCGTACTTTTCTGCATTCATAATTTTTTACACGATTCCCAGCACCACTGGCTGAAATGCAGTCCCATGCCATGAAAGAGCCTCTGCCAGTTTTACAGATGGCTGTAGACACTCACTGTATGTATACTGATTTGAACATAAATAGATAGAACCAACATTTCCAAATTTGCATTGATCACTCCAAAAAAAACCCAAAAAACTATTGGACTGATTTTTAGTCCAGGTCAGCGTTAAGGGGGTTAACAGACAGAACATTCCTGTATGTCCTGAACAGAAAATGAGTGCAAAAGCAGCCAAAATTCAATTAAAACAAAAACAAAAACCCTCCAGAAAGCCTGGAGAACTATTGCTCAAGACATTTATAAAAATGAGAAGAAAGTCTGGCTTCTTGGAAGGAAAGTATAAAGAAATGTGGGGTGACTTTTGCAAAGTACTGTATTATGCATGCACTAACTGTTAGTTGTTTTTCCCAGCATTGCAGTGCACTATTTGTGGGAGACAGGAATGTTTAGATTCACAGACACAGACATGTACCAGGTGACTCCCCTTCACCTGGCTGCATCCACAGGAAACACAGAAGTTATTCGGTATTTGCTCAAGGACCAGGTATGATACAGTTTTCACTGTCTGCCTCTTTCACCCTCTTTAGTTGTGCAACAGTATTATTACACAGTAATACACAAGATAATGCCCAATCTAAAAGTTTTAATAACAATGTTGAGTCAAATATATATTGTGTAAAAGCTGCCGGGATGACGAACGTCATCATACAAAAATGTACTGTGACTTTATGCTTTAGTCAACTTTTGATCTTTGTGCTTCTTTAACCCAAACATTTAGAGTATGGATTATTAATAATGTAAATAGTGTGACTGGTTGTCTCTCACTCTGTGTGTTGCATGTAGCACACAGAGTATATATTTGCATGATGAATGCATGGTTTCAACTTGCATTTTGGGGATGGAGCATTGAAGTGTAGTCACTGACTGTTTTCAAGAGCCTGAGCAGTGATTTCCACCAATGCCTGTACCTGTTTTAATGCGTCTGAAAATAATAGGCATTCTGTTGGTGTTTTTATCTTTTTCACTTTTTTTGCAAATATTTGTTTTTTCTTCTTTTTACTTTTCCACTTTTAAACTGTTTAAAATGTAAACTAAGGCTTAAATTATGTACATTTTCTGGGATTTGCAAATATGTTTCAGAGGTGTGCTGTGGATGCAGTTGACCAGCAGGGTGTGACAGCGCTTCACGTCGCAGCAGAGAGGGGTGGAGTGGAAGTGTGCTGGATACTACTGCAGAGAACAGGGTGCGGGATGCTCCATCAGAAGAATCATAGCGGCCTGACACCACTGGAGCTCAGCAAACAGGGCAAAACATTTAGGTGAATCTGCTGCTTCCAGAAATATGTGACACCCCCCTCATAAAACTAGAAGGATGCTGCATTTCATTCTAGCATCCTTTGGTACCTATGAAATATCCAGTATGTTTGCTTTTCCTGATTCGATCTTTCTCTTGGGATTATGATGCTGATTATTACTCTGCTGTATTTTTTCTCTAGACATCAGCAACTCACCAAACTACTGAGTCGGTACATTAATGAGCCAATACACCACAAGCCCAGAGAGTCTCATGGTACATTTGGATCTGTATATGAGCTCTATTCATTTATTTTACAATAAAAACACAAAGATAATAATTGCAAAACAGTTCATGTTACAACTCTGAAATTGGATTTTTTTTTTTTAGATGTTTTATGCTGAATGTGATCTTATAAACAGGTAAAAGGGTGTTTTGTGTTCTTCTTTCTTAACAGTTTTATACTACTGGACACTGTTTTTTCCATCGCTGAGTGGAGCTGCCATCCTGCTGATTGCAGCCATGTTGGGAGGCTATGGGGGTTTAATCTGTGGTTTGCTCTTCCCATGGCTTGCCAGAAGCATTTTCACACAATACCACCGCATGACCACATACCAAAGGTTTGGCAAAAATTGCAGTGCATGTAAATAATCATCCTTTACTGCTATTATATCACATAGCATATGTCTTCTTTCTAGGTTACCTAACCCGATCTACTTGGGAACCCTCATTGCTGGTTTGATCCATTCTCTGCTCTGCTTCTATGGAAAAATGATGCCTAATATCCTTTTGAAAAGCTAGCATATACTAGGTCTTTTGCTCATACATATTTCTTGATAATTCAGCTTTTCACACACCTACGTTAGCTGAGCTGTGAGTCTTGGAGGAGTTCAGCACAATTGTTCAACTGCATGGATGAACACATCAGAATCATACACTATTTATGACAAAACAGAATGCCACTGTATGATGAAGTGACTACATTTTATATTCAAATAGTCACATATGGAGATATGTAGGATAGAGGGGACCTTTGTTTAATCTAATCTTGGAGAGAGTGAGGACAATAGTGAGCAAGGCATTGTTGAGGTGTGTGGTAGGAGTGACAGATGGGTTGAAGATGGAGGTGGGATTACATCAGGGATCAGCTTTGAGCCCCTTCTCCTTTGCACTGGTGATGAACAGGTTGACAGATAAGGTCAGGCAGCAGTCTCCGTGGACGACGATGTTTGCAGACGATATTGTGATTGTGAGTCTGGAGTCTGAAGAGCTGTGGATGTGCTCTGGAGAGAAGAGGAATGGAAGTAATTAGAAGCAAGACAGAATACATGTGTGAATGAGAGGGAGGCAGGTGTAACAGTGAAGATGCGAGGAGTAGAGGTAGTGAAAGTTTAAGTACCTGGGGGTCAACCATCCAAAGCATTGGGTGTAATCAAAGTGAACAGGGTTATTTGTGACAGATGGAGTCATAGGGAAGGTTTACAAGATGGTAGTGAGACCTGCTGTGATGTATTATTTGTGGATGGTGGCGCTGACAAAAATACAGGTGGGGGAGATGAAGATGCTAAGAGTTTGGTGCAAGTGACCAGGAGGGACAGGGTTAGAAAAGAGTATGAGCAGTTTGGAGACAAAGTTAGAGATACAAGGCTGAGATGGAGGGATAGTGGATACACTGGGTGAAGGATGCTAAATATGGGCAGCGAGGAAGACCATGGGAGAGATTCACAGATGGAGCGAAGAAGGACATGCAGAGGGTTGAAGGAAAAGAGGATAGGGATATGGTGATATGGAGGCAGGTGTGGCGAAGAAGAAGTCAAAACTCAACTTCACTGCAACATTATAAACCACTCGAAAACAAAAAAAAATGGTGTAACTCAGGAAAGGGAAAAGATGAAAATTTAACCATATTTACCATTTTGAATTGGTTACACTAATCTTTGGTTACTGACTGTTACATTTTTCACATTTTCATATATATACATTTTACAATTTTATATGAATTCCAGCAAACACTGATGTAAACTGCAGCTAGTTTATTTGGTATTCTACCGAGTCTGTTTAAATGTATGTAAAGTGTGCTATTAAAATTTTTATCCTTAATGTTGTGAATGTGTGTGGCCAACCAGTAGTTTAACCCAGGTGTCGATGGTCCACTTTTCCATACTCCTTGGGTTATTCTGTAAGGTTCTGACACAAGACCCTGGGACACTAGACAGAGCAGAATCAGATCCTCAGTTCTCTTGTATCGCTGATCTGGTGGAGAAGAACCAGAGCCCACAAAGGTTCTGTCCATACTGTGAGGTGAGACATTCATATGGGCATGTTGGTAACTTGTTTTACATGCCACACTTTATATTGTATGTAGTTATTTTTCTAATTATCACTCTTTCTGTTTAGATCTTGAAATTTATGCATAGCCTTTCTGTTAATTGTAACTCCCCTCACATTAGAAAAGGTCTTCACGCACGTGTGTTAAGACCACAGATATCAGAGCTGCCAGGTAATATATGCAGTGATTTGGTAGGTGGGGGAACCCTAAGATCTGATGTTGCAGTGAGGTGAGAGGAAAAGAATCACTTGGTAATAAGTCACATAATGACTTGATTTGTGAGATCTGATATATTTTTCTTTGTCTACAGGCTGTGACATGTACTGCTACTCAAGTATTCACTGTTTCCTGTGGATTTAGCAAAAAGAAAAAATTGAACAAGATACATTAGCACATAGATTCCAGATTCAGACAGCCTAAAGCTAGTATAAAAGGTAGAATTTAGTAAGTGAATTTAATCAGCATCATCACCATCTGCTCTGGATGTTTCCTTACAACAGCATAAATTGATGTAAACTTCACCACAGTACTGAAGCTATCTAGTTTAGAAAGACTAAACTGACTAGTAGTAGTAGTATTAGTATACTTCAGTTTTTTTGCCTATTTTCGTCTGCTCCCTTTTTAACAAATATCACCACAGCAGGTAGCTCCACATGTTTGATTTCTATGCCAGATGCTCTTCTTGATGGAATCAAAAATGGCTTTGTGTCTCCTCCCGGGATCAAGCCGCGGATGTTTTGCTTGTTAGGCAAATCTGTAACCACAGCTCTATTGAGCCCCTCAGTAACACATCATGTAAAGAGCCAATATCTGATTAAAAACTATTAAATGAAATAGAACTTTATATGCAAGATTTAAATTTCCAGATTATAAAATTTAGCTCGCTGAATCAAAGTTCTTGCTTTGAAATTAATCTGTCATCTTCATTCTCATCCTTCTTCCGTACAGCTTGTGTCACACATATACATTTTTTTTCTGGGATGAAAAATGTAAATTAGTTGAATATTACCAAGCAGACACATTTTTTTGAGTGGCCTTATGTGGGTCATTAGAAAGAATGCAGGTTTAAAGCCCTGTCCATTTTTTTTGGTAAAGTCTATACATAAAAATGCATTACTTCTTTCTAATATTTTGATGACCTTCTCCTGTCTTCATCACAGCTCTTTCAGCCTGACTACACTAAACACTGCAAGCTGTGTGAAATGTGCATTAAAGACTACGACCATCACTGCCTTTTCCTCAACCGGTGCATTGGCCGAGGTAACCACCGCCTGTTCCTGGTCTTCATCCTCTCCATGGTGGCTGCCCACCTTCTTTTTGTTGCCACGGGAATAAGTTACCTGTACAGCAAGATGCCTGGAGGCAGCCACAGCTTCTCATTGTGGCTCACATTGTTAGGTGAGGATTTCTGGGTTGTTGTAATGATGATCATGAATGGACTGACACTCATCTGGGAGGTGTGGCTTCTAACTGAGCAGTTTGATGCTGTCGCCACTGGAACAACCACCTACTTTAAACAATGCGAAAGCGCCGCACGACAGCGGTCACTAGCACAGCGCTGGGTGATAGTGCTGTCATTTCTGATGGAGGGTCTGAGACGGGTGGGCAGCAGACAAGCCAGAGAGGACAAAACTGCCATAGACATTTAAAACTGTCACTCTGACCTTTGTGCAGCTTATTTGAAAACATTTCCAGTATTGCTCAAGTACAAATACTCACTCTTAGTTCCTCTGTGTAAGGTGGTTTGTGATAATGTCCTTTTTAGATTCAGTAACTTTAATGCCATATCTGGTACTTGATTTTAGTATATCTAATATATTTTGATATTAAATAGGCTATAGAGTAGATTTGCCAGGACAATAGTTCACAAAGTGACTTGCAGGGTATCTACCACAAATGTAGACATTCGCCTAGTTTTTAGAGACCTCACTGAAAACTCATACTTTAAGAAACAGTGTTTTTATTTTCTCGTTGTTTTATATTGTTTGTGTAAAGTACTCAATATTTTTGACACTGTGTTTTAGCAGCGAGCGTCTACATGAAAGCCTGTGTTTATACTCGTTTTTGTATCCCAGTAATCATTTTTAAATGTCATTCTTTATTGCTGCTCTAAATAAACTTTTGTAAAACTGTAAAACATACAACTGATCAAAGTTTACTGTGTTTTCATAAAATTAGCAAGTCCAGTGATTAGCTGGAGATAATGGTTAACAACAGACGACCCAAAAGACTTTCTTCCCAACCTAATGTCGTTACCTCTCTAACCTGCTCCAAGTCATTTGTGCCATGACACTTCCTCTGCTCTCATTAATGGGATATGCTTTTTTCATGCCTTCAATTACACACACTCATTTCCTATGTGTCCCTCAGGACTGTATTTCTAGATTATAGATGATATTCCACACACCCCAGAGGCTGGTGTGTCTGGTCTGTGTGAGTGGCCATGTCGTGTGACATAATTCAGTGTCTGCTGTACTGCCGCTTGTACATATGGAGTGATCAAGTTGATCACATAAAGGCTTTTTAACCTTCTGTATTCTCTTGTCTTGATTTCATCTCCAGCTGGTTGCCACTTGATATCCCGATTTATTTTATTTATACTGACGATGTTTTTATGCTGTAAGAAAATATGTTTCACACAATTTTCTGACCTGACATCACCCCCTTGATTTACATATTGGAAAACCATTTACAGCGCTTTATTTTGCTGTCTTGTTAGTGATACGAGCAGTACAGTGATGCCATTTAAAGGAGAAACTAATATTATTTTTGTACACAAGTCAGCAGTTTTCACTTCTTCATCGGGCCAGCTCACTTCCTGAGTGAGAGACAGACTAAAAATGAGGACAAGGACAGTGGGAGAACCCCACAGCTGTGTGTTATTTCCCTATAAAGCAGTACCTATCACTGCAGATGCCTCAGACAGTGTGACTTTTTTTTTTTCCGCTGCACGGAGAGTCTGGCTCCAGAGAGAGAGAGTCGTCCGGTCTATCCATCCAAGACGACATGGCAAGTAATGCTCGCATGACAGTCTCTATTTCCTTCCCTCTATCACCGTCTGTTCACATCAGCATTCCTGAGAGACAAGTCAGAGGCGTTACTGATAGCAACTATAGTGGTCCCTTTTCTGTGAGCATGTGAATGTCATTTGATTTGTTTCTTGGAGATTGGCTATTAAGCAGAGGACTGAGACTTCAGTATTGTCATTGTTTAGAGCCTGAATGTGCTTGCTTGCTTGTGTTATGGCTCTAGAGATGGCCCCGGTGGAGAAGGATACCTACGGTGCACACAAGTTCAATGCCATGAATCCTAACAGGACTCCATATATCAGTGACAAAGCAAAGGAACTAGCAGGTAAAGCTCAGTTTTTAACTTGTTTTGTGTTGAATGTCACCATATAATACAAGCTGATTATTTATTTTAAGCTTAACTTCATCTGAGCTCTCAAATGAAGTTAAGTAGTAATTTTGTTTTGTCTTTTTCATCAGTGTTTCTGTATCCATCTGTGTGATCCTTGTACTGCCTGTGAGAGTTTAAGCTGTTTCTATGGCCAAAGTTATGTTATTACAAATGCTTCTCCTTCATAAAGTCCTAACGTTTGGTGTCATTTGTAAATAACGGACTGTTACAGAAATCTCAGTCAGCTCTTTCTTCTTACAGCGTCTCTGTAATGTATATTGGTCTCATCCACCCTCTTGATTTCATGATTTGGAGGCTTTTAAACAGACTACAACCTTAGAACAAGCTGAACAGGAACAAGAACATCACACCCTCGAGACTTTTGGTTTTTACCACACAAATTACTGAGTGATTGAGGTAGTTTGGCATTTACTGTCCGACTGTAAATCTCACCCTGAGTGAAACAGGATACTTAATATGAGTGTTTACAATACAGTTTTGTTTGATTTGAACATATGTCCACCCAAAATCTGTTCTGCCAAATGTCTGCGATGGATTATATGGTCAAAGCTTACATACTTTAAAAAAAAACACAAAAAACACAGAGATTTAAAAAGACATTCTTTTAAAATGTTAATGTTAGGGCGGTCCAGTGGATGGGGATGTTGCCTCCCAGCAAGATTGGCCTCAGTTTAATCTCCTGACAGGGGAAAAGCTTTCTAAGTGGATTTCAGTGTTTTCCACTTTATGTGGATCCACTGCTCTAATGCTTTAGAAAAGTCTAATGGACTTTTCTCCAAAGTCCGAGTGATTGTGACTTAATTTTACTTTATCTGATAATAGCTGTCAGATCAAGATGTTGCCTTACAAACTTCATACACTGACTTGTGGCTGTGGATGATGCACCATCTCTCCTCCCAAGCAGACAGTTTTTTCTAAAGGTTATTAATGGATTTCTAGTTCTTGTCTTGACTTCCTCTAAGTGACATTTTTAATGACATTTTCAGACAGAGGAAATTGAAACCTTTTTATAACTTGTCTCTGATTGTTGTGCATCAATAAGCTTCATTTTTAGATCCTCACCAGGTGCTCGGCTGACTCAGGACCTCAGGGGAGTCAGCGGTAGGTGCTTCTTCAGGTCTGAAGAAATAGAAAAATCGTGAAGTTCTGAAGATGTCCTTAGGAAAAAAAGTTGATGTTGATGAATTTAGAACTAGAAGGATATCCAGACATTTTCACATACATTGCAGTTTTTTTATATGTCTATTCTAAAGTCTTAAAACAGCTGAATAAATGTTACATTTCTAAATGCCTGCTTGTCACAGGGGTTGAATGTATTTAATTCCATTTAAAGATATCAGCAAAACTTCTGAGATTTACAGCTATACGTCGACATCGCGGTGTCACATCTACTTTCACTGCATCATAACACTTAGTGGTGAGACTGATGTCAGTGGAATCAAATATATTGATCTGAGGTTGTACATCAGGGTTCACATGAGCCCATAATCAAATCTCCACAACCAGCTGTGGGGATTGTGAAGACTGTGGAGCAATAGCGAAGCTAAAAACACAGAAAAGGATGACAAGACAGAGGACACCAAGCCAGACGTATGTATAGATGGTGAGAAATTGATACTGAGAGTGTGCAGCAGAAGGCAGAGTGACTGATAAAGAGACAGACCAAAGAGAAAGAGAGGGAGAGAGTAGGCAGGGCTCTAGGTATGTAAGGAACAACAGCGTACTGGGCCAGTGGGACAGAGAGGGGGAGTCAGACGTAAAGGAAAGAGGGGATCCAGAGGAGAGTGTGAGGTTAAGTGTGTGTGTGTGTATGTGTGTGTGAGTGTAAAATCAGACAGAGTGCAAGACTGTGAGCCAGGGAGAGAGATGCTCGAAGAGGATGAGGAGTAACAGGGCGAGGCAACAGCGAGAGGAGCCGGTAGAGCGTGTATGTGAGGAATAGTGTGTGAACAGAGGGATGCGGTCATGTCTCTGTGAGAAGGAGCAGTATAGCAACGGTAACCATGCTGAGCCCCAAGATAAAACAGGCACGCCGGGGTAAGCACAGTCCCTCCTCCCTTTCCTCCATCCTTCATCCTGGCTTCATTTTTCTGTCTTGCCTTCCTTTCTTGCTGCTTTCTGCTTCTTTTTTCTTTTCCTTTTTTATTTAACTTGCTGCTGCTGCAGAGCTTAGTCTGCTGTCTTTTTCATTGTCTATCATCAATATTGTCATTAGTGCTTTCACTGATAATGACATGCAGAGCAGTGTGTCCTTGCATCCTAGTGAGCATTTTACTAGCAATTTGATTCATTTTCTTGCATGATCCTGAGTGTAGTGGCTTCAGCTGTTCTGTGGAGAGCTCACTGAGTGTTAACAGGCTCTACTATAGGGTGATGTAATCCGACATGTCTTCCTCAGGTGATTACACTACCCTTATTCCTAGAAGATTTAATTCTGATGGAGATGAGGCACGTTGTAGTAAGCATCGGTGCTGGGAAGATAATTATCGGTCTCAAAATCACTTGTATTCTGACGTGTGCACCTGAACGCATGACTGTATCTCTGTTCAAGGTTTCCCCCAGCTATTCGGCTGTGGGTTTTTGGCAGGTGACAGAGATCCAATTGGGAGGAATGCGTGACTCTCTGCCCCTGTAAATCCCAACAGCTGACTCTCAAACATAGTTCCTCTAATGCTGGGTAAAATCCATTTGTGACCACAGAAGTTGGGACACCAAATATATGTTCCTCTCACATGATATTGTGAAGATTAATATGGAAGCTGTAAATCAGAGGAACAGCTCCTGCCACCGAGATCATCATGATGCAGTGTATAAATACTTCCTGTGCTCTTCATAGCAAGCGGTTGCTAGATAACACACAGTTTGGCACACTGTTGCAGGTGCCACGGGCAGTTGTGACAGCTGCCACCTTAATTTGAGGAAAAAATGATTATTATTGAAATTGCTGTTCCGATACATCTTCTTCGTGAAGCTTCATTTTTCTGTGTCTTTAGGCGAAGATGTTCCTTCGTTTCCCCCCTGGCAGCTGATCACTTGTTCTAGACCAGCCGTAAAAATCGGATCATAAAAGATGATGGGGTGGAGAAGTGCCTCCTCTTTCTCCTTCACGAATACAGTCAGAGAGTGCAGTAGCTGTAGTTGCTTGCCATGTCTTGTGCGCTTGCCATCTCTCATTTGCTGTAATGGTATCCTCCTTTGATTAGATTCCCAGCTCTGCTCTCCACTGACCCTTTTATGCAGCATCTTTTAGGGCAAATTCAAACAGCATCTCAGAGCTGGGTCTGGATCCTACTCTGTTATGCTGGAAGACATTTACAAAACTGTGAATGATGTAGATGAAGCTTCTCTATTATCTGTATAGTTGGATGATTACTGAAACATTTGAGTGGATAACATAAGGGCTTTAGCAAATATTATGTGGTCCTTTTGAGATACCATAGATTCAAAATTGAGAGGAAAACCATTGTGAACTGAGCTGTGTTTATCATCATCACTAATAAATGTATTATTGCACCCTTATCTCATTCAAATGGTAATGACATATAATACATTTTATATTAATAACTGAATTATTTCAATAATACATAAATAATTTACATTTCAATCATTTAAAGGTTGGAGCAGCTATCCACAAGGTAAAACCTCATAGAATATATTCAAATACCACTACTGTTGCTACCACCACAGTGAGACCTTGTTACTTTAGATTAAACTGTTTATATATACCTTTACAACACTTACAATCGGCTTAAATTGCAAACTACTCAGTGGTGAATAAAATAGTTTCAGTCAGCTTCACTGCAACCAAACATGAAACCAAACAGCAAAACGCTACAGTAATGCACCATTAATAATCTTAACCAGCGTGAGCCCTTTTACTTTTGATACTACGGTGGGCGGATGTATAGCTGTCATGTTTGCACCAGAACGTATGACTATAGTTCTGTTCAAGGCTTACATTCACTCAAATACTGCTGAAGATGCTGTACTTTACTTCAGTAATACAATTTTTAAGCTTTACTTTCTATGTGTTTTGTTTTGTTTTGTTTTTATATAGAAGTATGAGACACGGTTACATTATATCTGCTGTATTTATAAACCTTGATGAGCCTGCTTCAGCTGTCATTTTGGAAATGACTGCTTCACACAGTCATTCTTCTTCCTTCTCAGCAATCATGACTCTGCAAAGGAAGGATGTCCAGCAAGGGGAGAAATAGAAATGAGGAGTCCAGACAGAGAGCTGATAACAGAGCGAGAGAAAGAGAGAGGGAGGGAGAGGAAGAGAGAGATGAAGAGAAGAAACAGGAGAGGGAAAGGAAAGAGAGATCTCTGTCCAGGCCCTTAAAGATACCTTCCCTGCTGTCCTCAGCAGAAAGCAAAATGCAATTAACAAGGAAAAAAGATGCCATTGATTTCTCTCTTCTCCCCTCTGCCTGTGCCTTGTGTTTATCTCTCTCTTTTCTCTTGCTGGTTGACTCCCCAGGGATCGCTCTACTGTCACAGTTTTTGCTCCATTCCTTTGGCATACAGATGCTAATATATAATCCATATTTTAATTCCGGCTGTAGCAGTCAAAGCACAGTCTGATCCAAAGCAAAACCTGTCTATGTATAGCAATGAGACTGGAAATAATGGATGCCCTTGTTAATATCTGAAACAAATTAAAACATGTACAGAAATAGACGGGTTTCTTAAAACAAGATGGCTTTGCAGTGAAATGGAGGCATTCCCTTTGTAGGCTGAATTCAGATGAAATCTTGATGCATGGCCCATGCTGTGGGCTTAGCGGTACCCGAGGGAGACTACAAAGAAAGATTTAGAAAATTACTTATCCCGTGTCTTTGTGGAATACTGTCTCTGTCACTCTTTTTCTGATCTCAATGTGTGTACCCATGCAGCGCGGTCCAAAAGCATGGTTCTCGGAGAGTTGACAAGGGTTTCCAGGCCCTGTTCTCCTCTGGATCATGAGAAAGCGCTGAAGGCGGGCTGGCTCAAGAGACAGCGGAGTATCATGAAAAACTGGCAGCTGCGCTGGTTTGTCCTGAGGACCGAAGCTCTGTATTTCTACAAGGATCAGGATGAAAGCAAAGCACAGGTATTGCAAAATAGCACATATGAGATATTGACACCTGTTGCAAGGCTGCTCTGTTATATTCCATCGTATTCCCCCTGAAACATCTGAGCCAACTTCTTGAACTGATCCGATTAGTATTTAGAACCCAAAACTGATCACTCGACTGTGTTTTTCAACTAAAATAAAACCAAATGTGTTTTCCATTCTCTTAAATAGCCAAGTGAAATAAAAGTGACCGTGTGTTTTTTTTTTAAAAACTGTTTGCTAAATGAAATACTTGGTGTCGAGCTATGGCTGGGTAAATATCATTATCTTTAACACAGAAAATCAGCTCCATTAAGACCTCCCCACAGTCTCCATTAAAGCCATAGCGTGTTGTTACTGCCCTGACACATACACTGATTATGTGGTAACTACCTACCCTGTGGTTGTGTCTGAAGCACTTAGTTTTTGACCTTTGACCCTATCTGTGCTGAAAGGATCAAAAATGCTAGTACATCAGGAAGCACCAGTAGGATAAGTAGATGAAGAGATGTTTCCCTGAGTCATTCCTCCCTCCATCATCATTGCCTCCCTCTGTTGGACAATTGCCCAGAGTCCCGTGTACTCAGCGCTCCATAATATTTAACATTCACTACACGCCCTTGTCCAGAACCTCTGATATCTCACACCTTCCTCGCCTTTCTCCGGCAGGGTTGTATTCCTCTACAGGGTAGTCAGGTCAATGAGGTGCCTGCCAATCAGGACGAGCCTGGCCGCCACCTTTTTGAAATAGTTCCAGGTGAGTTGGCATAGTGACAGTTCTGTTATATAAGGAAACAAGTAAGTAAATAAGCCTTGTTCAAGAGATGCTGAACAATCTGTTTAGCACCGAGTGCCAAATAGAAAACTTCGCACTTGGCTCCCTTTAGATTTTTAAGTCAAACTTTATGTTTTACCTAGCGGTACTTTTCTCTGTGTTGCTTAAAATTGTGATCAGACTATACATGCAGCAAACCTCTGTTTAACCTGTGCTGATCCAAGTATCTCTTGTACCATCTGGTAGTTTTAGATGGTCACAGTGAAGAATGATTTTAGGATATTAAGATGCCTCCCTGATGTCATTGTTCAAAATGTCACTATATATAGATATACATAAATCATGCTTACAATGAGCTTAAAGTGCAATGAATTCTAACAGATAAAAGTACCCAGCTGTAAATAAATGTGCCCCACTGCAACTAAACGTAAAAGCAAGATCCTCCAGTAATGCATGCATTAATAATTAATGTAATTAGAATATAATGTATCCCGGACTGGGGCCATTTTCGTACACAGTGAGCACTTTTACTTTTGATACTGATAATGCTAAATGCATTCACTAGGTTTATGTTTGAGCCACTGTACTCTATGTAGATATTACAGTTTTTACTTTGCTAATTCTAAGGCTTCATATATCACGATGTGATAAAAATAATAATAATCTGATCCTTAACGAGGTCTAAAACCATTTCAATACAACCTGAAGTGAACAACAACAACACATACATATTACATGATTATTTCTTTAACCAAAATGAATCCAAAATGCCAAAGCAGTGTATAAAAACTATGTGATTCACATTGACATGATCTTGTAAAACCACTTTTAGCAATAATAACTTCACGTTATTATTTCTTGTATGATTTTATCAGTGTCCTAAATTATTGTCAAAGAATTGTGTCCCACTCTTCTTTACAACATTGCTTCAGCTCATCGAGGTTTGTGGGCATTCATTTGTCCACAGCATGCTTGAGATCCCTCCACAGTATTTCATGGTTGAGGTCTCGACCTTGACTGGGACATTTCACACTTTGATTCTTTTTATTTTCAACCATTTTCTTGTAGATTTGCTGCTTCATCTAAGCTTTATCTTTCAGATTGATGACCTCACATTTGACCTCAGGTCCTCTGGCTGCAAAATAAGCCCAAATCACAATCCACCACTGGGCTTGACAGTTTGTGCTAAAATGCTGTGTTTGATTTTGTCTGTCCAAAGAAGGTTTTTAACCCTCCTAAGCCAAGCTGCAATGCTCTTTTTGGAAATAAGATGCTTTTTATTGGCAACTGTTCGGACAGGTCATTCTACTGTCATGAACTTTAACTGTTAACATGCTAACTGAGGCCTGTAGAGTCTTATCTCTTAAGGTTTTTGTTTGTTTGTTTTCAGTTTCTCTGAGTATTTCATGGTCCGACCATTGGGTGAATTTACTGGGACTTCGACTTCTGGGGAAGGCTGGCAAAGGTCTTAAACGTTTTCCCCTTCGGAATAATCTTTCTAACTGTAAAATAATAGACTTCAAATTGTTTGAAAATCAACAATTGCATCTCTAAGATCATTAGTGACATATTTCCTCCTAGGCATTGTGTTGGTTAATATCTGAATCCTCCACAGAAGCAAACTGCCAAACATCTACTTTCTAGATGATCACTGTCTGATGATCAGGAAATTAAATACATTTGATCAGCAGTACCTGGCTCTTACTTACCTCCTTAATTCCTATCAAAGTAGTAAGGGTGCACTTAATTTTTGACACACTGCCTCTGCATTATGGCTTAGCACGTGTTAAATAAATAACAACACAGTTTTGTAGTTCATCTGAGGTTGTATTTACATAATTTTAAGACATGCAGATTCTTTTTTATCATATCTAGATGCATAAAATCCCAATTTAAAAGGGGG
Source organism: Maylandia zebra (assembly GCF_041146795.1). NCBI lineage: Eukaryota > Metazoa > Chordata > Actinopteri > Cichliformes > Cichlidae > Maylandia > Maylandia zebra. The sequence continues at coordinate 19,366,953 of NC_135179.1, read as the reverse complement.
TGTACTTTCTTTTTACCATGAACACCTTCCTGCTGCTCAATGGATTTGAATATTAATATCCAAATGTACTTTAATTTTTTTATGGAGTACTTTACTTTTGTTTATTTACCACCTTACATAAAATCAGCTGTTTCATTTCTTTTTACAGAAGCATGAATATCAAATTTCCATTGGAATATAAGTGGATTTTTTTCCCTCATACATTCAATTTAGGAAGCTGTTCCAGAAATATATAAAACACATTTATTTTAGGAAAATGGCTGGCAATAAAAATGTAGAGTTTGTAATAAATGGTTTATTATGTGCAAATACACTGCCCTCAGTCTCATGTGACCTTGTAGGAAAAGACTGTCTAGTTGAAAAAAACAGTGTGAAAACACATGTGAGGAAAGGTCCAGGACAGAGAGAGAAAAGAGTGAAAAGCATGCTGCAGTTGCTGGTGTCCCATGGGAAGCCTTCTCTTTCTGGGTTGTTTGTCTCTCACACACAACACACTATGCACCACAGTGCAGGACTTAGCAATGAATGCGGGTACTAATATGTATTCTCCACAATGAGCCGTGTGCAATCCGTGCTAAACCCCCTTTTCAAATCCTGTGTTTTGTATTGCTTTTTCCAAAATATGTGAGTTAAGTTTTATGCTTTTATCTCTGCTGAGTATTTCCACCTCTTCAAAGGCACAGGGGTACAACGGGAGAGAATTCCACATAGGGTAATCAAAGCTGTGCTGAAATGAACTAAATGTCAAACTGAAATGTCATCCGGGGTGGCATCAAGCTGTGTTCACCCAGAGGAAGAAAAGGCAGAGCTGCATGATTGTGTCTTTGTACTTTACAGGGGCGCTTGAGCTAATGAGGTTATTGAGAATACTGATATTGATGTTAGCAGCTGGATCTGTAAACAAAGTAATTCTGCAAAGTCACTTGCAATCTAATTTGCAGAGGTGCTATCTGTTTTGTGTTTGATTCCATATGATTAATAGTGAATTTGAAATGTGCTAGTCATTATTCTATAGGGACCAAGACAAAATTGAAGCATGGCTTTCTTTTCAGCAGGGGCTGGAGAAAAGGATCGAACTGGTATAAGCCATGAATCATTCCTGCTGATGGCCAGCTCCCAGAGCGACATGGAAGAATGGGTCAGAGCCATACGTAGAGCTATATGGGCTCCACTTGGTGGAGGTTTGAGTCTTTAAAATGTCCTAATATAGACACACATGAACACAGAAGGGTCTGCATGCCTTAAAAAAGGGATACGGGGTTTGCATAAGAAAATTTTTGAGCTATTAGTCACATGAATTTCTTGGTTTTGTGACTGAAGGTGTCTTTGGGCAGCACCTAGAGGAGACAATGTTGTATGAATCCCAATGTGGCCCTCAGAGACTAGTCCCTGTGCTGGTTGAGCAGTGTGTATGCTTCATCCGTGAAAATGGACTCAAGGAGGAAGGCCTTTTCAGGGCCCCCGGACAGACCAATCATGTTAGAGAACTGCAGGATGCCTTTGACCGCGGTGAGAAGCCAGTGTTTGACAGGTGAGGCAGTGGGAGGGGGAATTTTATCCACAACAGTATGCTAAGCCATTATCTGTATGGAATAGTACTCTATATTGTGCAGTCCTTTTCTCTTTCAGTTCCACAGACGTCCACACAGTGGCATCACTGTTAAAGCTGTACATACGAGAGCTGCCAGAGCCTATAATCCCATTCTCCAAATACACACAGTTTCTCTCTTGCGCTCAGCTTCTTACCAAGGATAAAGAAATGGTATTGAATTGTCTACTTAAGACTTTACTGGTACATTTCAAAATCTGTTCTTAGCAATAAACATCTACTTTTTTCCAAGGGTATTACAGAGCTCGGCAAACAGGTGAAATCACTTCCTCAGGTCAACTACAACCTCCTTGAGTACATCTGCAAGTACGTAAAGTGTATCTTGTCACCTATATATATATATCAGTGCTGATGTCATTGGGATGGGACTCATTATTCTGCCTTCACGGCTTCACAACTGATGATTTGTCAGCTTATCAAACCAGAGACATTCATTACACCCACATTGTCTTCATCAGGGGAAGTGACATCACTGTGCATAATTGCATATCTTCTCTAACTCCTTACATTATGGAAAAAAAATCCCACGCACCAGTCACAATGAGACCTCTCAATCATCCGACCTGATTATTTTTTAAAGCCAGCTTTAGCAAAGCTTAGCACTGATGATTATATGAAAATAAGTTTTGCTTTTGGTTGTGTCTGTTCAGGTTTCTGGATGAGGTGCAGTCTCACTCCAATGAGAATAAGATGAGTGTTCAGAACCTGGCCACTGTGTTTGGACCTAATATCCTTCGGCCCAGAGTGGAGGATCCAGTCACCATGATGGAGGGTTAGAGAGCACATCGATCTTTGCTAATTTAATGCAAATTTGTGAATAAAAGCATGAATTTCAATCAGTGTGTACAAAGTTTCAAGATAACTTGAGAAATTTGTTGTATTATTGTTTGCCATTCTAAACAGGAAGTACGCAGGTGCAGCACCTAATGACTGTGCTGATTAGTGAACACTCACGACTTTACCAACGTGAGGAGCCAGAAACAGAGATTAAAGTTCCCATACAGCGCCAGGAGAGCCAAAGGTGCAAGGTGGAATGGCTTTCACAAGAAGACCCTGACCACCCACATCCCTCAGGGACAAGCTCCAAAATGCCTAATGAAAAAGCCCAACCTTCCACTTCTTCTACAGACATTAAAGTAACAGCAGTGAGCCCTGTTACACTGGACAAGGGTGAGGAAAGTCAGACTGAAGGGAAGAGCAAAAGCAAGACAGAGGAAGACATCAAGACTGAAGGAAAAGTTGGAAGCGATGCAGCTGTTAGCCCTAGCAAACAGGCTAAAGCATTGCCTTCCTGGAGATCCACCTTCAAGGGCAGTGCAACCTCAGGTGGGCCAAGAGGGAAAATAGGGGGATCTGCAGGGGACGTGTCGGCTGCCGGGGGGAGCAACTGGTTAATGAATGGTCTGTCATCCCTCCGAGCACACAGACGTACCACCTCATCTGGGGAGAGACTAAAAGACTCAACTGTATCGCTAAAGGATTCAACCCTCTCCCTTAAAGAAACTACTCTTAAAGACTCTCACAGAGACTCTGATGAAGATTCTTCTCGAACATCCTTGTCTCACAGAGCTCTCCACCAATCCCACAGACTGTCTGCTTATGACAACGTGGCCCCCTCCAGTCTAAGTCTACCTGCTGACACTTCGTCCATCTGGACGTCTTACGAAATTTCATTGTCTGAGCCAGAAGGGAGTGATAAAGCAACAAAATTAGAACCGAGTCAAGAGAGGCCCACACAGTTGAAGGACTGTGCAAATACTTTGGATCACAGTCCAAGCTGCAATGAAGATGATGATCTTGCAGAAACAAATGAAGATGCCACAAGCAAGGTGGCCCAGCTCAAGCAGGAACTGAAGAAACAGAGGGCGAGCTATGAAGTCCGTATCCGCAAGTACGAATGAGTCATTTGTCATTCTGTTTAGAATAGCCATTCAAAATCAAAATGTATTATTTATTTATTCATTATTATTCATACATGTAATATTTATTATTAATTATATTTATTTCATTTGAGGTTGGAAGAGTCCTGTTCCAACTACCAGTCCCAGATAAACCGCCTCGAGGAGGAGCTAGACCAGGAGAAGAAGAAGTTTCACATGCTGGAGATCCGACTCAGGAACTCAGAGCGGGCTCATCAAGATGCAGAAAATCGCAACATTCTCCTTCAGCAAGAGATGGAGGAATTCTTCAAAACCCTCGGAGATCTAACTACAGGAGCAACACGGACCAAATAGACCAGACCAGCCTGCCTTCATCTGGTCCATCAGTGGAGGAGGAGCTCAGTTACTGGGACGCCCAACCAGCCCCAAAGCTTTGAAGACCAAATACCTCTAGCGCAGTACTAATTGCCATCTTTTAGTACAGCTCTCTTGTGCCTACACTGACCAGTGCCGGTGCCAAACAAGAACTCCTCTGGACCAAGCACCTCTTATTTGTCATTCCTTGCTGTTATACACCATAGGTCATTTAATTAGCAATTGAAATTTCCTTGTAAGAAACCAGAAAAGGCCTTACTAAAAATTATGAGGTACATAATACATAGATACGTTATTGTTGATGCTGATATTCTAGAAAGAAAGGTAAGCTTTTAGTAAAAGAAAGAATAATGTGAGACGTTAAAATTCAACTCTTTTATTTGCAGGAGTTGAAGGTTGACAGTTTCCATTTTCTGATGTATATATTTGGTCTGTTAGTGAGGCAAGTGACCTTCCCAAAAGACACCATAAAAGGTTAACTCGTTGCTGACAGTGTTTGGCCAATCAGAAGAATGCATTGTACCAGTAGTGCTGAATGGCTTTTTTCCCCACGTGTACCTGCACTAATATCAGATTTACTCAGAGGCAAAATCCTGCTTAGTCTCTTCTATTGGTTTTATTTCTAAGGACAATGAAGGAGGAGCAAAAAAATAAAAAAAAATAAAAAGTTGAATTGTGGCCAAGAGTCAGGACAGCGTCACATTCCCCAAAGTGCATTTTGGGAGCTGATGCTAGGGGTTACTGCCTGGAGTGCCCTACCATGAAAAAAAAAATCAGGCAAAAAGGACATTTTGGGAATTTGAGCCTTACAAAAAGTTATCCTGGCAAAAGCAAATGTCTGTTTCCCAACTCTCTGAAAGCATAAGTACAGTGCAATCTACAGTAAAATGTACAGATCTGTCACTAACTTTACTAATCCATGAACTATACTGCACAGAAAACAAAATGCATATAAATAGTGCTTCTGGATTAAATGTACATTACATACAATGCATCCTAGCTTGAAATAAACAAATAAATAAATAAATACAGAAAACAATACAGAAAAAAATATATACTTTTTTGCATTTCTTTCAAAATGATGTGTGCCAAGATACTGTTTCTTCACAAACATGTTTGAATGAGTGCATGTGTGAGGTAGAACTCAGAAAGATGCACCACAGAAGAGAGGAGCATCGGCAATGGAAGAGAACTAAAAATCATGGAATTGAGTAAGGGCACTTAAATTAAATATCTTAAATATCAGACAGCTGTAGATAATATCAGACAGTAGGATAAAGTGACTAATTTAGACTTGGTGTCTGGTGATGTCCCCAAAACAGCACTCAATCTAGCCAGTAGGGTTGTTACAGCGCTCACAGTAATCATCGACTCATTCTACATTTCTACTCGCTCTCTTTTCATCCAGCTCTTGCTCATCCAACAGACCGTCAACTACAAATTACATCTAAGTAAAAGAACTAGTCAGAATACAATCAGTTTACAGTACGCTATAGTAACAAAAAAAAGGTCAGTGTCAGGGCATTGACCGTTAGACTGTTTGCTATAAATATGCTAACTTGGATGCAGCAAGGGGCACTTTCTACAAGATGAGGAACAATATCAAAATAAAATCATCGGTTTGCATCAAGATCCAAGATCAAGTGTGCTATAGTTTACTGTTAGACAGAATTAGTGTTCATTCAAATGCCCCACCCAACCCACCCCCCACCCAAAAAGAAAAAACTATACAAAAATATACTCAACATAATGGTAGTGCTAACGGTATGGCATCTGAATTTGTAGTACTAGCTAAAAAAAGAAGAAAAAAAAATCAGATCCGTCTCTTTCATAACATACATCACAGTTTCACATCAAAACTCTCTGCAGCAAAAATACAGTAATAATGATACAATTGCAAACCACAGTCATTTACAGCTTTATATGGGGGGACAATCTGTACATTAAAAAGCACGGCTCTACAAACTAACATGACAAGTTTCATTGGCCTAAACCCTCTCCCATCACACACGCTGATGAGAAAGGACATTTCCGCGTTGTTCGCGTGTATGTGCACCGCGTGTCTAACGTTATCTGCAGCAGGCCAGCGCGCCCAAAGAGGTGTGACCGTCTAAGCTGCTGTCTGTTTCCGAGGTCATGGTGGGGTCACTGCTTGGGTCAGTGGGCTCTGTGGACATGGACGAGATGTCGTTGGCCGAAGAGGAAGAGGAAGATGTGGGCTGAGGAGGGCTGTCAATCACTGCTGCACCTGTGCTGCGAAAAACACACATCAACGCCTACGTTTCGTCAAAAATACACAGGTTAGTGATATTTTCTGGTCTTTTACAAGAAAATAAGCTACTTTCTGCTACAAATGATTTATATTAGGATGGGACTGGGCAAGCAGGATGTGCATCATTTACTTTGGCTCGGGAGGTTAAGTGGGTCATCCCACTCTCTTCAGCTCGTACTGTATAGCCCTCTAAGAGGTCAGTAAGACTAGAAAGCCAAGATATATCAGTGCAGTCCATCCTGATGTCTCACTGGCTTTGCTAATAAACCATTTGTGCATTACTCAGTCATGCACAGAGAGTGGGTGTCTGAATCTTATGAAACTACAACTTGTCTTGTTATCTGATAAACAAACATTATGTGAAAAAAAAATATTGCAGATGAATCCTTTCCACCTTCTTATCTCCCTAAGTTCTCAAGATCACTCACCTAAAGGAGACGGCTGGCCTCTTATAACTCCGTTCCTTTTCCATTCCTCCCATTCACTCACTTCCTTATAAATCAGCTCTGCAAAAAAAAGGAAATTTGTTTTCATTCAATCTGGTGGGAGGGAAAGAGGAATCATCATATGCTTTCCCGTATAGCTGGAGTGTACTGCATACTGTACGGTCCAAATAGCAACATGTTACTAATTTGGACTGGCTGTGCTGGTGTGACCCTTCTAAAAATGATTGAGGGGTCATTATCACCTGGCAGGGATAAGGATGAGCTCATCCTGCTGCATAACTGAAAGTGATATTTATTCACAATCTTAAGTCCTCTCATGCCCAATAGAGTCAGGTTTCCCACAGTGGAAAACACTAACTGAGAGGCTTTAAAAAGGTGTCTAAAGTCACTAAATACACCATCTGGCAGCCATGGCAAAGATGCAGAGCTTCACCTGATGTTTCTTTGCATTTATACAGTCAATCCTGCTCTACTGGATCTCTTTGGATATGTTTTTTTGTGCTTTATTTTAATAGAAATTGATTAGGTCACCATTCATAACATCCTTATCACAAACTCTGACCACCTGGTAATTTGCCACAGCGTGCACATCATACTAAGTATCACTTTCAAACATCATAGCTTTCTGGTTCACTTCTGTGTGGCTTCTGTCTGGCAGGTAAATAATAAATTAAGAGTCAAACATTTACAGTCACAGGAAGCTGTCTAACCTTTCCACTCTTCCACGGTGTGCTCCCGTTCATCCAGTTGTTTGTCCGGGATCTTTGGTGGGGGCTGAGAACGAAAAAATGGTTTAAATGGCACATTGGTGGTACAAGAGTGATGCCAAGTTTCCACTGAAAGTGATTAAAATCTCATGTAACACATTCAAGAATCACGCAGTATCGGCGATCCACTTACCGCTTCCACTTCAGCTGGATCATACCAAACGTTAATATAGGGGTGCTGCAGGGCCTCGTCTACCGAAATACGCTTGGAGGCGTCAATTACTAACATCTTGGATAAGAGATCTCTAGCTTGGCTTGCTGTGGGGGTTAACAAAAAAAAATGATGGCAATTAAGATCCCGTGCTATTGATCACAAGGATGTCATTTGATGAATCAGTTATTGGTTGTTTAAGTCATGACAAGAAACACCACCTTTCAGTTTGTTGTGATCAGAGTCGGCAGGGAAGAGAACATCTGGGAAGAGTTTCTCAAAGCTGTATCCAGCATAGCGGGGCCTGTTTTCTACGTACGTTCTTACTGAATGGTTCAGCTTCATTAGAAAGTCCTGAGATGGAGTGCCTAGCTGCTCAATTACCTTGTTCCACTGGTCGATGTCTGAAGCGTAAATGTTAAGGGAAAAGGCCACATACATACGCTCCAAAAGACCATAAGGGCAACATGACATTTAGCTTTCTTTGAGGTGCAAACACTAACAGCTCTACTCACATATCTGCACACAGGATCTATGGTGGCATGGCTATTCACTTCTTTTCTATTCAGCCAATAAATAACTATAGTGTGTACTCTCTCGCCGGCTACCACCATTTATTATCTAGATTTGCCTGCATTTTATCTCGATATGTGGAAGCAGCAAAGGAATGACAGAGGTAATGTTGGTGGAATGGCGGAGTGAAAAACTCTCGGGATGGTGGTGGATCTCTTCACACTAGATGAAGTGATGACACAGTGATAAATCAATGATGGGGAAGGATACGATCAGTGCCAGGGAACAACACACTTCCCCTGATCATCTCAGCCACAATGCATCCCACTGACCATACATCCACTGGAGGTGGACATTTAGATGGCAGGGAGGTGGACATGCAAACAAAAACGGTGAAGAGAAGGGAAAAAAAGGACACAAATGAACAAAAATAAAACAAAGTGAGAAGAATGTAAAACGGAACAGAAGAGGTGCGGCGATTAGAACAGAAGCGAAGCCGCGACAGCCGGATGTGGGTGAGCTCGAGTGGGAGAAAGCATTGTTGAACAGACAGTTAATGACGTGATGATGAAACAGAGAAAAATCTGACAGAAACTTTATAAAAGACTGTTAAAAAAAACGGCGAGGAAGAATTTAAAAGACACAAGGATACAGTCCCTTCCTGGGAAAAGGATTTTATGCCGAACCATTTCCGCTAGTATGCAGCCCACTGACCATATGTCCACTGAACAAAGCCAATAAGAGGTAAGGAGAATGCACAGCAACAGGTTAGTTATATATAAAAGGTGAGTTAGCAAGCAATTTCCCTTTGTGTAAAGAAGCATGCAGCTTAAAGCAAGCAAGATTTATCTCTAAAGCCTCATACTATGGTGCAACGGAAGTTCATTTTTTTACACTGAAAATCTAAAAAGGCAGACGGTGTAGACTAATAAGATACAGCACAAAGGAAATCACCCACCATTGGCTTGGTAGCCCATGCCCAGGATAACCTCAGGTGCTCTGTAGTACCGTGTAACTACATACGGTGTCATCAGGAGGCCCGTCGCAGCTGTCCGAGCCAAGCCGAAGTCTAAAATCTTTAGTGTGCAGTCTGACTTGACGACAATATTACTGGGCTTGAGGTCCTACAGAGGAGCAAACAAGCAAAAAGGCTTAGAACCTCCTTCTCCGTTTCAACAAAAGGCAGACGTGTTTACTGAGATGCTTTCCTCACTTTCACATAAATCTCATGGCAACAGGCTGATGTTTCATGCTAAGGAGAAAATAATGCTTCTTTCTTGAACAATGTTTGATCAATACTCGTGTCAGTAAGCGGCAATTGTCAGGTATCGGTGCCACAAGCACACTTGGCTGCATGTTTCTTGCAGCACTGATGCGTTGCTCTTGTAAATCACAGCGCACCCATTCATTTCACACCTGCTTCTCACTGATCCATATGAGAAAATGATTCAGCTTCCATCGTCAGAGGAGGTGAGAAGTCTGTATCAGCTTACAAGAACGGATAGAAAATCAGGATTTTGTTCAAAGATGTTTTATTAGGAATGTTTGCTCTGTCATTTAGTAGCTATAACAACATATGCTTTATAATAACAATATAATTATGAAGTAATCCGATTTCTGTTGGGGTTTAGTCATTAAAACTGTATTGAAAGACTGCATTCACCACTTAAAGGCGTGCCGGATGACCGTTTGCCCTAACACCTCAGCGTCAAGTATCACAGCAGGTTTAACAGGTCAGAACACTCCCTGGCATTAGTGTGTGTGTTCATGGCCAGCTGATGCTTACCCTGTGAATGATGCCGGCAGCATGGAGGTGTTTTATTCCGCACAACATCTGATAGAGCAGATAGGAGAGCCTCTCGTGGTCTAGCTCCATCTGTATGACCTGGCACAGGTTGGCATCCATCAGCTCCATCACCAAGTATCTGACGGAGCGGAAACCATTTACAGTTTAAGCTAAAGAGGCATTTCAAGAAAACACGTGACAGGATTTATTATATTTAGATTGTACACTGCCTGTGTAACTTGATACTTACACATCTTGGAATTCTTCGAATGATTTTTGTGGTGTAAATACATTTAACAGACCAATGATCTGCGGGTATAAAGTTGCATTAATCAAAATCGTGGCATTTCAAAATAAAATACAACTTGGGTCGCACGCACACTCAAACACACTGAAACCATTACAATGTCTCCTACTGGTGAAAAGTATCTGAGTACTTAGCCCACTTACATTTTTGTGATTGACACATTTCATTAGGACTAGCTCTCTGTACGCCCTCTTGGCGTGGGTCTGATTTTGAAACGGCCGGCTCAGCTTCTTGATGGCAACATTTCTTTCAAGGATTTGGTCGTAAGCAGAGCTGAAGAGCACATAAATCAGCATAAATGGGTGTAAGACATGATAAAAAAATAACGATACTCAAGTTCAACACCTTCGAGGTCTGAGCTTGTAACATAAAGTGGCACAATTTACAACTGATGTGGGCTTGAATTTTAGTTTTATCAGTAACAGAAGGTGTCATTAAATTAGATTGTCGTTGACTAATGGAAAGAGTGACCGCTATTTCTCCAAGCAGCTGTTGACTGAATAAGAATGAGGCTGAACCACTCACCAGACGATACCCTGTGCTCCTGATCCAATGGGTCTTAAATTCTGGTATCGCTTCAGCACGGTGAATGTTGAGTCCCCCACATCGACGCTGTAGAACTCCTTTTCTCTCTTGTTTTTATTCATGGTGAAATCTTTGATTACTGCCTTCTGTGCATCCAAAAATGTCCTCTGTGGAGACGGAGACGCGTTTAAATATTTTGCAGAGCCAGAACTACACAATAGATATCCCACTTGTCCTTCCCTGCTCCAGAGAAAGCAGATTAGGAGTAAAGGAGAAAAGAGAGTGCTGAATTTCACACTAAAATCATCTCAGCAAACTCTGAAACGCACCAAGACGGCAGATTTGATATCGTCAGCCGTGGTGGCAGAACAGCAGGCCGCGGGGAGGTCTACTTCATCATATGAAGCAACTCAGAGAGTGACTCTATCACATGGAAAATCAAGCCCGGTGATAATTCCGCTGAGTTTGGACCCCAGCCCAGGAATCCAGCTCAGTTCTACAAGCAGGTCCTCCACGGGCACATGTTAACTGGGTCAGTTTCCACCATGAGACTGCGAGCCCAGATAATACACAACACATGGATGCCGACTGGTGCGCACGATGTTCATCAAACTGAAACGCCTAAAACCTAAAAAAGGAGAAAAACTAAGCAGCTTCCTTTCACTTTCTTCAGTTCTTACATAAGTGACATAATCACCCTCCCCATTCTCATTCTTCCACTCTTCCGACAGACAGTCCATATGAGGGATATAATTGCCAGAATGAAGTGAGTCAGCTCTCCTTCTGTTCCTCCAACGTCACAAAGACGTCCATAACATCCACCTCCCTCACAATATGAAAATAGACATGCTGCTTCTTTTTATATTCCAGACCGGAAGACAATTGTGCTCATCCAAGTTATGACGGCTTAAACGGCACCGCTGTTGGTATGTAGCGATGGCTGTGATATGAATAGTTATTAGCTGCACATATGACGGATGATCTAAGCCATTATTTTTTGCAGTAATGGCTATCTGTGATGATAATTCGGGCCAGATTATTACAGTGAGGAAATTGCACTTGATATCTTCTTGTGCCCTATATTCATACTTGGTCACACACTGTGTTAATATCAATGTCCCTAATGTGAAATAACCGGTATTGATGCCTAGAACTGCACGTGGCAGCAGCAAATTCCCCTAAAATCAATTGCCTCACTGCTAGATTGCAGTTATGTGTCAGCTGCAGTATTTATAAGGGTTGCAGCAGCCACATTAGTAGTCTCATGCAGCACTCAAGAAGCTGGGAGTTTGGACGGATTTAAAGGCATGCAGAGTGCTGCGAATCATCGAGCAGCCCCAGGCTTTCTGCAAAAGCACAAATACAGCAGGGCATTCACAGAGTTCACTGCCTTCTAATGATTCACCATTTATTTTCTATAAAAAGAAAAAGTTGCTTCACTCTATCGATTTAACAAATAGCTTCCAAAGTCTATACTTCATTCAGTCAGCTCCTAGCGATACATATAAACATGAACACAAGAAAACCAGCATTTGCAATTTACCACAGCAGAATACAATCTCCCATTGTCCCAGCTTACATGCATCACTCATCAACAGACACAAGGGATATGTCAGCCATGTACATGTTTATTAGAGTTTGCCTCGTGGACACTTTTTGTCATATAGCAACCTTAAAATATGCTCAATCAAAAGTTTAGACAACCTGCTTTCCAGCGCATACGCGCAGAGAATGTACGGAAAAAGACTACAAGAAGAAAATGACCGCGCTGCGCCTCAGCGATACACATTAATAACAGAGACCGAGTGAAGGACCGCTATTATTCATCTTCAACCCATGTCAGAGTGTTAACCTTGGACACACGACCCCTCTGCCTTGTCCAGTCGATGGCAGAGATAGCTGACGGTGATAATAACGGCCACATCGCGATATGACAGCCAGGCCCTGATTTTGACACAGTCGGTGATGACACCGGTCGGCTTCTCCCTGAATCTGTGAGCGAACCGTACACGGACTATCAGACTTTGACGACATTTAAAACAAACAAGAGGGATTCTGTTAATCAGTGAGGCTACAATGTAACACAACAGCCGCTCGGTGAAGCGGCGTGAACGTAGCCACTTGTGACCCTCCCCCCACGACCAAACAATAAGCACGTCTGAGGAGCGGAGGTGCGAATCCTCCTCTTACCTCTGTCATCAAATCATCAAACTATCGATCCCCCGGCTGCTCGTTCAGCGGTGAAACGTTCCGGGGCTGCGGGCTATTTGTTTATGCCGCCGCTGAATGATCATTTATTCGGCTGCGCGGCTTAAAAATACATGACCTCACCAAATTTATTGCCTACGTTTCCATCTGACTGCCACTGACAGGCCGGGACGCGCAGTGCGCACGGGGCATGCGTCCCACCAACAAGACGTCACTCGTGCACAGAGACACACCCACCTCCTCCTCCTACATCCATCCTCGCTTCCGCTTATGTATCCAGCTATTTAAAAATAGTTTTGGCCAACTTCCGTTTGAAAAATATATTTATTCTGCATGCTTTATACTCGTTATGAACACAGTGGCAGTGCCGAAAATTAATAAATATTCTATTGTTAAGGGAAATTAATCAGAGCCCTAAAAATAATGATCATACTTCCAGTCAACAAAGCTCAGCAATGCAGAAATGTGATTTCCAGCTTTCAGTTTGTAATGAAAAGTGAATAATCAAAGTGAATGTCATACAATTTACCCACACAGCCATAAAGACAGTGGAAGTTCCAGGCTGTGTGGATCACTGAACACACAGGTCAGACAGAATAGTGTCCAAAACAAAACACCTTGGAAACAGATCCCAACCTCTTCCTAAAACTGACCTTGTTGCAAATCCTTCACAGGGGTATGACGTGAAGGTATGAAGTGAAGCTCTGGAACAGCTTCAAGCAAAGGGAATTCATAGTTTTTTATACTGTTTTCCCTCCTTTGTCAAGTCTGTTAGGTTATTCGGATATTTTTAATAGTCTAGAACTGAAGATATTTCCTTTAATCAATCAATCAATCAATCTATCTATCTATCTATCTATCTATCTATCTATCTATCTATCTATCTATCTATCTATCTATCTATCTATCTATCTATCTATCTATCTATCTATCTATCTATCTATCTATCTATCTATCTATCTATCTATCTATCCATTTTTCAACGTAGTAAATGATGGGTTTCTTACATCAATGATGCTAGTTTAAATTTCTATTTTACCTTAGTTAAACTGTCAGTATTTATCATATATATGCTATATTACAGTGGTTTCAATAAAATTATTTCAAAGTTGGACTCGTATTTTCCCGGAATAGTCACTGATGTAGCGGAACAGAAGATATGATATTGAATCGAAGTCAATATTTATTATCCCCTGTAAGCTGTTGGGTAATTTGTAAAGGATGAATGCTCTGCAGAAATCCACAGCATATTATGAAAAAGGGTACCATCTACAGTCCATCCATCAGTTCCTTCCTTCACCCACACCGGCGTACACTACACCAGCGTACGCTGCACGGAGCCTGCGAAGGCATGTGACTGAGTAAGGACATGAGATAAAATTATGTTAACTTAGCGCTGAGTAGTTTAAATTCTCCCAGCGCCCACCTCACAACCCTGGACGGTCGTTATTCATCTTTGTCCCTGCGTAGGTACAGACCCTGCAGAGACAAGCTGCGCGCAAAAAAAAAACCCCGACCTGGACAGCGATGGATAAACGTCCCAGTACAGACTCCCGCAGCAAGACGAGGCTACTACGGTTTCTTACCCCCTGTTCGAAGAGAGCCCGCAGTGTTATGATCATTGTTGAGGAGCAGCCCCACAGCAGCGAGCTCCTGCCCACTGGCGTGGCCGAGATCGTCCGTTCTACCCGGGCTTCTCTGTAGCGCACCAACACCGGGGATCCACCGCACCTTTGGGCGTCAGACGGATTAGTTAAATCGGTGTAGCTGATCTCACCCCACCGGCTATTGGTGGCTCTGACCCGTCGTTGTCAAACCGCGGGGCTAATCCAATCAAGTGTTTAAAGACGAGACGCCAAGAATAGCGCCAATTACAGTAAAAAGTTTCAGATCTTCAGCGTGGTGAGTGTGGTAATAGTGCAAATGAATGGGGCACCATGTATAGATATTGTCATTGATGAATTGCCTGCCAGAACCGAGCAGCCTTCACAGCGAGGACATCAAAACAACAATGCGATGATCACGAGGATTACTTTGAATCCCTGGGAGTATTGAAGATAATACTAAGGATCAGACCGCTGACACAGGTTACATATGGTACCAGGTAACGCTCTTTATCAATTCATTTTACACTGCTGTTTGCCACATGTGTGATACTGGTGTCTTCATATTTTAATTACATTTTATTGATTGCAGATTTGAGAAGATATCTAATCTGCTTTAGGCACAAACCCCAGAGATACAGCCACAAGACTGTAAAGAGAACGAACTATAAAATGTGTAGCTGTGATGTTGAGGCCTGTAAGGACAAAAATGGTCTGGGTGAAAATGGTTGTATGTTATAGACTGCTTATGCTGTAATCACAACAAACAATCACTCACCATGATAGCTTTACGCCCACTGTATCATACTTTCGATTCACATTACTGGAAGGTAGGGTTTATTCTCACCTTGTAGCCAGAAAGAAGGTTGCATGAGACCTAGATCCTTGAAGAAGCGTGATGTCCTAAATTCCCCAGAATATATCGCAGCATTTGGATGTGAATCTACATCAAGTGTCTGTCTGCTTCATGATTAAGTAAGAATGTTTTACTAACAGTGTAGGAAGGCTAGTCATCTAGTGGTTCATTAAATCATAGTATGTTCCGTATCTTAGTCCAAACATAATGTATGAAGGACAAAACACTGTGTTTGCACGCTCCAATTATAATGAGTTTAAATGAATGTCTATATGTTCTACAATTATAATGTAATTATCATTGTCTGCACGGGAATATAGATGTTCTAATAGAAACTGAAAGTTTGATGTTGATGGTGAGTTCACATACTTGACCTAGACCATCAGCAGATCCATGTTGTTGTATGTACAGCATGATTCCCTTACAGTTTCCTCACAAATTTAGTAACACATAAAACTATTGTTGCTATAACTACCATCCAATAACCAGGTTTTTCTTCAGGCTCCAGTAGCAGTGTGCCTCTTTACAAAAGTTACTCTAATAGCTCTACAGAAGCACAGTTGCTGAACTTTTACTGAAGACTAGATCGGTGGGGGTACAGACAAATTTCATACTTTTAAGGTTCATTCAAAGCACCCCTCTGTAATCTGCAGCAGGATGATTCTATGATCTCATCGATGTAATTTTACAGTTGTATCATTTTAGATTTTAAACCTCATAGCCTTACAATTTGATTAGAGTATTTGTTTTTTGCTACCAAATTTAATCTTGTAAGCCAAGGATAAGTTCAGTTTAAGAGGGAGATTTAATCAGGTCTAAAGTAATTAGGTTGGTTTGTATCTGTAGAAACAAGCCTATTATATTACTGCTTTGAAAGATTTAGACTAACTTAGAGTCACAATAAAACCAATCGATCTGGTAGAATAAGAGGCCGGGTGATCAGGTTATACTGGACTTAATCATTCACCAATAACAACCAGATTCTGCCATTGGCCACTGAGAAAACTCAGTTTAACCTTTAGCTTTGGGAAAATCAACATGTCTGTTTTACTCACAGTGTTATTCCTCATGTTTTCATAGAAAGCAAGTAAGACTGTTTATCCATTTGAGACCACCCATAAGCGTCATTACTTGTTTTTATCACAGTCGTCCCAAACAATGGCAAGTTTAGGTCCAGTCCAACTGGATGTTCATCTATATAAAATAGTAAACTGCTCAGCAACCACCATAATGCTCAAAGTAAGAAAAATACATCTATATGCAGCACTCAAAGTGCTGTATATAGATGTGGTAACTGCATAGTATGTAACAAACTAACTTGGGATAATGACACACTTGCTTTGGTGCAAGAATGAAAGCTTCCTCAGGACTGCCCCCAGGTCAGAGAAAAGCCAATTAGTAGATGGGAGTGGCAGAGAAAGTGACAGGCAGTAAGATCAAAGCACTAAAGTAGTCTGAATCAGTGAAAAGGATTTTTGTGTTTATGAAATGTCCCAGAATCTCTTACAGCTCTCCCTCTAAAGTCAAAAATATTGAGGGAAATATATAATAAGTCTGGCATAAAGAATAACAACTAAGTGTCATGTGTGCATGTCTTACTTTCACATACAGCCTCTTGTACATACCTGATTTGCATGTAAAGCGAGGAAAATTAACCCTCTCTTTAGAATATTACTATCAAAAATGCCTCTAATGAGTCGCAATTTGCATATGTAACGGTGTGTATTATGCATATGTTCTCCGTGTGCATTCCCCCTCAGGTGCATACGTGGAGTGTGTGCAGAATGAGCAGCACGTTTGTTACATTAGCTGAAGTACTGGAGGCACGAGGGGGACCTCTGCTGGAGGAGGAGGTCTGGTCCTTGCTGCTGGGCACTGCAGAGTCTTTAGTGGATGTCTCTTATAAGGGTAAAGCATTTAGGACCCTCCCCACCTCACTCCCTGTTATTTTAGCCTCACATACATCATGCCTTATAACGCCACGACCATACTATCATGTTGCGCCAGTGGAAAATCTATGAAACTATTTAAACATATCGTGCATTCTTGCTTCCCTCAGTGGGACTTTAGTGTAAAACTACAGTAAAGCCGATAGTACATAAATGTTTCCTTTTTTTCAGGTCAAAACAATATGTGCAGTATCATAAGCCCCACCTCCTTGCTGCTGTCAGCCACTGGTACCTTAGCATTTAAGAACTGTGGCCTATCAGATGAGGTTTCCACATTCGCCGCTCCGGAGATGCTGCAGGGCCGTGCCAGCTCAACCAAACCTGCCACAGAGAGGGTCAGTGCGCGTGTTTTCGTACCCGTATCTCACGTGAAAGTGGAAGGCAGATTTCTCAAATAGTGCAGAGTACTAGAGCCTGTAGCTTTACAGCTTATTAGCAACTTTAAACTCTGCAGTGACTTCGCGACGTTAAGAATAAATCCAGACATAAACTGATGTGTCTCTTTCATTGAGTGGAAAATCTTAGGATGTCTGGAGCTGAAGGTCGAATAAGGTGTAAGTGCGCCATCTAGTGGCTGAAGAAAGAGAATCACGACCTGAAATCTGCACTTGTGAGCCTTACGTGTGTACATTGTCCAAAAAAGTAACTATTAAAAACAAATTATAATGTGAAAATGATCATACATTTATATATATAACAATATTTCGTATTTGAAAAACCACTATATAGAATTCATGTTCAAGAAATATGCCTTAAAACTCCAAAAAAGAAAGCACAATGTGTTGTTGCCTGCTCCCTTTTGCTTCAGTAATCTGCATTTCTATTTTATACATCCAGTATATGGCATACCCCCGATTTAATCAATCATGCTTGAAATAGATTTATTTTTATTGTTTTAAAGATTCTCTGTGCAAACCAGCTCACGTTGATCTACTGTATCTATCTTGTTCTTACTCTTACTTGCTTCTTACTGGAAAAACTTCACTCTCATTCATATATAAGTATCGTCACTATTATAACACATTATGAAGGAATGCAAAAGTAAACCTGGTTTTATCTGTTGCATAGATGCTGGTGTATTCACTGGGTATGACTCTCTACTGGTCAGTTGATTTTCACCTACCTCAAAATCAGGTAGTAGCCCCTTATATAAAATCATCAGTTATTTTCTCATTAACCATCACAACTCAGCTGTTGTAATTATTATTTAAATTCTCACTTTCAGCCGGTTCAGTTGAGTGACCATCTAAACAGCCTCCTCCTCAGCATGTGTGAGGACCTGTCTCACCGCCGGGTAAACCTCAACTCCATCCTGGAAGCCTGCGAATCCCAGCTCAAAGCCTCCATCCTGCTGCCCCCCGCCAAAGTCATCAGGCAGCTGGTGGAGGAGGTTTTTCATGAATCAGTGAGTCGGAAAAAAAAGACTTTCTACACTAAGGTCATGTCTGATGATATTTTATGTTCTCATCAGCCTATTCTGTGTGTGAAATTAATGCCATACTGTGCACTAATGAAAAAAAAATGAAAGTGTCTGTGAATAGCAGGGGTTCTTTTTCCTCCAGATGGACCAGACATCTCTGCCAGACAGCAATGTCCCTCTGAGCGGCAGAAGTCTGATGATCAGAGAAAGACTTCATGGTGAGCGTGATACAGTTGAGATAAATGTTTGATTTAAACTAGGTCCATACAACACACACATAAAAAGCTGAGTCATTTCATTTAATTTCTAAATAATCCTAATGCGTCCTAAATAAATTTGACCTTTAAGAGGTGTCATCTACATATTTCCTGGACGTAGCTGCAGTCACTGTTGGTTTGACTCAAGACTGAACACCGGACAACAGGATTAAAATCTTAACCTAAAGCAAGCCCAGGATTAGGATCCTGCGAGAGCCAGTAATCAGATACTGAGCGAGATGCTCCAAGCTAAAACCTCCTGCAGGTCTGTCCAAACATCTTAGTGTCTCAGGGCAGCAGAGACAAAGAACCAGATTAAACATTGCTGTCATCTTTTATTTCTTACCTGGATGACAGGAAAGAGAGGGCCATTTTCAGACTTCAGCGAAGGAAGTGCTGAAGGTAGAAGATATTCAACGGACTCTGACTCAAAGTCAGGTATGCGTTTCGTTTGGCTGAAACCAAATCCTGAACAGAAGTCACAGGATGTCTTTCAAAGAAGTTTGTTTCATGTCAAAATGCATCACTTTAGTGTCTGGATGTAATCCTTGAATTATGCATGCTTTTATGTTTTGTATCTATTTTTGTTTAATGCATTTTACAGTCAGAACATATATATGTGTACTATTTAAAAAACAACAACATTTTTAATATGTTTTATAGGGAGTTTACCTCAAAGACCATGGAGACAAAGACCGAGAAGCTCTCCCACATCGTTGTACCAATCTTCTTTAGAAAGGCATGTATATATGCATGCATATATACACACCATCACTGGACCTTCTACCAAGAGTGTAGAAGGATGCTATCTGTGCATTCATGTCAGCACAGATAAATCTTTCCGCTCCTCATTTCCCCCGTCCTTATTGTCTGTACTGACTTTGAGGGGATCTGACATTTTCTCGTTGTTTGACTTTTCCAACTCGCCTGCACAACTATTACACAATCTGTCCTTCCCCACCCACCTCTCTCCCTTCAGAATCCCTCGTGGGGTTCGTCACAGGGACAGCAATTGCAGTTGGCTCGGTAGGAGTCCCCATCACGACATCTCTCCGAAGACATCAGGCAGATCTCACAGTCCTTCCATCACATTCAGCGACTCCTCGCTTAGTCTGAGCCAGAGAAAATCTAAGGTAAGCTCAGAAACGAACTTGAATGTATCAGTGACATAAGTCAAGTGAAATGTTTTTGCAGGGCACGGAGTAAACGTGCATGCTGTGGATCTGTGTGCATGTAGCTGTATTAGAATGACAGTGAACTGTAGAGTAGTCAGTGCAGGTGAACTAAAATCTCTGTATACAGTTGATCATTTAGTGAGGAATGACAACCTGTCAGATGTATTCCAGCTAATAATATATACATATTATTTTTTTTTGTTTAATTAATTTTATTTTCCAGGCATTGGGTCCCGAGTTCGTCAGAATGCCAGATGAGCAACAAATTGTTCTTGAGCTTCCAGGATCTATTGTGGTAAATGAATAATCTCGGCTCACTTGCCCATAAGCAATTTCGGTTTACACTTCTGTTTGCTCCTATTCTTTTAGCTTTTCCTTTCTCGCATGCTGAACTGTGTCTATTTGCATAATTGCATGTATAGTATTTGTATATGTATGTACATGTACGTGTGTGTCTGTGTGTTTTGTGTGTACACGCCACAGTCCAGAAAGGGCCGTTCATGTTCGTCTCAGAGAGAAGTGACTGTTGTGATGCCTAATGGACAGTACGTGGTGGTTCGCTGTGATATTAAGTCCAGAGCAAGAGATGTGTTTGACATGGTGGTCGCGCACGCAAACTTGGTGGAACACTTTTACTTTGGTCTTGCCTTCCTAGATGGTAAGAGCCCATAATAAATAGGACCTGATCTATCTTGAGTGCACTGGTTGTGAGAAAGGATTGACAGTAAAAAAAAATATTTGAATATGTAATTTATCTGAATACCTTTCCAGAAAAAACTGAAATGACTTTGAATCTGTCTTTCCGCAACTGGATGTTTTAGTCACTTCAGACAAATGTGGCTAAAGAAGCTTTTCTTTGGCATTCTGCAGATGATGAATATTTCTTTTTGGAACATGAAACAAAAATCTCCAAAGTTGCCCCTGACAGTTGGAAAAAAGGGCAGATATCATCCTTTTTGGTGTTTCTTCGAGTCAAATTTTTTGTTGATGATATCTCCTTCATTCTGTAAGTGCTGCAGTGGTTTCACGATTAACTCATATGCAGGAAGCTCATTTTCAGAAATGTATTTAGTTAAACCCACTGTTGCCTTTTTTCTTCTTTTTTTGTTCCTCCTTCCTAGGCACAAACTGACTCGTCACCAGTACTACTTACAGCTGCGTAAGGATATCTTGGAGGACAGGCTTTACTGTAATGAGGAGACAGGCTTATTCCTGGCTGCTCTTGCGCTGCAGGCTGAGTTTGGTGATTACATGTCAGAGGTACAGAGGACATAACAATCATGTTTGCAGCATGTCTTTAAGGAGCAGCATTATCTGTCAGTGTGTATCCTCATCCTTTTTGTGTCTCTTTTTTAGTTATATGGCAAGAACTATTACCAACCAGAGCACTATGTGTCCAAGAGGATGCTTGAGAAGCTTGCCCTGCCCAGCGTCAAGGAAGAGTTGCCAAGACTACATGCAAGTCATGCACAGATGCTGCCAGAAGAGGCAGAAATGGAGTACCTAAAGGTAACCACACTAATAATGCATTTATTCCCACACATGTACACAGACTCGTTTAAAAAGTAGCTTATATTGTCCTTTAGTTACTGTATGTATGCTATAGTCATAAGTCTCGGTGAACTTTTTTATTACTACTACTATTTTTTTTTTAAATTTGACAGTTTTACTGTCCTGCTTAGTTTATAAATATATGTATATATGAGAGTTAGGATCAAGAGCTAAACTCCCAGATTTTGAGTCCCACAAAATCTGAAAACCATGTGCACATCAGATTGCACAGCAGCTACCAGAGTATGGAGTTATGTTCCACCGTGTGGGGCGAGAGAAAAGGTCGGTGGTTGGAGAGTTGGTCTTGGGAGTCTGTGCCAAAGGAATCATCGTGTACGAGATGAAGAACCACGTCCGGACTGTTACCAGACGCTTCCTCTGGAGGGAAACTGACTCCATATCCACTGGGGTAAAAAAATATGGCCTTTCAGTCAGACTTTGCTAAGCTGTGTAAGACATTACTTTGCAGAGGTAGTATTGCTATGAAGCTCAGAGGAACTAAATAATGATTTATGTCTTTCAGCGGCGTAAACTGATTATAGAGTGTGGTGGCCCCAGTGGGAAAAAGCATGGTTTTGTAACGGAAAGCTCAAAAATAGCACAATACCTCCTGAACCTTTGCTCAGCACAGCACAAGTTTCACAGCGAGATGACGTCACGACAGCTAAACCACACCTTAATCCCAGGTGGGAATATTTTGATTGTTTAAAATTTAAACTGCACAAAAAAAAAAAGAGAAATCAGACTAAGAGCTCTTCTCTGTCCAGCCTGATCCCAATTAAGACTTTAAAATGTGTTTGTTTTTTCTTCTCTCACTGGATAGGATAACTTGTCTTAGATTGATTGATTGTTTTCTCATTTCTTCTGGAGATGGGATTGGTAGGAAAAACTGATCATATTTATTCCTAAATGGAGAAAGAAATGAGTACTGTGAGCAAAAAATATTGTTTCAGGGTTTAGCAGTGCTAATATTAAAAAAAAGGTTTTAACCAAGTATAACAAAGAGCAAGCAGCACCTGATTCTACTTTGTTTCTCCAGATGAAAACATGGAAAAGTACATATCCGCCTACAGGGGTCGTAACCTGAACTTAAGGCGGATATCCTGCTCAGAGGGCATGTTGAACCATGTAGGATTGGCGCCCGGTCAACCAGACTCCCTGTCCAAGTCCTGTGACGACCTGACTGCCAAATTGGAGGCTCGGCTCCGCCAACAGAGAGAGATGAGGAGAGAGATGAGTAGAGAGCTGAACAAGGATCTGCCCGAAACGGGAGACCTCAGGGATGTAAAAGAGCGACAGTGTTGGAGGTAGCCCTTAATAATGAGTTTCATGTTATTATCACAAAAATATAGGTGGATTTAGCTAAATGTTACCGTGAACATATGTTGTAGTACGCCAGAGCTTCTTCCCAGGATGATGTCCAGTATGTCACTACAGAAGCAGGACTCTGATGCCTCATCCTCCATTCGAGGTGAGCTGACAAATAAAATATAAATACAACAAGTCTTTGAGTAACACACTAAATCAGCATGGAGCACCTGACATCTGTTTGGTAGCCTCTAAGTCATATTAGGTTTTTGAAATTTGATGGTCACAGAGTTAAAGTAGAGTGACAGTCTGGTTGTCTGGCTGACATTGTCCCCTCACAACAATAGTTCTTCTTCTTTTCAGTAGGGGCTCTCCTATGTGGAGTCCACATGTTTTCTTCATGTGTTTAGATCTAATTCCAGATATGTTGATTTGAACATTTCTAAAGTGCGTACAAGTCTTAATGTTTTGGTCTGTTTATGACCTAAACCCACACCATACATTTGACCTGCCCCTGTGACCCAGTGCACAATAACGAGGCAAACAAAGTATATAAATAGTTTACTGCTGCCTGTTTATCATATTAAAAACATACGTTTTGCAGTTGATACACCAACCCGGACCCCACCAGAGAGAGAGATAGTCTGCGTGACCCTGAAGAAAGATCCCAAACTGGGCTTTGGTGAGTTTATTAGCTCAGATTTAGCTGAGAGAGATAAAATTCCTGGTATAACAACAACAGCAACAACAAGTGATTCTTTAGTAAAAGTCTTCATATTCTCTGCTCCTGTTTCAGGCTTTGTGATAGTGGGAGAGGACAATACAGGCAAACTTGACCTTGGGATCTTCATTGCTTCCATTGTGCCTGATGGCCCTGCAGAGAAAGATGGAAGAATTAAACCAGGTGCAAAGTTCAAACGATGCAGATTAAAAATATAGATACGGGATGAAAATGTATAATAAAATATCTAGAGCAAGATACACAATTAGATTGGACGTGATCTGTCATAAGGACTTGAAGGTGATTTGCTGATTTTTCCAGGTGGACGTCTCATCTCACTAAATAAGACTAGTTTGGAAGGAGTGACATTCAGTGATGCTGCTGCCATCTTACAGAGCAGCCCCGATGAGGTGGAGCTCATTGTGTCCCAGCCTAAGCGTAAGATCGGCCCACTGCTTTCTCCGTCCATCCTTCAAATATTTATAAATTATTATCAGATCATACTGTGCAGAGTAGTAGTTATTTCATGGTTTTAATGCCACCTGGTTGTTTTCCTCTCAGAGTCACTGAAGGACAGACAAAGTTCTTTGAGTCAGAGTACTCTTGGATTAGCGTTGGAGAGGAACTTTGGGTCACAGACTACCCTGAGTAGCACAGAGTACCGTCCCGGAGTGGAGGAACTCGAGGATGTCATCACATTGTCCAGCATGGCAACTCCAAAACACAACAGGAAGCTTCACATTCCTGTGGTGCGAATACACGATGCCCAGGTTAGAACCAGTGCTCAGAAGACAGCGGTTAGAGACGATTGACTTTACTGTTTTTAAAAGAAGCAGTGCTGTCAAAGCTGATATTAGAGTCCAATGCCAACTGATAAACAGATTAAGTGCTCACATTAATTGGATAAAACTAAGAGAAGTCGTCATTCACAGGATTCAGAAGTGTCCCAAAGATATGCCCTCATTCATTCCTTTCTTTTTTAGGAACACTTTAACGATCTATTTATTTTCAGTTCAGTACAGATGTTAAATTATTTCAAAGTCATTATAACTGCAACATTTACACTGTTACCTATAATATTATAGGCTGCAGACACTTAATTTAAACTTGCATACATTTACAGAATTGTTTTGAATAACTGCCACATTTTGCAAAAGTCTCAAGTAACAAGTACGAACACTCTAAATCAAAATGTTTTTTAATTTCACATTTTACTTGCAGAAATAACCTCTAAACATTACAATACATTTTCATGTTACTGTATGTAATTTTTCATGAAATCATTTCTTGTAATCTAACATTAATCCTCTGTTCTGCGTCTTTTTCAGGACATTTACTCTCGGTCGCCCTCTATCTTGAGCTTTAAAACAGGCGAGCGGTTTGTAGTGGAGCTGAAGAAAAGCAGTGGAAGCCTTGGCATCAGTGTTGCTGTGAGTGAAATGTTTTAATGAAGAGTGCTTTCCTCATTTTCTCTAGTTGTAAAAGAAAGTAGAGTTTGGTTTCTTTACGGAATCATTTTTGAAGAAAAATCATTTTGGATAAGGAAGCTGTAAAAATACAATATGTTCTTGATATGATGTCAAATACTTTATCTTGACTTACTGAATTTGAATTGATATGAATCATATAAACTTTGTAAGATCACTGCTTTACTGTCAGCCAAATGAATTTCCTCTTTTTTTCTGTCTTGCCAAAGGGAGGAATTAACACTAATGTGCATGATGGAGGCATTTACATCAAGAGTCTGGTGCCTGGAGGTGCTGCTGAGCAGGATGGTCGCATTCAAATTGGTAATCTTTTAATTTGGAAGTAGAAGATATGATCAGGTGTTGAAAAAGGTAAAGGGTTATAAAAAAAATAAATGATTAAAATGTGCAGGATCCATATCAAACTTCTAAATTCTGGATAAATTCTAAGTTTATCAGTTGTTACATTGTAATTATATCCTTAATAACAGTCCCCCTAACATCATCATCATCATCGCAGCATTATAAAGTATGAATCTGACACAAAAGTTCTTAAGCTTCCATATGCAGCATATTACATAAGTGATTGTGTATTGAACAGTAAGATAATAAAAGTCTAAACCCCAAAGATCATAAAAATGTATTTGAGAAATTATATTATAAAACATTTGCTGTTGCTGTTATTTACATTTTGTAAACCTCTGTGCTGTGACTTGTTTCGTGCCTCAGTGAGCAGGAGAGACTTTAAAGTTTGGTGATATGTCATCACACATATACACACACACGCACACACATCGCAAACCG
Organism: Maylandia zebra; assembly: GCF_041146795.1. NCBI lineage: Eukaryota > Metazoa > Chordata > Actinopteri > Cichliformes > Cichlidae > Maylandia > Maylandia zebra. Next base: position 19,341,003 of record NC_135179.1, on the reverse strand, counting down.
TTTCGGTTCGGATGCTGCTAATGATGATGAGGTTTGTGTTTGTGCGTATGACAGGTGACAGACTGCTGGAGGTTGACAGGTCCAACCTGAGGGGCGTGACTCACCATCAAGCTGTCGAGTTCCTGAAGAGGACTGGGGAGGTATACATACACGGGCATGAACACTTGCTCATGCAATGAAACACAATCACACACACAAATGTTCTTGTTTGCTGATATGATTACATTAATATCAGTGCTAAGTGACTGTCCTTCACAGAGGTTACGTATTTCTTCATCTCTTTAAATCCATGTTTTCGTGATCCATGATGATAATCCTTCCCTAATGAGTCTGTTTTAGTTAAATTAACTTAAATATAAAACCATAAAAGTTAACATAATGACAAAAGCACTAAAGTCCAAACTATTGAATTCACTATTACAAGGACTTGACCTGACTCTTTAGACCTTTCCACCATAACCTTTTTTAAGGAAGCGTTATTCACAGTGAAAAAATGGCAGGAACCAGTGCTGCTACACATTATTCTCTGTTCCCGCTGTGACACTATTTTTCAATTAAATTTATCAAGCATATTAAGGGGAAGTATGTGCGTCATCTGCTCCCTATAGGTGGTGAGCCTGCTGCTCGAGAGGGAGCCCACAGTAATTCTGGAGCCTAGACCTGACTCGCCCTGCCCTACCTTGGTCCACAGTGCATCACACACACAGCCCCTCAGGACTGAAGTCTCCATGGAAACGACCTTGAGTGGTCGAGCCAAGGACTACAGCTTTGTAACGGATGGTGAGAGGGGAGACGAAGGGGCATTTACCCTCGTAATAAAAAAGAAAAGATAGACAGTGTCAGGGACACACACTCATGCACACATGGCCCAGAGGTGACTGTGAGTCATCTGACAGCTACATTGTGGTTGCTGTCAGAGTCATCTAGGGCTGATGCCGCCTCAGTCCCTTGGGATTGCATCCACTGAAACCTTAAAGCTTCCTGTTCGCTGGCACGTAGCCTTCCCTTCTTTACTGGTAATAGTAGGAAAAAAAGTCAAATAAATTGGGAAAAATGTATTACCAAATAATAATTACAGAAAAGAAATATACATGCATTTGTGACACTGAATTGAAAAATGTTCTTAGCACGTTGCTAAAGATCATAATTCACATGTTAATGCTCAAGTGTTTCCTTTCATCTCGTTCCTAGAAAACACACGTGAGGTGGTGCTGAGGAAGAGCTTGTCTGGCCTCGGCTTCAGCTTTTATATCTCCCAGCTGCACTCAGGACCAGACCGCAGCAGCGTGGTCCGCATCAAACGTCTGTTCCCAGGTCAGCCAGCGCAGGAAAGTGGCCTGCTGCGGGAAGGAGACATCATCCTGACTGTCAACAAAGAGCCTCTCAAGAATCTTCCCTATCAGGTAGAATTTATATGTTTATATCAGATAGTGTATTTTTTGTTTAGTTTGTTTTTTATTTCTTATATTTATAAGAGGACAAGAATGTGTGTGGACAATTGGACCATAAGAAGCTAAAAAGCAAAATAAACCTGTTTGCAAAATAGCCAATGTAGCCTTAAAACTGTGTAAACCTGTGGAAGAACAATGGATAATCATGAATGGACTGCCGAGTGTATAAGTAACACAAGTGACCTTGTTCTCTCTCAAGTCTCATTCACTTCATTGTTTCACTAATCCTTTAATCTTGTACCACTTGAAATAGAAAGCAGTTTGTGTCATTGTGCTTGTGTCATTTAATCTTCTCTGTACTGCCAAGAAGTTACAATGGTATTAGCAGCGTTGCTTTTACACATATGTTGGTCAGATATCTGTGCACATTTTACACTCAACAAAAATATAAACGCAACACCTTTGTTACTGCTCCCATTCCCCAGGGGATGGACGTAGAGACCTAAAATTCATTCCAGATACACAATATAACCATCCCTCCCAAACAGTGGTCACAAATCAGTCCAAATGTGTGGTAGTGGGCACATCTGCTATATTGAGATAATCCATCCCACCTCACAGGTGTGCCACATCACCCACTACCACACATTTGGACTGATTTGTGACCACTGTTTGGGAGGGATGGTTATATTGTGTATCTGGAATGAATTTTAGGTCTCTACGTCCATCCCCTGGGGAATGGGAGCAGTAACAAAGGTGTTGCGTTTATATTTTTGTTGAGTGTAAGTCTGTCTCATTTTTAACCAATTCAAAGTTTCTTTTCTGTTTGTCTCAGAGGGTTTTGCTTTTGCTACGTGGTGCTCCTTCTGAGGTTCATCTGCTGATCTGCCGACCTGGACCAGGAGCACTGAATGATGGAGATAATAACTCACTGGTGAGCTAATATACTCATGAATCACTGTAAATCCAGTCCCAAGGCAGACATTTTCAGACAAACCATTGTACTTTCTGTCTGACTCTACAGACTCTTACATCCCTCCGTGATGCTCGATCGCGGTCTCTGGACATCAGGTTGGGGGAGGACTACAGCGAGCTCCTCAAAAAGCCCTCCAACCAGGAGGAGGAGCCGACCAGCAAAACAGAGAAAAACTCAGAACTTCCTGCAGCTTCACAACTCCCAGAGAGCCAGGAGGATCTCAAGGCAGAAGTGCAGACACAACAGACTCCACCATCTTCCCCTCGCTCACCTCCTTCACCAACATCACCTACATCTCCTCCTTCACCAGTCTCGCCAGCATCACCTGCCTCACCTACCTCGCCTGGCTCTGGGTCTCCACCTGCTCCAACAGAGGCCCAACTAGCTGCTGGGAAGCTCGAGCAACAAAAGGAAGCAGAAGCAGAAAAGAAGAGCAAAGATGTGGAGGAGGAGGACGCAACAACCTCAAGCTCTACTGTGATGCTTATTGATGTCTGTCCTAAGACTGGCTCCAACTCTGTGTATACCAGGTAATGTTTCAGATGCCAGCTGTCATGTGTTGATGTGCATGTTGTGTGGTTATTTTCAAAACTCGTGCAGATGTCTTTTATCAGGACAGAGTTTTATTGTTAGGATGAACATGAACATTTGGCTTAATTTTAAGTAGACTACAAAATAAATGTTTTTTTTAATCGGCAGTGGAGTCAGAGAGGAGGCAGATGGAAGTGTCACCTATTGCCTCATGGGAAATGGACTCACTATCATGGCAGATGAAGAGTACCTGACCATCAGCTCCACACTGGAGCCTCCTCACATGCTTCCCACCGCTAGCACTCAAACAGCTAACTTTAGCTCTCAAACATCAAGTAGCTTGCAGTATCCACACCCCAACCCCACCACCTTGGCCCTCAACCTCTTATCTGACACCCCCACCACTTGTTCCCTGGCACATCCCTCCCAGCCACTCACAACACAGCCCCCTAAAACCAAGCACCACCCAATCCAGCAGGGGCTTCTTCCAAGTCACTACAAAGCCATGTCCAAGATCAGCCGCCCCATGGTGCCCCCACCTCAACCTCCACCACTGACCCCTATCACAGCTCAGATTATCTCTGTGGCTCCCTGTCCTAGTCCACCTCCCCCAGTGCTGCCCCCCACACTGCTGCCCCCGGCTGCTCCGATCCAATTTAGAGAAGAACTAGAAAAGAAAGAAAAGGAATACAAAGATTATGATGATGACGAATATGATGAGGAAGAGGAAGAGAGTCGAAGAAAGGCAAGTCGATGATGTTCTATTTTTATGCCACTGCTTAAATTTAGCTGTGTTTTCATCAATATTAGTTTGCCTGCTAGTTTTCCATTAAGTTTTTTGAAGAGAACCATCACTGGACTTTTGAGAGATTAATGTTTTCCCATTCTTGTCTAATAGCTAGCTGCTCAACAGTCCAGAGTCTTATTTTGTATTTTTATGTCTTATGTTGTTCATTTTTTCAACTGGTGAAAGGTCAGGCCGGTTCAGCGCCTCGGTTCTTCTACTGTTATAATAGCTGCAGTATGGTGTTTAGCATCGTCTTGCTGAAATATGCAGGGTCTTCCCTAATAAAGAGGTGTTCTGGATGGGATCGTATGTTGCTCTAAAATCTGTATATACCTTTCAGCATTGATGGTGCCTTTCCAAATATGCAAGGTGCCAGTTCCATAGGCACTAATGTAACCCTAAACCAACGGAGATGCAGGCTTTTGAACTCAGTGCCAATAACAAGCTGTATGGTCCCTCATAAGACATCTAGAGGAGATGGTGGTGTTTCTGTATCATGTTCATATATGTAAGCTTGAATTTACATTCTGGATTCACAGAGGATGATTTCTGGAAGCGTTCCTGAGCCTATGGAGCAGGCTGCATTAAAAACAGGAACGACAGTCAGCTCTGTTTTTAATGCAGTGCTACTCTGCCCTATACTATGAAGACAGTTTGACATACCCCGGGTATCTTTCCATTCTGGATTCACTAACATTGGCAATCAGGATAAGCAGTTACATCACGCTGTTTATCGACTGGCTAAGTTAACCCAGGGTCTCCCCTCTATGTTAAAATCAAAGGGCTGGTGTTGGCAGCATCTGACCAACCTAAAAGGCATGGATCATATGATTCTTCTTCCAAAGAAAAAGATCCCTGTGAGTGCCACCTACTCATTATCAGAAGAAATTGTGATAAAAATCTCCAAAAAACATTAAAATATAAAAAGCGTCGCCACAGATTCTCTGAACCTCTGCATCTCTAAGATTATCTTTATATACTCTTTATATACATGTTACTGACCTGGTGCTAATGAACCTTATTAGTGTCAAATGTTCCTCCAGGTGTTTCTTTTTAGGACCACTGACTTTTGAAGCTTTTTATATCCCCCACACAAACTTTTGCCACTGCCATCAAATTAAAAAATTTCTTGTTTTCTTCTTAAAATCATGACCTTCTAATTTCTATTCTCACAGGGATTGGTTAAAGAATTTGAGCTGTCAGTGGTTCTGACTAAGTCCAGAAGTGGAAGCTTTGGGTTCACCATCACTCGAAGCAAACTAGACAACTGCTACTACATACAGGAAATATTGGACAATCCAGCCAAGGCAGATGGACGACTCAGGGCAGGAGACAGGCTCGTCACAGTATGCACCAAAACTTGCGCCTGCACATTTAAAGTAATCATTAAGCGTGTCCTGTTGATATGACAACTGTTCTTTGTCTGTCATCTTTTACCAGGTAAATGGCCACGATGTTACCAGTGTGGCAGATGACGTTGCCATGACTATTCTCAGGTCATCTCCAAGGAGACTGAGTATGACAATAGGGAGAGCAGTGAGCAACCTGGTGGCTCCACCCTCTTGTGACAGCCTGCCTGATATTGTCCTACACAAGACACCTTCAGGACAGCTGGGTGGGACTTTATATAAACTTCGACTTACGGCATAGAAGCACATCAGTCATATATTATTTGAATTAATCTCTGTGCGTGCCCTTTCCAGGAATAAAGCTGACAGGTGGCATTGGTAGTAAATGGCAGGGCATCTACTGTCTGGAGGTGGTGCCAGGTTCCCCTGCCAGCGAGGAGGGTAGTGTCCAACCCAATGACAAGATCCTGTACATCTGTGGAAGGTGCACGCTGGGAATGACACTAGAGGATGCAGTCAAAGCTTGTGAGATCGCTCCACGTAAAGTGAAACTAAAAGTCATCAGGTATTAATGGTTCGAGAGATAATGTTTTTAGTGTTTGCCTCTCTTTCTTTGAATGAGTCTGTTCTTGTGTCTGTTACAGAGAAGAGCAGCCAGTGACCCCCAGGGGTAAGTGGAACGGTAAGTGCTTCCAAAGAATTTATGGCATGACTTCACTTGATCGGGACTCCAAGGACAGCTAAACAGGATAGTTTGGTTTCTATGCAGTATATGCAATGATGCATTGCTTAGAAACCAAATATGTTTGCGCTCAACAATGATAATTTAGGTTCAATCATTACCAGAAAACCTTAAAATTCTGGGAAGCAAAACAATTACTTGTGTGTAATGCAAAGGTATTTTTTAGTGTTTGATCTCTTTGTTTTCTTCGACAGGTCTGTTTGACTGGAAAAAGGACAGGAAGTCCTTTGCTCGTTTTGAAGAGCCAGTATCCCCAGAGAAAGACTCTCCTACTGAAGATGGTGAGTTTTTTTCTTTCTCGCATTCATTTATTTCTCTTTTTGCTTCTTCCAAACTCTTTTCATCATCAGCACAGTAACTAGTTACCATTCATCCCTTTGACGGCTGTCCCATTGTCAGGGTGAAGCATGAGCTTGGTGCTGACAGATAGCTCTCTTTGCAGCTGTGTGTGCGTTTACATGTGTGTGATCTGAATGCTGACAGACAGATCCTGGGCTCTCACAGCAGGATTAATAATTAGCGAGCCTCTGGCCCTCCACTGGCGTATTGGACTGCAAGGCCAAAGGCGTCGCACACACATGCACACAGAGTCAGAACCATACAGCCAGTGGTCTATAGGGCAGGTATCTCAGTTGCCTGGTGACGGTGTATAAAGTGGAGAGGGTCAGTCTGAAAAGATCAGCTTTGTTTTGCTGTCATAGAAGAAATACACCGCTCAACACTTCTCTTTCAAAATGTCCGAAGAGGTGGGAGGTTGGTGTGTGTTGCTGTTTTTTCTCCAAGTGTCTTGTTTTGAAATTTATTTTGATGCAGAAGGTGGCATGGATGCAAATCGGTAGAGAAGGAAAGTTCCACTGCTGGTTTAGAGCCAAACTCCAGGAGTTCCCTTTGTTAAACTTGCTTGATGTTTTCTAAAAGCATAATAATATACATGTTAACTCTTTTTTTTGTCTGAATGGGCTTTTTTTTCAGCTGAAGCTGTGTATCAGACTGCTGGACAATTCAGATGTCTCTCTCTCGGCCAAGAACAGGATGTAAGTTTACTAACAAATGTATTTTCTGTCCACTAGCCTGGTCTTTTCTCCTGTACACCTTCTGCTTTGCTTAAACAATTGTCCGTCTAAGGGGACACTGTAACATGAGTCTGCTGAGTGTCAATCTGTTAATGTATTCTCTATCTGTGTGTTTGACAAGCATTCTTTACTCTTCATTTATGTACACGACACAGTGGCAATTTATTAATGTAGAATACAATCTGGCCTTGTAAATACACAGCTATAAAACTGATAAGAGAATCTGTTTCCTTATTTCTCAATTCTTGTCTTCTTAGAATTGCATCATGCAAGTGGAGTTCACTAAACCAGAAGGAGGAGGTCTCGGTTTTGCATTGGTCGGGGGAACAAATGGCAGCATGCTCAGGGTGAGAGAAATTTGCTCAGGTGGAGTAGCTGAGCAGGACGGTCGCCTGAGAGTGGGAGATATTCTGTTAGAGGTAACAAAACAACGTATGTAATGCAAATAATTTTTTTTTACCTCCATAGTCAGGGGGAGGCTTTGATTTTCTTTGTGCCCATGCTAGGTGAATGGTGTGATTGTGTCTGGACTGAGCCACAGTAAGGTGGTGGAAATCCTGCGCAAAGCTGAAGGGACTGTGCAGCTCACCATCTGCAGAGACGTCCGGCCCCTGACCTACTCCGAGTCACCTACACCGCCCAACATGTCAGCTCAAACTGAAGCTATTTTAGCTGAGCAGCCTGCTCTTGTGTCCAACCCTGATAATTGCTCTTCACCTGACCTCATGCTGAACAGGCCAGTGGACCGTCCCCCTGGTATGCTCTCTGACAAATACATTTCCTAAGCTGCGCTAAATTTTATGGTAAAAGATGTAAAAATCCATATTTTGTGTCTAATTAGGCATAACTAGAATTAGAAATAGTATGTTTATAGTGCCTTACATATACATTAAGATCGCTTTGAAAACCAGATTTAGTGCCGTAAGATATACTTACAAATTGTCTCTGACTTTCACCTTACTACTGGATCATTCGTTGGTCATTAGAAGAAATCTAAAGCATAGTGGATCACATGTTCAGTCATCCCTTAAAATCTTGATGGTGTCCAGACTTTTACAACGTGTAGGTGGTACTTTGTTGACAGTCTACTCTCACACGTTTTTAAAAATATCATGCCACTTTCCAATCCCCTAATACCAGGCTATGATAGCTACTATGTTGTCATTACAACTCTATATTGAGACATAAAGTCAAATCCCTCGTTAACTCCTATTATTAGAGGCTCACACTTTCTTAGAGGGTTATTGGCAACACATTACAGCACAACTGTAGTGTCAAATAAGCTCATGCAAAGTCTTGAATAATGCCTAATGATGGTATGGCTTGTAAAATTTGCCTAATAAAAACATTATTTCTAGCTCTGTGTAATTTGATACAAATACAGCCTCTTATGTCTTATTAGTTTACTCTAAAATAAAGTGTGGCCCCTTCTTATTATTAGGATTTGTAGAAAGCAGATGTTTAAAACAAGCTGTAGACTCAGAGAGATTTGTAATATTTCATTAACAAAAAGCGTGATTATTTTAATCTTGTTATTTGTTGACATTTTGTCTACATTTGCTGTTTTAGAGGCAACGTCAGACCCTGTGGTTAATGAAGCAGATGTTGTTCTAACATCGCCCCCTCCCTCACCTCACCTACTGACAGTTGTAACCGATGAGACTACAGGTAAACAGGTAATGTGGACACTAACAAGCATACAGAAGTGTGCAAAAGTCTTGAGCAACTTCTCATTTCTTTAAACTTTGCTTCAAAGTAGCCAGACTTTCTTGTAATTCTTAAAGTGGTCTTGAGCAATCGTTCTCCAGCTTTCTGAAGGCCTATCAGAGATTTCTTTGGACATTGGCTGCTTTTTTACTCATTTTCGCTCCAGTCCCTGTACCTGATCATGTTCAGCGGGATGTTTTTTGCATGTTAAGTCATTTAACCCTGACCTGTGAACCTTAAAAAGGTACCTAATCAAGGTTAACATGAGAGATACATCTCAGTTGATCTGTCTACTGTTTGCTGAAACTTGCCTAGAAATCGTCTTCAAGGAAGAATAAGTGTCACTCACCCATTCTTGAGGAAAGGGAACAGGGAGAAGAGTCAGAGCTTTGGAAAATTACACAAGAAGTGGACTGAAAATCTGTGGCAACAGGTCTTATGACATGATGAGTGCAAATTTGAACGTTTTGATTCAAAACTTTATCAGTGTGTACAAAGGAGGTCAGGAAAGAAGCACAGCAGAGGTTTACGGCCAACTGTAAAACGTGGTAAAGGTCCTGTCATTGTGGCTGCATTTCAGCTTTGGGGGTGTTGGGGGACGTACAATGCATTACCATTTAATACTACCTGGAAAGCGTCTGATTGGGAAAGGCTTTCTTTTTCAGCATGACCATTATCCCAAAAACAGAGAGAGTTCAGGCTGTGTTAAAGAATAAAAGTGGTGATACCAAATATTGACTTTCAAGCTCATTACAGTTGTACAAACTCTGTTTTTGTCTTGTATGCAGCATTTTCCATGTGTGGTTGCTCATGTTTCAATACCCGACTACACCTATTTCTCATTTTCCTAGTAAAAGAAAAAGAAAAGACAGCCCAAGACTTTTGTACAGTACTGTATATAAACTAACTGCAACATTATTAACTATTAAAATTAAATCGTACCCTTCTTTACATCTTTACTAACATCTGCTGCTAACATCTTGCTCCTTCCCTCTGTTGCCTCCTCTGGCTTTTTGTCTGTGGAACAGGAGAGCTGTAACAGCACCCCTTCTCATCAAGCTTGCTGCCCATCCCTCAATGTCACTGACATGTTGCATGGAGCTTCTGACAGGTAGTACTACTCTCTTGTATTGTCTACATATTTCGTGTCCTCTTCTTCAACCCCCCTCCTCCTGCATCTTTGTATGCTGGAGTACCAGCATTATCCATAAGGAGGCAGCAAAGAGCAATAAATAAAAGATGACTGTGGGATAAACGTTGACGCTTGTAAACTGTGATCCCCATTAGAAGAAAATGTCAGTTAGTGTAACAGCTAGGAAGTGTATAGTACTATTCCATGCAGGCTTAAAAAAAGAAAGGTACAGCAGTAGTAAAAATATATTTTAGCCTTTTGTTTATACTGTATTTTAGGTGGAAAAGGCGCAGGGAAAGGAAGCTCAGCCTTGCATGATTTCATCCCCTCCTACCGAAGACTAAAAATGGTCTGGTCTCACCCCTGCCCTGCCCCCTGACTCCCCCAGGAAACAAATTGTGAGCAAACTTTTGGACCACTCCTGCAAAGACATCCGGAAACCCCAGTCAGACGGCTGGAGCAGTGAAGATGATGACGACGATGTATTCAGCACCAAAGGTCAGGAAATGGCCTCATCCCAAACAGGTGCCTGTTTCTGTAGTACTGTAATGACAAGTCTGAGTTAAAATAGATAAATGTTTGCATTAAAGGGTTAAAGTGACCCTTTTCTCCACTTCTTTTAATCTATATTTTTCTCAGGCCCTCCCATAGTATCAGAGGAGGAACTGGCCAGTCTAGCTCTTATTACCCCTGCAAAGACCAGCCAGTACTCAGGCTCCAGAGTCAAAGCTCTCATCCAGATTCTCCAGCATCAACTGGACCAGCAGGAACTGGTCAAAGAGTTCATGGTTTGTGTGAACTACTGGATTCATAAAAAGGAAGTTATTATGTAACTTACTACAATATGGGTTCCACTGTGAAGCGGCAGACAACCATCCATGCTGTAGAAAATCAGCGTTTATTAAAATAAATAAAATGCATTATCTTAAGTTATTGTGGTTATTATGTCCATGTTTATACTTAAGGCTCTGGAGCATCTGAAGCCTTCTGACAACTGCCTAGTGGGAAAAGCTCCTGAGAACAGAGACAAGAACCGCTACAGAGACATCCTACCCTGTAAGTTGAGTGTAAAAATTTAATGTTATTATTTATTCAAACCTTGCACTTTTTATGTTCCCTTTTTTAGGGGTTCCATCTTTCTCGTTGATGGTTTAAAGCTCGTAAAAATGGATACTCAGGGACTTGGCATTCCATTGTTTCATTGTCTCACTTTAAGCTGACTCTAAAAAAGAAGGGAGTGAAGATGTTTGTGTACAACAGTTAAGCAATTTAATTTACACAGAACAAATTATTTCTCAATAACTCACTGGTACCACACTTATAATTTTCTCTGAGTCTGCCAAGTATGTGATGTTGTAATTATCTAGGATTTATATTTTTAATAAATGAAGGAGCATCAGGAACAAATAATATTACAAGCTGTGTTATCACCATGAATTCCAGAGGTTTGCTGTCTGATTTGTGATAGAATTAATCACTACCTCATAAACTCACAGTGTCTTCGACTTCTAAGTCAGATGCACTGCTCGCTCATCACGTCTGGTTTCAAAACATCGAGATGCTGGTGATAAAAATGCTCAAGTCAAGGCTTCATTAACCACTGAGTGGCTGTGGCTCAAACTCAAAAACACACCGAGACTATTTTTGCGTGTTATTTTTGCTCTTTCTTCCTTTAGACGACAAAACTCGTGTTGTGGTTGGAGAGAATCAGGACTATATCAATGCCAGCTACATCCGCATGCAAGTTGGCGATGAAGAGTTCTTCTACATCTCCTGTCAGGGCCCTTTACCTTCTACTGTGCAAACCTTCTGGCAGATGATCTGGGAAAATAAATCCGATGTCGTTTCCATGATGACCCAGGAAGTAGAGCGGGGAAGGATTAAATGTCACAAATACTGGCCAGAGAAGCTGGGTGTGCCTTTGGATGTAGGCAGGTACCAGCTTCACCTCGAGAACCAACAGTACCTGGAATACTTCCACATCAAGATCATCCGTATGGTGGAGAGTGAGGTGAGAGAGGGGCACTTTCTTTTCTGACTTACTGTAAAAAATGAATAAATACAAGTTTTGTGCAAATTTTTGATGAATTGCCATTCCAGACTGCCGAAACACATTTTGTTCGACACCTGAAGTTCACACACTGGCCTGACCACGGCGTGCCGCACTCCTCCGAGCAGCTGGTTCGCTTCATCCGCTACCTGAGGGCGGTGCACCATAAAGGGCCTGTCACTGTGCACTGCAGCGCTGGCATAGGACGTACAGGAGTTCTTATTTGTACTGACATCATCCTTAGCCTCATCGAGAATGATTTGCCTGTGAGTGGAATCCACTTTGATGGGTTTTCATTGGCATTTAGTGGTTTTAGTCATGCAACTGGCACAGTTCTATCACATTCCGGAAAAATAAAAAACAATTATCGGATAGACTGCTGTGAAATTTTTCACATAGGTCAGCAGGGGCAGATCCTACTATAACTGGCTATTCTTAAACCACCACTGTGCCAAAGTGCGACCCAGCAGCACTAACATGGTTGCAGCCACTTCATTAATCACTGTTATTTGAAATAAAACATGCATGCATTTTCATCTGTACTTAACAGTTTTCTTTTTTTACCTTTAGATTAACGTAAGCAACATTGTGAAAGAGATGAGACTTCAGCGGCACGGGATGATTCAAACCAAGGTCAGTGCCAGCAGAAGGGTTAAAATTCAGGCTTTGGAATAGATGGTGAGCAAAATTAGACGTGTCCTTTGTCCCCCTTATTTCAGGAGCAATACCTTTTCTGCTACAAAGTCTGGTTGGAGGTTTTACAGGGGATTTTACAGCTTCACGGCAGCCAGTGGCAACCAGAAGACCCAAGAGACCACAAAGTAGTTTGAGAATGTTTCCACCATACCTGTAAGAAACAAGCTGTGAATGTTCGACCGCGTGCAGTCGCGCCCAGCAGAGCGATACGTTGATGATACAGTTTTCTTTGGCTTCCTTTAGTTTAGCTGGCTATAATATGCAATCTGTACTTCTCAGCTTTGCTACAATGATTTCAACTGACTTTGTCTGTGTATGTGTTCTTGGTGCTGTGATTATCTCACGTTATTTTAGATCACTGAGGTTGTTTTGCCTTTTCAGGTTTAGTGATTTGCCTTCTGTCTCAAACATTGTGTTTTTTTAAATCTAATCTTTTTTCTCCATGTTCTTTACATTTTTATGTTGCATGTTATTTTAAATCCGGTAATATTTACATCTTGGCAGTAATGTCATCAAAGTGCACAAGTGTAAGATCATCATACCAAAGTTAGTGTCTGTTTCAAACCTCGATGACTAGCGTTTGATTCAAGGTTGTGTTATCATTTCATTTAAGTGCATTTGTACCCTGCAGAAAAGGGTATTAGCAAAAGAACATTATTGATTGTCTTTAATTAATCATCTAAGGGAATGAAAAGCATTAAGTGCCTTGGAAAGATACGCATCACTTGCTCCATACTGACCCCAGCCCACTTGTCTGAAGCGGTCAGGGACGGAGGACAAGAAACAGATTTGAGAGCAGCTGATAGTGGTTGGAGTGAACGAGCAGCTTTTGGTCTGTTTGTAAGGTGGACTTTGGTTAATTCAAACCAGAGGAACATTACATCTCACCTTTTTGTTAAGTTGTAACTCTGAAACAGTGTGGTGTTCGCACACTGCCTTCCAGTCTTTTTTTCTTTTTAATTTGTGTGCTCATTTTATACAATATCTATCACAAAGAACATTTTATTAAACATTATCACAACTTGCTCATCCCAAATACAGATAAAGAATGACCCCACATAACAAATTTTTGAAAATTCATAAATTTTCAATTCACTATTTTGCTAAAATTTGAACTCTAAATATTCCCTTTTTTTTGTAAAATGTACAAAAATGATTTAGATGTAATTTAAATTATTAGTTGCTGGGCTATTACATGTAAGTTGTTACGTGATAGCATCGTTTCTCTGTATTCTTTGGCTATTTTAATACAAACTCAGCCAAAAATGCAAAAAATATTCCCAGGTTTACAAACTTTCCATTTTGCCACTTTAGATATTGTACAAAGCAACGGTCAAAGTCAAATCTAAAATGATTTCTAGCTGCTGGTTTGAACCTCAACCTTTGGATGTCACTGCTTGTGAGCTTTGTTCCTGTAGCTGCTAACAAACACACACCAGCTCTCTTATTGCATGCAGACTCTTACAGTACAGCCTGGAGTTTGACAAAATGACTTGAACATGATCAAAATGTGGAATGTAACAAAGCAATACTCCTGAGGAGGAGGGAAACTGAATGTCTGGATTGGTTACCCAGTTTTCCAAACTGTTTGGAGCATGTTGGTTAGACATATGCAGTACTGTACTTTTGCCATGTGGATGGCCATGCAGAGCCATCAGCCTCTGTACTGTGTATGAAACATCTTTTCACTCCACGCTGGTTGGTTGGTTTCCAACGATAGCTAACCCTCTGTTATGTGCAAGTTCGCGTTCTATTTGAAACTCGTTGATATATTTGAAAATGGTTATTCTTGAAAGAACAAAAGAAAAGCACATTTTGCATTCATCTGTGAAAATGCATCTTGTACAGTTAAGCAAGTGCTTATGCGTAGCATTGTGAAATATAATAACCTCTGATTGCACAACTGCTTATTTATGCTGAATTAATATCTTGTCACTGTACCAGCCACTATGTAACCAATAACTGAGAACAATGTAATACCTCTCTCTTTAATTAAAAGCTATTCTGAAGCTTGTTTGTGTGTTATACAACACATTTTACCCCTTGACTCCAAACACAACATAATTCAACTCGAATAACGGAACAAGGGCAGCAGATTGGGTTTTCCCTGATGGCACACACAGAACAGAGAGGCGGAGGCAACCCTAAATCTAACTTCACTGTGCCCCTTTTTCTACTTTTACTGCACGGTTTACTCCCTCTCGAGTTTTACTGCAGAGTAAATAAGCTGGTCTCACAGGGGTCTTTTGTGACAGCATGGAAATCCCTCGGAAAACGCTGCACACTCTGCGCACGTTTAAACCTGATGCTGGGGAAGCCACAGAGCAGATTTACTTGCTCGCCCTCTCTCCACTTTCTCAGCCGCTGCTCTTGTGTACGATATCTATACCAGATCCACTCACACACACACATACAATCCCCCAGTTACCCACCCCCATTCCTCCTATTTCTTTTCACTCCCCAGCTCAGACCTTCTTATTGCTATGAGTTATAGCAAAAACACCAGCAACTCAATTCAGTGTGTGTCATTTTATTAAATAGTCAGTTTCAAATTCAAACCACAACACAAGGCAGGAATTACTGACAGGCTCAAGGACTCAACACTGCCATTAAAATAAAGCTGCTGGGTCCTATTGTCATTGTGAAAACAGATGAGTTCAAGAAAAAGGGCCAAGGATCAAAGTGGGATATATTTTATGGAACACTTCTTAAGAGTTTGACAATACAGACATTTCAAACTGAGAACAAAAATGGTAGTAAATTCTTAACAGAGGCAATGAGTCAGAAAATGTGTTTAAAAGGCATAAAAATTTGAAGAAAACGGTAAATCTTGTGTTCTCACAGTGTAACACGGAAACAAGCCAGTTCACTTTCCACCTGTGTAGCATTTTTTTTTAAATGGACATAAGTTATGTACTGCAGCACATATACACACACAGACACACTTAACCATCCTCCTTTAAAGCTTCGCTGTCGCCTCATATTTCACCTCTGTGTATCTCTTCACACATTACATGGGGTGAAAACCTTAAATCAAGGCATTTAATGGATGATGCATCACTTTAAGTAATATGATTTTTTTTTAAATCTAATAAACAATTTACACACAAACATAGATTAAATAGAAGTGTAAAGTCATAATTTTTACTATAAATGATGTAGATGTCCACTGGATTTTTTAAGTGTTTGTTTAGATTCAGAGCTCAGCTCACAAAAAACTCGAACTTTTTTTGCTCAGAAACATTTAAATACACCACATGTGGTCTCTTAAAAGAATGAATGCATTTTTACAAAAAACAAAAGATCTTACTTGGAAAATGCAGTATTACTTCTATAGCACCTTTCTACTCAAGTTGAACACTCAAAGCACCTCCTACTGCAGGTGTCATTCCTACAGTGCTTTTATCTCTGCCCAAGTGCATTTTCCTAATATTCACACTCTGATAGCTGTGCCAGGGAAATAACTGGGGTTCTTATCTTGACCAGGGATACTTTGACACAAGGATAGAAGGAGCCAGGGGATCAGTCCACTGACCCTCTGCCCACTCCACCACCTGAGCCGCAGCCACAAATCAGGAAACTTGTTGTAAACACTGAGGTGAAGAAATGAGGTGTGTTACAGTACTGCAGAAGAAAATCATCAGAGTGTAACTATCCCTGACTGCTAGACCAGAACAAATGATATGAAAGTTTCAGCTTTCACAGTGTCCCTAAAACAGGAATAACACTCACCGTGTCCTGTCCTGAAATTCAAGAACACTAGATGGATATTTTTGCATGATATGGAAAAAAAAAATCTGGCATGGTTTTGCATATTCACCTTATCTCTTTTCCTGAGTAGCTTGAGTCAAGACGCAATGGTTGAATGTGGTTCTGGAAGACTTAATGACATCCTTGTGTATGCTGGAAGGAAGAATAACTGATAACAAACAAGCACTGAGCAAAAATGAGAGGAAAAAAATATTGTATTGTCTTTGATGTTATGGAGTAACATGATGACTGACACGCACCACCAATTTATCAATGATGATAACAGATGAATAATAAACCTATTTGACACATTATCTTTAAACTGTTCATGTTCTATGGTATTGTACTGTAGTGCAGTTAGCCTTCTGTCTTCTGAATGCTAGTTGTTGTGCTGTGCTGCCCTGATTGATGCAGCAAATTTCATTGTACTGCCTCTGCTCTGAATAATGAAAACATACTGAATCTAACTGGTTGAAAACAGCTGCCCTTTGAACCCAAGAAGAATGCTCTGCAAGTGATAAGTGACCTAACACCGGCACTTGTCATCAAAAAGATGCCACAAAGAGTTGCAGAGCTGAAAGGACCGGGCAGTCGTTACTATAATGATATAAAAAATTCAGGTTACATCTGCGGCCATCCCTGACACTTCCTCTCTGACTGTCACTTTTACTTGTTTCTGTTGAATAGCCATGTGCTGAGTGAGAGCATTGAAAAGAAAACGAATGTTTATCTATGTGTGTGCTACAGCAGATGACTCATTGTCATCAATGCAGTGAAACAACCTAATATGCTTTCCCACATTACAGATATCAGCTGTCACACGCTACCATCACAGAAGAAATCTGAGCTCTTTCTGGACTTCAAAACCTGGCATTTAATTCATTTTCAGGCTAAATAAATGCGCACTAATGTGATTTTCTGATTTGCTGTTGACCATGCCCTTTTGCGAGTCGACCCCATAGGCTCCACTGTGATGACGGCCCACTGACAGAGACACAGAGAGCCATTCATCCGCTCTCGGAGCAGATTGTCACTTTTGTGGCTTTCAAGATTTTCAAAAACCACAGACTTGTCAAAGGAAGATGATTATGATTAAGGGACCCCTTTTAAGTTGGTTAGGTAATGGGTAAGCTGGGCTCGTCATTAGGTTTTCTGTTTTGACTTGCAAGTGGGGTCTATAATTACACCCTATGGTGCTTTGTGCAAATGATCTAATTCACTGAGGAATCCAGTAAATTTTGTTTCATTTCCTGCTCCGTTCTATTGTGCCTGTTAAATGTGAAAACAACAAACATACAACAAAAGACAAACTAAATACAATTACAGCTTGGTCTCCGTTTTCTTGTGGTTCATGTGCCCAGTTAATAAAATGAGCAGGGAATTTCCTAACAGCTTTACAGAATGTATTTCTTTTGAGAAAAATGACACATCTAGTCAAGAAGACAACACAAAAGCATAGTTATAAAAGGCTTGAAGTTGTAAGACGCTGTTATAAGACTTATTGTACAATGTACAGTTCTTTTATGTAGTGAAGAAAGCAAAGTTAGTCTCCAATATCACAAGGGCCACTGATCCATGTAAAATTGCTGGATAATTCTGGAATAAGGTCCAGGTGATTTGAATTTTAGGAAATGGGCACAGAGCATTGTGGAGTATTTTGTCTAAAATAAAGCATGAACAGTGTCTTTTTTTTTTTTAGCCACACAGCTACATTAGAAGCAAACCACAACATAGCCATAGCAGTCCTTATAGGCTAAAGGAGGTGAATAATTTTGCATTCTTGATGTTGGTTTGTATGTTCTGGAGCAGCAAGTCCCGAGTCCATCAACAGAGCTCAGCAAAGACCTTTTTCCACAACCATAATTTGCCGTAATTATCATGCGCCCTCTCCAAGCAGCCAGAGTAAACGAGCACCTGTCAGTGGACATAAACTTTGGTTTTGTTGATGAGCTTTACCAGAAGGAACAACGGTACATATGTGCCACAAGAAATTAAAAGTACATTACAATTTAGTGCAATTTTAGGGGGCTACTTGTGTAGCCAAAAATAAATGAATTTATAATCTACTAAATAAAGTTTGCAAATATTTGAATGGTCACATTTAAACGTCTTAGTCAGTGATAATGGGATATTTGGTTAAATGGCGCAGGATATACTCCAAAAGCTGTTAAGTGTAGCAAAAAGGGCCCTTTGTGAACTGGATGGTCTGTGTCAATGAGTGGCAAGGACGATGTTCTCTTTGTCAAACTCCCTCCTAAATCACACGCCACATCAGAGCAAGGTTGATTAACACCTGCTTTCAATTAAGTGACTTTCTCATCAAGCTTTGGTTGAGAAAGAGCCTCATGCCTCGTCACGTCGAAGATGTTACTGAATTAGAAAGCTATTAAATCAGGGAAGCAGGCGCACGGCGATACGAGGGGCATCGTTTATCTTCATTTGAGTGGGCCCTCCACGATCGTCTCCACAGGGGCGGCTAATTGAAAAAGGGCTTCAGAAATGCGATTGTTAGCATCGATAATAATTTATTACTTTCAGCTTGTGGAGTCCTGGGAGTCATTTGTATTCATTAGTGTAAATTCAAATTATGTTTGCGATTAAAATGTGACTTTGACAGGCAGAGGGGGCTCAGACAGGGACAGGCACTGATGAGACCTCTGCTTCGGGTCACTGCTTCCCACATTCGCCGCTTGCTAAATACGCAGCAGAGGAGCCTTTTTTGCCTCACCACCATCAATCTGTGTCTGATTCGAGTTGAGACGTTAGCGGTGATGGCCTCTCCTAAGCCTGTGTTTATGCTCTGAGCGCACTTTCCAGGCAAATTAACCTAGCTTCTGAAATATAACACCAATCACACGCAAACAATGCAGCTACCCACTAAAAAGTCATTCTTTTCTCCTTTCTGCCAGTAGTCGTTATCAGAGGGTGTGCAGGCTATTATTTGTCCTTCCTGGCTAATACTGACCAAGCTTTCCTCCAAATGTCAAGCAGTGATTTCTTTGACATTCAAGAGGAGATGGCAGTTAAGTAGGTCAGTGTCACTGTGATGAACATCAACTATGGCGGGTCACTGAATGGGCTGCTCCTCCACTTGCCCGCCTGTCACAAACCACTGAGCCAAAAGAGGCAAAAGAGCTGAGTGCTCCTTTATTGAAGCCCAGTAAATTACTTCAGCAAAGGCTGTCAGCGTGTAAAGTGGGGAACTTTATCAGATGTATCATGCCAAAGGTCATATTTTAGTGACCTGACAGGTCTCTGGTGAGTTTGCGTTTGTGGGTCTTCTGTGTGGGTTGCAGTGTTGGAGCAAAGGTTGATGGTTAAAGGCTGTTTGTGCTTGACATGAAAATGTCAAACATGGCCGTTTGAGAGAAGGAAACCAACAAGGTCTTTCTGGGCTTTTTTTTCCGTTTCTGCTTTTTGATACACTCAAGCTCCTCAAAAATCCTGTGTTAGCAAAGGTAAACTCCATTTCATAATCAGCATTTATTGTCCATTTTTGCTTCTAGTGTGTCTAATTCGTTGCATTAGAGTGTTTCTTAAAAATGAATGCAATTCAAAGAAAAAGAAATCTGACATGGGGCCAGAGGTATTTTTTGTTGACAATCATTATAAGGTGAACTACTGAACATGTTGGTCCATCTCCTTTTGCACCTCAGCCGTTGGGATCACTGCTATTTTTGCACTGACTGCTTGCACTTTAGCATACACGATGTGCACTGGATTCCTGACACTTTGCAGAAAAGGCAGCCCTTTAACTTGAATTTCACTTTAGGCGGGAGACAACAGTGCAAGAGGGAAAATTCCAGCCTTTTCAATTTGCTGTGGATGAGCCACTGCCCACAGCAAAGGGTTGTTTCCCCAAATTGCTATAAAAATTTGGGATGAATTCACAGCACAAAATCCCAGGGAATGTAAAAAAAAAAATGGACAAGCATGCTGCTTAGCAAACAGCTGATGTTCTGTCATTAGCTCTGAAATTGTGGACTGCTGTTTGGTCTCTGGGATGTAACAGGGGCCCTAAATGAACCACTACATGAAGGTTGGGTCCATTTAACTCATTTAGTGATTCTTCGTGCTTACAGAATTTCGAGATCCATAGTGGTCAAGTGCAAGTGGCTGGAATGAGACTTCCAAGAAGCAATTCAAATACATAATATGTACACATATGCATGTTTGCTTTTTATAGACACTTTTATCACATGAGCAGATGTGAAGGTGTAAGTAAGAGTGATTACAATCAAAGTCCACATTTCACTGCTAAACAGCTGGCTGCAACTTTCCTGTCTTTACACAGGAATTCCTGTCACTAGAAAAACCCATTTTCTGACTCCCTAAGACAGACACTGGTGGAGGTTTCATCAAAACACCAGTGAGAAGCTGCAATGACTGACATTTTTCTAAAATTCATTAAGATCTGTGTAAGAGCGGTTATACAGTATATCTCACTATGTATGCATCGCTGTGACACATTCCTCTAACACGGGGTTTCCTAGGCAGCGTCATCCCCGCTTCTAAAACTCTGCAGTATGAAAACAGATTTCCCTTCTCAGTTATGAATGAAACACTCTCTAAAACGTCATACATTTCTATGCAAACACTGAAAACACACAAACACAAACAGCTATATACCGGTGGAAAATTCCAGAGTTTCCATCTGACCTTGAGCTGCACTTGACACAGGATCAGCAGCACCATCTTACATCAATGGACCTTTTCTCTCTGATGGAGGGAAACCTCATACACAGAAGTATACGCACAGCAAGCACAGGCACACCCTCATAGGGCAAACCCCTCACGTACTCCCACGCTCCATCCTGAGCTCTGTAAATGTCAGACCGTGGGAGAGAGGGTTTATCTTGGAGTGGGATGGTATTTTTACACCTTTCATTACTGCCTCACTCTTACACACACACTTGGGTTTTCCAACACTGCCCACCCAGTTCAACTCACTGTGCATAATGCATAATACTACTCTAAGACATCCTCTCATGTCTTTGCAATTAAACATAAAGACAAGTGACAGGGCCCAGCACCACAACAAGCTTTTTAAGGTAAACAAAAGTCCTAATTTAGAAATCTTATGAGTCTACTCTACATTTGGATGGACAACTTTAAATTCAACTCATCCAGTATATATGTGTAAACTCTGCCATTAATCCTGATAGGATAAGGACAAGCCACACTCACTCAATTCAGTCCAGACCCTCCCTTGAATGAAAGGCACCATGAAAAAGAGCCAATTTCACCATTATTACCAGGCATAATGCTACAAAGTGACTCATAGTAATCACATGATTCAGTAAGGCAATAATGTTACAGTTATAATTATGTATTTATTTGAGCTACAAAAGTTCTTCAATAAGCTGCATGGTGAGTAGATAGAATGAAAAAAAAAACATCAAACAGATTTTTCTTTTCGCATACTTGGACTACAATCGGCTGGTTTCAGTTTGTATGCAGGGGGAAGGAACGTGGTGGAGAGGTTATAACTTCAGAGGACCAGAGATATGAAATTTACTAACTTTCAGAACAGAAGCAACTGCTTTATAATGTTAGCACAACATCAACATATCATGCTGTCTGTGCAGATGTTCGCTCTTTTGGAAACATCTGCCCAGACAAGATGATGCCACAAAACTGGCTCCAACAGTCAGCAGGTAATAAAGGCAGTTTTGAGCATTCATTGTAGCCTCCATCCATACCTGCATATATTTCTACAATAGAATCCCTTTGAGGCCTCTTTTAGCAGCTTCTAAAGTTCGATTTGTTGTTTAATTTTTGCATTTAAACTTAAACATTAAGGATGCATCCACTTTAGGACAAAGGTTTATGTCAGTGTGTTTGAAGCCCAAGGCTTATATTGTTAACTGGTAACTATGTGACAGACATTTTAGGACATGTTACAGAGTAACACAAAAGTAAAGTAACAAATTACCTTCTCTGGGGCATAATTAAGTAATGCAATGAAGTTCAAAAAAATACCATGTAATCTGTAATAGATTAACTTTTTGAGCAGCAACCTTATCATCCATTACCAGTCCAGTAGCCAGTCTATGGCAGCAAACAGTCAAATATAATGCAGCGATGCGATAAGAAATAACACAGATGTGCTGAGTTCTGTTAACTGATCAAACTGATGTCTATTGTGAGTCAGGCCAGCAACTATTGCTTTATTTATTTTAGAATTAAAACAGGAAGCCATGTTCATTTTAAGCACAAATTTATTTTTTTTAATATTGTGTTCTTTTGCCTCCTTGTGTTTTTTCATTTATACTATCATTCAACATTTTTCTGTTCTTTTCTGTTATCAGTGTACACAGCTTTTCACCACCATAACCAAGCTTCACTGGGGAATTACTGACTTCCTGTGTTACACAAACTGCTTATCTGGATGCACCTATTGGAGTATTTTGAACTGCTGGCCTTTCCTTCCCTTGAATGATAATATTTTTTGTGACAACTAGTATGGACTGCAAAAACACGATGAAAAGAAATAACAATACATAAAACTTTTCTTCTCGGGTAATACAGTAAGAAACTAAGATCTTTTTTTATGCATGAATGCTATATAGAGGAAGTGTAACTTGGAGCACTTTTATATTAGCATGCAGCTTTGTGTGTTTCTGAAAAGTAGACAGTCTTAGTTATTCCAATTTACTCTCTTTTACAGGAAGTTAAAAAAAAAAAAAAGCTCTCTGTAACATGTTTCCAATTGCGTAAATGTGTGTAAGACCTTTGCTTTGCAAGCGAAAGGTCGCTGGTTTGATTCTAGCTGGAGATACAAATCCCCATTAGGTTTGTGTCAGGAAGGACATCCAGTGTAAAACTTTCAAATCAAAAACATGCAGAGCTACCCAGTCCGGTGACCTCGTGGAAAGGGAGCAGCCATCAGTAACTCTTTCTATTTGTAATTGTGTCCAAAAGCATTCAATGAAGGCACAAACTAAACATAAAAAATTAAGGCAGCATACTGTGTGATGGTGCAGAACCTTGAAGCATCAAGCTGAGCATCGTCCTTTATGCCATCTTGACATTTTCGAATTAGACGTCACAAGCCCAGGGTTGGCCTATAAAGATTACCCTGCGTTGTCCTCCTTTTTGGGCTTAATGAGGACTATACTTTATAAAATAAACATCATAAAAGAAGGGTGTTTACTTTAGTCATAGAAAAAAGTTATTTAAGTGCACAAACTAATCTTCTCGTCTCTGCATGTTAGTTTTACAGCAGCAGGGTCAGCTTGCTAGCCCTAGCTATCTAGCTAACTTTAGCTACATTACTTTCTGTGGTGTTACTCACGCTATATCATGGGGAAAAAGACCTGAAAACACAGGTTTGCTTGCTCACATTTAAAATGTTATGTTGCTTGCTTGACAAGATTTAAAATCTTTGTTTAGCTTGTGTTTTAGTAATATTTCTATTTTGGTCTTTCTGATAGTGTAATTTTTTCCCCAGAATTGGAGGGAAAGAAAACTCTTTGCAATGAATGAATTAAGTTTTCATCTTCTATGGATGTTTCTGAGAAAAAGAAGAGCTTAAAATGAATAAAATTGTGACGTAAGCGTAGTACTGGAACATGTAATCCATGTAAAAGACTCTTCAGTTGAAGACTCTGAACTAAAATCGGATTAAACATCTAAGTGCTTGTCTGGATGTTCATTTAGTATGTGCCAGTGCTTAGGCAGCTGTTGTTTGTTTCTCCAACATCCTAAAAATGGCTGTGGGTGCCGCAAGGATAGCAGTGGGTGTGATAGGGGTGATGGGGGCCGCGACAATGCCTGTCTCACCCCTTGCTGTTCCACCCAGGAGTCTAAGCCACTAATGGCCCCCTAATGTATAAATACCATTCTCTAGACATTAGTCACACTTACTCTCTTTCTCGGGCACACACACGAACATGTATGCACGCACACACTCAAAGAGGCTGATCTATTAGGCATTAGTCACAGTGGCGGCCCCGCCTATGACTGGATTGCAGATGAGGGCCAAGGCCAGGAGCTAGGGGTCTAAATTTTCTTGCACAAACAATGCATGTCAAAGAGGCCCATCAGAGGCTTTCTTTGAGGATGGGAAGATGTTTAGAGCACAAAGCAAAGGCAGCACGACCATGCCAGAGACAGGAGAAGATAGAGATGTGTATATCTGTATCTGCTGAGTGTGTTTCATATGGACTTTCCTTGCATCTAATATTTTCTTTCCTGTAAATGTAAATTAACAATGAAAATGGAACAGTGATGCTAATCCACAGAATTATAAAAACATTGCATTTTACTGTTTATTTCTAATGCTGCAAAGGGAAACCACAAGCAAAGGCAGACACATGCTTCTTCTGGGATTTTTTGACAGCTGCCATTAAATATCTTCATTTTCAAACGAGGCATTATGGGTGCAAATTGCCATTTAGGTGCATGTATGCAAGAAAAGCAGAGCTCATTAATTCCCATTTAAAGAAGCATTCGTCACAATTAAGAAAAAAATGCATGAACGGTCATCAATCATGTAGCTTAAGTAAAAAACTTTTATACAAAAGTGTGTATTTTATGTTATTTTATTCGTAAGTGTGTTCTGTGTGTGAGTGAGCGTGTATGTGACCTTACCCAGACTTTATGACATTTTCTCACACATGTCAAGGAAGTTTGGAGCTGACAGCCAAAAATGCTTTGATGAATTCATTATCTTCCTCTTTCCACCCACACACACGATCAATCAAATTTCTTCTACACCCAGTTAAGGCAAAGCATTATGTTTGCTGACGAGTAAGTAAGGGGAGCATCCCCTAATAAAAATGCTTCCTATATTTGTGAAATACATTATTATCTGAGAACGGGGTAACACCAATAAAAATCCAATTTTTACACCTTTATGCAATGAGGCAGAGCCTCTGCAAAAGCAGAAAATTAATTAAAACAACAAACATGTGGGCCCAGGTCAAAAGCCTCTAATGCTACTGCTAAAGTACAAACCCATATTTCATTCTGTTTAATAATTAGTGAAGCTCACACCTCAGAGTGTGGGATATGGGGATCATTACTGCAGAGCATCAATCAGATCCCTGAAATCAACCATGTCAAACCGTTACTGAGCTGTGACTACTCTGAGCCTGTGACCTTATAACAGGGGCCGTAAAACACATAAAGAGGCTTTTATTCACTTCTTTCAGTTTCTCGGGAATCACCTATCGCACTCCTTTAGAGAAAAAAAACTATTCGACCCTCTCGTCTACGTAGACAGTCTTGTGATGTATATTGAGTCACAGACCTATGACAGGCCAAGACAAAATTGAGAACATTGATGCCTTGTTTTCAACAAAAAAGGTCACGTGTATGTGCGTGTGTGCATGTGCGTGTTAAAATAACAGTGTTTCTTATAAGTGCCTGGAAATTCTAACTAGCTTGCCACAGTTAGAGGGGGACACCTCACCAGGGCTTTCCCCGACAGCTTTTTCCTCCACCCGTGCAGTCACCAACGCTCATAGGCACTAATAGACAGTGACATGCATACATGCAGAGAGAGTGAGGTATGCTAATTTCTGCTTCTCTTGGACAAAGATAAAACCGTGCAGGAAGTCGGCAGGTTGTTTGCATTCGCTGATGCTATTAAGACATCAAATAGCTGGAGCATAGAAGTGCAGCAGCACTGAACTTCAGTGCAGCTCTAATTCATTCTTCTTTATTGTCTGAGAACCTCAAGTGATTGCAGTACCAGACACCTACAGCTTTTCAGAGTGCATTGCAAGCATGTTAAATACTCGTAAATCTGGGTCCTTATTTGCATATTGAACTGAAGCTAAAATAACACATGGGGTGGCCTATAGTACCATCTATGAATATACCTCATTTATAAGTATCACTTTAATGAGTATTTTGTATTGGGCTTGTAAGTACACAGAATTAGTAACTTACTGATTACAGTAGAAATAATATAAACTCCATAATACTTTTGAACCCTCTCAAGTCTCTAAGTCAAGTGCTCGTTTTCCCAACCATTCAAAGAGCTCAGGGGCTATTTCACACCCATAGTTTCTTTACTCTGGTCTGAATCAGGTGATGAGTTCATAAATTTGTAGCTTTTTCCTGTGTTTTGGATTTTATTTGCACAGAGAAAACTCTCATTGGACCACAACTGGTCACTACAAACCACATGACAAAGCTCAGTCCACTTATTAGCCAGATATGTCAGGGTGGAAGCAAAAAAGGTCAATCCATTTCCTCCTTACTTTTGAATTTATTCATTACATTTCAAAATACAATAATTTACAATAAACAAAAACAGACACAAACAATCCCAGAAGTGTATTTGAGGACCTCCTACAGTTTTTAGACCTATGTTGACAGCCCAGGGTGTGATGAAAAGTTCGTACTATTAATATTCCTTCTTGCTTCTCATTAGATCCATATTTTTACTTTATTTGACTTTATTTGAATTGTTTTATTTGGTTTATGGTTTCCATCTGGCTGTAGTGTTTTATACTTTAGCAGAATGCTGGGTAAAGGGAAGGGGTGCTCCCCAATTCCATGACGCACATTTTCCAACGATTTTAGGTGTTTCTGCTGTTTACCAGGTAAAGCCTGCAGAGAGAACACAGGCTGGAAACATAACATTTAACAAGAGAAGTGGGGAAGAGGGACCATTTTAGTGTGAATACATATCAAGGCAGAAATACAGCTTTAAAAAGTCAATGGAAACTAATAGATATACTAGCACTGGTGAGGTTGTGGGAGGGTGACAAATGAAAAAGAATGACATTTTCATTGATTTGGTGACTCCTAGCATTGGATTTTAGATAAACAAAAAATGGCACTAGCTGCTCATGAAGGACAAAGTTTTGGACTGGAATATATTAAAGCTGAAGCCGAACATCTCAACACTAATTCTTTCCATACTGTCACACATGCAGAAAGCAGACTGGCTGATGCAGACTGGCAGAATGAACTGTGTCATGGAATATCACGGATCATTTGGCAGCTGATGTCATGGTTAAAAGGCAAGATTTTTATCACCTTTGTATTGGATGACTTTTAGAACGAGGCCACCACCAAACTCAAATGGAACTCCCTTCAGTTTTCTATTTTTGCATCTTTCTTTCTCATTGTTTCTTCATTGTTTTTGCTCACTTTCACTGCTGTCATTAAACTCGATTCCAGGTGTAAATGTCAGATGTTTTCTGGGTATGAAAATCTCACTATACTGCCTGGCCATGAAACGAAAACGTGGAAAAACACGAAACCCAAGCTCCCTGGCAGCTGATGAGATGTTTCCCAACGTTTCACAGAAATCTAATAATGTTCACTTGCAGACAGAATTCTGGGTTTCAAATCAGAATCAATTTCTCAGTTCCCACATTACATGGTCAATATGGGTTCTAATAGTTTTAAATAGAGCACTAATGAATGTGAAAAGAAAGACTATGATGTGATGACAAGCCAGGGCACACCTGTTGAGTGCTGCCACACACACACACACATCTGAGAGCCATTACGCCCCAGTTCAAATCTCCACCCCATTACGCTATTACAGTGTTACCATGCTACCATGATGCCATGATACCACCAAAGACGACAGCCTCATCAATCTTATTCTGTCTCTAAACAAATACGCACACCAACACATACACAAAGCGATTGACAGGCCTTTCTCAGCTCAGCTCGGGCCTCCTCCTGCCAGGAGTTTATTATTCTTTCTCCTCTCACATGTTTTATCTTTGAGTTATGCATGCAGACTTTTTGAGGTCCAGTTATACGTTTGGCTCTGGCACTCAGTTTATTTGGCTATGCTTTTAAACGCCGAGGTGCCCTGCACATTATAGAAGTCTGCTGAGCCTCAAACTTCTGCTTTCTTTCTGTCTCTGCTTCTTCACCTGACTTGGAGGCAGCCAGTTCACCACATACTTTAGCACTTATAACTCTTTTTTTTTTTTTACAGTAGTTTCTATTTGTTTGTTGTAATGGTATTGGGCCAGTAATGTAAAGTGTTAGCAGCAGGCCGGGTCACTAGTTGCTGCTTTGAGGCCTCTGTGTTCTCTTAGGCCTCTCCTTTCCCAGCTCCTCTCCCCTGAAGCACCGTGGGTGTGTTTAGAGCATGCTCAGCAGGCCGCCCTCAAATCACAAAGCCCTCTTCTTCCACAGTCTGAGGCTGCCAGCTGGTGAGAGTGGGCAAACTAAGGTTGTATGAGTGTTTTGAGTGAAACACAGAATGTCTGTAAAAGAAAAACAACTTTATCCACTCCTCCCTGTGTCGCTGACCTAACCAAAGAGGAAAAGAATGAAAACACTGATTTGGAGAGAGACATGCAGGTCTAAATGCAGGAATAAATCAACAAGCTGGACTCATTAGACTCGGCACCACGGGGTTTTATCATCCCAGCAGGCAAGTAAGGCTGATAAAGCTCCTCCAATCCGAAGCAGCTTCACAGAAGAAAAAAAGGACATAAAACACAAAGAAAGAATAAAGTGCTGGCTTTGGGGTTTCAGGAATCCAAATTAACTGTGGGTCATGTCATGTGAGAGGCTTGCTGCAGTAAAGCAAGAAAACAAAACGGCTGAACTACATCACCTTTCTGGAGCAGTGGGCAGATCAACCATTCTCATGGGAACTCATATGGTCCCGATGACCCACCCACCGTGAAAGCCTTTACAGAAAGTTGCAAGTTCTCAAGCAGAAGAGCAGAATTAAGATAAAAGACGTGGGAGTTTGAAAACGAAGGACAAAGTTTCTCATCTTCTTCAGGCCACATGGCTGGGCACTACACACTCTCTGGACCTTGTTCAGCTGCATTTCGTGAAGGAGACATTGAAAAGTGGTTGCTCAGTATCAACCACTGATCCAATCCAAGTCCCCAAAAAGCACTAGTGGCCACCAAGAGCGATGCATCTGTCAGCTGTCATCTCCCTCTACTTCCTTCCTCCCAGGCATCGTGCAGCAGCCAGGTTTTAGAAGAAAGACATTTTGGTGCTCATCATACACCCCTCTGATTATTTATAATAGTACTGCAATGCTGCTGAGAGTTGCTTGAGATGTGGCTTTGGCCAGAGTGACAGCAAGAGACAAATATTTTGAAGCGACAGTGTCCAAAAAACGATCAACTGACTCTTGTTACAGCTGTCAAAAACCACTGGTCATGTGCCATACGAGTTTATAAAGTCCTCTGACCTTTCACCAACTCTGCTGCTAAACAGCCTACACTGATAGCTGCCTGGTGTCTAAATACTTTGCTTTCTGTCAAATATTTATTTTGTTTTTATCAAGTTTGCACAAATAATACCCTGAAACTAGTGTTATACCCTGTTGGTAGTAAGATAAGAGTATTGCTACATAACTTGATCCTTTAGTGCCATTTGGTACACCACTCTGTTATAGAAAGGTCCTTTGTTCCTCGTGTTTATTGCAAGTATGGCCTTGGCCTTCCAGTTGTCTCCTGAACTGAAATCTACATGCATACCCAATGGCCATCCAGCAATCAAACCCTACAGTATATAAGGTACACATGTTACACATGTTATTCCTGCTTCTCCACATATTGCATTAACACTACTGACCAGCACTACTAAACTACAGCTTTTGCAGTCTCTCAGAAGAATCGAACTGCTTTTTATTTTTAGAAGTCTAAAATATAGAAATGTTTTCGTTCATTTCTATGTCTTTGCTTGCTTACACAAAAGGTAAAAGCTGACCAAACAATGACAATAGACAGTATAAAAATGGACATAGCTACGATGGTGTCATCCACAGATTTCAGAAATCCCATGAAACAATTTTACAACTAATTTATTCCAAGTGTCTGGTCTTTTATTTATTCTAGACTCGTGTGTTGTTCTTTAGGACCAATATTCCTTAACCAAGCTGCAAACTTCCTGCATGACAAAACTGGCATCTCACCACACACCTTTAAAACTCCTCTGATAATCTGTGTGGAGTCAGAAAACCACCCAGATGCCACTTAAAACACAATATACAATTTAAATGGGGCATAACTACCCTTTAAAGTTGTTTTCCTGTCTTTGCTTCCAGCTGTCATTTTTACATGAAAGTCCACTTTTGACCATTTGTACTGGACTTGAGCCACTGTGTCAAAACACCCACCCTTCAACAAGAAGTTTGGTGGAGTCACACAGAGCCATATCTGATAAGAAAGCCAGGTGATAAGCTAAAATTGTGTTGGTGTGGCCACAGACTCACTGCTCTACTTTATATGCACTATACGCTGGCACAATTTAGGTGGTTTGTGTTGAATGTTTTCCTTCAGATTTGGATATTAGTCCTGGTCATGATCCTTGTGAGATTTATTGCCTTCAGGCTTGGACACTTTGGGATATTCCACTGAAAAATGGCTGTTTTGGTCTTTAGGTAGTAGTGAGAGACTCGTCAGCAAGAAAGTGAAACACAGAAGGTGCTAAATTCTCTTCCCATGAGTTTTGGATCCTGGGATAAAATAGACATGCAATACAAGTAGTCAAAACAGGTCATTTAATTAACACTGTAGAAATATCAATGTTCAGGGGGGCACAGAAAGGTGATCTCAAGGGTGTCATTGGGCGAGTTTAAATGATCTTTTCTTTTTTTGTCATTCTGGGAAGTAAGAGCCACAGAAATATATCATCACCATTCTTGGGTGAGGATAATATTACTTCTTCATTGTTTTGACTAAATAAAGAGTCTAACCACATTTTCCAAACAGATTTTTGGGGTTTTGCATAATCTGTAGTTTGTGGCCACTTTCATAATAAGTATGTTGGAGGTAAATTTAAGCTGATTTGCAGTGCACAAGGCAATAAAGAAATTAGATTTAAGGGTATAAAATCCACAAGAACTAGTTCCTTACTCTGGACAATTCAAAGAACAGATCTTTTTTTAAAAATGGGCAAACTATTAGCACACCTAGATTACAAACAGATTAAGTGGAGACTTTGTGTATGTTTTCTTCTGTATTGTGATTTAGGTGGCCAAATTATCTAAAATTGGAAGAAAATGAGCAAAAACAGAGATAATGTCCCCTATCTTTGTACATCATAACCAGGCATACACAGGGTAAATGCTCTAAAACACATTTTGGTTCTATTTGGATCAGCCACCACATTCTGTTCAAGCTGGTTGTTGTGGTCGGCCAAACAGCAGAGCTAGATCTATTTTCAAAGACTCTTCCGCTGATCTCTGCTATTAAAGCAGACACTTAGAGTACTATTTTAGAAGCAGCCCTGGAGGCCACAGCAACAGTGTTTTATTGTTGTGGATGGAGTTTTAAATTAAACAAGCCACTTTTGAGCTTCACTGAAACAATTTCAGCGAAACAAGGAGAGGCTGAGTTAATGAGGTGGATGTGGATGGATAATAATAGGAATGATATGAACTCAGAACCCGACTGGCTCAACAATGAAATAGGCCTTTTGACTCAGGAGGCATACGGAAGCACTTCAGAGAGGATCCTGCTTGGCTACAGTTTCAGTTTTCATTCCCCAAAACCATGATTATTCTTTTGAATTTCACCCCATCAAAACTGCACTCAGACCTCAAGGCACCACAGCAATCCTCCGGGTCTATGATTTGCATTTCAGGATTTATGGGAACATGTTTGAAGATCCCCAGATCAAATGCAATATTAAAACACTGAACTATCCCTCCGGCTCCACAAAAAGGAAATAATTACATAAACATAAACAATCCTAATGACATACTGAGATATGATGAGAGACGCAAAGCAGAATGATATTCTTTTACCTTGGGCGCACGAAGCGGCAAGCAAGAACGTCAATCACAACTTCACACATGCACACAAAGGGTGCCCCAAGTGGATCTGCTTTGCCAGTGACAATTTTACATAATTTTATTAGTAGTTTATTGAATGTAATTTGTCTCCCGCCATGGTCTTACAAGCTACATGCAATTTCTAGTACCCACAGTTCCTTCTTTTGACAGTTGGAGAGTGTTATTGGCTTTTCTCCTGTTTGTCTTTGCTTGTCCAGGTTTGTATTGGCAATGTGGTGACTGAAGAGAAACACAATCGGCCCCAGAGTGCTTCTCTGCTCCCTTCATTCATCCATCACATCAAGGGCTTTCTGAACGCAGAGCTCCTACAAGCAATTAATGCCACTGAGCTATAGCACTGGGTGCTGCTCCGTGTAAAAGCTGCCTTAAGGCACAGACCATAGAGGTCATGAAGCACTTCCTAAATCTTAACCATACCCTTGTAGTGGAAACAACAGCCATCAGGTGGTGTCAAGGCAATATGAAACTTGAGAAACTCCTTGAGCAGTTTTCTCCTGATGGGATATATCATTCAGGCCATGATTGCACAATAGCTTTAATTTCCTTCATACAACAGAGACATTTCTATTGTCGTCACCAGAGGTGGGAAGAAGTTCACCCAAAAGGAATGTTCTGGGTTCTTGACAAATCTCGTCTTTATACTTTTAAGCAGACATACACACAAAGGTTTTTGAGCAAACATTTTGCAAAACAGATTAACTAAAGGCTGGCATTGTGCTTCCTGTCTGGAAAACAAGACTTTATACCCCAGCTTTTCACCAAGTGTACTAACAGTAAAGAGCAGGTCAGAGCCAAGCAAAGTGTTTTTGTTGGCTCCAGTCAGAACGGGTACCATGGATGAAAGGACCCAGGATATACCATGACATGTACTTTATAATAAAAATATAAACATTTTTAAGGGAGATGGAAGACAGAGTCTACTTCATCCATTGCTCAGTGGTTCATTTTAACATTAAAATTCATGCAGGGGGTGTTTTGGGGACTGCAGTGCATAGACATATATTGGCACAAATGT
The DNA here is from genome assembly GCF_041146795.1 of Maylandia zebra. Lineage (NCBI taxonomy): Eukaryota > Metazoa > Chordata > Actinopteri > Cichliformes > Cichlidae > Maylandia > Maylandia zebra. The sequence continues at coordinate 19,308,047 of NC_135179.1, read as the reverse complement.
AGGAGAACGTAGTTATTTGCTTCTCCCCTGAAGACCTTGCTGTTTTATACACTTTACAATGTATAAAGAACAATGAATGAAACTGAAATCTTATTTTGACTCTCCCCCTGGTGTGATTTTCTGTATTACTAACAATGTAAGAAGATGATAGCAGACCAGACTCTACATCTATTAGCCAGGCATCTCTTCACCTCATGGCTACAGGACTCCAGTGTGGTGTGGCTCCAAGCCACTGAGCTATAAAAAGAGATGAGATAATCTGGCCATGGTGAAGGTCCACTGTGGAGAGTGCATTGTCTCTGATGAAGCTAATAAAGTCCAACCATGCTGTCTGATCCTTGATTCTTGGCCCAGCTCCAGATCGGGCATACTGCTCCTGTCTCTTCACTTATCGTCTCCTCTCTGCCCCCTCTGAACTGTGACAGGAGGGCTTCCAGGAGCAGCTTTGATCACTGTCTGCCTGTCATTCAGCATTAGTCACCCCAGGATAGGGGAGTCCTCTCTGGGCCTGGGATGGACTGGAGAAGCGCTGAATGGAAGAGCCCATGGCTGGAGAACAATCGGCTCTATGTGGTACAGCAGACGTCTGGGTGTTAGGAGACGTACTCTGGTGTGTGCCACATGTCTCACCGCTGACACTGTCATGAACCAATCTGCACTCTCCTTACAGCTTTATCTCCCAAATCTGGCCCCACACCTCTATTATGCTTGTAAAATGGATGTGCTGGTGAGATCATAGCTACTGCTGACACTTACACATGGCCACTTAATTATGATTTAATTGATATTTTATGAGTTTTCCAGGACAAAACTCTTGCGAATAGTGAGGCCATGCATTTATACGCAATGCATTCAGAAGGTAAAACATACAGATCCACAGTGTTTCCACTTCCAGAAAAATTAGCTTATTTCCCATTCCATTAGGATCACTGTACTGACAGAATGTTGTTCCTGCTTGAAGTTTATTTGCTGCCAACCATGACATCAGACATCTCCGGTTAAAATCTCTCATCTGTCTTTGCCTCATGTCTGAGGTACAAGAAGGTAGAGGGGAGTATAGGAGGAAGAGTGAACATCTACAGTCGTGTTAACAAAGGAAAGCTCTATGCAACACTATGTAAATTAAGTGTTGCATTAAGAGCCCGCCCCAGCATTTCAATCAGATTAAGGTCTGGGTTTTGATCAGGGCAAACTTTACTCTTTTTAGTCTTTCTGTTGCAGATTTGCTGCTGTGCTTGAGATCATTGTCCTGTTGCATGGCCTAGTTTAGAGCGATCTTTAGCTGTGGGACAAGTGGCCTCACAATTAAATCTAGAATACTTTGACATACTGAGGAGTTCATGGTCAAATTAATGGTCCTGTGGCTGGAAAACAAGCCCATCACTGCTGCAGCCCTATGCTGATGGTTGGTATGGGGTGTTTTTGCTGATAATGCACATGGCCATGTGCACATGGTCATGTACACATGGTCATGTGCATTATGGCCAGACATGTTGTCTTCAAACGACATTGTTCCAGAAGTCTTGTCGTTTTTTTCAGGTGCAATTTTGCAAATGTATCTTTTTTTTTATAGTGAAGAAGCATCCACCTAGCAACCCTTCCAAATAAGCCACACATATTCAGTCTTTTCCAATTGTGCTGTCATGAATATTAATATTTAGCATGCCATCCAAGACCTGTAGAGTCTGAGATGTAGCAGTTTCTCTGAGCATTGCACAGGCTGACGGTCTTGGGGTGAATTTTCCAGGACACAATGACAACTGCTGTGAATGTTTTCTGCTTGTGAATAATCTTTCTCAGTGTGAAATGCTACACTTATATCATATTGTTTGGAAATGTCTGAGACTGATGGGCAGCAACAACTGCTTCTGTGAGATATTTGCTGGTGTCCATCTACCTTGACATTGTGTTAACACACACCTGAATGCTTCAGATCAGCAAACTGACAAAAACATCTGCTTTCTACTAATGACCTGCTGATCAAATTCATATTATTATCAGCACTTGGATGCTACCTACCCTCCTTATTCCTATGGAAGCAGGAAGGGTGCACTTAGTATTTTCCCCATGACTTCAGAGAGTCCTGTGAAATCTTTATTTTTCACATGACTGTATATGAGTTTTATTAAGGCTTCATAATAGAGTCTGAGGCTCATGAGGCCTGATAGGAGCTTTTCCTTTAAAATCCCATGGTTTGGATCCTTTCAGTCTGAATGGCAGGGTTGTGGAGCCAGTCTGTGATGATATGAGAGGTTAAACAAGAGACATAATGTGAAGACCTCATGGTCTATTGCCAAGGGATTGAAAGCAGTAATGAGCGCAATATAAATACACATAAACACACACTCACACGAGTACACGCACACAATCAGAATACACACATGCAGTGTAACATCTGACACCGCTTCCCTGCTGCTCCCACTGTGTCAGTAGGGGAAGTCTATTCATTTCAGAAAAATGCCGTGTGAATCAGAAAGACTGAACCAAGACTGAGGTTTCAGTTTACAGGCAGACTCGCTGTTAACAGCTTATGTCCACCACATCCGAAACCATTCATAAATAATATTTATATAATAATATTTAAGTCTAAGATAAGATGGATGTGTACCATCAATCATGAAGAGATGTAGGCTGCACCAAACCATAAACGTGAGGTGACATGAAATGTAAAATTTTAAGCATGCAGTTTTTAAACATCTGGAACTGAAGCCGCCAGTGTTTCATTCAAAACAACGTGAAGCATTTCATCTTTGGCTCTCTACCACTCAGAAGCAATCACATAACTAGCAGACATATCAGTTACCACCACCATTTTAGCATTTCCTGTTCAGAAGCCACATTTGAGCTTCATCCAGAAACAATCTATCACTAAGATTTATGTTGTATATGGACACACACACACATCAAAACAAAACTCACACAGAGACACACAGTAAAGTCTAAATGGGGGCAATTACTATGGGGTTCGTTTTTGTAAGTGGGATGTAATATTTTTTTTCTTTAAAAAGCTGTGTATAAACAGAGAAAAACACAGAAAATTGGAGCAAAAAAACATAAAAAATATACAGAGAGTATAGAAGGAAAAGAAGTGAAAGGGAAGTATTATTAATAATTTGCTAATAGCTGAATAATACATAGATATCCTGTTTCCTTTGGATGATTTTATGATATGATGTTTGAATAACTCATGCTGGAGGATTTCACAATAATAATATTCTGAAGAAAGGAATCAGGAAAGTGACTTTTAGGCTTTAAACAGGACAGTAAAAGCTTCATGTCACACAGCGCAAAAGGGATATTTGGTTTATTTAACAGCATCTGTGCAGCACTCTTCCTAAAACATCTTACACACTGTGCTGGTATATGTTTCAATTAAAATGTTTCCCTGTAATCTGATGCTTGAATGTAAGCAATAATGTGGTGAAACTTGAAGGTTGTTTAAAATCTCAAAGTACAACAAAAGGCCTTCTCTCTTCTTTGAGACTGGCCACCACTGCTCTGGCCTTGACTTTACAGCAGGCTTTCAGAGAGTGTCAGCGTGCATGAGACTTGCTCTCTCACACCGTATGTTTAGTCTGTTGGCCTCTCAACCTGTAGCACCACTGGAGACAAAAGATCCCAGTGGATGAAATGTTTGGTCTCATGTCAGCGAATGCCAGAATCATGAAATCTCAAACTGATTCAACATGACTTAGAAATAGAAAAACATATTTCTTTAAAATCTCAACTCTATTCGCTTTCTCCAGTCAGTCACTTGCCACTAGGAGCTTTTTCACTTTTTAAACCCACGACCTGACATCACCAGAGCAACGGTCATGTGCAGTAAGAGCCTGAAGCACAACAGGAGGCCTAAACCCCTCTAATGGAAAATAGATACGGCAGTAATTGCTCGACAAGAGTTTTATTGGGACGTGTCACACGTTGTCTAGCTAAATGATGGAGACAGAAGCAAATTAGAGCATGGATCAATCTGACAGATCCATCAAGCTACAGAAAGGCCATGCCATCGTATTTCCAGCATATATTGTGTATCTGCTTCCTTTAGTGGGATGGAGCTTTAGGAAAACATGCTTTTTAGGAACTCCGTGCAGAAGGCATCCCAAGAGCAATTGCACAAAAACGATACATGCATTCATTATAATGTCCTGCTGAGATTTACAAGAAATATCACATTCCATGTACAGCTCCCTCTCATCGTACTGAAGAAATACATTCTTCTTGTCTCAGAGGTTAAGGAAAGCATTGTATATTGGGGGAAAATTAAATGTACTTTCCAAAATAAAGTGTCTTAGTAGAGTTTTTGACCACTATGTGCTACCAGAATAGCATCCATGCAACTTGAGATTGATTGTTGAAGTCCGTGGGGAGATGGAAGACTCTCCCAAGAGATATTCCTTCATTTAGTGTTTTGACAGAAATGATCCAAACTTTCTCATGACTGTTCAGTTGGAGACCATCAAAGCATGAAAGAGCCACAGGATCCTTACGACAGGGCTCACCACAATGGTGCCTCCATTTCATCCTGTCTCTCGCATCCTCTTCTGTCACACTAACCCTCTGCATGTCCTCCTTCACTACCTCCATAACACTCAGTGGTCTTCCTCTTTTCTTCCTGCCTGGCAGCTTCAGCATCTCTTGTTCATTATCTCTCTGCTCTGTATGTCCAAACCATCTCACCCTGAGGTGTCCCTCTGATCAAAGTCAAAGTCAAAAGTCAAAAAAACGTTATTTATCCCCAAGGGACAATTAAGATAGATAAGCTCATTTCTATTCCTATCCTACCAGGTCACTCCCATGAGCTTCCACCTCCAGCTTGGCCTCCTGTCTTCCTGTTAGTGCCACCGTCTCCAAATCATACATAATAGCAGGTCTCAGTATTCTCTTGTAAACCTTCTTGCTGCTGCCCACCCTCTACCCTGTTGACCCCCAGATATTTAAACTTATCCACCTTCACTACACCTACTCCTTGCACCTTCACCTTCATCACCACCTGCCTCCTTGTCCTTTACACAGACGTGTTCTGTCTTGCTTCTACTGACTTACATTGGATTCAGATCAATTAGATCTAAGTGCAGATCCCATTTCTGTTACATTTGAAACACTAAACCTTTTAACAGTCTTTATGATGGAAGGTCCTTTTTTATCTTGATAAAAATCAGGATAAACCAGAGGTACTTAACTTTTTCTTTTTTACACTTATAGATCATGACTGAACGAACTTAAAATACAATCTAAGAACTACATAAAAAAACTAAGTGCTTTTTGATTTGCTTTACACATAAGTTTAAGATTGCTGTAACATTAAGAAGTATGCTACAACTTACACACACCGAATTAACCCTAAATATCACTTGAACTTTGGAATAAAGCAACAAAAACACAGTGGGGTCTGCCGGACATTCCCTTCTTTGTTTGATGCAGTCACCTACCAAAGGTGCAGTCACTCAGGCCCCATTGTGAAATCCGAATAGTTAAAGGATTTAGCTAATCAATCTCACAGTGCAATTTCCTCCATCCTGGCTACAGCCCAATGGGGTTTCAAGGCAGCCTGTATAGGTCAAGGTCATGGACCTATGGGACGTGTTCAGGAAGTAGCAGCACACAGCGCAGCCTGTAATGAATATCATGGGCGTCAGAGTAAACACAACACCACCAGTCGCAGCTTAAATCACACTCTTTCTAGAATATTTTGCACTCTTGGTGTCTGAATGCAGAGCTGTTTGCTTTGCACTATGTGGAAAATAACTGGAGTTTAGACTGTGTGAATGAATACACAATGACAGCCTTGGAGAAAAAAAAGAATGGAGACAATTACTGGTGACTGGGTAATTGATATTTGCATACAAACACACACTAACAACATTATTATCATTATTATGTCTAAGCTATTAGATATTAGTTGAGATACACTGTAGGCATAGATGTTCCTAACAGTGAATAATGTGGCCATTCAGAGGTGGAAAAAGACAGAACAACGGCTGCATGTCAGACCTGGGAAAGAACATTAATCCTGCAAGAGTTTAAAACACACCACACACATTTCCATTTATTTTCCTTAATCACCGATCAGCCCTCCTGTCAAGTGGTCAGAGTCAGGTTCTGAGAAAATAGTCAGTCAGTGAGATCTTAAGCACAATACGTCTTTCTAAGCCACAGGCTGTGAAGACAGAAGTGAACCAAAGTGAATCTGAAACATGTCAATTAAACATGAAGCAATATTCCCACAGAGGTCTGGTGTACTCTAGGTTCCTTTTCCCCACACACTGTCAATATCTCAAAAGAGGTGAAATTATGAGAAGTGAAGTCCTGTCCTCCACTTTTTAAACAAGATGTCCCACTTTGGTCTCTGTATGTATGTGGCCACCTGTGAGTTCAAGAGTCTTGTATCAAAAGCAAAGAGCCAGAGGAGAAAGAAAACCCCAAAGCGCAAATCTATTTATTGAGACAAATTCAGAGCAGAAAGGGAAATATTTGGTTAGCTCGGCGGTAAACGGTCAGCAGTGCTGGGGCAGTTCGCAGTTGAAGTCAGGGGGAAACAGCCGGCTCTTTGTTTGTGGACAGAATGGTGCACTCCGTGGGGTCACTGCAGGAGGCCCAACATCACAGACACAAGGACATACAAACGATTGCCTACACATACATTCACACAGACACACACAGACACATATGCACAAACCATAACATTCTTCTGCTTCTATGAATGTTTTATTAACCATGTGAATGGGTCACAGAGGTATACCCTGTAGCATAACTACAGTCTCCATAGTCACACACATACATTACACACTCATGCTGACTCTCACTCTCATTTACATGTACTAAGCAAAGTAGATGACATTCCTCGCCTTTCGTAGCTCCCCAAGATGTGCCTTCTTCTGCCACTAGACTTCTTCACCTCATTGGAAGAAGGTTTTGTTTGCAGTGACCAAAATACAGTATATTTCCGGAAATAATCACAACCCTGGATAATCTGTAAATGTTTCTGTATGTATTAATGCATCTATAAGGCTGGCCAATAAAGCTGATACTAATAATTCATTCATACATTAATTCCAGTAAGCTATGCAATTGCAAATGTATTAGAGTTGGCACTGATTAGTCTAAATTCAGTACACAACTAGACGCTAAATATAGTTATATGCCCCATTACAACCCTTGCTTTCCTTGCAGGGGCAGTTTGAGAGTTTGGGGTTTTGCCTGGGCTTAATTGCTGATTGTCTACACCTGATGAGAGGCGGATAAAAGCCAAAGATCAGCTTGGAGGGGAGGCGCCTCTTCACGCCAGAACTCGCCGCGCTCTCTTGGCTGTCATTTTTAGATGAGATCATTAAGTAATTTAAAATATAACCAATGTTTTTACAAAGTCTGGTGTTTGTCTCCACTTTACATTGTGGCTTTTGAGCCGGCTTGAAACATAAATGGGGGCTCATCCGGGATATTTTGGACTCTTTTAGCAAGCCTAAACATCAGAGGATTTTTTTTTTTGTTTGGTTCTTTTTTGGTTTTTCTTCTTTTGTTTTTTTTGTTAAGGTATTTACTGTGACTGAGCAAACTCTCTTTAGTGCGTTTTAGCTGGGTTGTTGTGCTGCCCTTCCATCGAAGCACATTGTTATTTTGCTTTGCTGTAATTTGTTACAGTTTAGTGTGTTTGGTGGCAGTCCATGGCAGTAAGTGAGTGGCGTTTAGCCACACTTGTTGTGATCACTTTGTGCTCCAATTGGTCTTTTTTGGTCACAGATGGATGGATGGATAACAAGGTTAGCATGGTGGACATTTCACATTTGATGATTTAATGTCAATGGCTTCTGTAGTAGTGCAATGTATAAGGCACAACAGCAGAGCAACTCCTCAGGTGACTGAGAATGGCAGTGAAGGACATACACTATATTGTCAAAACAGATTGAATTAAAGAAAAAAAAATAAGACTAGTTTGTTTCCTTTATTGAAGTTTGTGGCTGTAGTAACTTGTCATTTCATCCCTTTAGACTAAATCATTAATAAATCAATGTCAAGATATAACAAAATAATGAATTATGATCAGTTCATCCTTAAGTCAAAGAGAACATTTGGTCCAAGTGTGAAGAAATTCACCAGAGGTTCATGGGATATTGTGTTCATTAGAATAGGAGATATGGGCTAACATACAACCTGAAAATATAATAACACAGGCACGAAATTTAAAAGAAAAAAAAACTTATATGGATAGATACTGAAGCGTTTAAACAAAATTGTTGAATATATTTCTGAAATGTTTTCTTTAAAACATTCAAATGGAGAATATCAATACCATGTCAAGCCTAAAAACATGCAACACACAAATATTAGCCATAAACTAACCATTCTTTATTAATTTTAGTGTAAGACATGACATTTAACCCGCCCATCAAAAATATATAAACATCACTTTGTGGGTTTTTTTGAGAAACCAAAACATCAGTACTAGAGGATGACTAGCATATAGTTGATCCCTAACAAATTCCCCATGCTGATGCACAAACATCCATTAGACCCACAGTGTTATTCTCTGGAACCAGAAACTCTCACCCAACATGCAAAGGTGCTAAACTAGGAGCACTTCCAGATACACCATCAGTCCATGCACCACACACAGACTCAGACACACACAAGCATGTTAATTCCTCACACTCTTCCATTCCCCCACAGAGAGTAGAGCACAAGTTCTGTTTGGTTTGGACGGCCCTACGAGTGGACCTCCATGTTGAACAAACTATAACACACCGTGGCCCTGTAACACAGCCTGAGTGGGGCTTCACAGTTCAGTGCTGCTGCAGAGATCAGTAGACAGTAACAACTTTCGCTCCAGACCTGGATTATAAAACTAGTCTAGTCTAGTAGCTTTGAATCAGTGCATCTACGAATTTTTTTACAAAAGTTTTGACAAAAATCCAGATTATACATAAAGTATTTGGCAATTTCTAATAATGTTTGCATGTTTTGGAGTTTGGAATCCATCCATCCATCCATTTTCATCCGCTTTGTCCGGGGCCGGGTCGCGGGGGCAGCAGCCTAAGCAAAGAGGCCCAGACCTCCCTCTCCCCAGCCACCTCCTCCAGCTTATCCGGGGGAATACCAAGGCGTTCCCAGGCCAGCCGAGAGATATAATCTCTCCAGCGTGTCCTGGGTCTGCCCCGGGGCCTCCTCCCGGTGGGACATGCCTGGAACACCTCACCCAGGAGGCGCCCAGGGGGCATCCTTGTCAGATGCCCGAACCACCTCAGCTGGCTCCTTTCGATGTGGAGCAGCAGCTGCTCTACTCTGAGCCCCTCCCGGATGGCCGAACTTCTCACCCTATCTCTAAGGGAGAGGCCAGCCACCCTTCGGAGGAAGCTCATTTCTGCCGCTTGTATCCGCGATCTCGTTCTTTCGGTCACTACCCACAGCTCGTGGCCATAGGTGAGGGTAGGGACATAGATCGACCGGTAAATTGAGAGCTTCGCTTTTACACTCAGCTCCCTCTTCACCACGACGGACCGGTGCAGCGTCCGCATTACTGCAGCTGCAGCCCCAATCCGTCTGTCAATCTCCGGCTCCCTTCTCCCATCACTCGCGAACAAGACCCCGAGATACTTGAACTCCTCCACTTGGGGCAGGAACTCATCCCCGACCCGGAGTGGGCACTCCACCCTTTTTCGGCTGAGAACCAGATTTGGAGGTGCTGATCCTCATTCCCGCTGCTTCACACTCGGCTGCGAACCGCTCCAGTGCGAGCTGGAGGCCCTCACCCGATGAAGCCAACAGAACCACATCATCTGCAAAAATCAGAGATGAGATTCTGAGGCCACCAAAGCGAAAGCCCTCCGGTACTTGGCTGCGCCTAGAAATCCTGTCCATAAAAATTATGAACAGAACCGGAGACAAAGGGCAGCCCTGGCGGAGCCCATCACCCACCGGGAACGAGTCCGACTTATTGCCGGCAATGCGAACCAAGCTCTTGCAACAGTTGTATAGGGATCGAATGGCCCGTAGCAATGGGCCAGACACCCCATATTCCCGCAACACCTCCCACAGGACACCCCGAGGGACACGGTCGAATGCCTTCTCCAAGTCCACAAAACACATGTAGACTGGTTGGGCAAACTCCCATGCACCCTCAAGTATCCTGGAGAGGATAAAGAGCTGGTCCAGTGTTCCGCGACCAGGACGAAAACCGCATTGTTCCTCCTGTATCCGAGGTTCGACTAACGGACGAACTCTCCTTTCCAGCACCCTGGCATAGACTTTCCCAGGGAGGCTGAGGAGTGTGATCCCCCTGTAGTTGGAACACACCCTCCGGTCCCCTTTCTTGAAGATGGGGACCACCACCCCGGTCTGCCAGTCCACAGGTACTGCCCCTGATCTCCACGCAACATTGCAGACTTCAATGCTCACGTGGGTAACGACAGCGAGACCTGGAGGGGCGTGATTGGGAGGAACGGCCTCCCTGATCTGAACCCGAGCGGTGCTCTGTTATTGGACTTCTGTGCTAATCACAGTTTGGCCATAACGAACACCCTGTTCGAACATAAGAGTGTCCATAAGTGCACGTGGCACCAGGACGCTCTAGGTCATAGGTCGATGATTGATTTTGTAATCGTATCAGCAGACCTGCGACCATATGTTCTGGACACTCGGGTAAAGAGAGGGGCTGAGCTGTCAACTGATCACCACCTGGTGGTGAGTTGGATCAGGTGGCAGGGGAAGACGCTGGACAGACCTGGTGCACCTAAACGCGTAGTGAGGGTGTGCTGGGAACGTCTAGCAGAGGCCCCAGTCCGCGAGATCTTCAACGCACACCTCCGGCAGAGCTTCAACAGCATTCCGAGGGAGACTGGGGACATTGAGTCCGAATGGACCATGTTCAGCGTCTCCATTGCCGAAGCTGCTGCATTGAGCTGCGGCCGCAAGGTGGTTGGTGCCTGCCGTGGTGGTAATCCCCGAACCAAATGGTGGACACCAGAGGTGAAGGGAGCCACCAGGCTGAAGAAGGAGTCCTATCGGGCTTGGTTAGCCTGTGGGACTCCGGAGGCAGCCGACAGGTATCGACAGGCCAAGCGGAATGCGGCTCGGGCAGTGGCTGAAGCAAAAACTCGGGTGTGGGAGGAGTTCGGAGAGGCCATGGAAAAAGACTTTCGGACTGCCTCGAAGAGATTCTGGCAAACCGTCAGACGTCTCAGGAGGGGAAAGCGGTGCTCTACCTGCACTGTGTATAGTGCTGGCGGAGCGCTGCTGACGTCGACTGAGAAAATTGTCAGGCGGTGGAAGGAATACTTCGAGGACCTCCTTAATCCCACTGACACGTCTTCCGAGGAGGAAGCAGAGTCTGGGGATGAGGGGAATGACCCGCCAATTTCCGGGGGCGAGGTCACTGAGGCAGTTAAACAACTCCTTGGTGGCAGAGCCCCTGGTGTTGATGAGGTCCGCCCCGAGTACCTGAAGGCTCTGGAGTTTGGAATCCCTCTGATAAAATACAATTAAATGATCAATAATAGGAGATGCAGGGATGTCTTCACTCTGCCATGACAGTGCAGTGATGCATGCTGTGTGTTGGTTTCTGCAGTTTTACTTGTGTTTTTAACGCTACTTCTGGTTTTAAGGTCACTTCACTGCATATCACTGCAGCACACTTATCCTGATAAAGGCTGTTATGCATGTAAGTTGGTTATATTTATTAAAATCAAAATGTGTGAATTCTGATCTCAGTGTGAGTCTGACTACTCGCATATGTGGGGTTGAACAGTTAGTTTTAGATTATGGCGGTTTCTCTGTGGGGGTTTTCTCACATAGCAAGGCTGTTGTCCTCATAGTCATGATGGAGAGAGCAGCATTAATGTAATGTCCAACATTAATCTCACACTGCCCTACATATTCAGCGTTAGAGTTCACAGCCATTTCATGTTGTCTTCCTCACACGTAAACTTAGATTGGGCTGGGGTTTTTTTCTCCACGGGATCATTTATTTTGAACCTAACGCCCTTTTTCCACATATCACTTTCCGTCTCTCTCTGTGTTATTTTCAAGATGTTAACGTGTTTCAGTAGGAATAACTGTATTTTGTCTCAAGCCACTCATTTTGTCTTAAATGCAAAAGATCTCTTTGTTTATAACCATGTGGTGGTTTAAATTATAGCAACAAGACACTCCCATTTTGTCATAATGAAAGAAGTGTTTAATGGCTTGTTAATAACAGGGAAAGACAGTTTGCAGTTAGGCAACTTTTTTCTAATGATATAACTTCCAAAGAAGCAATAGCATATTGTTCAGTTTGTTTGCGTAGCCATGAGTTTTGATTTATAGAGTGGTCATTCATAAAACGTCTCTTTTAAATCCTCACTGGATTTCTCACAGTTCTTATTTTTTAAAGATGACACTTTAAAATGAGTTTTCTTGCAATCAGATAAATGACCACAGCCATTTATCATGTTTTGTTTTTTAACTCAACATGGTATGAAGAGAGACAAAGCATTCATGTATCTGTGTGCTATGACAAAAGTCTAAAGCACGCCACATCCAACAGAATGCTCCTCTGCTATCACACTAATATGTATGAACACACACACACACATTTCAAGAAAATCATGAGAAGGGTCCAACTTTAGGACCTATTACTTCTATGTAACATATTGAAAAAGAGTATCCTGTGGGGCCCTTGGGGGCCAGAAAGGTACTAAGTAGCTCTCTCTACGTGTTATCGTGCACGCTTTTGTGTGTGTGTGTGTTTGTGTGTGTTTTTGCGTGTGTGGAGAATAACCCGAGAGGCCCAGCTAGTTACAGCCTCTCTGCTGGAGACCACCACTTCCACAAAACAAGCATTGTTGGTACAGAACTCCAGACAGTGGAGACACACACTGGAAATAGCTTGTATGCACACATGCACACACACAAAATAAAAAAAATACATACACAGCAGAGAGAGGACTTTGCTGAGTTTAGATCCACCAACCCCAGCAGAGGCCATGTTCTGTTTGCCATGAATAAAATCACAGTAAGTCCTTCAAAAGAGTTTCATCTCACAGTCTTTCACTACCAACTCTCTCTCTCTCTCTCTCTCTCGCACACGGAGAAAAACAGCACACAGCATAAAATGTGGATCACTGTCCTAACAATAGCCCTTGGGTGGTTGGTCAGACTATTATTGTAGGTATTTCTATGCTAATTATGTGTGACTGAGAGCGTGTCAAAAGCAGTTACTGGAAATAATGTGGTGAGCTGGAAATTGTGAGGTGGAATTACTTTGCCCACAAATAGAAAAAACACAGTTTGTTGAGTTTGCTAAACAACTGAGTTCAAGTTTACTCCTGAAACTTGATCTGTGTTTGTGTTTCACTAATGCAAAAGAGCATAAGGACATCATCAACAACAACACCATCAGAGTCTGTGTGTGCGTGCGCGCGTGTGGGGGAGGAGGAGGGGGGGGGGGGGGGGGTGAACATCATGACCTCCACTTCTGGCTCCGCGCTCTGCCGAGTATTCGTTGGCTCACATGAGTATACGTCAGCGCCTCTCACCGCTCCGGTATAACCCCCTCAAGCCTCTGGCGCTCACAGAGACTCAAGTGTAAAAGTAGCAGCTCTAACTGTTGCCACGGACTAAAACATTCAGCATCCAGGTCCTGCACAGCTGACAGAGAAGAGAGAGACGCGCTGGTGAAAGTGAGAGGAGAGGTGCAGCAGTTGCGCACTGCTTTTCTAGTCTGGATTGCTTTGGCGCGACTTTGGATAGTTTTGGACTGCGCCGTTTGCCTCTTGGACTTTTTGGGGTTTTTTTTTTTTTAATTTTGCCTTCATTTCAACACTGAAATGGCAGCTCTCGGCACGAGTTCCTCGCACCTGTTCCTGGTGATGTTTAACTGTTTCCTGGGCGCAGCATCGTTTAGGACAGTAACCGAAGATGGCAATTTCCTCCAGCCCTCGTCGAATCAGTTCTCGGATGACCTGGGGGAGGAAGTGGTCTCTCAGCACATGTACAGGTTGTACGAGAAATACAACAAGGAAAACCGCCTGAAAGAGGGAAACACCGTTAGGAGTTTCAGAGCTAGCCAAGGTGTGTGAAAATAACAGCGTTCAATCTATAGCCTTAATCAGAAGAGCTCCAAAAGCTTTCATTTATATTTAATAATGGAATCAAAAATTTAAAAAAATAAAATAAAGGTGTGGGTTATTCTTGGAACTCTAATCCAACACAAACATATAAATGTGTTGGGAGAAGTGTCTGATCCTCACCATTAGAAGTGCAAACACTCTGGGGTTGCGTGTCTCGTCCAGATGCTTTAAATAGGTGCGATTGTTTTGGAACAGTCTGAGAATGTATTTAAATGATTTTGGGACACTGCGGGCACGCTGTGTTTGTGGTAGCAGCTGTGCCCCTTGTGCGCACAGTCTGATCAATTACCCCAGACAGACGCGCAAGAATGCACGTGATTCCCTGCGTGCAGTGTCCGGTAAAATATATCACAGTGAAACCTAAGGGACAGTCGGCCTCTGCGGTTAATACAAGACAAGAGTAACGTCCTGGAGTCGAGAGAATTAAAGCACAGTCGTCCCTCTCTGTCTGCTGTTTTTATAAACACAATTCACAGGCACGTACATCCTACATAGCTCTCAGATAACATATCATAACACTAGTGTATTTTTACTGCAAAAGCTTGGTGTAACCCAAGCAGAGATGTAGGAGGTTTTTTTTTTTTTTTTTGCAACAATGTAATATCTGTTAAAACAGTTGATTATGTCTTGGTGTCTGGGTAGACACTGCAGGCTGTATTAAACTTAAGGGGAAGCTTTAAGAGAAACTGAGGTAAGCATTTCCATATGCAGGCGATTCCAGGGTAATGTATATCTTTTGAGTCAGTCTATACTTCCGCTGAACTCTTACACAATGAACAATAACTCTGCTGTTGAAGTAAATGTTCATCATGAATATGTAGCTCTCTGTTCCCCGCCGCCCCCTCCACCCCTCCACCTCTGCCAGCCAGATCCGCGGAGTCTGGTTCCTCTTAAGGGCACCTTCTGAAATCCTACCAAGCAATGAAGTTGTGCACCAGACACTGAGCTCAGTCATGTAACACAACAGTTTAAAGAGAGGTGTTTAATTGTCCCACATTTCTTTTAGATTTTACCACAGATACGGGCTTTCGCTGTAATATGTTAACCATTTTCCAAATGCCTTTCCTTTTCATGTGGGAATTCATTAATGTTCGTTTCCATCGGAGTCAATCAAACTTTATCTAGATTATCACTTAAAGCTCAAATGCCTGAGTTCAAATAAGGTTCAGTTCCTGTTGCCATTGCCTGTGCTGGCAGATGTTTCTATTTTCTAATCACAGTATATGTACTGTCCCAAAAGTCAAACATCCAGAAAGTCAGACTAATTTAGGCTAAATTATCCACTCCAAAAAACAGCACTCAAAAGCTTAAGAGTGATTTAAAAAAAAAAATAAAACTGCAAAACTGTTTCTGAGTAAATCTGCAAAAAGCATTTCTGGATTTTAAGACGGTGAAATGGAATAAAACAAAAGTTTGCAGAGTGCTTTTCACCTGCCTGCCTCACACTGACTGGCTGATTGATTATTTTTGCAGGTTCTGCTGACCACAGGATGATGTACCGACTAAACCTTACAACCCTCCAGGACTCAGAGGTCATCCTCTCTGCCACATTCCACTTCCTGCTGAACAGACACTCGTATCAAAAACCCTGGTTCTGTAAACGCTTCAAGAGCTCAACCTGCCGCTCCTCAGCCGTGCACCCTTCTCTGTCTATCAGCTTGCTCCTTTATTCCTTCTCCTCTGGGTCAGAGGTCAGATCTGGGTCAATGGGGTCATTTCTAGGCAATGTAACCTTCCACCCCCACAGGAGAGGGGTGTGGCAGATGAAAGATGTGACCCAGGTCATTAAGGAGGCGCGGGACAGGGGTCATCTGTTGGTGTCAATTGAACTGGAGTTAAGGCAACAGTTCAGGACGAAACCAGAGGAGATCCTCTCTGCTGGCAGTATGCCCTACCTGTTACTGTATGCAAATGACCAAGCCTTAGACGAGCCCAATAGTGTGGCTGCAAGCCTACAGAGATATGACCCGTTTAACGAGGGAGGAGAGCCCTCATATTCCTCTCAGCTCCTGCACAGACCTAACTCCTCACCAGAGGTGAAAGGACGCGTGAGAAGGGAAGCAAATCTGCTCTCTGACCCCATCCAGAACAATGAGCTGCCCGAGGTTGACTACAGACCTGATTCATACAGGAAAGATGACCTTTGGAAGAGCACATGGTACCTGACACTCAAACACAAGACTAAACCAGGAAGGAAGGAAAAGAAGAGGAAGAGCGAGGAGGAAAAAGATGTGGAGCAAGTTAGAAAAGCGCATGAATCTCAGGTTTTGAAAGATGGAGAAAGAACATCACAGGGCATCAAAACCAATGATTCAACTGTGGAAAATCTCAAAGATAGCCACAAACTGACTGTCAGTGATGGGCAAATGCATGAGAGGAGAAATGAGGGAAAAGATGGAAAGAAGCACAAGGGAAGCACAAATACACTGTCACCTGTTCTGAGGTTTGATGAACAAACAATGCGCAAAGCCAGGAGGCGGCAGTGGAGTAACACCCAGCACAAAGGCTGTTCGAGGAGGAACCTCAGAGTGGATTTCACAGATATTGGCTGGAATGAGTGGGTCATAGCACCCAAAGCCTTTGATGCTTACTATTGTGCTGGCACATGTGGCTTTCCCATGCCCAAGGTAGGAGCACAATCATCCAAGCCGTGTTATGTAGGTTCTTTTGGTTCACGTGAGCTACACTGATAACCTTAATGTGCACTTTCTAATCTCCCGTATTTATTTTCTCATTTGCATGTTTCTCCTTCACTCAAACTTTTCCAGGTGGTGAAGCCAACTAACCATGCCACCATTCAGAGCATAGTCCGGGCAGTTGGAATTATCCCTGGGATTCCTGAGCCCTGCTGCGTACCAGAAAATATGAGTCCCCTGGCTGTGCTCTACCAGGATGAATCCAGAAACCCAGTGCTCAAGGTTTATCCTAACATGACTGTCCAGTCCTGCTCCTGCAGATAAAAAAGAGCTGGAAACAGATTGAAGAGAAACAGAAAAACTGGACTAACATGGACACAACCATACCTCTGTTAAGCGGTTTCCTGATATTGAAAAACAGAGTCACTTTGGCTGTCATTATTCCTAGAGGAACATAGGCTATAGTGAAATTACTTCCATCTCTTCTGTCCCGGGGCAGCAGAGTTGAAGAGACACATTGTCTGGCATCTGCGCTCGCAAGAGGAACAGAGTCACACATGTAAAGTTGATGCTCCACATGTGTAACAGAAAAGAAATACATAAAAAGCCCAGTAGTTTTCATTCTGTTTGAAATAATATTGATGTTTCATGGACAGAAATATTTAAGGGATTTTTTTTGTTGTTTTTAATGGCAGAATGTACTTATTTTTCAAACAGCTCACAGTGAGTTTGTGTTCACGTTTTCTTTGGATGCAAAGACTTTAAGTAAGAGACTGTTACTGTGTCATCAGGCAGCTTATGCGAAAACATACAAACAGTGGAGATGATGAAAAATGTATGCATTTTTACATACTCTGTATAGCTGTTCCTACTTTTAAACTAATCACGCCACATTGTACATATATGTGACGTTGCAAGATATTGTACTTTATTGCTCTTTATATCTTAAAAAGGAAGTATCCAATGAACTGTGGAGAGCATCTGGAATTCATTTGCACCCACCCGCCCCCTCATAACACTTCAAGAATGTTATAATGAAACCAGAAATATTTTTCTATTTTAAATGTGAAACTTGGTTTAAAAAAAAAGATAATTTCTCATGGTTAGATTATATGTATGATTAGATGAGATTGTACATGTGTATTGTTTAAATTATGAAAAGGTAGCATTCTATAAGTTAGAATAAAGACATAATTTAATCCAAATGCTCTTGCTGGAACATTATTGTTTCACACAGTTTGTTATTCTTGGACATTATCGTGCGTAATGCTTGATTCGTCAGGGTGAACTTTTCTGTCAAAACAATCCTAAAAGGGCACCGCTGTTTCAAAATAGCCGAGCACAAAAGCAGGAAGGTTCCACTCAAAGATAGCCGACATTCCCCGAGAGCCCCCTTGAACCCATTATTACACCTCACCAAAGGCTCATGCGTCTGTTGTTCTTCAAATAATGTGACTGATGCGGCCGCCGCGGGTTAATGGTTGATGGAGGAAGCAGGCAAGCGCATATTAGGACGTCAGACACTTGAAATTCAAAACCCGCTGCACTTCCTCTCTTCTATCCATGTTCAGAAGCAGAGTGCTTCCAAGTAAATGGTTTTCTTTTCTTCAGATTTATTTTTGTTCTTTTTAAACAGATGGCCACAGATAGATGATCTCAACCACTTCAGTTCAACTGCTTGTCGCTTTTATTCGCCGGAGGAGGAAGCTGACCCATGTGGTGCCAAAACAGTGTGTCAAACTGACACTGAAATGACAGAGGGAACCATTTAATTATTAACTCATTACTCTGTGGCTACATTGCCTTGAGTCTCAAAAGTTGGCAGTTTCCACATCTGCTCTCAACCACAAGTGGCTTTGAAGTTTTCTGCGACTGGACAGCAATTTTGTCTCAGAGGCAGAGAAATTTTGGGGAAAGGGGACGCGAGTCCGAACCCTTGTGCTGCATGTAACTGGAGCTATAATAAGTGTGCCATCCCTCCTTCCAGCATGGCTTTTTCCATTGTAAGCTTTTCCCTTTTCCATCCAAGAGTATTCACCCATTTTGGGAAGGTTCTATTGTCTTAAAGCAATGAATCAGAACAAGTTCATGTGGCTTTTTTGACAGTGATCAGCAGGAGAAGATCCTTTAATGTTAAAGTAAAACAAGATATTCCCAAATAAGACAGGCTCATTAAAATCTGTACCAACAGATACAATAGACAGCGATGCGTCTTTTATAAAAGATTGTGAATATTTTTACTCACATGCATTTTATGTTTGTGTCTGCTCTTTTTAGAGCACCCTGTAGAAGCAGCTGAACATTTCCTTTTAGCCAATAAAAAAGGTGGAGGTCTGTGGTACGATGAAACTTGAAAATACAAAGTGTAGCTCTGTTTTACTGAAATTTGAAAAGACGAGATGACAAGAAACACAAAAAGATGATCTTTAAATCCACGTTTGAAGACGTCGGCGTGTGACACAGGAGGGGAGGGAGAGATGCCTGACGTACAAAAGCGTGCTTCAGTTTTCTCCACACAAGTGGAAATGTTCAGTAACTGCAAAACCATGTTACGATTTACAGCGCCTAACCACCTTTTAAATTAGGATGATGACTGTAATTAGGGCTTATATAAATCATGCTTACATTAATAGAAGTTGTAGCTTTAAAATAGGCTGGCTTTAATGTAATGAACAAATTCAATTTTTTTTTTTTGTTCCTCCCCACCAAATTTCTTAACTGATCCCATTTACAGTCTGGACCTACAGTCTGCTATTAGAAAGTGAACCCCATGTCAACCGCAATCATGGTCACAGGAGAGTACTTACAATGGTCAATTCCAACCAAGAAAACCACAGTAGTCTAGGCTCACGTTCAGAGCGCAAAATGCCTAAAAGCCTAAATGAAACGAGGCGAGCAGGGGACCAAGAACAATATTTGTTTTTCCATATGATGACTGTTCAATTAAAGGAGACCAATACAGCCATTATTAGACAACAGAGGATTTTCTGTGTCTGGGCTGAAATAGCTCTTTCCTCACGTGGTTACTGAGTTCAGAGAAGCAATAGTGCTGTTTATTAGAACATGGCTTCAATAGAGTGACTCTTAATTGCCCATTTAATCATATAGACTAAGTTTCTTTTTATTGTGAAATCTTATTTTCCTTTAGAAACTCTAAAACCTCCATTTTTTACCAGATTGAAATACGTTTTGGGACCTTTTATCAAGCATTATTTTAGTAGGGAAACAAGTATTTGGGCTCCTTAAATGTAAGTGCTGGTTTAAAACTCAATACATATTCAAAGGAATAAAATTGTCAGAGGATATTGAGCAGTTTTCATGTCATCTACATGTTTAAGTCTCTGTTATAAAAGGTGGATGATGTTCTTCTGATTGTAAAAAAAAAAAATGAAGGAAATCTTTTTCCCGGGAAGTTAAACTGACTTAATCAAATAAGACAGAAAACAATGTATGGGGAACTACATCCCTGCTTTTGTTATAGACTGACAGGACAAGGTCTACACTTGACTTTTCCATGAACTTCATGCCTTCTTCTTGGCTCATTTACCTGCAACAGAGAACTATTTATGTCCATCTGTCCACAGCCTGTCCCTAGTGGAAAGTAAGCGGCACAGGATTGGTGGATAAACATAAAATCACAAGTTCAAAGTGGTGCAGTCTACCTGGATTACATCCAAGTCTGCAGATGAATGATAACTCAGAAGTTTATAAAACTAATAATTGTTTTTTTTTTTTTTTTTGGAGCAGGCATCCTATTTAAATGAGCTGCTTAATATGGTATTTTTCAGCTCATTTGTTCAAATAGCAGACTAAAATGCTGGATACAGATCTCAAATGCCACAGGAATGTTATACGGGTGCATACACTAAACAATAAACGTGTCTAATATATATTTAAACACACTGAATGATCAATACAGGGCAAATGGTGGTCTCAGTCACCTCCTGTTGGAACTGGAAAAACCGACCCTCTGATTTTAACCCATATGATGATGGAACAAAATACACCACAAGCTTTTATTTCCACTTTATATAATTTTAGATTTTAAAACTAATGTGCATACACACTCAACCCATACCTCCTGTACAATTTAGATCGAGGAAAAAGCAAATGGTCTAAAGAGGATTGCTTTGAGATATTTGTGACAATCATGAGCTGTCCTTGAAACCTCTCTGTCCCTCCTGAGTTCCATAAGGCACAAAATAACTTAACATACTGAACTAGTGGACAAACTGCACTGAGATCAGTTTACACGCACCTCTATCGTCATCTAGTGGACAAGCTGTGATGGGCATGTGTATCCGTTTTGTTATTATACAGCTACCTACATTCAAAGATATACACTAAAGTCTTGCCTTGGGTTGCAGTCGAAGCTTGTTAAATATGAGAAGCATTTAGGTAATAAATAAAGAGTTTCTTTCCCTTCTCTTGTCTCAGTTATGGGATGTCATGTGTCTTGACAGGTGGTGCCGCTCTCGGAAGTATTCGTGGCAGATTGGACAGGTAAGTTTCTCCTCCCTTCTTCTCCTCACCTGAGACTCTGCGGCGAACTCCTTTTTGTGGTGAGAGCGCATGTGAAAAACGAGGTCAGAGGTCATGCGGAAGGACAGGTTGCACTTGGCGCACCAGTTCTGCACCGACACGCCGAATGTGGTAAAAGTCGGAGGAAGGATCGTGAGGGCCGATGTGGTTTGCAGCTGAGCGCCTATGTTTCTAGACCAGTGCTCCGGCGCGTAATGGAAAGCAGTGTTTAATGCTACCGGGGAGGGTACAGTCTGTAAGTCACTGCTCAGGATGTTGGATGGTATCAGATTATTGTATCCCACAGACGTCCTAGAGGTAAATGCATTCGTCATCTCCTCCAGGCGGCTAGAGGGGGCTGTTGAACCTCTGCTGGGGTGAGCCTGGGGGTCAACAGGAGAACTTCTTTTACTCGGTTTACAAAATGCGCTTTTCTGTTCGCCCTGGCTGTTCGATATCACCAGAGAAAATGCACTGTTGCTGCTTAAATGCATGCTAGAGCCCTCCCCTCCTGTCTCCATCCGCGCGTCCAGATCTCTGTCGTGCGTAAAAGTCCACTTGGATTCATCACCTTGAACAAGCTCCTCACTTTTACGTTCCAAAAGATCCAGTTTCAACGTCTCAGCTTTCCGTTTCCCCTCACCTGAAGGGCTGTCTCCTGCTGGCTGGTCGTAACTCTTAGTCGGTGGTGTAATATTATCATCATTTGAAATATTAGTCTTCTCTAATAGAACCGTTTTTCTCCATTTTGGATAAAGAGTTTCCTCATACTTTCTCTTCTTTGGGGAAGTCTCCGCGTCGTCGTTGTTTCCAGTTCTTTTGTGTTCCAAATCTCTGGCAATGTTGTGGAAATCTGTCACTCGGCGTTGCCTCTTAATTTCCACGTGCTTGTGCTCATAAAGCTCGCGGCTCCAGGTGTCAGTCTTTACGTGAGCACAAAAGAATCTGCAGTGAGCCAGGAAGGGATGCTCGTTTTTGAAGACCTGGTTACATCGCCCACATTTTAATTCTGAAAGAAAAACGAAAGACAATATGACGTGACTGTTTTTAATAATTTCAATGATTTTGGAGTGACATAAAATTTGATTTAATCGTGCACATGCATTAAAGGGCAGTCTCACCTTCGTTTGACTCTTTTGCTATTTCGGTGAAGCCCAGCAGATGAGACAGCTCGTGGTCGTACCAGATCAGCAGCTCTTCTTCCTGCCGGATGTCCCGGGTAGTCCGCACGTACAGCTGACCCCCTTTCAAAAAGGCCTCTGTGTTCTGCTCCTCGCCGTTGCGCGCAGCTTGCACGAGCCGCAACCAAGACAGCATCAGGGCAGAATTACGCATGGCCTCAGGATCGACCTGTTGATAGCAACCCCTGATGTTTTACACAGTGTCCCGACTTAGAGGATTTTTATTCTGTCTTTCTAAGAGCCTGCTTGTAAATAATTTAAATAGTTAATTGGTGGCAGATTGCATCTTTTAATGCTGAGGTGATTTTATACACTTTTTTTTCTTTTACTGGTCAGTACAATAACACTCAAAATACAGCTGGTCAAAAACAATCCCATAATAACACAAAAACCTGGATGTAACGTATGACAATTAAAACTATATACATCTGAAAAACCCTTTACTTTTGGAATCATGTCACCGTTGAGTTATATAGTAACTCAGTAAAGATGTTACAAAGTATATCTGCAAGACAGTTTATCACAAATTTGTCATACGCACCCTGAACACACAGGATTTCGCTCTCTTGTCACAGGATTTCTGCGCTATGAAAGCGATAGAGTCGTAGAAAGTGTTCTGGAGCACGCACGGACCGAAGCATGTGCCTGCAGGGATGCTGCGCGCAACTACCACACTGGTGTAGAGATCTGAAGAATGCTGGAGGAATTTACTGTCGCCGGTCCAGATGGACCGAGGCAGGAAAGTATGATCCATCGTTAAACTGTAATGGAATAGTTATTGTTAGTAAAGGTGAAGAATTACTCCAAAATAGTTTTAAAATTCATGTTGTTTAACAGAATGGCAAGATAACCTGGGGAGTAGAGCAATCTCATTATATTTCCTGTTAAAATCAGCCTGGAATAGTAATTATAATTTATATCTTGTCTCAAAAAAGTGCAAGTGTTTTATATGAAACTCAAAAAAGGTTGGATTTGTGCGATGTGCAGTTAGCCGGTTTGGATCTGATCCAAGCACACACAGAATTCCAAAATCGTAATGAAAATAAATTTGCCCAAGTGTATTTTATTTTTCATTTGCTAGTAAAACCGAGGGTACCACTGCGTAGTGAGAGCAGCCGGTGTCGAGGCAAAATGATTACCAACGTCCTTTGTCTCAGTTTTTCACTCGGTTAGTCCTTTTGTCTCCACATCTGCCGTGGAGTCCAGCTGCCTGCTCAACGCGCAGGATAAGTTCAGTATGTTTTCCATAATGTATAAACAGCATAAACGCTCTTAGATTGCGTGACTAATGTTTTCCCTCTCTCCGATCAATTAAAAGTATGCAATCTTTTAGGTTTGTAGGCTATGGTTTAAAATATTGACAGCTGAACCGCACAGCATCATGACAGAATGTGGTACCGATCTAAAAATCCCCGATTTGTTTTTTTGGTTTTTTTCTTCTTCTTCTTCTTCTTTAATGTTGACATTTAAGAGTAAAAACGCACATGCCTGTGTTGCCATGCGAACTCACCCGCCGGACATGGAAGAGGATGTTTAAGCCGTTTGGGAGCCAAGGAAGTTGCAGCAGGTGCAGCGGACCTCGGTGACGAAGCCTTCCCTTTTCTTCCTGACGAGTTACTTATCCGGCTGAATCTTCCTCCGCACTGTCGTCTCTCCCCTCTCCCATTCCCACTTATCCCCTTCAGAGAGCGCACTGAAGCGTGGCGCATTGATGCAAACGCGTGCGCGCTCGCGCACACGCTCACTCACGCGCCTTCAAATTAGTATTTTATTAGTAATTTTTCCTTTGTCTGGTTTACAGTTCCCTTCCGTGGAAAAGGGAAGACGTGGGTGTTTGTTTGGACAGAACAGTGATTGCTGGTTAATAACGCACATTTATGCCTTGTACAGCTGACCTGAACACCGCTGATGGACAAAAGTCATATTTTCTTATGTTTCATATCAGGTCTCAACAGATTATTTGTTAATTTTATAGTGTTACTAAAACCACAAACTGGGCGAAGCAGCACGCTGGAACAGCCCGCTCTTTTGCCAGCATGCAATTAATCATATATAAATCATAATGTTGTGGTAATCTGTCATGTCATGGTTTTAAACGAAAGACGCGAGTAATACTTCGAGACTGCACTTCAGCACATGCACGCTATGTGGGATTGAGCGGAGAGGTCTTGGTCACGTTTCTGGAGACATTGTGTCTAGCTACGAGAAACTAGTGGAAACTGTCTAATGTGGGCAGTGGGAAATTGTAAAATTGGCCGCTGTTACATGACATGATGCAGGGTGGTCTGGGTTTGCCACCAGGCAAATACATTATTCATAAACTAAATGTTTCTGTCTAATGAGCATTTAATGATTATTCTGCATCAAAGCTTTGGTTTTTGAGTAAATGTCCTGGTAGTTCGTGAGCCAACTTTGTGTAACGAGAAAGTGGGGACGCAGAAGCCTCGAAGGGGGGACTCTTTGGTCGCGCTCCAACTGTCTGGTTAAAGCACTTTTACACTATAGACTAAAATAGTGTTTTACTTTGGATTAGAATTCAAATTTCTTCCGTTTGTGGCAACGTATCACAATCACAGGAACACTTGGACATCCTTTCAGCAGCACCATGTCCTGTGGATATGACGGTATTGAGCAGCTCTTTGGATTCGTTTTCTTTCATGCACAAATTAAAACAAGCTATGAACTCTTTGATTAACACTATACAATTCACTGACTGCACTGACGAATAGGAGACCATATTCGACTTTAGGCCTTTGGTAACTGGTATATTAGAAAAGACATGGACATAAATTTAATTATTTATGTATAATACATCTGATTTGTGGTCGTCTGATGTTTCCAACTATGAAAAACAAAAAATCAAACCACACTAGTAGGACATGACACTTTTTCCCCATCCCAGAATCTTTATTTTTGACAAACTGATAAGGCCAAAGAGAACATCCCAAAAACGAGGATGTACACAGCCACTCTCCCCCCGTAACAGTTTTTGAGGAAAATAAAGTGGAGTTTTGTGTGTCTCCTCGGGTGTCGCTCCTCTCCTTCATCCTGCCCAGCTTTAGTGCTTCTCTTTTTTTCCCCTTCCTCTCTCAATCGAAGGAGAAGACTTGGAGAGGCCGGCTCGGTCTTAACAAGATTCTTCCAGACTGAATGCACTCAAAATAACGTGAAAGAAAACGTAACCAGGAAACGGGGCTGTGTGTGTGCACAGAGTCCATCTGGAAACGGACGATAGGGAGATGTGAAGCTCTTTAGTTGTTGCAGTGCCGGAGTAGTCAACAGTAACCGGGAAAGATGGCGAGGACACGGGCTCGCATGTTCCTCGTCTTGGCTGTAGTTGGAATTTTCTGTCTCGATGTCTCGGTCAGAGGAGAGCTGCAGGGAGAGCAACAGGAGGAGGAGGAGAGGTCCTGCCAGGGCGCCTTCGACCTCTATTTTGTTCTGGACAAGTGAGTCTCGGATATTATTTATTGCTTTGTTAATTTCTGGTCGCTGCGCATTGCCATGCAACCGTGTAGTTGTTTGGAAACGCGGAGCGCGTCAGTCGGACCTCCTGATGTAACGGAGTCTGAGAAAAGCGAGTGAGCGTGTAAAGTCGAAAAAATACCCAGAGTCTTCATTTTAATCAAACTGGCTTTTGCACCAAATCACAAGATTGAATCTTAAATCTGTGCAACGCAATGACTTCACTTAAAGAAACATACCTAAAATCATTTTAACTTGCTGTTTTGTGTCTTCG
The DNA here is from genome assembly GCF_041146795.1 of Maylandia zebra. Taxonomy (NCBI): domain Eukaryota; kingdom Metazoa; phylum Chordata; class Actinopteri; order Cichliformes; family Cichlidae; genus Maylandia; species Maylandia zebra. Next base: position 19,281,871 of record NC_135179.1, on the reverse strand, counting down.
GGACATGCAAGTAATCAGATTGAAATTTAAGTTGGAAGTATATTCTTGACATCGGGGCATGCTTTTCTTTTTAGTTCGGTTTAAAGTGGTGAGACAAAAAGACCAAGCTTTACCGAGGGGATGTGGGCAGGGCGAGCAGGATGGATAGAGTTTCAGGCTGATGACGCCTGCGGACACAGCTGCTGCAGCTGCCCCATAGCGGTGCTATATGGGCCGGTTATCACTTTAAGCATCGGCTCCATCAAAATAAAGAAAGAGAAGAAGCATCAACTAATGGCTTCCTGTCACGACTAGAGTGGGGTTTTGCACTGAAAGCAAACACAACAAAAACATTGTTTCTAATACACCTTTTACACTGGATGTTGGCTCAGCTGATCGTTATATTACTGCTTGATAAACGGTTTCTTAATGCATTTTAGTTAAATGCACAGCTTTGGTGTAAGTTATGAAACATCTTGCATAAGGCGCATCCTCCAGCTGATCTTCTTTGTCATTGCCTGGCTCTTATCATCCACCAGGATGATCATTCAGTCATTTTTTTCTCTGTTTTGTTAGAATTCCACTTTGAACGTTTGCTGCAAAAACTTTGCTGTTTAAAGTAAAGTGGTACTCCTGCATCTTTAGAGAGGTCTTAGAGAAATCCTAAAATGTCCCTGTTTCTCTTTCCAAGTATTTCCTCCTCCTTCTTTTTTCAACTCATAGTTGTCTGGTGGGTGGACAGGAAATGAAGTTTGAGACAGTGGGAATGTCAAACAAAGGTCCCCAGTCTGAATTTAATCCATTACCCTATTACTGACATCAGTACTGTTAGAATAACACCAGGACGCTCTTTAAATATCTTTATCATTATGAAATTCTACAGACTCTTAGTGACTCAAAGCATTTTTTCAGGCCGCATGGTCACTGTGGATGCTTCTGCCACTGTTCTGGCATGTGTAAGCCTGATGATTTTACCCTGCGCTCCAGCTCATGTCGTTTCAGACATTGTAATTGGCATGTTTCTGTTATTTTGGCATGAGCGGCAAGGTGAGATTTATGCACATGGTCACAGACAAGCAAGTCTAAACATGCAACGTAGACGGATACAAGGAGAGAGAATGACAACAAAGCCATAAGGTATGGTTGGATTTGTGACCTCCCTGTGTAAAAGAATAGCAGGTTAGAATTTCAGTGGAATAATTATGTTCTCGACAGACGGAGTGATGTGATTTTGCGGTGAAGCAGCTAAACAATGTGGTATATAACATTTGAAAATATGCTGAGGTAATGGTTAAAAAAAAAAATTCTTTATGTCCTCGGCTGACCCGTGTGCACCACCGCCACCTATGAGCTGCGAGGTGGACGAGCTGAGTGACATTTTACTTTGGTCTCGACATATTTGATGATCTTTTTAATGTTCACGGCAACATCTGTCAGCCCCTCTCTTCTCTCTTTACCCTTTGCTTCAAAAAGTTTAGGAGGAGCCTGGGGAGCACGGCATGTCACGCATGGCTAAACCTCTGATACGCCCCTTTTCTTTTTTTGACTGTCTAGCAAGCTCCAGCAGGCCTTCAGGAAGCTGTTGATCTTTCTCCTGAGATAGCACTGATTTCTTGGCTGATATCAAATGCGACACAATGACTAATATTTAAGAAAGAATAGGGCAAAATCATCTCTAAATTGGACTTCACCTTATCAATACTCATCTTGTTTGCAGGTTTTGCTTTTGCTACACTCTCCAGTAGGTTATGAGACATGCTAAGGGGAGACTGTGTGCACGCTCCACTGTAGCATCTCAGTATACACAGAATAAACATTAGAAAAACGACCATCAGCTTCCTACATTCCTGCTCTCCGTGTCTGAGCCGCACCGAATACCATGCTGCATTTTTTTCGGACTATCTGGTTGCCCACAAATGGAATAATAGGTGTTGTGTTTTATGGCTGGGCTCTGAACAGAGTTTTGTGCTGACCGATCCAAGTGCTTTGGATTGGTTTTGGAAAAGGGGACTGTGCATCTCACAGTTTAGGAATGCAGGTAGAAGACTCAAGGGTAATTACTAAAATTGTAGAAAGATTGCTTTAATTTTCAGCAGAGGAGACGACTTTGAATGCGTTGTGCTTTTTCTGTGGATGGAGAATTGTCTGTCTCAACAATATGTTTTCAAACAAAATGTCAGAAACTGCTTTTTAAAAAATCTACTATATATAAATGTCCTAAAAGGATTTGGGGAAACCTGGCAGATATTTTCATTATCACGAAGAAAAAAGGACAACTGACAAACCAGAAGTTCTGTATATGGAAAAGGACTGGTAACAAAAATGAGGCCCAATCATCCTCTCATTGGTTGTAGTTTGCAATGTTAATGTTACCTAACAAGAGAACCCTTTGATTTAGTCTCAGTTTAATGAGCAGTACATGAAACACAGTTTTTACTTTTGGCAGTGTGTCACATAACTTCCTATCCTGCGCACTGGACTAAAACCTCTTTTGTGTATTTGTAACAAAGAGCACCCTGCTTCCTCATGAAGCATATCTTCATATCTTTAGCCTGTAAAATAAACCCACTGGCCCCATATGAGGACACACTTTTTCTTAATATAATGAAATAATGACTTCCTGTTCAAAGATTAAGTTTAGGTTTCATACTTAATCAGGTAAGGTCAAGTAAATCCAGACAGCTCCCAAATAGGAGCTCTGCACCAAGAAAGGATTAAGATGGGGGTTTTTTTACTAGTAAACTTTTGTATCAGGGACTTTTTTATGCCTTTACTTCTTGGGAAAGGGAAAAGTGGAGGAGGCAGTTCTGGGGAAAATAAAAGATTCAAAAGAGCTGTCGTAAATTTGACCAGCTCAGACTTTCACTTTGCTCATGACCCTGTTATGTGTACACACGGATGCCTGACCTTTGCAGAGTTTTGGTTTACAAGCTGTTTGATGTTGCATCCTTCACACACACACACTCACACTTTTACCCCCTGCTGAGTGTCACTTCTGGGTCCCTCTGTTGTTCATGTCGCAGCCTTTTTACTCCGTGCATCCCCAACCTGTTGTTTGGCTGGCTGCACTCAGTGGGACCATCTGTTCCCCCTCACAGTCAAACACACACACTTGCACTCTTCCACATACACATGCATGTCCACTATACACACACAGGCCAGCTGCCTGCTTCGTGGTCCCTGCTAGAGGCAGACTGCTACATCTGTCCCTGTCTAACCTCAACCCTCTGGCCCAGCAGCAATTAGCCCCCATTAGCAGCCCCATGGGACTCGATTTCATTAAGGACACTGTCATGTACGCAGCAGCATGTAGCGGGCTAATCAGCAGCACACAGCCGACAGGTTACAGTCCAAAGCAAGGGAATGTGATTAAGTGACCAGAAGACGGTCTTCTCTGTGTAAGAAATAAACTGCTGTTCCTTAAAAAATCATTAAACCCTTAGTATTTGTAGGCACACTACCTCTAAATCACTGCATGAAAATAAACCTCAGTTTATTAACCTCAAATTCAGCTTTTCTCTTTTCCTTCTTTTTGATCTAGGTGGAATAATATGCTACAGCATCACATCACACAAGTCCGTGTTTGTGGTATTTTTCAGGTCTGGGAGCGTAAAGCATCATTGGATAGAGATCTACTCCTTTGTGGAGCAGCTGGCAGAAAAGTTTATTAGGTACCAGCAGGATTTAGTCACTGATGTGTTTTTAGTATTTTGTTTTCTCCTTTCGTCCATGTTAACGCAAAAGCACTTTGTGTTCCCAGCCCTATGTTGAGAATGTCCTTCATAGTCTTCTCAACACAAGGAAAAATCATCATGAAACTGACCGAGAACAGGTAAACTCTACACATCAGTAACTGACTAATCCCTTATGTTACGTCTGTATCTGCGTACAAGTACTGCACAAAAATGCTATCTTTACTCATCTTTGTCTGTTAAACTGGTCTTGTGACCCTTCAAGATCAACAGAACAGATATTGCATAATTGCTAACAGATTTTATGCAGCTTCATGCAACCTTACGAATACAAAAAGTGAGACTATCTTTGGTTAAAACTTAAGCTAAAACGTTACTTTCCAACTCAGTTGAATCTTTCCTATTCCGTTTACTCCATGTCTTTTCTTAAAAGCGACATCCTTTCAGGATGTTTTATAAGGCTGTTTGTTTATTCTTCAGGGAGGACATCACTGGAGGCTTAATGGCTCTGAGGAAGGTTATCCCTGGTGGAGACACGTATATGAACTTAGGCCTGGAGATGGTAAGGCTGGGTTTAAATCACACTATCTGAGTCTTCATAAACCTTCCAGAAAATACCCACTGAGCATTAATTGTGCCTGGCAGCTGGAACCAAGAGCAATTAGATAAGTATGAGGTGTGTCTCAAACCATGAATTACTTGCTCCTTCCTGAAAGTGCCAAGCTAAGTATTTAAGAGAGGCATTCTTAAAGAAATTACTCTTTTATTAATTTTTTTTCTTTTGTGAAAACAGGAATGTGGGTTTTTTTTTAAGCAAAACATTTAAAGACATTCACCCATCTTTGCCAGAGCACAGTGTGCAAAGTGCGATCTGTGGCTTGACTCTACCTCAGTATCAAGGTGTTAGACTGTATGATCACCGGCTGTAACTCTTCTATGATCTGTAACTGAGAGTTTCGGTTGTTGTTGAACTTACGGTTGAATTCCTTTCTTTTTAAATGTAGGCTAATGCACAGATCTATAAAGAGAAACAAGGTAAGCTTCAACCCAAAAGCTTCATACATTGCAGTGCAAAGTTTCAGAGAACGTGAAAGTTGTGCGTTCTGCAGGGACTGCCAGCGTCATCATCGCCTTAACTGACGGAGAGCTGAATGAGTGGCAGTTTGACACAGCACAGAGAGAGGTGAGACGTGCTGTAAAGTAGAAACGTTTTGGAGCCAGTCGAGAAAATATTGCGGCCGGGCTGAGGACCGTTACTGTAGGCTGCGTGCCTGTTAGCTGTTTGTTAACTTTATGTTATTAGTGCTGTTCTTCTTTGGTGGCCCTTATTATGGTTTTCATATTTTAAACCACTTTAATATTTTGCCATCTTTGATTGGTGCATCTGCCATTTGGATGCAAAAGACCTGCCCTCTTGGCTGCGCCATGGTCATTTTTACTTTTATTACAAATACAGATGATAAATACTGCTAAAGTTATTTAGAAATGATTAATAATCAGGATGCGTAAAAGTTAATGCCCCTTTTTTGGAGAATGCATCATGTTGTGAAACACCAGTTTTTTCATTTTTGCTGTGTGAACTGAGAAAATGGTGGTTTTGGGGAGATTTTAGTGGCTCCACGAGACCACAAGAATCTCTTTGCAATTGTTCTTTCTTTTTGTTTGCAGGCACAGAGGGCCAGATCTATGGGAGCTATTGTTTATTGTGTAGGAGTCAAAGAATTCAACCAGACCCAGGTACGATCTACTGACAGATATCAGAAATATTCCAAATACATAAAAATCCAAATATCTTATTTTGTCTGTGTGTCTGTATGCTTTTCTAGCTTGCAACTATTGCAGACACAGTGGAACATGTGTTTCCTGTATGGGGAGGCTTCCAAGCCCTCAGGGGAATCATTGACTCAGTATGGCACACACATACCACATGTATACCATATAAACACTCACACACATACAAAAGAGAGCCATAAAAATCTGAGGTATCACATAACTATTTTTTTTTTGTTTCCATCCCCTCTCTCTCAGATCATTAAGAAGTCCTGCATTGAGATTCTGGCAGCAGAGCCGTCCAGTGTGTGTGCAGGAGGTAAGAGGTGTGAGGAGCGGGGGTTTTCCCTTTCTAGTTCACAGAGTGGGCAGTCACGGTGTGCGATTGTTTCAGATGACAGTCATCCAAAGCCTCTGGAGTGAAACATGAGTAATCGCATGGATGCTTATGACCGCAGAGTGACAGAGAGCGTATTGTCATTCACGGCCGGGGGAAATTAGCATGGCCGCTTCAGCACAGCATGGGTGCAAAAAAAAAAAAAAGAGGAGGAGGGGTCTGCGGGTGTTGGTCAGAGGAATTAGCCATGAATCTTCAAGCATGGCTGCATCTCTGGCCTAGTTTGCCACATCGTATATGCTAAATAGCCATTTGGGTTGGTTTAAACCCTGTCCTCTCCCTCACTTCCTCTGCCCAGCACTTCTGCTCCTAGACAGCAGTTTAAGGAAGTAGGAGGCAAGAGATGAAGCATTAAGAGAGAGCCTTTATGGGTAGCCAGCAGGATGGATGAGCTTTGACATGACCTTATTAGGACTCACTTAAGGGAGTGCATTTGCAGCCCTGCTACCAGGACAACCAATGGAGATTAACATCCATTATGAGATATGAAGGACGGGAGAGGATGTGGAGAGAGGAGATGAGAGAAGATTCATGTTGCCGTAAAAGGACAAAAGGAGAAGCTGTTCTCACATGATAATTACAGTTTCTGTTAGTGCGCAAGAGACTTTGTGTCACTCGACGTGTGCCCAAATATCCTTCAGCAGCCTCATTTATTATTCGATTGATGAGCAGCCTAATGGTCAGTGAACTAAGAAAGCAGGGACCCGCTTTAACCAAGGCCTTACTCTGGCCTAATTAATTAAGTTGTAATATGCTCAAATGCTTATAGTGCGCTTTGTCTGCCTTTGTTGTGATTTGTGCACATATACAATGGAAATCAGACATCCGGTGCTTTCACATTATACCAGAAAAGGCTTTAGATTGTGGAGAAATCACCAGCCCTCCTGCCCCAAACTCTTATAAAGTAAAGCAGTTTTTATCATTTAGCTATGTGATTTAATTTGAACAGCAAGGCCATGCATTGAAGCGTGAATACATACTGACACCCCACATTTATATTGTGACAGTCTCTTTCACTGTTATTTTTCTTGGCCCGCGTGTAGTCACATAGCATATCGTACACGCTTTACCCCAACACACACATTTAAATGGTCTTTAGTCTGCTAGCGCACACGCATCTCCCGGCACGTGTGTAAACACGTCCCTCACATTGATGTGAAGTGACCAGATCGAGCTGCCTGCAAACAGGCCATCAGACCAGACAGTGAACGTTGGGCCACACTATAAGACATGACAGCACTGATTCCCAGCGCGCACACACAAGCACACGTTGAGGACAGTGAGAGTACGGCCTTCGATCTAACATGACAGGAGAGATAGCTGCTTTCATTAACGTCTGACCCTTTTCTACCCGCCGTGCCTTCCTCCTTTGCCCCTCCCTGTCCTTCACTGTCCTTTTGCACTAACGTGATTGAAGAGGCACTGTTGGGACAAGCTGTACCCCCTTTTCTCCGCACACTCAGTGCCCATGCGTATTCGTATGTATAATCACATATTCGTACAAAACAAAATCCCTGCCAGCCATTCAGGTGTGGATGTAAATGGACACGTTGCCATGCAGGAAAAGCAGAGAGCAGACAGGAGAGGGCAGCAGCATATGTGTCGGACATGGTGGTGGGGCACCACCAGTCCTCATCCACCATGTGTCTGACAGGAGTGACCTTTTAACACATCAAGCCTGGTGTGTGTGTATAATAGATTTTGTGACTGAGACATTTCTAGCTAAGAAAACACTGCTGTTTTCAATCAGTCAGATAATGACAATTGAAAATATCTATTTTTAAATAAGGTTAGGAAATATTATAGCCTTCTCACATTTTTTGGATAAATGAGGTCCTGATTTGTTCCTATGTTGTTTTGGGGGGGGGGTTTCTTTACTTTTCTATACTTCTACATGCCCATGAACAAAGCAAAATCTACCCCTTTCATTGGAGTATATTTAGCATCAGATTGTGGGTTTTTGTGTGTGAGCTATGCCATGGTGTAGCTTGCTTGGTCTGACTGCAAACCACATAGACCACAACTTATATTATATTATATTATATTATATTATATTATATTATATTATATTATATTATATTATATTATATTATATTATATTATATTATATTATATTATATTATATTATATTATATTATATTATATTATATTGTGTCACCACTACTTTCTTATATATGAGGTGATTGGTTCAGGTTTTGGTCAGTGAACTGGGTTTTGCCTACTGTAATGTCACAGGGTCTTTGATTTGCTGTATAAAGTTTCTTAAATAAAACCAAAGTGAAGATAAACTGAATCTGTCAATAAGCACATACACAGCTGTATGAGGTCAGCAAGGAGTTTGGTGCAGTTTTTGTAGTGTCTTTAAACAAATGCATTATAATATGCTTGTGCGAGTATAATTCTAATTTCCATTGTTGATGTAAATCGTGGATTGTCTGCAGACTTCAATCTGCACTCAGCATTTTTGCAGAATCTGTAAACACATAAACATCTGGTGTTTCTTTGCTTTTCAATTGTCTTCTCAGCTCTTTCTCTTTCTTTGTATCTGTATTCATGGATTTCATGGCAGCTTGTCTGACCTTTAAAGAAATACTGTCACATATACACCCCGCAACCTGTGATGTTTTTATCCAGTGATCTTCACGCTGGTGCTTTAAATGTTAAAGATGTGGCTGGCAAATGTTCCCTTCGATTAGCCAGGATACTGCTAGGGGAAACCTCAGTTCACTTGTGTGCACACTTTCATTCATGCATACACTGAACACATGCCAATGCCTGCACATTCCACGGAGAAGCAGAATTACAGCACACGCACAGATCTGCACACAGGCACACACAAGAGCTAACGCCGTGTGGTAGTGCCATAGGTAAGGTCAGACCTACTTTGACAGTACTGTGCTGTTGTCAGCCCAGCAGGCATGTTTTTAAGCAAGTGTTTTTTTTCCCCGCTCTTTAACATATGCTGGGAAGCAGCCACATAGACACTCCAGCATATGCTGGCAAGCCTCTGTCAGTGCACTTTAACAGTGCCTAGGGGAAATTAAAGGTCAAAAGACACACACACACATTCGCACACACCTCCTGGCTATTGCACAGTCTGAGATATTTCTGAATAGCAACACTTTTAGCATTAGCACCACTGGAGCATATTATGGCCTTTCCACACATACACGCACAAGCACACAGATATAAACAAGCAGTAATGAGGCATGCACAAGTTCTCACTGCTCAAGTTGAGCCCGACAGAGCAAGGGACTGGCTGTCTGGCCCACAATGACTGCATACTTTTTCTGCAGTAATTTGATATTTTGCAACTCTTGTGCAGCTAAAAAAATATATGCATTACCATTGTTTCTCATAAGTGGTTGTATAACTAATCATTCCTGATGTCTGGACCCATTTTTTCTCTCAGAGAGTTTCCAGGTGGTTGTGAGAGGTAATGGCTTTCTCCATGCAAGAAACATCAACCAGGTCCTCTGCAGCTTCAAATTAAATGACACACATACTGTGGGTAAGTTCTGCAGGTGTACACAAGAACACTATAATAAATAGTATGCATCCTTTTCTCCTGCTTGCCATTAAGCAGGACCCTGTTCCCAGATTGAATCTTTTATTAGAATAGTTCAGATGTGGCAGATGTCCCATCTTCTGTCTTCCTTCTTGGATCACTCTGAGCTGCTCCCAGTGCTGTTGCTATTTTTTATCACTAAAAAACCCTATTTACATCTCTTGCAATTGTGCACTGGTGATGCTTGCACAATGGTTATTTCTTCATAATTTTATTTCTGGGGAAAAGTCATAAGAAGACATATCTGGAAAGAAGGGTAGGTATTTTGCATTTCAAGGTTGCACTTGTCAAAAAATTCCTGCATTTTCAGTTTGTCACACACTGCCACACAATGGCAGGTCAGGTTTGTTTCCACTGAATGTTCTCCCTTAGAGTCCTCGGGACATTGTAACAGAAAGTTGGACTCTGTGGGGTTAAATTCAAAACCCTATAGATGCTGCATGAGTACACTAACCTGGTGCGCCCCATTTGGGCTTTTTCCACTGAAAATGAGGGTCATAACCAGAGATGGGCAGTTACTGTAATCCGATTACTTTTTTCAAGTAACGAGTAAAGTAAGGGATTACTATTGCAAAAACGGTAATTAGATTACTGTTACTTTCCCGTAAGCACGCTGCGTTACTAAAACCGTGATTTTCTTGCGAAAGTGTCTCATGACAATGACGTAAGCGAGTGCGACGTTCGTGGCAACAGCTGTGTGCAGATCAACAATGGATAATATATCGAGTGCAGGAGAGTATGAGCGTGCAGCGTTTAAAGCGTGGAAGTACTGACCTTACTTTGAGTTTGATTCCATAAAAAGTGACAAAAACATTAGTGTTCGTTGTGCGTGGGAAGAAAACTTCTTTTTACAGCAAAAAAAAAAGTGCGCAACGACGTAATGGGAAATTCACAGAAACTCGCGGATTCTTCAACTGACCGCTGCGGCACACCTGCACCAGGGCAAACCTCCGCCTACCCTACTCCTGCTTTACAGGTGAAAATAGAGCAACAGGACCGCTAGGTCTTTGATTTAATTTATTTTCTGCTGTGTTTCACTTGCATCTATTTGAAAGAGTGAGTGTAAACACAAAAAATATTTTATTTTATGTGCTGGAATGTGCAGAAAATAGGTTTAAATGTTAAACAAATTTCTTCCAGTCAAAGAATGTTGCATATAATTTAACTTCTGCTTGATGCATAAAGTTAAAAGATTAAAACTAATAGCAATTTCACTAGAAACACTCAATAATTACACAAGGAAACAACACTGAAGCAAGAAAAAAAATCTGATTTATGGTAAATATGGTGTGGTTTATTTGCTTATTTATTTAAATTTTTTACATGGCAGATAATTATCTGATAACCAGAAACCCTTTAAGAGGACTTTATCTCAAACCAAACACAAAGGGCATGAACCCCTGCAGTAGGATGAACCCATCCATAATATAATGGTTCCACCCAGAATCCTCTCTGAGGATTAATGCCAGATGCTTTTCATTTTCTAAGATAAAATTCAAGTTCTACTGAGAACTAATTTTCCACCCTAATAGTTTCAGCTGTAACCCATCCAGTGAGCTCTGAAATTGCCATTTTATAACATTCTTGTGGTTCTATTTTAAGGATGGGCCAAAACATGCTTAAATGCCAAGTATTGTGTATTGGGCATGATTTTTGGCATGATTGAAAGAAAAACTTATAAGTATCAGAAGCAAAAAAAAAAAAAAAATTGTTTTTAAGAAGTGTGATTTTTGCTTTTCCCCATGTAGATGAGAGACCAGCTGGAATAGAGGACACCTTTCTGCTGTGCCCTGCTCCTGTGGTAAAGGAAGTGGGGAAGTAAGTAGCACATCTCAGATCTTGTTTTTCCACCCTTATTTACCTCAGATTGTTTCTCAGCTGTGGCTCCAGTCTCTGAACTATCCCCGTACAGCTGTAATGCGGACATTTGCCAGCTGCTCTCAAGTTTGTTGTGGACACAGAAGACTGCTGTCCTTGAACAAATTAGGGCCAAAGTCATTGTGTGTCTGTGATCAATCAATGTTTGTCACAGCTAACGAAGCCAGACACCAATCACAAGGGGACAACAGGAGTAGAGCCCAGGAACATGACTTAATGAGAGCCTGCTCGAGAGAACCTCACAACTCCGGTGTGTTTGTGTGTGATGCTCCTAATCTCTGTCTGGCACTTTGGCAGAGACAAAGTGTGAGTGGAGTCAGCGGGGCAGTGTAAAGTTTCCTCTGAGGGATTCCAGCTTTGCCCTTGGTAATTCAGAGCACAATTTCCTTGCGGGGCAGACAGAGAGATACTGTGGGTTGAGTTTGGAGAGGATAAAGGCCCAGCAGCCCTTCCATCCTCTCTGCCTGCAGTCTTGTGCATAATTATACACTCAGGCCTGTGGCCTCAGACACCTCCCAGTCATCATCTGTCTTGTTTCTGTCACTCAGATTTTTAGCATGATTTGAGCTTTTCTTATCCGCCAGTGAAAAGTACTGCTTTGATGGGGAACCACTGCTCAGAGATAAGGAGGAAATATTTTTTCTCCAAAGAACTCACGAAACTGACAGACCAAACTATTTTTTTAATACTGAACATTAAAAGTAGTATATTACTGGCATATAACTGTTTAGGGTTTGACATAATGACAGAATGTAAAAGACATATGGAGCAAACTGTAAAGTCCAGCAAACACCCTGTACGTGTCTCTGCTTTAGTGTCTGATCTTTGTTGCTGGTGTGCTGTTGTAGCAGGTGGAGCTACTCCTCCTGAGAGCAGATCGAAACAGGCAGCATCATTACACTCTGCAGTGATGCCTGAAGGAGGCGTCCTTCCATGTAACAGAGGAGAGAAGAGTCGATACTGCCTAAAACCCTGAGTGCTACTAAAGAGCAAGTCAGCTGTGGTGGCTGAAGGGTCCAGAGAGAAGGCCAACAGCTGGCTGATGAGTTCATTGCAACAGAAGTGGAAATGTAGAGTGAGGCGAGCGTGACACTGTTCAGGTTGGACAGGTGTTATACACTTTTATATACTTTTTTCTTCTCTCCCATTGGACTGTTTTAGCATTCTTAACATGATCATAATGCTTATCACAAAGGTTTTCAGTTTCACAGAACATTTTTTCAAACATCTCATTAAAAAAAAAGTAAAAGGGAAAAAAACATTGAACTGAAATCAGGCAGCATGGTGATGCACTGTAGACACTTTTGCCTCAGCAAGAAGGTCCTGAGTTGAGAGTCCTGGGCGGGGCCTTTCTGTGAGGAGTTTGCATGTTCTCCCCGAGTTCTCTCCGGGTACTCCAGCTTCCTCCCACCGTCCAAAGGTTACGTTAGGTTAATGGGTGATTCTAAATGGCCCATAGGTGTGAATGAGTGTGACTGGCTGTCTGTCTCTCTGTGTTAGCCCTGTGTCAGATTGGCAACCTGTCCAGGGTGTACTCTGCCTCTTGCCCTATGGTAGCTGGGATAGGCTACCATCCAGGCTATCATCCAGGCTATCCCACAACCCTGATCAGGATAAATGGAAGGGAATAGATGGATTTCTTTTAAATCACTTATTAAGGAAAAAAAATTCAGCTTCTTAAACATCAGTAGATATATGTGATTATTATGTTATATGCATGTTATTATCAAATAATAACACACCACAAGCTTAAAAAAAGATTAATGGATTATACTAAAACTATAAAAAAAAACATTTTATGCAATTTTATAAACCAGTGATGAAATAAATTTTTCGTTCACATATCTAAAGTTATTACACTTTAGATATGTGAACTGCTTCCTGTTGAGGAATTTTTAGGTCTTCAGCTTTACTTGAGATCTTAGGGACTCCGGCTTCCAGCATCAGCGAGGGTCTCCACCAAAAGCCCCTCACTCTCCTCCTGTCTCACCCAAGTCGCACTGTCGGTTAGAATGAAGGCACTGGCGGTCCTGTCACACAAATCTGTGTTGACTGGGAACCTTCCGGATGCAGCTCCCCCTCCTGAGCGCACACACAAAGACACACACATATGTGGGGCAAAGACATATATAGTGGGCAGATTGATGATTGATAGGGGCTGAGATCTCTCTGTCAGCGTGGAGCTGATAGCACCCTGTCCCTTGCCTGAAAGGAGGGCTGACCACAGGATGGGGAAGGAAAGACAGAAAAAGGAGAGAAGACGCAGAAGAAAAGATTAGTGGCACCTGCACTGCCAATTTTCTATTCCCAAGTCAGTGTCAGCATGAGTTATGAGACGAGCTACAGTGGCGTGGAGCGCTGAGGGGATGTGGATGAGGAAAGGCTTTCCTTCTCCCATCCCCCGCCTCTGTTTCATCTTCCCAGCCATCCCACCACCCTGCAATGACCTCCGCCTTCCCGCCCCCTCCTCAAACTTAACCCAAAGCTCAATACCCCCCTTGTCTGTGTCGCCCTAAACCATTAGACCAAGCACAAGAAGTCTTTCTCCATTCTTCTTCTACACTCCAGCAGTCTGCTCTTTAACCCCCTGCCAGCGTATGTGGCTCAAATGTCTTGGCCTTTTTTTTATTTTATTTACAGTTTCATTTCCATCCATTCTATCCTGTTATCTTCCCATCTAAAATGATTTGCTTTTTCCCACCCTTGTGTCCGCCCTTCCTGTACTTGAGTAGTTACAGCTACGCATATCGGTGCTGAATGCTGTACAATTAGAAGTCATTTTAGCTGTCTGTGGTTTCCACATCAGAGGTCTGCGTCCAGTCCAAGCAGAAGAGATTCCTCCCGTGGGTGGAGACCTCGCTGACCTCTTCGAACGCTTTTAGCTCTGCGTTTTTGTCAGCATATTTTCGTGTGCTTATAATGGAGCAAGTATGGACAAAGCAAGAAAGTATTTGGCACCTGGTTAAACTTTTACAGTAGCTTGAAGCTACGCTGTGAATGTGTTCATACAAGCAGATGTGATATCTCAGCACTTCTGTGTTAGATGACCAGCAGCCGGCTTGTGTTGTTTTTTGTATTTCTTTAGAGTGATCTACCTGCAGGTGAGCATGAACGAAGGCCTCTCCTATATCACCAGCTCTGTTCACATCACTACTACTGAATGTGTAAGTAGATCCAGTGTAGCTTACACTACAGCATCACAACATTAGATGGTAATATTTCTCTCTGGCATGCTGCCTTTTTTTTCTTTTGAAAAAACTTTCTTTCATCTGTCTTATTTCTCTTTTGGCTCTTTTATCTTCATCTCTCCTTTCCCTCTGAATTCTCCTCTGTTGCGTCTGTCATCAGAGGAGGCTGTGAGTACTTTTGCTTTTCACTTTCCCTTTGTTTTCACTTCACTTGTGTTTTATTCCTGTTTAACCGTTATCCCGTCCATCTGCATTTGCGCAGTTTGACGGCACCATTGTGTTGATATCCTTGCTCGTGGTATTCCTGCTGTTGGCTCTGCTGCTGATGTGGTGGTTCTGGCCTCTCTGCTGCACTGTGGTAAGTTTGACAGACCAAATGACCTCGTTTTTCAGGAAAACAACTACACTGTTTTTTTGTTTACACTATATTATTAATTTATTTTTCTCTGCTTCAGGTGATCAAAGAGCCTCCACCACCTCCTCCTCCAGAGCCTGTAAGTCACCTGTCACATGAACCTGTCGCAATCTTTCCCCTTTCTTTCATTCTATTCAAAGATTTGCATAAGAATTCAGGACTACTGCAATGTTTCTTATTTTTGCAGTTAATATAGTAAAGTAATAGTAATAACAGTGTTTAAGCATATGAGCTGTATCCTCATTGAGGCTTCGCTAACAGGAGTCAGATGATGATGATGGTTTACCCAAGAAAAAGTGGCCCACAGTGGATGCTTCATATTATGGAGGAAGAGGAGTAGGTGGCATCAAGCGCATGGAGGTACACTCACTCACTCTCAACTTTCAGAATTTGCAAAAGGCAAACGGACGAATTTTTTTTTTTAAAAATTTCTTACTTACTTAAGGTGCGATGGGGGGAGAAAGGATCCACAGAGGAAGGTGCGAAGCTGGACAAACCTAAAAATGCTGTTGTGAAGATGCCGGAGCAGGAATTTGAACCCTATGAGCCCAAGCCCCGAAAGCCTCCCCGTCGACCCCCACAACAGAGGAGGTGGTACACCCCCATTCAGGTAAGTTTATCATATGAATGCTCTTTAAATGTTCCGTTTATGTTTGTAGCTTACTTTATCCAACCGCAGGAGAGGAAGTCAGCTATATTTATCTTTATATAAAGCTGAAAAATTTACAGCACCTAACCTAAATAAAAATCATATGACAAACAATCAAAACATAATAATAATAATAATTGATCATATATTTCAGGATCTAGTAAAGCAAATGATATACAGATAAACAGGTACATTAACCCTTTCAAGAGCTGGACAAGCAAATAATTGCCAGAAAATTAAAATTGTTTTTTTTAAATAGAGCATTTATTGAACCATCTGACACATTTTAAAGCTTAATTAAATATTAATTTGCAGTTTTAATTTATTTATCACATTTACTACATTATCTATTTCTTTTGCAATTTATTGCAATTTATGTAAGTTTTCAGGAGGAAAAAAAATCACACTGATGATGTTCTCAAAAACTCACAAAAACTCATATATTAAATATGGCACACGAGACATTAAGGTATTATGGTCCTTTTCAAAAAATCATATATTATTTGGCATTATAATCAGTCTCATTCTCTGTCTGTGGACCTTGGCAGAACACACTAAAAAATTTTTATTTAGATTAACTTTTTTGTTTTAAATCACTCTCATTTATATATGACATTTGTTTCATTATAAATCCTCCATTTTTAATTCACTTTCCTGACTCCCCAGGGGAAACTAGACGCTATCTGGGCTCTGTTCAGGAGAGGCTATGACCAGGTATCTCTGATGAGACCGCAGCCTGGAGACGAGGTGAGCCTGCTTCTACCTACAGTCAAGTTACATTTTCATCCGTTTCTGCAATTTAAGAAACCACAAAGATGCACAACGGCTGACACAAACTATAATTTGCTGATTACGAGTAATTTAGGGGGCTTGCCTTCTAAACAGCGGGTTTTCTGTCTTTCCGTAGAGCATCTGCATCCTTCTTTTGTCTGCCACGCTGCATAACGACACCATAAAGACATAGGAAAATCTTTAACGCAGCACCCCAGTTCTCAGCACGCACACCCACACAAACACATGTGGAAAAACATTCACAGGGGAAATAGTGAGGTACAGACAGGACTCTCTTTGTCAAAGCTGCAATTGTTCACACACAAGGCGTACTGTGCTATTATGTACTTTTCCCTCTGACTCCCAGAAAGTGACATGGTTTCTGTTGAGGTTTCAAATAGCATGTTTCACCATCACTGTTTACTGTTAAGTCATGATTATAGTAAACAAATATATACAAATTGTGTCATTCTTTGTTTTAAGTGCTATGTTTTATGAGAAAAACCAAAAAAAAATAATTGAATGTGCTATTACTGGACATTACTGCCACTGCTGAAAAGTCCTGAATCATGACATCACTACGTTTCCTGCAACTGAGTGTGACAGATCGAGACAGAGAGCAGAGCGGTCCCTCTTATCTAACCTTGACCCCCGCGTCTGGCATCTCGTAACCCCCAAAGACATGTTTTCCTCATCACACTGGTTGTCATGGTGAAACATCTGCTCCGTTGTAAATGGTGTCATTGTCGCTTCTCATAGCTGTGGTCTCATCACTGTAAAATTTATCGATTTGTGCTCTTCAATGACATGATTCATCTTTACTGTGCAACAGTGCGAGTGTGTGTCTGCTCGCGTTTGTAAAAGTGGTCGCCACCGCTGGTTTTATCTTTTCTTTCCATCCTACACATCTTTTTTTTTTCACTGCGCAGAACAGTTCATCTCTGTCATGGCAGAAGTTTCTCGAGTCTTTGTCAGACACTTTCTGTGGGGCTGCGGTTCACAGACACTCAACAATAACCCCCACCCACCTCCTTTCACGCGCCATTAACTGAGAAAAATAAAAAAACGCTACTTCTCACATGGAAAAAAACGAGGGGATTCACTTTTGCTGCAGAGGAGGAGAGAATGTTTAGAATAGGTGCTGATAGCCATATCAGACATGAAAGACGACAGTGATTGCTCATCGCTGATAAAGCCAGGCTTGGATATTCCACACAGGAAAAACAACAAGCATCTCTTCAAAACCCAGAAACCTCAGCACAGCTGGTTATTAAGAAGCCCCAGTGTGGTGGCAAAAAGTACAGCAGTAGATAGCATTAACTATCACACCTCTCAGTCCAGCTTGTTAACCAGCAGCTCAGGAGGTGCTTGTCCTGCTTTCTCCCCACATTACTCCTACTTCACTGCCTCTGCAAACAGCCATCAGCGGCCTGCCAGTTTCTGCCACGCTCCAAGTTTGCATTTTATCTCTTTTTCTGCCATGTGTGCGTGCATTTCCGTGTATTTGTGTGTGTGTGTGCGCGCTACTGTAATGTGCATGTCACTTCTCCTAAGCAAGCATCACGCAAACAGATGGGCAGTTGAAAGGCCACGAGCCATATTGTGACAGATGAGATTCCCTTCTTTTGTCCCCGGAGCTGATGGCGCTGATGGCTCTTGTCACACAGTACAGGCCAGACCAGAGGGCGGTCACCAACTCTCTGTTCTCATGAACAGACTGCACAAATGAGCACTTCCTCTTCTAACCCCCTCCCCTTTCTTTTTTTCTTCTCACCACTTTATAGAAAGTATTAGTTTACACAAATTTATAAATGTTACATGAAAAATCAATATAAAGTCTCTTCACATCACAGCAAATCTCCCACAGGCTACTAGGCTGATGCATGGGTCGCATCATTTTCATCCAAATCAAACAATCCAGTAGGAGATCATTCCCACTCAGGATACACTTTACAGTCACTCTTTCCTCTAAAGGGAAAGTGCACAGAAGCAATCTCAGCAAAAATCCTTCTCAAATCATAATAGGGCTCCTCGAACTCCTCAGTGTCAATTCTAGGGTTTGGAGTTCTTCAATAATTTCTCACACATCTGTGTATGTCCACAATAGTGTTTCAGTATCACAGAGTTCATTTGCTCACTGGAAGTCTAAATGCAAATAAACAGTTTTTTATCAGCAGCATCTATTTCAGTGGTATTATGAATAATCAACAGAAAAGGTTGTGAGCTGTTTTCATGGGAACTACTTCTTAGTCCCAGTTTAAGTTGTTTCTGGGAAGGGTAGTTGAGATTAAATGATAGGGCTGTCGGGAAACACTGATCCACAGTAACCAAAAATGTTTGGTAGGTATCATTTAAATGCACTGCTTATCGCCCTTTTATGTTCATTTATGTGGGGGAGGGATCTCAAAATGTGACATTACAGATCTGCTCTGTATCGACCCTAAACTGCCGATGAAGTGTGTTAACTCTCGTGAGTTCGCACACAGCATTTTCCTTATGTGAGTGAATTGCTGTAATGTCATGCGAGGTGACAGGCAGAGCTGTCAGGTCAGATGTGCCTCCGCTCTTCTTTTTCCTGTTTGCTTTACTATAATGGCGGTGTGTGTGTGTGTGTGTGTGTGTGTGTGTGTGTGTGTGTGTGTGTGTGTGCGTGCGTGCGTGCGTGCCTGCGTGTGTGTGTGTGCGTGCGTGCGTGTGTGAGTGTGTAAGAGAAAGAGAGTTCCCCTTGAGCGTACAAAACAATCTGCTTTGTGTGTGTGTCTGTCAGAAGAGTGGTGCAAGCAGGGATGCTGGAGGTGTTTCAGGGCTTTGTTTTTCTCCTGAAAAGGAGTTGAGGCTCAGAAGTAAACAAATGCCAAGAGGGGTGATAAAGTAGGGACAGATATTACACAGTCACAGGGGCAAACGGGGAGAGTGACCATCACAAGTGACTCATTCTTGACCTCTCACATAGCTCTTATGTGTCCATATCACCTTAATTAAGGTTTCTCCACCTCTCTTTCTGTTATTCATGAGCCAGAGGTTTCATTTGAGGCCATATGTTCTGGTGGATGCATGTTTACAGTCTCTCTCTCTCTCTCGCACACAGACACACACATAAACATACTCATATTCATGAGCTTGTGCTCTCATTGTGTCCATATGCTCTCTCTGGTGTTTTGCTGCTGCTCTGCTGCTCACAAACTGGCCTTTTCACAGCAGCCCGGCAACAACACCAAAGCAGTCAGCACCCCCCTCCCACCTGGCCCGCCCCCAATCAATTACATACCCTTCATACACACACACATACAACACAATGACCCTGCAGTTACAAAGCTACTGCTGCTGAGGCCCTCTTAATGGCCCCTGTGTGACTTTAGGGCCTCTCTGTTTAATAAGGTGTTATAATCAGACCACCAAGGGTCTGTGACACAGAGACCTACTCTCCATCCTTCACACACTGACTGAGCAGGACAAGTGAGCATGCATGTGTGTGTCTGCAGAGGGATGCTATGCAGGGGAACAGAGAGGACAATAAGAGAAGCGTTCCATTCTCCCTGACTTGTAAATTATGTTAAAATGCTAAATGGCTTCTGTTAACTATTGTGGTGATATTGAAATCCCTCCTTTACATTCCTTCAAGTCAAGCACATAAGAGACATAAACCACTTTCTGTTCTACGCCAAGAAAGGACTAGTCACTGCTGAGGTTGCAAGAGAAGAGGAGGGGAAACAGAAAAAGCTGCCCTCTGTGTATGTATGTGTGTACTTGCCTGTGCGATAACTCGGCGTCTTTGCTAAAATCACAGCTATTGTAGTGCAGGTGTGGACAGCAGACAGAAGCAGCTTTGTGTGCCCTCCAGGCCCTAAAACACACATCCTTGTGTTAGTAAAGCTGGGAGAAGTCTCACGCAACCCATCTTGGCTGGTGGCTCTTAAAAACTTAGTGCCAGTGCACAGAGATGCACTGTATTTTAATCTGCATTCTGCTTTTAAATGATAATGTGTAGCAGTTGTTGTTGTTTTTTTTAAACCACCATCTCTCTCCGTTTGTCATGCAGGGCCGCTGTATTCGCTTTCAGCGCGTCAAAGATGGAGAGTCCACCCCAAACAACCGGGCCCCTCCTCGTGCACATTGCTCTCCCTCGGCTCCGCCCGCTCCTCCGGTTGTTGAACAGCAACCTCTGGTGTCTTACTCCGTTCCCCGCACGAAGCCTCCGTCAAGGGGGCCCCGTACCACACCACCCTCATGCACCACACCACCTGCAAGGGCACCCCCATCCATGGTACGACCACCTCCGTGTCCACCCCCAACTCGCACACCCCCGGGTCCACCAGGACCCCCGCCTTCTCGACCCCCACCCAGGCTCTAATGATAAATAGAGAGCCCACGATAAAGAGCTGATAGGTCAGCCGATTCCATTAAAAAAAAACAAAAAAAAAAACATGTCCTCTCTTCACTCTGATGACTCATAGGCAAGCCAGGAGCTCAAACTTGAAGCTCTGTGCTTTGTTGCTGGACAGCAAAATGTATTTATCTGATTTTAAAATCAGCTACTGACTTTCAAGTTTTTTTTTTTTTATACAAAAAAGGGGGTAAACATTTTAGAAAAAAAAAACCAAAAAACAAAACAAGCATGTAGTTAAAGATTAAGTCTGTATGTCCAGTCTTAGATGCAATGGTGAACTAAATGGTTTAGAGTAAGTGCAATCCAGTAAAAAAAGGGGTTTCTTGTGTGTGGCTGAAAGTTGGCTCATGACAGTTTGTGCTGGTAAATACAAAGGGAAAGAATGCTGAGCGAGGGAGTGGTCTGAAATTTAGCATTTTTTATTTTCTGGGTGTCTACAAAAATCACCCCGATTCATCGTTTAACTTTTCAAACAAAAGCTCTTTCTTAAAGTTTAAACGTTCAGTGATCCTATTGAAACTGCAGGGCAGTTACACCGCATTTTATTTATTAGAATACAGGCCCTGTCTGCATATGCTCTCTTTAGTATCAGATACTTTCCTGGGTTTTTTCTTTAAAGGGCAAGGGGCATCTGGGTGGCTTTTAGGAAGTACTGTGGCATGGCATCTGATGTATTTGTCTTCTTATCAACACCACTGAACAATTGTATCTTCAGGGTTCTCTTGTATATCATTTGCATTATTTCATTATTAACAACTTTGAATGTCTGTCTTTAATAAAAATGTTTTTTTTTTAAATCTCCTTCCTGCCAGACAATTCTTTCATAGTAATTAAAAGCATGTTATATTTGAAGAATGTTTCTGCACTCGTATTGTAAATCAGCTTCTAGCCTCGCCGGGATCAGTGCAACACGGACCTTATGACACACTTATTAGTTAATTGGCTATTGCCCGGTGCAACATTTGGTGATGTAATGCATTTCTCTTTAAGCAGCTCTTAAACTAATTGCACTTGTGCTGCTCTCCAGACATTAATAAGCTGTCTGTGACATTCACCCACAGGCCTCTTTTTTTTTTTTTAGATATGCTTTACTAGTACTGGTTTGGATCCCATTTTGCCTTCTGAACTGCCTTAATTCTTCTTGACATTTATTCAACAAGGTGCTGGAAACAATCCTGAGATTTTGACACATATTGACATGATGACATCACACAGAAGCTGCAGATTTGATTTGTCAGCTGCACACCTGATCCACCGCATCCCAAAGGTGACCAATTAGATTTAGATCTAGGCCATTCAGGTACAGTGAACTCACTGCCATGCTTAATAAACCAGTTTGAGATCATTTGGTCTTTGTGACATAATTGTTTATGCTACTGAAAGCAGTGTGGTCAAAGGAATGAACATAGTTAGCAACCATACTCAGGTACACAGTGACATTAAACCATGCTCTGTTGGTACTGAGGGGCCTAAAGTGTGCTAAGAAAAAACTCCTAACACCATTGCACCACCAGCCTGAATTTGAAAGAGGCAGAATGGGATCCATGCTTTCATGTTAGTTAAACCATATTCTCACCCTACCATCCAAATATTACAGCAGAAATCGAAACTCATCATTTTTCAATTTTGGTGTGCCTGTGCAAATTATATTCTTAGCTGAAATAAGTGGCACCTGTTTTGGTCTTCTGCTGTTATTACCCATCTGTTTCAAGGCAACATGATGCAACTTCGACTGTAACAAGTGGCTATTTGAGTTACTGTTCCCTACCTATGAGCTTGAAGCAGATAACAGCTCTGAAAGTATTTTCACTTAGAGAGGGTTGTGCTGGAAAATCCCAGCTGATCAGCAGTTTCTGAAATACTCAGACCAGCCCATCTGGCACCACCAACCACAACACAGTCTGAGTCACTTAAAACCATTTTCTTCCTCATCCTGATGTTTGGTTTGAACTTCAGCAGGTCATCTTGACTAAGTCTACATAACTAAGTGTACTGATTTACTGCCATGCAATTGGCATATTTGATCAGGTGTAGCTATCTGCAAAATAACTCCTAAATTCTGACAACTGCTTTACGTGCTATTCAAATTCACAATTCTAAAAATAGGTGATACATTTGTCATATATTTACACATAAATGCTGCTAGAAAACATGTAAAACCACGTTTCACTGGGAATTAGGGGTTATTGTAAAAGAAAAAGTTAAAATACAATTAATTGGCATAAATTTCTTATGTGTCTTAAGTAGCTGACACGACTTATTTCACAGCAACCCAAGGAAAATGAATCACATAACAGTAATTTATGTTAACCCCCATAACACAAGCAACCTACATTGTTTGATTCAGTCTCTTAAGTAGCAATAACAGGTTCAAATATTCCACAAAGTTAATGGTGCATTTAGATTGAGCTGTAAAAGCTCCGGGAATGCAGCTTTTCGACTATTCAGAAGCCTACAGCACCCTCAAGGGACCAAAGAACACATAACAGGACACGCATCACACTTCCAATATTGTTTGTATATTTCAGCACATAAATATACTCGTGTTCATCATAGCAGAAACATTTCTCTGATGTACAGCCAAAGGATAACAAAAACCATTAAGGCAGGGGAAGCCTGTAAAACATCTGCTGCTGTGAAAGCTGTCAGGGACCATTTAAAGATGTCAAAGTCTAATAACACACTGCTTTCACCTTTGTAGACACTCATCACACACACACACACACACACACACACACACACACACACACACCTAGGATTTGTGTGTGTGTGTAAGTCAAACGTTTGGCATATACATGAACATGCCATTGCACACAGTGCATTTAGAGTGCAGTGAGGAAAATACTCTGTTTTCAGGCTTTCCTCTTTTTCTTCTGCATTTTCTTTCCAGACAGCGCCCCCTTCTGGGCTCCTCTCACCATGCCCTTGAACTGGCCCTGCAGTTTGGCACGTTTCCTTTGAGAGAATAAATAAAAATATGTTACCAACCAAATTTTTAAACTCCAGAGCTTTCAGAGTTTTACAGATCTACACAGTAACAGCAGCTGCTCATACCTGCGATTGAGCTGGGCCTTCTTCAGAGGGATGTAAGCGTAAGGATCAAGCTTCCCTTTTTTCTTTACATCTCCTTTTCCTTTCTGAGGAATGCAAGACCAAAGAATAACCATTCAGAACTAAAGCTCACAACTAGGACCACATCACAGTCCAGTTACTGCTCTCAGACTCACCTTTGATTTGTAATCGGCTCCAAATTCCTGGCCATGTCCGAGGGGTCTGTGGATACCTGAACCTCCAGCTGCGTAAAAAAGAAGACGTATAATTAGTATGACGTGTTTTAAATTGCTTAAACTTTTTTTTAGCAACTTGTTTAAGTTGCTAAAAAAAAGTTAATTCAATTTAAGTTACCTTTATATTTCAACTGGGGTTTGATGTCCATTTCATCATCAAAGTTGTCATCATTAAACTTCCTCTTCTGTGACTTTTTCTGAGGGTATTTTGAAAGGACAGAGTAAATAAAATTGTGCTGAAATGTCCCAGAGAAGACAAACTCTGTAGGTTGAAGGTTAAATACTCACACTTTTGACTCCAGCCTCTTCCAGGATGTCCTCCATCTCACCTCCATCTGTGAGGTTTTTTTAAATTGTTATCACTGTCTGATCACACATTAAGCAATGTACGGATCAGCACTGGATCTCACTTACCTTTGTCCTTTACATCCTCATCTTCATCTTCTTTAATGATCAACCGTCCATCTGAGGTCACTTTAAAGCCGTGGTCAGCCTTGGCACTCTTCTTCAGCTCTGGGTTTGTGGCTATGAAACGACAACAAAACTGAGTATACTTTTGTTCAGAAATTAAACTGCAGGCAAAAAGCACCCATTGAAAACAAAACAGATGGTCTTACCTAACACTCTCTGCGAAACCTTAGGATCAAGGAAGTTAAGTGGGTCATCTTCCTCTCCCTCTTTGAGCCAAGCCCGTCCTTTCTGCTGTTTGCCTGCTTTCTTCTGAGCACCGCGAGTCTTTCCTTCATCCTCTGACAAATCACTGTCCGACTCAGCGAGAATCTCCTCGATACTTAAGGGCAGAAAGTTTTTGGTTTTTTAAAGGAAGGAGATGGGCAAATGCATGATGAAAGGCAGGGTTTTATGTTGGGAACAGCGGCCTACCTTTCACCCTTTGCTTTAGGTGCTTCCTGCTCGCTTTCAGAGTCGTCCTGCTCCTCTGTGGCCTGTTTCCGCCTCTTGTTCCGAGCCTCAGCCTTGCGGATGTTTGCTAGCACCTTGTGGTGCTCTGCAGGGAGCATACTCTTCACCAGCTCAAAACTGAGCACACAGCAGGGAAAAAAAAACAAAACAAAACACACAATTAGAGCCACGAGCTAGCTGACAGAGCCCTGATGGCATCTATAAGAATGTGGTGCCTTTACCCAAATTTTCTGATGAATTTAGTGAAGATGTTCTTCAGCTTTGTTCTGAAGTGCCTTCTCATATCATCCCTAATGTTTCCAATGCCTTCCATCTGAACAAAAACAACAAAATATTTAATAAAATAAAATAATGCAACTCCATTAACTACAATGTACAGTACATACCATGACAGTGACATGCGAGGCCAGGGTCTTGGGGTCCATGATGAAGAGGATGACCTTGATGAAGCCTAAGGCAGCCTTCACTACCTCTCTGGTATGAGACGACAGCAGCAGACAAATGTTTTGCAGCAGCTGCTCCATGGTGGTCAGCTCTATGGAGTCTGAGAAAGAAAAGGAAGCACACTGAATCCAGTCCGAGACTCTAAACCTTGAAATCAACACCACTGAATTGCTGAAAGTCAGCAGGCCTACCTTTGTACTCAAACACAAGGCGTGTGAGAGCCAGCACTGCGCAAGTGATCATGGTGACGGAGCCCGTGAGTCCTGCATACACCATCACTAAATACTGCTCCATGGCATCTGGATCAGAGATGGAAGCGCAACTAATTACAAACCTTTACAATCAAGATTTTTTGTGGAAAGATTTGGGTCCGTGCAAATTTAGCAGAAACAATATGTATGTATGTTACCTTTAGTATTTCCACAGAAGCGGACAAAAGCATTTCCTATTTCCACCAGCAGATTATAGGCACTCTTACGAGCACCAACAGACACCACCTTCGTACATATGATCACCTGAAAGACACAACATCCTTATAAAAACTGACAAAAACCAGTAGTCCATCTCTCTGTGTTTGCCAGCACTTGTTTGTGACAATACCTCTGGCAGCAGCGTGGTGATAAAGTCTTTGTGATCTTCATTTAACCTTCTTACGATGTGGCTCAGACACTTAAGTCTCGGCTGTGGAAAAGCAATACAAACAGGAAGATAAAAATCAGACAGCAGTATAAACCAAAATATAAAGTCCCTTTGAGTGTCTCGTTTATTTTACTTCTCTTTCAAACAGCACACTCACCCTTTTTGCAGGTGAAGAGGCGTTTTTCAGAGTCTCAAGCAGCACGACTTTGAGTGTTTCCAGATTGGACATGACAAACAATCTACATGCATCTCTCTCTCCTCCACACATCTCCTCTAGCACACGGTACGCCTTCTTCTGCATGCTTGGCTCTTTTGTCTGAAAAAGAAATAAATCAATTTTTTAAAAAAAATGCACCAACAGAGACACAGTTAACAAGAATACTACTCAAGTTTGATGGGTTTAAATCAGAAACTACAAGTGCTCTTACCTCCAGATATGGCCTTATCAGCTCAAAGGTTTTAGTCATGGTGACTTCATCAACACAGGGAGCCATAGCAACGACAAGATCCATCACTGACAGCCTAAAATGCAAATAAAGCCAAAACAAAAAGAATCAATTAGACAATGGGGGATGTTTAGAGGCTTCGTTCCTCAAGCTGTTCCTGATCAGGTTTTGTGTAATTTTCTGCTGAAGGAGACTGCTGGCATCAGAGAGTGAAATCAGAGGTGCACTGGGGTTTTTTCCACCCATACCTAAGTGGATATTGCATAATATCCAAATGAATGACAAGACCCAAGGTTCCCTGAGCAGACTATTACATTTTAAAAAGATGACCAATGTCACTCACTTCTTAATCCTCTGGCTCATGTAGCTCAGTGTATATAAATCACCGATTCAGAAGGAGAGAAGGTGATGGCAAGAGATTCTCATTTATGACTTACCGTATGAACTCATTTGATTCTGCGCTGGTCAACCTCTCTGTGGCTTTTTGCAGGAATGTGCAGATCATCTGAGGGTTGATATTTTTTTTTTATTATTATCATTAGTGATAAACCAGCATAAGAAATATGGCCTATGATGGCCTTGATTGCCTATAAATATATTAATTTCTGTACAAATTCAGATTAGATACGCTGAAATATGTCGTATGAAAAGTACTGGGCCACACATCATATTAAAGAGCTCATTGCAACAAGTCAGGTTATTACATGTCTACAAGTGGCATTGTTGGAAATGGAAACATTTAGGTTACAGAGCAGGCACACTGAGTGCTGAGGCTCATAGTCTGTAAAAGAATCCAAACCACCTCTGCCATTAACATCAGCACAAAAACTGTGTGCCAGGAGCTTCATGGCAAAGTGTAGGTGGCCCAGTACTTCTGACCATATAGTGCATGATCAGCTCTCAATGACTGGAGCACTTCAAAAAGTGTTCAATATGGCAGTAACTGCATGCAATTTAGTGCGAAAGAATGCAAGAAAAATAAGCCGTACTAACCGGCATTTCAGTGATACCCAAATACACTTTGATGGTGTCCAGCACAGCCATCCTGTAGGTTCCAGACTCTCCATTAGCAGGCTGCTGGCTGTACACATTGAAAAGGATGGGCAGGAAATTCTTAGAGAAGCGGCCCACTTCGGCCTTTTCTTCTTCTGCAGTGGAAAAAAAAAGGACACAAAACACTGTAAATGAACAAATTTAGAAGATTCAAGTGTTGGGTGACTTGATTTAACCCCCAGATACCTTTTTATCTTTCAATTATTACAACAAGATAAAGGGCATAAAGAAATGATGATCTTGTATTAAGGGACTGTTTCTCTTCCAATTATACAAATCAACTTCTGTCTTTTCTTTTCATGTGAACCTCCAGGCCTCCCATTTTGAAAGCTCTGACCACCAGCGCTGTGGCACTGGCCTCCAAATGTGCTCTTTGTGACAGGCTTCATGGTCTTTTTCTGAATCTTACCTCTATGACTCTGCATCTCACTTCAATTTCATTTTTGTTGTAATCGACTTATATTCAAAGTTTAAGGTGATCCACTGTTGAGACATTTAAGTTCAATAAGTGGATGTTGCTTCTAAAGTTAATGAATAATCATGTTGGATAAACACGATGTTAATATTGACCAAAATACTCAGGGTTATGAATGTTTCCATAATTGAGTAGACATAGGATTATATTGTTCTCTTACTGTTTGACCATGTGTTTTCCTACCTGTTGAGCAGCTCTTGTTGATAATGGTGCGTAGGGCCTGACATACTGTGAGCCTCAGGTCTGGCCGTTCATTGACAGCCATACCAAGAGTGCGGGCAATGCCTTTAAAAGCTGTCAGCACGTCCACAGGGCACGTACAGAAGCCAGGAAGCATGGTCCAAATCTAAAGAAAGAAAAAGAAGAAAGCAACACGCGCTAAAAAATTGTAATAATTCATCAAGTGGTTCTGTTTACTTATTTACATGAAGTTTGTAAAAGTACCTGAAGCTGTAAGGTGTCATAGACTTTGGCCTCCAGTTTTTGCCCTGTTTGCTCCAACTCTACAGCTACAACACAATCACAGAGCAATCTATCAGTACACACAAGCCAGAAAATGCACCTTTGTTCTACCTAACCCTCCAAAGGACCATACTCCTTTTTGTTTACCTCTCTGTTTAAGTGTAGAAGCCAGAGGGAGGAAATAGGAAGTGAAGAAACTAAGATGAGTGTTCTTCACATGATCTCTTATGACTGGGACCAGCCAGCTGCGTGGGAACTCCAAGTCATCGCTGAAGAAAGAAAAAAAAAGTTTGTTAATTTGTTAAGCAATAAAAACATCAAGAATACTACTATGTTTGTGTCCTTACTCATAGCCAGTGATGTTGAGAGGCACGGCACCTAGCACCACTTCGGGCCCCATGCTCTCCACAGCTCCTCCTACAGCCAGGTCCAACTCTCCACTGAAGGCAAAATGAGGAGTGGAGCGCAGGTCTGCCAGAGATTGCAGAGACTGTCCAGGACAAAAAAGCATTGAGTTAAGCAAACTTATCTTACTTTGACAGCCTAGTGATCAGCAAAATTTTGTGGCAATACCTTAGTCATGATGGGATGAGCTTGTTTCCCTGCAACTCGATAGAAGCAACCCAGAATCTGCAGCACAAACGGCCAAGAGGCATGGAAGCGATAGGACAATCCTTCTTCTACAATACTGAAACACACATGCACAGCCACAATCGTAATGATGAACATTTATATGTAGTTCCTAAGAACAAAAAGGAAAAAAGACAGACTAGCATGCTTAACACTAGGAAACATACCGAAACATTTTGCAGACATAGGAGGAGTTCCCTGAAGATGCTGTGCCAGTGACGGTGCCCATTTCATCCATAGGAGAGGCAACACATTCAGTCAACAACGTCTGGAAGAGATAACCAGGAATAAATCTTCATCTGGGAGCGTGCACACAAGCATTTACATCATCATCTGCTAAAGATACCCATCTTCATTGTCCCTTACCTTTAATGTGTTGGTGGCTGCAGAAACCACCTGAGTGTGAGGTGACAACAAGCAGGACATCGCAGCAGAAAAGAGGCGAGGGAGGTGACCCAAACTCAGAGAACTCTGCAAACTAGACGACAAGGATGTTGTGGACCAACAGTCGGACTGGAAAATGCACAGTTATGGGAATCTGTTGTACTGTTTTCATTTATTACCTCGCCAGGTGAATGTGCGCTTTCTCCATGACAGCAAGCCAAGCGAGCAGCGGCTGTAAATCATTCTCACTGGGCAGGTAATCGTACAGAGCCTGGAGATAAGAGATGACAATTGAGTTTTCACACCAAGCTTTGTATTATAACTAAAAATCGAACTTTAAAAATCTTGTTTGGTTTATGTTCACTCACAGTGATGATCTGTGCGTTGAGTTCTGGTGAGAGCGTCGAAGCATTGGGCTTCCCGCTGAACAGCTGATGAAAGGCCTGCATGGCACTAGCGGTCACCAACTACAGTCAGAGACATCGACAACTATATTTGAGTATCCACGATGATGAACAAGGGGGATTTGGCAGCACCTATGAATATTTTTGTGTTCTCACCACATGACTGAGTGTCATCACTCGCAGCAGAGTCTCACAACAGGACTTGACAGCTCCCAGAGGAAACGTCCCCATCAGCTCCTTCAAAAGGCCAAGCACATGGAGTGCGGTTGTGTCCTCTTTACTGCCTATGGGGAAAAACACAAACATTACCCACAACCTGCTGGACAGCCATAGAGTCGCACAAATCTTCATCATATAGAGAACAACCCGCGGTCCTAATAAACCTGTTGTCTCACCTCCTGCTTGCTCCATTTCTTTTGTGCAGAATTTGGCTGTGGTAACTGCAGCAGGATGATGGGCTGGAGCATTTTCTGTAAACAGGAAGTCACTGCCTCTAAGAATGGAGCAAACACCTTGCTGTGCTGCTTTACGGACCTGAAAGGAAAAAAATTCAATGGCACAAATGTCCTCACTTTTAGTATTTCACTGAATGTTTAATACAGCTGATGAGCAGTAAATCCAAGACAGACTGAACGCATCTGTTTAGTGTGGCTGAGCAGTTACGAGCAGGTTGGTGGGACTCGCCTTAGGCTTGTTGTGCACTGTGAAGCTGAGAAGGCCATGGTAAGCCTGGAGAGTAGATGGGTAAGTCCACACAGATGCGTCCTGCTTCCTCAATAGAGTGGCCAGACATGACAGTATCTGCAGAGGAGAAAAATAACAAAGCTAAGCATTGCTGCAGTTGTCAAAAGAAGAGCCAAACAGACACAGAAACAAGCCCACTTACCCATCTGAGTGCCGAGGTAGTGTCAGATGTGGCCTGTTTGGACATGACATCCATCAGAGCCTTGGTGGTGTCGGAAAACTTCGACTTGAGGACCGGAGCAGGAACACTAAGGAATGCAACACGTCAAGCAGATGGAAAAATGCAACACACCAGTTGAATTTATTGTGGACATTATAAGCCACGCTTATATATCTTAACACTTTAAGGACTTTCTCTACTTTCTGTCGATGGCGGGTGGAGAATATCATCAGTTAACCTAACACGCATGTCTCTGAACTGTGAGAAGAAGCCTAAGTAAACCCACGGTTGAGAGACCGTGCAAACTCAAGAGAGAGAGAAAAAAAAAGTCCCAAGCCAGGGTTCAAACCAGGAAACTTCTTATTGTGAGGAAACAGTGCTGCTTAGTGGAGTAACATTTAAGTATTTGGGTCCTACCGTTTCATGACAAGGTTGAGGAGGTATGCCACTGCAGCCTGGGATTCTGCTGTATCCACAACCTCCAGGGTGGTCATCTTAGGGGAAAATAAGATTTAGTGGATTTTGAAAAACAAAACCTTGATTTACGTTGCCTTTCGAGCAAACCACACCATAAAATCTAAAAGAATCTTTTTAAAAAAAAGCACTCACCAAAGCAGCAAAGTACTCTGTTTCAGTCTCCTTCCCACCTTGACTGCGGATCACTTCAGTAACGGCTGCCAACACGGCACAGATCTGTAGAAGACAACGTTAGAGCTGCAGGGAAGCTCACTGTCCAGCTTTGCTCACAATATAAACAGCACACAAACTAAAATGTTATCAATAAATGGCCCATCATAAAAGTGATGCCCACCTCTTTGTGTGCAGCTGAATTAGACTCCCAGAAGCGCTGCACCTTTCTAAAGGTAAGGTTGGAGCAGTCTGATAGGCCACTGAGGAAGGTACCCGAACTTCTTTGTGATACAGCCTCTTCTGGCTCTTCTTCCATGGCGGCATCTTTACGAGTGCCGATCTCCAGCGGACCGGCCTGCAGCTCATTGTGAAGCTTGAGAGCATCGATTGTGAGATCACTCTTTCCTGTGGGGTTAAAACAAAAAACAAAAACTGAATTCTAAAACCTTATTACACCAAATTCTGACCCCAAATTAGACATGGAGACAGATGTGCAAGAAAGCGCGACCTTTAGTTTTTCCCTTTGACTGACGGATTACCTAACCTCACCTGCACAAGCATGTGGTTGACTTGGGAAAAAAAAACAAAAAAATCAATTAACCTTCCCAAAGAGGAGGAGACCAAGCTGCTTTTTATTTAGGCATGCTAACTGTGAACCACTACCAAATCAACCAGTCAATCATAGTTGCATGCCACCAAACCTATCATCTAATTTTCCATGCATGCATGCTTTTTCAGACATTTCCAAAACAGTAAAGACAATCCCAAAGTATTGGAGCCTTTGCACACCTTAGTCCGATGCAACCAGTTTTCCTATTTTGTTTCTACAATATGTTCAGACTCAATAATAAAACAGCTGATGCTGAAAATATGTACAGGCCAACCTTTTAGTCTTAGGAAAAAAACTGAGCAGGAATCAATAAAGTGAATTGACAGTCTGAACTTAGATCACCACTGACGACAACAATATCTTACCAATAACCATCCTAACTATTGCTACACTATTCTTTAGTTACTTTGGACTCTCATAATTAAGCAGACCAGATAAGTAAAGGGGACGCTTCACCCAGTGTGCTGATGTAAATACTCAAATCACAGCTGGATGTTCAAACCTAAACATGCTGTTGCTCATACAATCAGCTGGCTACAGAGCCAAAACAACCACATTTGCGTCTAATAACTGACAAACTTTGCACATTTATTGTAAAGCACATCTTTTCTAGGCTTAATAGGTGCAGGGCAGATACTTTTACACAACTAAAGATGATAGCTTGGACTTTGAGCTCCAAACACACAAGTAGCTGTTGCTCTAAAACTAAACTGACATACAAGTTATTTAACCTGACAAAAAGATATAGATGTGGCGATATGACGTTAAAGTTTCTGCCAGCAGCTTGAATGTGGCTGCTGATTGTGTCAAAACCTAGAAAGATTAAATGGCTAACGCTAGCCGGAGACCCACGTGTAGAGGGAACGCTTACCGGTGGGTCGGCTGAAGAAGCGGCTTTTAGCAGCCTGACGGAAGCGACTCGTCTGCGGGTTAGAGTCGCTGCTGTGTCCTTTTTTCCACCGTTTGAGCTTCGACGCCGTCCCAGAGCGAAGTTTCCCCGATTTCACCATTTTCGGGACTGAAAATAATCACGTTACACCACCAACTGTGCCCGATTCTGTCGCCTACCAAACTACGTCACAGCTTTGCTCACGTGTCACAAGTTATGTTTCCTGAAGATGGCGCTGTCCACCACAGACAGCGTGAATAACACGAGCCTACGGTCCATGACTGCAACTACCCTGACTGCCATCGTCTAAAGAGAGATATGACCTCTTCTGCAGATAAAGGAAACCCGTGACCTTAATTTAAGTATAGCTTTGTCAGGTGTGGCATATAAAACCATATAAAAAGAACGATGATACAAAAATACAGCCAGTCATTACACCCGTCTGCCATTTTAGGTACACATTTTCAACTGCTTTATCACAAACATCTTATCAGCCAATCACATGGCAGCAACTCAGTGTATTTAGGCATGTAGACATGGTCATGATGACCTGCTGAAGTTTAAACCAAGCATCAGAAAGGGGATGAAAGGAGATTTAATTGACTTTGAAGGTGGTGTGGTTCTTGGTGTCAGATAGGCTGGAATGAGTATTTCAGAAACTGCTGATCTGCTGGGATTTTCCTCACACAAACATCTCTCTTACAGATGATGGCCTGAAAAAAAGAAAATCTAGTGAGCAAAAATGTCTTGTTGATGCCAGAGATCAAGGGAGAATGGAGGACATGAAGGTAACATAACTCAGATAATGTATGCAGAAGAGCATCTCTGAAGGCACAACATAGAGATGGGCTACAACAGCAGAAGACCAGCTGGTGACAATCCTGCGATGCAAGAACAGTCACACGGGCTTACCAAAGTTGCACGATCAAAGATTATAGAAATGCTGCATGGTTTGATGAGTCTCGGTTGCTACTGTGTTATTCAAGTGGTAGGGCCAGAATTTAGCGTAAACAACACAAAAGCATGGATCCATCCTGCCTTGTATCAATGATTCAGGCTGCTGCTGGTCGTGTAATGATGTGGGGGTTATTTTCTTGGCACACTTTGGGCCCCTTAGCACCAACTGAGCATCATTTAAATGTCAGCGCCTACCTCAGTATTGTTAACCATATTATGACCACAGTGACAGTGAGTTAACTGAGAGATTTTCATCAGCAAAAGGGGGTCCAACCCTTATTGGGAACATCCAGTTCCAATTGCAGATCTTGGTGCCAATAAATAAATGAAAAGAACAACTTTAAATTTATAATATTTATTAAGTTATTCAAGTACAGTGAGCATCATATTTGTACATCAAACTACACCTTCTTGTTCATAGTGATAAAATTAAAAAAGCAAGTCTGGTCATCTCTTATTCCCTTTAAAAAAGGTGCCTTCATTACATTCCCTGTCTTTACCATGAATGTACAGTAGTGAAATGAAAACAGTGTGCACATGAGCAAACAACATACAGTGAACGTTTCTACTACCTAAACAGATGAAAGTAAAAGAGTTAGAAAGAAAGATTTTTGTCTAAATTCTGAGGTGAACCATATTTAATTTATTCATAAGCACCAGAACAAACAAACATGACAAGAAGGGAAACCCATGTAAACAACAAAGCTGTGAGTTCATGGCTTCACAAATAGACGGACACTGGGATGTGCATCTTAGGGCTCTACTTTTCACCTAAAGTGTTTCAGTGCTTTTTTCCCCATTTGGAAAAAGGAAAAATAGAAAAAGGAGCAATACAAAAAGCAATATATTTTTATATAAAAATGTACACAAAATTCCACCGCAGAATTAACTGGACAGTAATGTCACCAACTCCTGTTCCAGCAGCCCACCTCTGGCACATTCATGATCTTTTCTTCACCTTGCTTTATTTGCCTCAGTTAGTTATGACTGAGGGATTTATATTGACAATCACTTGGACGACAAATTCCTTTTGGATTTTAGTATCTTGCAGGCGAGTCTTGTCGGTCAGAAGCTTCCCAGAAAAGAACCACCTCTGGCGGGACACATCAATTTCTTCCTGTTCTTCTAGTAACTTCTTTAGCTCAGCGATGGTGTCTGCCATGCTGGCTGTGAGACGCACATCCTTTCCTAAGGGAGAAGTAGAGTTGACACAGATCTTTTTATCCAGGTAAAAAAATCTCATTTCCAACAATCCATGCATAACGTGATTTTTAGAGATATACAGATGCATAATTCCAAGTCTTACCAGTTGATAATCGCACCCGTAGCTGGAACTCTTCTCTGCTCGGAGAGGGCTGAGATTGTTTTTGCGTCGATTCGGAAACCTTGCTGTCGCTGGATGTTTCAGTGATGAGGTTGACAGGCGGGGCTAAAGTGTACGCTGGGAGCTGATAGCGGTTGCCCAGCTCATCGTAACACTCTGTGAGAGAGCCTGCAGAAGAGAAATAACCCAGATAAACAACCAGTTAAAAAAACCAAAAAAAAAAAAAAACCCTTATCCCTCTCCACAACATACACAACTTTAACCTTGAGCTACACATGTCCCCTCATTTCAACTGTTAAGAAATCCTGTCTGAGCATCACTTTTCTTCCATTAGTAGCAGTTAAAAGCAGATGAGCATGTGAGAAGACTATGTGAGGACTGCTTTTTTTTTCCAGCTAACGCCACCAGGGCTTTCAGTGCATCAGACCACTCACAGTGGTCATGCAGTACTGCGACTATTATGTAACTACTACAACAGTAATCTCTGCACAGTTGATGGGATTCAGCAAACTGTTCTTTGACTTTTACAAATGATTACAGTGAGCTCTGCATTTACAATGGGAGGTCTAGTCCACTTACAGCGTATAATTTATAGCCAAATTATGCTTTCATATCTCAAAGGGGATTTTGTGTATGTGTGTTTGCATACCATGTGGTAATGTAATGCAGGCACCATCCACGATAGCCTGCGCTAGCTCCAGGTCATTGCACTCTACAGCCAGGGCTGCTGCTCTGAGTGCGTCCCAGATTTCCTTGCGTCCATCAAAGGCCGGAGCTGTATCCCAAAATTCATCCCTCTTGCTCCTGAGCTGGCCCTCAGTCATCGGGTACTCACTCTTCCATTTTGGACGCTCTTTCTTTAGAGGCTCATTGCGTCCTTAACAAAAAGAGAGGGAGGGGTAAAAAAAAAAAAAAAAAAAGAGGTGTTTAATCTAATTTTACAGACTGCTCTAAGAAATGACCAAGAGACTGTGACGCAGAAATAATCCGGGCTACGCTTTTGAAAACAACTTCTAGTTTATAAAAAGTAAAACAACAAACAAACAAAGAAAAAAAACTTTGTTGCTAATTTATTCTAATTACATAATAAAGAGATTACATGGTGCGAATCCAGGTATCTGGTAGTAAACTACTTATTACGTCGATGTCTACTAAAGTGGATAAGGACATCACTGCTCCAAAAAAACGCCTGAGCTCTGTACTATTACATCAGACAGCCAAGGTCAGGAAATATTTTTGTTTTACTCTGATGTGAAGTGTCCTTAAAAGAATGTAGGTATAAATGCACTGAATGCATTAAATGTTCTTGGTTTGAGTCATGTAAACACAAAAAGGGACAAAAAGCTCATCTTAATACCTTGTACACACACACACACACACACCACAGTCACTATCTGTGATATTTAGCAGTTTCTGCATAGGCTGACTATAGCCAGTAACCAAAATGCGCTTTTTTTGGTCTTGTTCTTTCGTTTTCTTTAAATCAGAGCTCCAGCAGCAGTATTTTGTACACCTACTGCAGGTGTTTCTTTGCTAGCTATTGGTGTATAGCTGCAGTACTGGTGTACCAAAATGTCAATTTGCTTCACAGAGAGAGGAAAATCAAAGTGATTATTTATAGTGCTGTGGATTACTGCAGTGGCCAGTAATACACACATGCGCACGGACAGGCGCTCACTCACAAGCAAACACCAGTGGATTATAGGCAGTAAGCAGGTCCCACATAACAGGATTTATCTGTGCCTATCCCTTAAGGCATTGGATAGAAAGATGACAACCCTTTAGCCAATGAAAGGCAGCCAACAGACACAGATCTGCCACTGCACGCACGCATAAATACAAACACAAAGCCACTACAACTCAATTACACTGTCACTTTATCGAATTACGGAGTGTTTACAAACTGCTGCAAAGCGTGGTTTTGTCCCTTTCAAACCTGATTTTCCAACAAGATCAAAGGAAGCCTTTATAAAATCTTAAATAACATTTAGCAATGATACACATCCCAATAGACATAGATATTAAAGACATCTTCTGTAGCACTGATCTAGAAACCAGCTGAAATATTATAACACTGACCACACAGTACAAGAGGCCTCAAAACATTGTTACTAAATTCCAATGTAAAATTATGTTTTGAGTTATATGACAAATTTGCTAATTTCAGTTGGTGAATTCCCCCAAAATTTGTCTGGTTGAATTAAATTTGTACATAGACACCTTAATCCTAAAGACCGATAACAAAATGAGCACATATGGTTATATTAAATGTATTCTTTTGAACTGCTTATTAAGTTATTCTGCCATTTATTACTGTTTTTTACTCATTAAAATTTTTTACATTTAAGTTGTTTACTTTATTCTGTCTCATGTGATTTATATTCCTCCCACATTACCCTTAGGATTGAATTAAACAGACATGTCCAGCCTGAGCACATCAGAATGTTAAAGCTTTGCAAGTTCATTTATATCAAACTTTCAGCCTGAGCTTTCACGCAGAAGTACGACATTTATATTATTTATAATTTACACTTTATGCATTAAAAATGACGTGCAAACTGGAACTGTCCCACACTTCTAAACCCATGAGCAGAATACCCCTAAAATCTAGAGACAGCTATATAAAATGATGCCACCCTGTTCCAGTGTTTGCAGCTTTATTATATTCTTTGCTTTTACTTCTCTTACAAAAACATTTATTTTTAGCCCGTGTAATGTTGATTATGCAGCCAGGCACACATGCAAAACTAAATTAACATGCCAGCCAAACAAATGCAAATTAGATTGTTTGTCTGGAATCCTAACAAGTGACCCTGCCAGTAGACATGGGAAAATACACAGTGACAGTTTTGGGATTGTGCAAGTCTAAGACTTTCAGAATGAGAGTGCAGAACAAAACATGCCAGATTTTATTTCCTGGTTGTACATTTTGTTACATAACAGTATGTACAAGCATTTTTGCTTTGGTTGTGTTTACTAGATTGAAGCAGATGCAATCAGTGCTTAGTGATGACGACCTACAAAATATAAAAATGTTTCATCCACCTCGCTGCTGTACTCAGTTTGTCAGTGTTAGTGTTTGCGTAGAGGGAGATCAGATTTGACAGCATGTCCTTTAGCTGTAAGACTAGCTCCCTGGAAAGATTAGCACTTTAAACTGAAGCGAGTGAGCAAGTTTGACTTTCCTGAGCTAAAATGTGCAGGTGGAAGTAAAAAAAGAAAAGAAAAAAAGAATGGTACAAGTAAATCTCTGCAATAACAGGAATGAGATTAAAAGGTCTAATGTAGACCTGCTGCTTATGCAGTATGATTTTATATATCATTTTAAACAACCACTATAAGCAGGATCTGTGAGCAGTGTTGTATCTACCTACTGTAAAATGTGCATGTAATACTAAGTTCATAATAACTGTATAATAGATAATAGAAAAATACACAAAGTCAGATATGTCAACATCTGTGCAAGTAAAAAAATGATCAACAAAGTCTTCATACATTTAAGATACACTTAAGGTGCAAAAGCTTTGCAGCTTTTACACCTTAAATGTTTTAACTAATAAAATGATGATCCATTAAAGCAGGCTTTAATGGATCATCATGAAAGTATTAAAGTCAAAGGCAGCACTGAAGATACAATTTGATTTTCATTTGTTATTGTAAATCAGTTTTTCAGCTGCGCTTCAAATGCTAATTTACCAATTACCACTACATAATGGGATTATAACAGCAAAAACATTAGTAAAGACTATAACACATACCCCTCTGGGGCATTTTATTGCACCCAGAGTAACTTTTTCCACCCCTGACAAAAATCTATACTTACTTTTAAGCAAAATCTTCAAAGGGGAATTTGGAACCTGATAGTAATTGTATTCCCTTGAGTTTGGTACTCCCATTGCTCTTCTGTCACTGAGGTTTGATATGCGCCAAACTACTGTACATCAAAAATCCTTAACGATGAGCTACAGTGAACGATCCCGAGGAAGAGGACAGTCTCCGCTCGGTCGGACCAGCTTGAAGAAACAAATGCCTGATCTAGTTCACCAAGCTGCGCAGACTAAGAATCACAGCTCTGCTAATCATTGTTACATTTCCCCAGTTGCTGAAAAATGACTGATCCCCCACCACTTTTATCCCCTTCTACTAACAAACACACCACAACCCCAAAATAACTTTGAATCAATTCATGGAAACAGGTAGAATATAGGAGGAGAGCAAGTTGAGTGTCCTTGGCAGAAGGTGGCGTCTTTACACAAGAGCCCTAATCCTATCAGCTCTATTTAGAGCTGGGATAAAAATACTCAGAGGCAAAGTGCTAAACCTATTAGCACACAATAAACCGTTGTCAGACAATTACAGTCTGATTCAAAGGAAAGCCAATGTCTACTTCGAGGAAATGTCCTGAACAGGCGATTCTTTTTCTTTTCTAAGGCTGTGATAATTATAGAAATACGATGCTACTTTCTCACAACTGACAATGAGGCAGTTCATTGAATTTCACCAAACTGTGAGGTCTGAGCTTATGATGGTGATCGAAATGTCTAAGAGGTCATGCCTGTCTTGCAGGTAATGTATTTCCTTCTGCATATGAATGTGTTTTGCACATAAAGCACATCATGTACCAAGTAGGTCAATCTCTGATTGAAAAACTCTCTGTTGAGGCTCCTGCTGCTGCTCAATGCATAATGAATGGCAGTCTAGCGCAGCACACAGCACACAGGCTCTGTGAATGGATTGAACAGTGTTTATATAATCTGTCCTATCAGGCCAGGTCCTTAAACCCAGATTAGACACATGACTAAGCCACGACACATTTAACACCTGAAACTATAAGTATTCAGAATAACAAAGGTGTAGCTAGGATGCAACACCTGAAACCCTGAGGCTTTATCTTACAGCCCATCTGGCAGGTGCTACATGAATGTATATGTAGTGTAAATAAAAATGCAGAAAGTGTCTCGTTGTATTGGTTGAATTCAATGACAGTAAGTCCCATTATTATGTAGTGTTTAACTGATGTGCTTAAATACATCACTATACAGTAATCTCCCTACCGCGATGGTAATATTGGAAAATAATAATTTAATACAAAAGTGCTGGTCAAGGAGGAATATTAGAAGGGTCACTCAAGCTCAAGAGTTACATCACCACAAACTGCAAGTCAGCAAAGATGTAGAGAAAGCCATTGCTGGTTTGTGCTTTGCGGACATGATGTCCTAAGTATGAAGCTGCACTTATTTCAACATCTGCGAAGCCAATGTCCAGCTTCTTACCTCCGCGTTTTTTGCTCCTTGTCGAGTTTCGGGCACTCCCTTGTCCATCCATCCTACTCCTCCCCACACAGCCTCCCATCACTGTCCCTACATTTCAGATCGAGGAGAAATCTGTCATATTTTACATATTTTCGAATATAAACGCTTTGAAATGAACGTGCAATAATGTCACATAAATAAACTGTTGGTAATGATGTGAAATTAAGTGCCTTATATGAAAAGCACCATCAGGGAATGACAGCTCAGCACGCCTTGTTCTTATGAGGTCAGACGAGCTGATGTGTTTACGTCACGTGTACCGCCAGCTGACGGGGACACGCGCCTGAAGCTAATGCCAGCTGATTATTGCCCACGCACGCGTCCAGAGTTGTGTTTTTGCACTCTTACATTTTTTTAATGAATCCAAATCAATGCATATATTTATTTTACATACCGGAAATCCAGTCTGCTAGATTATGCATTCGTCTGCAGTTTGCCTGCCACATCCGAACTTCAGGTGAAGTTAGAGCCTCACGCGACGATCAGCAGAAGAGGTAATCAGCCAAGTAGGAGGACAGGCACAGACCCAGTGTGTCTGTGCAGAGGCGATGTGTCCAGGTGGCCTCTGCAGAGCCTTTAGTAAATCTCAGCCGTTTCTCCAAAAATATGCGATCAGTATCCACATTTCCTCCAAATCATAGTGTACACAGCCTACCAACACAATCCGTCCACACTGATCCAGAATTAAAGACTTGCAGTCTGTACGCATGCGTAACTTAGAGCGGTCGCGTCAGAACAAGACAGGAAACTGCTAAACCGCTCCTTCGGGATAATAGGATGGCTGAAACATAATTTAGCCGTCTTTTAACCACCATTTAGAGTTTGAAACGACAGGAAAATGTCTCTAAAATAAGTCCTGTCAAAGACAAAACCTTTAAAATGAATTTATTGGGTTATTGCACAATATATTGTTACATTTTTCAACTGGGGTTTTATTCTGAAATGAATGGCGGAAGTTTTATTTATCATTCTTAGGTTAATTGATGCTATACTGTGGTCTCCATAAAACGTGACATTTCTACTACAAACAACTGCAGTTTTAGTTAATTCAAGAAAAACACCACCGGCACAACTGTTACTCATCTATCTACAGTTTCAACTACATGAAAGTGCACAATCTGTCACATACAAATATGCTATTTCAACAAAGTTTCCGAAGAAAAACTAATCAAGCTTCTGAAATTTACAGCCTGTTCGGTCTATTTTGGTGGGTGGGTGCTCCCCTCCACAACACTGAATCTGAGTAACATGTTGCCTAACAAAGTGTGAAACACTAAATCAGTGTGGGACAGCTCATCTGACTAAGGTGTCCACAAACTGTGAATATGTTAAATCCTGACTAATCCTGTATTTGTGTTGTGAGTAATTAGTAGTTATGAATAACTATGGATGAATGCATAAAATGTGTAAATGTGTGTAACATTCTTGCGTTTTCTAACTTTTATAATCGGGGACTGTTGTTGTGATTTGGCGCTGTGTAAATAAAATTGAATTGAATTTTAAAATGAACCACTCACAGACAGTTGTGTGTAGACCTCTCGCAAGCATCTTATTTTTTTTTTTCTTCCTATATTTAGGTGACAGCACACAGACTGTCCACATTGAAATATCTAAATTTGCTATACGAGGACATCAGTGACCGTTTCAGGGCGTGAACATCATTCTACAACCAACTGACTCCCATCAACCCACACCTGTAGGACACACCTGCACAAATATAAAGGCATCTCTGTTACAAGTTATTGTGTTGTGAGCTAACATTTGCAGACAACATCCCCAACCTGTTTTTCTTAGCAGTGCGCCCAAGTGAATCACAGAGGTCACAAAAGCTTTAAAAATGTCAGCCTGCTCCAGAGTTTCCTATAGTTTGTAGTCTCCTGTCTATATCAGTGGTTTATTTCATGATGAGCAGTGTTTACAAGCTATAGCTTTTAAAAGTTAATCAGGAGCAATGAAAAAATAGCTTTTACTCCATTTTTGCACCTCACCAGCTGGTGACACCATAGGTGGCTGTCTAGTGTTCCTATGCCCAAAAAGTCACGATTATGCTGTATCCTTGTCTAGGCACATGGTAATCCATGCCAAGTTTAGTCCTGGCACAAAAAGCACAGCTTATCCGTTAGTTCATTTAGAGTGTACACAAGAAAGTGTAAAAAAAGAAACACATAATATAAATAACCTGACGTGTCTGATGAGGTGAGATGCATCAGTGTTTTGTTTTGGACAAGGTTCAGTCTCCCACAGTGGCATGACATATAATTCCTGAATACTGAGTACATAGAATTGAGCATCCAGTTCTCTGAGGGCTAAAAGATTATGTAAGCCACTCATCTCGCGATCTCCCTCACCTTGTTTTGACCTTCACAAAAACACATTTGGTTGCATATGCAGCTGTCAAAACTGCCCACAACTAATTTGTACCATACATGCAATGCTAAGCTCGGCCCACAGCCATCATAAATCTAGCTCAGTAATTTCTCTCAGCAGTTCACATTATCACTTGTTACAGAAATAAATAAATAATAATAATTTAAAAAAAAGATTTTTCTTTCTCTTTACTATCAATTATTCAGATCTTTTAAACAATGAAGAGTCCAAAGCCCATATTTCACGTGTTAAACGCTGACATCTGCTGGGAGACTGTGTATTGACAGGTGTGTTTGTGTGTGTTTCAGTGAGTGGGCGGGTGTGATTTGCAGTAGCAGGGTGAACGAGGGTTACAATCAGGATGAAATCTGCTTAATCTCTGCTCTCTTTATCTGCCAGCCTTTATTTTACACCCCCCCCCCCCCCCCCCCGCCCCATAACTGACAACACCAGCACTGTTTTCATTTTACCAAGCAAATGCATGAATCACAAAATGTTTAATATTTACTTATTTCTAACTGTAATGTTTTCCATAAACAGTTTCATTATCACTATCTTGTTTATTTAGACCTTTGAATTCGCTCAAATCTTGACGGATCTTAACTGCAGCGTGTGCTTATTTGTGATGTAATAGGTTTCATATGAATCTGCAGCTCAAATCTGGCCAGCATTTCCAAATAATCCACCCCTTCACGCTGCATCCCTCTGCGTAACACTGTGACATAACCCCAGAGCTGCAGTTAGGAAGTGACCCTAAAGCAAAACATACAAAAGGCAAAAAAAAAAACCCCCACAAAAAAACCTCTGAATATATTGCTGACATGTATGTTGATATATATCCACAGCTAAGTATTTACTGTATAGTGTTATAAAACAGTGACAGTACCCTTAAAAACACAATATTAACAATGTAGAATTTATTTAATGTTGTAAAGATTAACTTAATACGTACAAAATTCCGATAAATAACATCATAATGGTACTGCAATTCCCCGTGAGTGTTCAAATCAAATGATAATATCCCACTACGGTGTGCAAACAAGACAGGCGGAGGTGCCGAGATAAACCCGATGTGTCCATGACCTTAGTGTTTTTCTTCTGCTACTTCTTCTTTTTTTCCTTTAAATAAAAAACAGCTCAGGTCGAAGCTGAGATGGTTTGCTTAAAAAAAATTATTTAACAGTTCAGTCAGTATATTTGGCTTATAAAACTATCGAATTCATGCTCAGAGTCAAGTAAAACCAGTTCGTAAGACTAAGTAAAACCCAGTACAGAACAAACTGTGACACGTTGCCTTGTTGAGCAATACAGACTGCAGAAGCAAGAGCAATGCAACAGCAAGTTTTTTGAGGTATCGGAGATTGACGTAAATCCTTTCACTTAGGTGTAGCCACCAAGCAGGAATCCTTTAAGCAAACCCGATCAAGTAGGTTGACAGAGAAAAGACTGGTAAATTAGACAAGAATGGATGCCTTAGCAGAGTCTGTCATACAGGTATCAAATCCTTTTTAACTGGGAAGACAGCCCACGTCAAGCCATCACCATGTGGGGGGTGAGCAGAGGGAAGGAGAACACGCGTCACCCAGTGACTAAAACCAAAAGACAAAAACAAAAGCAGAAATTACAAGAAGCACAAGGTAACATTAGTCACATAAGGTGCAGAAAACAAAACAGATTTCTGTTTCTTAGAAAACAGAAATCTGAGAGGGAGAGAGACAAACCTTCTCTTCTCCACACCTAAGAAGATTTTCCAGTTATTCAACCTGCTGTAGTTAAAGGGGTTTCTGTAAACCTGACAGAAAAACAAAAGAACAGGAACATGTTACAAATGACCAACGTCACTTTAACCAAAGGAAAATATATATATTTTGAGGATTTGAAGTCTCCTATGTCTTATCACAACATAACCTTCACATTTTATTTATGTTCATGGCTACCTTTCCCCATTTGGCCATCCGCT
This sequence comes from Maylandia zebra, assembly GCF_041146795.1. Taxonomy (NCBI): domain Eukaryota; kingdom Metazoa; phylum Chordata; class Actinopteri; order Cichliformes; family Cichlidae; genus Maylandia; species Maylandia zebra. The sequence continues at coordinate 19,237,079 of NC_135179.1, read as the reverse complement.
TTGTTTCTTTGCTGTTGATATGTCTTTCAATACTCGTCTCTCCTCTGGAGATGAGAACTGCATGCCAGAAGGTCAAAGCTCCCAGTGCCACTCCCACTGTGCTGTTACAACAAAGCACAATTCACTTTATCCTCTGCATGGATGACAAAGACAACAATCCTGCTCTGATTCAACTCTACCTTTATACCCTACTGCTTTGAACATGAAGTAAGAAGCAAAACGAGTGTGAGATTACATACCCAGAATCCTTCGACCGATAACACTTTCTTTTTTTCCTCCTGCTATCTTCCTAAAGCAATGGTTAGATTTTTTTTTATATTTCTTTGTAATTATCTTTAAATAATATCCATTAGCTCAATGCTCAAAATGAAGTTTGTGACCCCCTTGAAATTACCAGGATTTTTGAATGGATTATTAAAATTATGTATTCAAATATGTCACAATTACAAATATAATCTATTACTTGACTGAAAAACTCTCATTTTAATTCCTTTGTTGAGGAAGAAGCCATAGTCCAGGCTGAATAACCCTTTTGAGTTAGCAGTTCAATCAGACTTTAGCAAAAACTTTGGACCAGTAAATATTTCTGCATGTCTTAACTGGACAGCCAGGCCACCATCCCAACTGGTTAAGGTCTTTAACTGTCACTCTGGGGTTTTTTTCCCCTCAACTGTTCTGTTGTTTATTTTTTTATTTACATGTGTACTTGCTTGTTGTAACTATCCAACCTCTCCTAAGCGTCAGGCTTCTGTCCTGACATTCTCCCGAAAAGGTTTCTTGCCACAGTTTTGGATTCTCAGTCTGGGTCCTAACAAAGCAGCTTTTTTGTCTACCCATAAAATGCAGATCGGTGTCTTAGACGTGTTGTGGAACATCCAAGTGCATTGCAAAATTGCAAATTTTGCAGGTGATTGGCTGTTACCATTTATTTGTACACACTTTCTTATTGTGAATAGATGAATACCCAAGTATTTAGATTTTTTTTCTACTCCACTAAAATTTTACTTCTAATGAACTGGAAAGTTCCAATCCTGACTGTGAACAACACGACATGACTACATTTAATGAGAAATCAGAAATCCTTGTAAGTCAGTTATTAAAGTTTTTCTTGCATGTATGTGTGAAAAAGCAACATAAAATGCACTTTTTACCTGGTGAGGACCCACATGTAGATGATGCTCTTATGAATCATCTTATCCTTAAATGTGTATGGAGGAGCAGGGGTCTGATAGTGGGTCTTTCCAAAACAAAAAACAAACAAAAAAAGATAAGTAACTGAAAAAAAATAAAAATAAATAAACTCAATAATGATGTGTGTTGGCTTTTGAAGCGCTACCTGGCCAGAAGGAAGAAGCCCTATAAGCAGTCCCATCCCTGTTACCGGTATTCCAGGCTTTTCCAATTCCAAATGTTTGAAGTGCTAATGGAACAGCCCACAAACCCAAGCATTAAAGACAGAAAAAAAGCAGAGTCAATAAAGAAATGCTAAGGCCCCAAAGAGAAAGACACCAGACATGGAGGCTTTAAAACAAATCTAACTACAACAAAGCACCAGCAGACCTACAGGCAGCAACAGCCCGACTATCTCACCTCGAGTGCATTGTATGCATCTAGGAACAGGTTTCTCCCACTGATGCTACAGTAGACACAGCCCAAGGTCATGAAGAGACAGAAGGAGAAGAAGTAACGGTGATTAAAATGGCCCACACAGTTATTCAACCAGGCTGAGGTGCTGACATTAAGGAAAATTATGTCCATCTCTGTCTATAAACATATACATTTTCTGACGTGCTTCTGAAATAATAAGCTGGAATAAATTCAGCACAAAGGATACGACAATGATGGTCCATTTTCAAAATGCATCTGCAAAAGCAAGAGAAAAACATTAGTTTGATAATTGGTATTTTAGTTGTGTGATTTTTTTTAAGGGAATGTATTCTAATCATATCTCAAACTGCAAAATAATAGTCTGGGAAGACTTAAAGCATGATAAGATTTTATGGAATGAAGATAGCAATACTAGAAAAACTAACCTAGAGATACAAGAAGTCAACTGTCAATGAAAACATCTTAATTTTGAATGTTGCGATTTGACGTAGCCACATTAAAGGTCTTGCAACCACCAACATACTTTAGCTTTGACATTCAAACACCTGATACTTATTAACATGTAATAAAACAGATAAAAACTCACCTGTTACAGATCCCACAGTGGTGTGTTCTTGCTGGTTTAGGAATAATGCACTTTTTGCAGACTGATACAACTGGACCGTCATGTTTTTCCTACGACAAAATAAAAGTTTGTTTTGTTTTGTTTTTTTAAATACAAAATTTCCAGTTTAAAGTACAAAAAAAAAAAAACTGTAGCTGATATCTTACTGTAGGGGGATACCCAGGAGAGGTGTTGGCGGCTTTGTAGTAATGGAAAGCAATCATGATGAGGTTCCAATGTCCATAACAAACATGCCAAGCGATCCACGGAGGAGAGTAAGTGTTGAGGATCAGAGGCAGCAAGACCACATAGGCTATCCCCACGATGGAGCTGGTCAGTATCACCACCAGGTAAACAAACACCTTAAAGAAAAAAGAATGATCAGACAATGTGAGCAGTTATGCAGGAAATCACATTAGATCTACATTTAAAGCTACATCCAAGAACACACATTTTTTTCATTACTGTCAAAACCCTTGGTGCAGGCTACTATCAAAGAGATTGTATGTGCCTACCCCCTCTTGTATTTAGGTCAGGAGTGTCTACACCCCAGATCTGAAACATTTTAATGAATGAGGATCTGTTGCTATCCAATAAGAAAGAGAATTGCCCCCCGCGAAATGTTTGTTGTGCAGACTTGATATGACACTACCAATAATGATTATCTGAAGTTAGGGGGACTGTGATCATAGGAGCTTTGGTAGTTAACAAAATCAGACGTTCACAAAAAAAAAATGTCATTGTTTGTTGTTATTATACCACAAACAACAACTGTGACCTGTGTATGGAAGATCATATTTTGACCAATTCCAAGAAGGTTAATGTCCTTATTTTCCATCACTGCAGTGGTCTCCAGAAAATAAACAAAAAAACAACAACAACAACTTTCTCGTAACCATTTAAAAGCACACTCACCAGACCAAACCACCGGGTGACGTAATCCACAGTCAGGAAAACTGGTTCAAAGACTGAGTCAAAAACCACATCTGAGTCTGTGAGCGAGTTAAAGTAGAGTGATTTTGCCAGCAGTCTCATATAAGCCCATATTTCCCTAATCCACAAAGGAAGCCTGTTCTGTCCCCGCCTGCTACACAACCGCAGCCGCACACAGCGCAGCAGGTGAAACGCAGAGCTCGAACACCACCGCATTCTGCATTTGTAAAATGCAAGCACCTGCAGGAAGAAAGAAAACATTACGATTAATGAAAGTCAATCGTAAACTCTCACTTCCACACCTCTCCCAACCTGATGTGCAAGACTTAAAAAAATGTGAGGAATGTGTATGCTGCTATGTCTAACACAAATTTCATATGTACAACAGGAATAATAAAAAAAGGAATTCAACACAATTTGGCAACACAAAAGGAAAATGATAATTTTGTTGATAACAAACAACCCAAGCCCCAAGGATACTCCATTTACTCTTACCTATAAGAAAAATAAATACATAGTTAACAGCAGCTGAAAAAGAGAGAACACGTCTGCCCTAATCAGCTCGGTTGAGCAATGTCTGACTTACCAATAGGTGAATTTCAGAGCCAGACAACTTGGACTTCTTTTTCCCAGTGAATTTGTTTTGACCGCTAGTGATATCAGTTTCAGAGAGCTGACACCTAAACTACTTCATTAGGTACGACTAAAGGCGTGAGTGAAAGAGCCAGAGCATTTGCAGGTACATACAACAGAAATGCACAGGTAACCAGAAGAACATGTGTTTCCAACATGTACCAGTTTTGCTGTGCTGCATTCCAGACAGGGTGGAGTCTGGGTGGAGGCTTTTGGCAGCTAGATAAGGTGTGAGGGGGACAATGATTTTTGTTGTGGAGTAGGCTGGTCACCTGCAGTTAATGACAAGCAAGCCAAAAACCACTGCATGGCGATCAGCCATAGCTGTCACCTCCCTGAATAAAGTAACACTCAATGTGTCCATAAGACATGTTGTTGTGAATACTCTCCGTGAGTCATAGCGCTCCCAAATCCCTTATTTTTGGATGTCACATACTGCTCTCCTTTTCAAATATTCGTCTCGCGCCGTGCATCATATTTTACTGATATTTTACAACATTTCTTTTTTACTCACTGTTTTATGAAGACGAGACCCCCACCGAGACCACCACTCCCGTCAACATTTTCAAAAGGAAGACAAAAAACGGGATTATAGCCACATATTAGCGAGGAGGAGCAGGATCACGGACCTGTGACAGTTAAGAGCGGAATCCTCCAATTAATGCGCATGCGCTGGAACACCACCGAACGGCATCGTGGTAGTCTGAGTCAGGAAGTGATTTCAACAGTTATTTTTACTTCAGGACTTGACATTTATGTTTCTGAATTTTCTGTATTTTATGTTATAACACGTACACATACGTATAACGATTCGGCTACATGCATAACTGAAATATAACATATAGCATAACTGGGGGGGGGGGCTCAGACTTTTGGGACATGTAGTTTTTTATCCATAGCAGCCTTGCTAGCTACGCATGCCATGTTGAGCCAGCCTTTGGTAGAACCTGTTTGAAACTGTGATCCAAATCTTCTATCCTCAAACTTAGTGAACGGTGGTGTCAGTCATCATGTCGTTTTGTTTTAACTTCGACCTTCCAGCACAAACAACAGGCCCCGGAGACGTGGATGGAAATGAATTGCAGCACGGAAATAAAGATCATGCTGTCGTATCTGTGAGTAACATTAGCTTACCTATGATGTGCCATAGCTTAAGTTACTCAGAGTGCTCTAAGTACCGCCGCGTAACTAGTAATAGCAGAAGTAACGTTCAAGCTAGCAATTGCGGTGCTGTAAAGCAAGTTTAGACTTGGACCCTCTGCGAGAGTGTGGGAAGAACATTTATGGCTGCAGGCAGAAAACTTACAAAGCCCCAGAAATGTATCTGTCTGTCATAAATGCCTTTATGTAAGTAGTAACAACAGCACTGCTTTCCTATTCTTTTCCTATAACTTCCCATTATTTGTGATCCTTTGATATTTTTATCAAAGGATCACAAATAAGCCCGGGGCAACATCGAAAGAGAGCAAAAATAATAAGGTTCTTGAACATTATAGTTTATTTTTTAACTGTGGAAAATCATCTGTAATAAAGCAATTGACTACAAGTACAGCAGACAAAATCTGCCTAGGTTTGCCTACATTTCAATATATTCTGTGATCTGTACATTAGAATAGATTACATCTAAACACGTGAATAAATATTTAAAAGCTGATATGAAAAAATATTGATTAAAAATACATCTAGTTTACTGCTACAAATGATAAATAATTCCGAAAGTCTTTAAGTAGAAAAATGAGAAGAGATTTGTGTAACATTTACCAATTGTAATGTAGAATAAATAATTTAGATTTTTTTTTTAAAGACAAGCAAATGGAAGCTTTTTTTTTCCGCCTGCATGGCAGCCCTGTCAAAATTATATTTAGATAAGACTTAACATTAAATCAAAGTGTAGAATAGTCCAAAAACAATTGTGAAGATAAACGTATAGAGGGGCGTCGGTGTAACGGTTAGCGCATTCCCTTAACAAACCAAAGGTTGGTGGTTTGATTCCAGCGAAATGCACAAATCCTCTTTGGGGTTACAAGTAAAAACATCCCACAGAAAAAGAAGCCAAATCAAACATGCAGCCCTAAACTCTGCGGTGACCCCTTGTGACGAGGGAGCAGCCAAAGTTAGCTTTAATTTGTAAAGATAAACCTGTCTTATGTTAAAGGGGACAAAGGTAAAAATCCATCCTCACTAAAGCACAAGCTGTTCAATTAAACAATGCTGTAAATTCTGACCGCATGAGCTTTAAAAAAGCAATAAAAATTCTTTAATTTTGTGTGCATCCACTAGAGAGCGTAGGCTGTTAACATCTGCTTGTTAACATTACAGGATAAGGCATGTTAAAGCGGAAACAATCCAAATTGTTAAAGTACTGTGTGCTTTGTTATTGTTATGTATGACACAAAACGTCTGAGGTATGCAACAGACTTTACTGGCATTTAAATCTAAACTGTTCGGCTCCACTGAGTTAGACGACATGAGCATTTACACCTACCAGTCCAGAGAAGCAAACGTCATTTCAGTCACGGTGACTCACATGGCTGATGCATAACATTCTCATGTTTGAGTGATTTATCAGTCAACTGACCTTTTACATCATTATTACAAGAAAACAAATCACAGTGGTAAAAGCATACTATACCTGGTATGTACACACAGAATTGAGTAAATCTTTGTTACAACATTTGAATAGACTAATTAACTTTAAACCAAACAACAGACTTTTATGTTTTAATAACTGACATTGTTGCATTTTATAGGTCCCAAAGAAGATTTCGCAACATTTATGTGCAGATGTTAGCCATTCTTACAGTAACATCAAGCCACCCCCCATTTTCAGTGTAACTGTCAAAGCGGTTTTAACATCACCACTAGTTATGACATCTTTTTTCCTGCATGCCCCACTTCATCCATCCATAATTTGCTTGAAGCAGGGTTGTGGAGCAGCTGGAGCCTGTCCCAGCTTTCACAGGGCAGGAGGAAGGGTGCGTTGTGGAGAGGCTACCATTCTCTTACAGGGCTAACATAGAAAGAAAAATAACCACGCGTGCTTGTTTTTACACCTACAGCAAAATTTATAATCGCCAATTAACCTAACATAAAACTCCACACAAAGCCATGTGTGTGGAGTTTCAAACCCAGGACTTTCTTCCTGTGCGACAACAGGAAGACAGTTAACCACCACACCACTGTGCCGCCTGTGCTCCACTTCAGAAAATGAAAAAACGTTAGAACGCTACATACCAAAATATTTCTTACTCATTAACACTAACTTTAATAAATAAAACTGCGTTATTGTAAAACGGAAAACTCTTGCTCATGTCACAACATGTGACCATCACCCACATACATTGCTGAGGCGTGTGGTTTTATTATCAACTGTGCATACTGCTTTCTGTTTGCAGGTAGAGGACGGCCCCAAACCAGCACAACCAGTAAAAGAGGCCAGCGAGCACTTTCCGCCATCCGATCCACAGTTCCTCCTTATGGATGCCATCTTTGAAACGGTTACAGTTGGAACTCTTCCTCCTCTGCACTTCCTCAATGAGACTGTTTTTGAGAAGACTGCGTCAGAGAGAGAGGACAGCGAAAAAATTCTTTCACGCACAGCGGAGCAGAAGTCTGACCTCATCTCTGGTGTGTACGAGGGAGGGCTGAAGGTGTGGGAGTGCACGTATGACCTTCTGGAGTTGATTGAGAAAGATGGAGAGACCTTTGGGGGGAAGGCGGTTTTGGATTTGGGCTGTGGCGCAGGGCTGCTGGGAATACTGGCTCTGAAGAGGGGAGCCAGTCAGGTCCACTTCCAAGATTATAACAGTACAGTCATTGAACAGCTCACAGTGCCAAATGTAATGCTAAACTGCCAAGAGGATGATGAAGTAGACAGTGAAGATGACAAAGAAGGGAGTGGTAAGGGAAAAATGAAGGAGAAAGACTGTTCTAAAAAGAAGGCGAAAGGGCAGAAGGAGGTCACAGAAAACAGCCCACCTCCTAAGAAGCAAGCCATAGACTTAGCCCAGCACCCATTACTAACCAGGTGTCATTTTTACTCTGGTGACTGGAGCACATTTCTCGCTTTGGTTCTAAAGGCAGATCCACCACCCAAATATGATCTTATATTCACATCAGAGACTATCTACAACACTGCGTACTACCCTGCTCTACACGAGACCCTGCGCAAACTGTTGGCACCAGATGGTCTGGTCTACCTCGCCACCAAATCCCACTACTTTGGTGTAGGTGGTGGACTACATCTCTTTGAAACATTTGTGGAGCAGAGGGATGTTTTCTCTGTGGATCATCTGTGGGATGGAGAAGAAGGACTTCAGAGACATGTAGTAGTACTGCGTTTTAAAAAGTCAAAGGACGCTTGAGTAAGGAATGTCAGGAACTCATCGGTTTTATCTGTAATTGATTTATTGATGAAAAACTGAATGAAAATAAAAAATAGAGCAAGGCTATTGCTTGATTATTGTGTGCAGTCCTGAATCAGCCAGCTGTGTCGTTATGACTCCTGTCTTTATTTTGGTATGTTAAAACTGCCGTGGTTAAACAAGGAAAAGCTGCAATGAAAACACACTATTGGCTCATATTTGCTCTTTTGTTACCTACACCTTCTTTCACTTCCTATATCGAAATTTGAATATGTCTGCCAGTAACTGAAGTGCAGTTGAAAGGGGCTGTTACAGGTCTTTAGATGCATGGAGAGGAAAGAAAGGAAATGGGCTCAGTGACCTTTGCGAGTGATTTCCCCAGTGTTCAAACACCAGCATGAAAGCCAGGCTTGTTTCTGAAGTCCAGCACAAAATGTCAATTGCAACTTATCCCACTAGCTCAAGGATGTAGTTTGAAAGTGGATTCTGGAGTCACTGAACATCAATGGTGGGACTCTGTGGGGTCTCTGTAGCTCTTATTCTACTGGTTTCCTTTCAGTGAAGTTCACCACATAATCTGGCAACAGTGCAAAATTTAAAAAAAAAAAAAATTTTGAAAATGTCTACACATATGCCTATGCAGGAAGTATGGGCAAATATCCATCCAAAATCAAGAAAGGGAATTTTGCTGTAATTTTTCCATCTCCATGTGGAATCCCCTTTTTGTCCAGCTCAAGGAAATCCGTCTACTTTTTTTCGAATAGGGCTTTTTTTTCTGGGGAAGTATGCCTCAAGTCCAGACCAGTTTCTCGCATTTGAGGTGACTAAATAAGAGGATGAGGAAGTCAGAGGGTTTTCACAGGGTCACTCGGCAATGAAACTGAATAACACTGCCTGATGTGTTGTTCTGAAATTGTCGTTTTAGCCCGCCGACCCGGTCTCATCCGTGTGACTAAATACAACCTGTACGTGTGTCGTGTTTGACTATGATCGGAAAGCAAACAAAGGTTCTTTTACAATACAGCCCTATCAGACCCCAACTGAATAGATGACTCCAGCTACACAAACATTCTCAAGAATCTATCTCATCCTAAACATACCCGTGACGTCAGCACTGTAGAGACCCACTGATAAAATAATATTTAGCAAAGATTAAGAAAAAAGAAAAACTTTTAGGAAACATAATGTCACCAGCTCTAACATGACTGTGCATTTCAACACCCACAGTGTGTGGACAGAATTTCCAGCAGCTTATTATGTAAATATACTGTAGTGTTAAACGCTATTTCACTCAGAGAAACATAAAATACACCAAACATGGTTTCTGTTTGCATATGCCTGGCCGGCAAACTTCCACTGTGTCCGCTTCGTCATCGTCTCTCATCTTGACAGCTGTTCAGGGCCTGTGGGGGAATTCCTGGCCCCTCCAGTAGACACAGCCTTTCCCCTGCTTACTTTATGGGAACAAGGGGGCAGGGCAAGTCAGATGGTTTTCCTCAGAAACTATTATGTGTTGATTCACTGTGAGGGGGCGTGTTTTACACTCCCACTGCTTCCTTCTTACTGGGAAGTGACTGTCGGGCTTACCGTACAGAGGGAGTGTATGAAAAACAGAGAGGAGGGAGGCTGATGGGTGATGTGAAAGGTGGCAAGATATTTAAGTGCTTCTTTCTGTGAATGTCAGACAGTGTGCTGCATCCATCCCTGGGACCTGGAGGACATTGGGGAGCGAGCAGAATGTGCAGGTGATTTGAGGAGGAATGTATATTTGCCGAGTTTGAAGAAGCCTGCTGCTTTCTTTCTGGTGAGATGGGACTGCGAAAGTGTGTTGTTTTTAAAGCTTGACTATGAAATAATCCTGGGAGGCCTTTATGAGGAGGTTTGTTTATGACATAACCAGGATCAGGAAAGGAAATCAATGAAACCGAGGTAAGTATATTAAAAGAAAACTCTCAGTATGGTCAAATCGAGTGTGTGGTTTTCAAAAAGCTTATACAAAATGACATGTGTTTTTTGGGTGTGTGGGGGGGGGTTGAACATTTTTTAATTAGGTCAAAGAAATGCTAACTTCTTCATTCTTTGAGCAAAAAGCAAATGAAGGCTTTTAAACCTGCCACACTGTGAATTTTTTTTGATGTAGACTTTGAAGAAACAGTTAATGATCTCATAGGGGATTGGCCTTGTCTAGTGATAGGCCGTAGAACCGGTTGTTTCCCAGTCCAACTGCCGGAAAGATATGAGTTTCCTGAACATACTCAGGTGTGGCCTTCCTTCGAAAGTTCATCGTGCTGTACTGTACCTTAAAAGAATGCACCATCATAATGGATAAACTTGGATTGAGATAACACAGACAAATTATCTTCACTGTATCTTCACTGTCAACATTGACTCCAGGCCTTGAATGAGGTGTGGGGTGGTGGGGGGTTTCTTTCTTTTTCTCTTGTTAAATAAAAGAGGCGAGTCTATCACAGTCAGTTAATAGCATACTTACTTTGCAGGGTTCAAAGATACGTCGACTAACTGTATGTCACTAATCACACAGTCCTAAAGCGCTTTTACTGGGAGTGTACTGCTGTAACTGATGAGTCATTTCATGCCTTGACCAGAGTACTATCACCACGATCTGATTCAGTGCTTCCAGTGGACAGACTTGCATTTCAGTAGTTTTGAAGCATTTCCAGGAACACAGATGAAAAAAAAAAAAAAAGTTGGATTGCTCAAATGATCCTGAAACTCTCCATATGTTCTCTAACCACAGAATCGTTTCCGTTCTTGGGAGCTTGTTTCCCACTTTACTTTCATTTTCAACGTATAAAAAAACACCTCTTAACCCCTGCAAATTAACAGCATTTTTTTTTTCAACGACTTCATACACCACTTTGTTAAGCAAATGTTAAATGTGACTAATCCCTTCAGTTGCCACAGTAATGACCTCTTGCTCAATCTTACTCTGGAAGAAGTACAGCTGACGTTATCATTTCATCATTACCCAGCCTTTCTTCAGAAATTGGGATCGGTAACCTAACCCCAACATGCTTCTCAACATGTGTCACTTAACTGCAGCCCACATTTATTGTGAAGTTTTTAGAGTTTACTAATTTTATTATTCTTATAGTTGGCTTTTTTTTCATTATTTAATGGGAGATTTAATGAGATGTGAAAAGAGTTAGTATTGAAGTATGAGCTGTGTAAATCGATAAAGCCATTCAAGGATCCAGAAGTGCCCGAAGAACAGATTTTAATGTGTGCTCTACTATGAGAACTGAATTCCATAGATGGTGACATCTTCAGGTGTCATCTATGGGCTCAGTTCTTTTGGCATGGTACTAGTTTGTCAGCCGTACGGCGCAGCACCAGAATGCCGAAGTTACCACCGTGTGAAATCAATAAAATAATGCTTGGTGTTAAGTTTGTATGGAGATTCCTGTGAATGAGGAGTTAATTTTTAATTGCACATATTATTGCTGTGAATAAAGCATACATTTTGAAATGACTAATGTGTTTCTCAGTATTATTATAAAGTGTCATTATGTATTGTTAATAAACCCAATCAAAAGTCAACCGTATTTGTGGGGATTTAATTAATTAATAGCAATTTTTTAAAAGGAAAAATTATGGTAAAAAGTACGTCAGAAAGTTCAAGAGCTGCTCTGCTACGTATTTAATGCTGACATAATTTTACCAGCTCTTGCAGCATTTCGGCATTATTAAGCTATAGCCATGCTAAAGTTAAAAATGTTAAACACACACCCACACACACATATGTGTGTGTGTGTGCGTGTGTGTGTGTGCGTATGTTGCCTCTCATAAATGTTATTTTATTTTTTAACATTTTTAACTCCAACATGGCTATAGCTTAATAATTCCAAAATGCTGCAAGAGCTGGTAAAAGTATGTCAGTATTAAATACGTGCTTTCTTTTTGACTTAATTAATCGGTAATGTAAGTTTTGCCTTCAGTGCAAAAATCTGACGTACAACTTACAAAACACCACGTTTTTGTATAGTCATTCAGGACGGGAATGCTCACCTACATATATTGTAGTTATGTAGTTATGACACACCAGAACAGGTTTAAAGCAACTCATTTCTGGTATCAGCGTTGGCAACTCAAGTTAAATTAAGCAGTGTAGTGTTACACTTGGTGGGAATGAAAGACGTATGCAATTTCTATAATACTGTTATCACTAAATGACATTATGATGTGGGTCTTTGTAACCAGCACTGAAACAGTAAATATCAAGTGAATCATAGTGCTCACAGGGCTGCCACATCATTACATCTAAGCTACATTCAAAATGAAAGTGTATTAGCTATCTTTTCCTCTTCTTATCTACGCCCCGCATAAACCATGTCCCCTTTTGTTAATGCACCGTCCTTTTTAGTTTTAATTTGTGCCATTTGCAGTGGAGGCGTTCTCTCAAAACAGCTCCTAGATGTGTCTCTGAAAGTCAGTCTGGAAAAAGCCATACACTGTACACAAAGTCCTTTGATAATGTCTGGAAGCGTCATGACAGGACAATACATCATTTCCAACCTCAACTAAGAAATCTCCCATTTTGGTGTGTGTGTGTGTGTGTGTGGGGGGGGGGGTCCTTCAGGCTATACTCTTTTCTGGGACTTGTGCCACAGTGGTTAGAGTGGGACTGAAATCACAGAGAACATACTATACTACATTTGAACCAAATTTCACTTGGATAAACAGCATCACAGGATATAGTTCTTTAGGTTGTTATATAATATATAGCAGTAGTTACAAGTGTGCCACTGCATGTGTAGACTAAAGTGTGTAATAAGTCACAAAGAACATATGTGCAAAACAAGGTTGCCACCTCTTAGTGATGAGGAATCTTATATACAGCATTACTATGCTGTAACACTGTGTTTTGTTATTCATGCATTCACTCTATTGAAAGAAATGATTGTGTAGTAAACTTAGGGTCTCTTTAGAAATGTAATAGCTCTTTGGATTCATACTTTTCTCTAAAACAAATAATACTTCCCTCCCTTCTTGTTATCATTCATTTAGAATCCAGGAAAGCTTCTGCAATGAGAAAAATCTTGAATAAACTTTAATTACTATTCGCTGTTTGCATTTTTATTCAAAACATGGAACACACAGTGTAGTGTCTTAGTGACTGCTCAGTCATGGTCACATCTTGACTTGTTGACCTTTTCAAAGGAATAACGTTTCAGGCTGGTTTTGATTGAACTCTCTGACTCTAACTGATAAAGTAAATAAATAAAGTCTAAACAGTGGGTGGATGGTTATTGCATGGGAGTAAAGCGAGTAAGTACTTTAAACAAGTAAGTTGATTTTAATAGCATGTCAGTATTTCTATTATATGATGTGTTTTACCTTACTATAGTTCACACAAAGCTATTTACTTTTGGAGACTATCATTTTAAAGGACATACAGATTAAACAGTAAAAAAACCAAACAAACCCCCCCCCCCCAAAACGTTTGAATTATTTCCATTTAACACATTTAATGGCAAGTGAAAAAATCCTAAAATTTAATGCAAGACTTTATACAAGTAACAGACATTACATACTCTATTTGAAAGATTTTTTGCTGGTTATATTCTGTACATACACGTCACATGGGAGTTAAAAGATTTTTTCTCAGCAATGTATTTGAAAGAGTTTCTACTTTTTTGTTGGCTGTTTTTTGTTTTTTTGTCTTTTTAACTACCTAGCCATAATTTGCCTGCTTAAAAACATTAATACCCCAACCCTGAAAGTGCTTGTCCCCTTAACTATTTCATAAGCATCATTTCAGCCAATTACATTTATCCACAAATTCACACAACCGTTATCTTTATTTTCATTGGCTACAATATGCTGCCAGTCACTGACGCAATGGCCTTTCGCCAACCAATGGTAAGGTAGTTTCTTTGTAAAGGATGAGCAACAGGCGACTACCGAGTGGGGCAACAGAAAAGAGTTTATCGTTTGTTATTACACAGCAGTACTTGTCTGAAGCTTTTATGGTTTAGTTTAGCCTAATTTTGAACAAGTGGTAGTTGCCAACGGTAACTGTATATACGTTGTTTCTATAGAGTAACCCGGTTTATTCGAGGTCGTGGCATGGATGAGGTACGGCCTACCAGTGGTGCACAAGCCCACGGGCTGGTGCCGCTGTTTCCTCCTGGGCTGCAGGCTATCTATGGGGAATGTCGGCGACTTTATCCCGAGCAGGCAAACCCGCTTCAAGTAACAGCTATTGTAAAATATTGGTAAGTAACCCATGTTGCTGTTGCTCGTCTGACATGCGTGCGGGCATTATATTTGTACAATATATTTAATCTAAAAATAGCTAAATATTAGCCCAGAACTAGTTTAGCTTCCAAGCTAACATTGTAGCTAACCCAACATCCAGAAGCCATACTGTAGTTACTGTTATTCGGAAAGTTTGAGAATGTCTCTTCTAAGCCATACTGGCTTAAATCCAGCTTTTGAAATGTCTCTCACCACGTTTACACGTATAAATGACTTCCATTGTAACCCAGATGTCTTTACATTGGGGTGTCTACTCACAACAATAACAAAACTGTACATGGTTCTCATTCTTTGCTTCTCATAGGCTCGGTGGACCAGATCCGCTAGACTACATCAGTATGTATAGAAACGTAGGCTGTCCAGCTCAGGACGTCCAGGAGCATTGGCACTATGTGAGCTTTGGACTCAGTGACCTGTATGGGGATAACCGTGTTCATGAGTAAGTACTGTGTCAGTAACACAAATCTTGGTTTTTAAACGCCCCTCTGTGTGACCGTTTATTGAATGTGGGAAGTCATTTTGACCCATACAATATTTTAGTTTTCAGCCCTTTACTAAATGTCCCCTCCTGACCAACTGTGAACTCTGAATAGTTCGTTCATCTCAATAAGTATTTGGCTTTTCACAGCCCTCATGCATATACAAATAACACAAAAGTATAAGTGCTGACATTTTGTCAGTCCATTTTCTCATAAAGTTTGTTTGTCAGATTTACAGGGCCAGATGGACCAAGTGGGTTTGGCTTTGAGCTCACTTTTAGACTCAAAAGAGAGGTGGGGGAGACCGCACCTCCAACATGGCCAGCTGAGCTAATGCAAGGTTTGGCTCGCTATGTCTTCCAGTCAGGTAAGGGCACAAAGCAGTTCTGCAATTTATAAAAATGTTTGCATGGATAAAGGTCATATTAAAAGACAATCAAACAAAAGAATTGGAAGAGGTCAAAAACTTTATTGTGGGTAGTTTTGCAGCAAAAATATTTGTAGTAGTGCAGTAGCAAAGGGCTGATACAAGAGACAACCATTCATTTCATGCTAACATTCATGCTTAGGGCACCGCCATGCTGCCATCTTAAACAACAGAAACAAACTATATTAAGTTGTGATAATTCATCAAA
This sequence comes from Maylandia zebra, assembly GCF_041146795.1. Lineage (NCBI taxonomy): Eukaryota > Metazoa > Chordata > Actinopteri > Cichliformes > Cichlidae > Maylandia > Maylandia zebra. Next base: position 19,221,541 of record NC_135179.1, on the reverse strand, counting down.
TTGAATGCCTTTCAGACTAAAAATAAATTTATTTTCATAAATAAATTTTGTTTTATTTTTGTTGATTTAAACATTGTATGGAAAATAACTCAGTACTCAGCAAAAGACTGGTTAAGTGGTTAAAAAAATAAATAGATCGTTGTACTGTGATGTCATAATTTTATTTTGACGTGGGTGCTGTCTTTTGGGATATCTTCTCCATTCATAGAGCACCAGGTGTCACTCAAAGAGAATGGGAATAACGTTACTGTTATACTATTCCTTTCACTATTACCATATCTCAAACCAGTGTAGCGTCTGTGGGAGATTTTTAGACTGATGTGTTTCGCCTCTTTCAGACATGCATACCCTTCCATTAATCTGATAGCGTCATGTTGGCTTCATATATGAATGTGCACCCTGGTCAGTTCGCCATGAAGATTCAAACTGCAGGCTTACTGCAGATCAAGTTAAGTTTATGTATTGTGGACATGACACAGTCTAAATTGTGAGTTGCATTAACACGCACAAGGTTATGACTGTGCATGTCGCTGCAGTTAATACATTCTATCTAGATGATACATTTCTGGTCAGATCAATGTGCAAGAGTTTGAAATAGCCGCTGGAGCCTTGTACAGTGGACAAAGAGCAAAGATGGCTGGAACTGAACCACCAACCTTTCACTTGCCACTGCACTGTGGGGCTGATATCATGGTTCTCTTATTACTGATCTGAATAAACAGTATCAAGACAGCCACTGAAACAGAAAGGTAAAGTTATTCCCGAAAGAGGGGATAGCTTGTTAAAAGAAATGCATATCATGCCTCTAGCAGTGTTCCAGAGATTTGAAGAATCTACGCAATGGTGCACTGATACTGGTTGGTGGCACATGGTGGCCCAAAATCTGACAGTTTGCTGTTTTGTTTTGTTTTGGGTTTTTTTCCATTTTGCAGCCATCTGTAAATTCTTGGTCATTCACTTAAAAATTTGTAACACAGTGTACTTATTTGTCACACGTTGTTTGTGGTCTAGCAAATGATTTAACTGCAAAGTTTTAATGTGATAACTCTCTATTGGCCAAGCAAAAACATGGTGGTGTGCCAAAGAATGTGTTCTTTGTAAAGGTAGCTTGAAATCCCAGTGATGCATGTAAACAAGCTTAACTAGAGGAGTCTGCTCTAGCTACAACACACATTTATGTGTGTTGTAGCTCTGGGTATTGAAAGGACATCTAATTTCCCTTTTGTTATCTTTTGCTGTTTTTAGTAGGATTGTTTTCACAAGTTACAAACAAGACAGTTGTGGTAGTGTGAATATATGTACTCTGCATGGGTGTATACACTGTTGCTAAGCTCCTTTGAATCCAAAATTTGTGTAAATAATGTAATTCGATAGACAAGAAGGGAGCATGCAGAAAGAGAAGACTTTTTACTCCAGACTCACCTCTACTCAGTCCTTCTCTGCTTTCCAGCTGGGGTCAATTTGTGTGTGGGTGGGCTAGGCCCCTAAGCTAAACGAATGCTGATTCCTGGCCATCTACCCCCCTCTCGTTTCTCCTGAAGCAAGTCTGGCGTGGGCGCGTGTTACCTCGCAAACAGTCAGATTAGCTTCTGCGGAAAAGTAGTTTTTATGGTTTTCTTTCCATATTTGGGTCTCATTTTGACTGTTTTTCCTCTTACTCATGCTACCTCTTTTTCTGATCTGCCTCCCCTCTTCTCATGTTGCTGGACCATTCCGTCAATGTTTATGTACAGTCAGATGATGAAATGTAGGATTGTTTGAGCAGCCATGACAGGGTGTCTGCTAGACAAATTATAATCCCATGATTTGTTTTTATTTTAAAAAATAATGTATTTTCTTTCTCTTCACTCATGCAGAAAACACATTTTGTAGTGGTGACCATGTATCGTGGCACAGTCCACTAGACAACAGTGAATCTCGTATCCAGCATATGTTGCTTACAGAAGACCCACAGATGCAACCGGTTCAGACGCCATTTGGCACAGTGAGTTTTCTCCAGGTGAGTTTTTAATGTCACTTGTCACTAGTGTAATCCACTTGACAGTAGGCTCAAAACGATTCTGTGTTGAGCTAATTAATGTAAGATTTGAGGTATTGTGTTTGTGTCTCTTTGAGTAGGTTTTTGCCTATGCTGGATTATGCAACCTATGTAAAAATTGTGTTGTGAAGTCCTTCAAAAGTCCAACAGCAGAGGATAGCGGTGACTGTAGCTCAGGGGGTAGAGCAGGTCATTTACTAATCAGAAGGTTGGTGGTTCGACTGGCTGTTCCAGTCTGCATGCCAAATATCCTTGGGCAAGATGCTAACCTCAAGTTGCTCTCAGATGCATCGGATTGAAAATGAATGTCTGTGAATGTTAGCTAGAAAGCACTTCCATGTGCTTGTGTGAATGGGTGAATGAGGAAAGTTGTATAAAGGGCTTTGAGTGCTCAGGCAGAGTAGAAATGGGCTATATAAGAACCAGTCCATTTACATTTTACATAGCTTAATGTCGATGATGCTGTTCATGGCTCACATAGTTGTTGGCTTAAAAGTGGCAGCAGAGTTCAGGTTGAACAGGAGAAGCGCAGAAATCAAAGATTTTAAAAAAAAGCCACAGACAGGTGGCTACAATGGATGCTTTTTATTCTTTTGTTTTTTTAGCTGATATAACTGTGTTTTATGGCTGAAGGACCAACAACGAAGAGTAGCTTGCAGACCTGTTGTTTGCGACACTGCCCCCTTGTGACGGTAAACGGCTGCAACAGTTGACTGTAGGCAAATGAGGAGAGGAACGCAGTATCAAAAATCCATCTTGAATTGTCAGATGATATTTTGGCATTTATTCAATATTATGTAATGTTACCCAATATTAATAAAATAGGTATGGGGTGTCTTACAACAGTTGGTGTAAAAACCATAAAATATGTGTCTCGTAGATTGTGGGAGTATGTACAGAGGAGCTGCAGGCGGCCCAACAGTGGAATGGACAGGGTATCCTGGAGCTGATGCGTGGAGTCAGAGTGTGAGTAGAACTGTGTAGCAGGTGATCTGGTCAAAGCTAGTTTTACTTTTTATTCTGTTGCTTAGCTTGGATTTACACGTAGGTGTTGATTAGTCAAACCTGCGTGTCATTTTTGTGTAGAACTCTCATGAAAGTCATCATTTGAAGTGGAAAGCATAACTTGACTTAAGCATTACACACATATTTTTTCCCTTTTTAGTGCACTCCATATCTGGCGGATAAAATCGAAATGATTTACCTGCTCAGTCACAGTATTTTTCTCTTGTTTTTCTGTCTTTCCTTTTTTTTTACAGTTGCCTGTAAATGGTCAATCAACTTGTAGGAACTGAGTTGAATAGAAAACACCATTATGTGAATGCCACTTTGTGCTCAGTTTGAGTACATTGTGAGCAGCAAGTGAGGAGCATAGTTACTAGTTAATTTATTAACTTGGTGTGTTTAACTTGAAGTTAATGCTGACCTGAACTAATGGTGATGCTTTTCCTGTGCACAGAGCCGGTGGCCCCTGGCTAATCACTGACATGAGGAGAGGAGAGACCATTTTTGAAATTGATCCACAGCTACAAGTAAGCTTTACTCAATTCTGCACCATGTTGCTTTTATACAGTATGACATAAAGAGGCATTTTTATGGTCTTTAATGATTTATTTATTTTGTGTTCTGTTTTTGGAAACATTTGTCATCGAAACTTAAGCATGATCAAAATCTACTGTTTTATATTTCTTTTAACTCTTCTGTAAAGAGTTAAGCTTAGTGTGACTCAAACGAAACCTGTTGCCACGCTATAGAAGATTAGAACAAGTAGCACTGTCTTGTGTCCTGTGGCTCTAGAGCAGGGATGTCAAACTCACTGTTGGGTAGACTCTGGCCCCCCAGGCCTTATGTTTGGCACGCCTTATCTACAGAAAGCATACAATAGGGTGTGAGCAGAGAAACTGTGGTACTGTGTCAGGTTGTCAGCAGAGGAGAAGTATTTGAGGGTAGTGCAGGACATTTATGAAGACAATGAGACAGGGGTGAGGTGTGCAGTAGGAGTGATAGATGGGTTCAAGAGACCCACTCTGTTGGTGGAGAGGTAGTGGCCCTAACAAAAAGACAAGGGGCTGAACTGGAGGTAGGAGACCTGAACATGCAAAGGTTTTCTTTGAGCGTGACCAGAAATGAGCATATCCTATGAGCATTGGATTAGAAATGAGCATATAAGAGCAGTTTCAAGACAAAGTTAGTGAGGCAACGAGATGGTTTGGACATGTGCAGAGGCGGGATAGTGGATGTATTGGACAAAGGATTTTAAATATAGAGCTGGCAGGCAGTAGGAAAATGGGAAGACCACCGAGAAGGTTAATGGATGTAGTGAAGGAGGACATGCAGAGGGTTGGTGTGACAAAGGAAGATGCTAGTGATAGGGTGAGATATTGGTAGATGGTCGTTGTGGCGGCCCCTAAAGGGAGCAGCCAAAAGAAGTAGTAGTGGTTGAAAAGAAACCATTTGAAGAGCTAATTGGTCCTGGTCAATGATTTGTTGATATTGGAAGCGAAATCTTCTACAAAGCACTTTAAAGGGAACCTTTTCTTCATTGATATTATTGTTTTTGGTTTGTTTTGCTGTCACAAGTTTTATCACCTCTTTTTTGCCTGTAGATATTTATGCATCGTTTTCATTTCTGAAGAAGTTGACGTTGTGTTTTATGTGAGCTTGTATTGACAATTTGTGTATATTTCTTGCCTATCTAAGCAGGAGAGAGTGGACCAGGGTATCGAGACAGAAGGCTCGAACCTGAGTGGGGTCAGCGCCAAGTGTGTGTGGGACGATCTGAGTCGGCCGCCAGAGGATGAGGAGGACAGTCGATCAATCTGCATTGGATCACAGCCACGCAGGCTCTCAGACAAAGGTATGCCAGCTTCCAAAGAAGCGCATACGATAGATACTCAAGCTGAGCAGAAATGCCTAACCTAATGAAATAATACTTGTTTCTGTCTTTGTTTGTGGGCTGACAGACACAGAGCAGATCAGGGAGACTCTGAGAAAAGGACTGGAGTTTAACAGCAAAGCAGCCCTACCACCTATCAACAGCCAGAAACAGAGCCACGAGAGACCGCAGTGAGTGTTCCTCCTACACTCCAGCACTCACAATCTTAACATGGGTTCAGCTCAGCACAAGGGTTGCGCCAGGATAACTCCCTCCCTCTTGTGCTGTGACTCAAATCCCCAGTGACATCTGAACTATCATCATCGTTCTTTCTTAGCTACCAGCATATTATGTTGCTGTGTTGCTATTCTGTTGCTGCTTTTCTGTGGAAGTTTGGGTCTTCTGCTGTATCAGGTAACTGCTTCATGAAAGGAGTTGCGAAATCTGTTTGTGTGCGTGCGCACGTGTGTGTGTGTGTGCGTGTGTGTGTGTGCGTGCGCACGTGTGTGTGTGCGTGAGCCAAAAAGCTGCCTTTCCCTTCTTAGTTGTTTTCTAACAGACTCATCAGTGAACATACCATTTTCTGCTTCCTCACTGAGATTATTTTCTTCTTCTTTCTGTGTTTATCAGGAGTCGAAAGGACAGTTTGGAGAGTGAGAGCTCAGCAGCTATTGTTCCTCATGAGTTGGTCCGAACACGGCAGTTGGAGAGTGTCCATTTGAAATTCAACCAAGAGTCAGGCACACTGTTGCCCCTCTGCTTGCGGTAAAGCACCATTCTTCTTCTCCTACAACCGCTGGGCAAATTAACCCTTTCTGAATGTATGTGAGACCGAAAGGATACCCCAGATATTTATTTTGAACAGGTGTGGCCGAATATAATGGCATGTAGGACCACTAGTTCCTCAGGGGTGAATGAGGAGGTTTTCTGAAAGGCACCCTCAAATATCAGTTGAACTTCCTCCCACATGTACTTTGATATCACTTCAAAGTCTGAAGAAAATAACAAGTTAGCTGCTTTTTAGTGGGCCTAGTGTTATCATAAGTGAGCAGAATGTGAAACGGCTTAAAGTCGATATTAATGTTACCTGTAACATCAAAGAAGTGACATTCAGGAATTTAGTATTTGTTAACAGTGGACTGTTGGACGTAGACTCTGATCCTCTAGATTTGTCTAACATGTTTTGGTGTTTTTACATCTATTTCCTAGCTTTTCTTAAACAGAGAAGTCAACGAAGGTTATTAGTGTACATTGACAGAGCAACTGAATCAGTGCTGTCAACACAGCATGTGGAGCATGTCTGGCTCTCCTTCCTGCTCACATGGTCTATAAATCCTTACCATTTCAGCCATCTTACATTGAAGAGAAAAAAAAATGTTAATCTTAAAATGAGAAAGAGAAGAGAGCCTGCACTATTGACAAAAAGAATGCAGCTATTGCCTCTAACGTGAGTTTTGGAATTCACAGTCCAGTAATATCTGGATTTTGTTTACTTTTTACTGGGGATGTAGGTGACATTTATAGGAATGTGTATAACCAAAGAAAATGCCATTTAAGCGGACTATCCGGTCGAAAGTCTCCTTTGTACCATTTCCCTCTAATGCTGAAGTGACAAATGGCAAACTTGCAATAGCAAACAATAAGATTTCTGATATACTCTGTAACTTGTGGAATTTACAATCCGTCTGGATTTTTTTTTTTTTTTTGTGGGAGGGGGGCATAGGTGACATTTATAGGAATGTGTGTAACCAAACAAAATGCCAACTGAGCGGACTATCCAATAGGAAGTCTCTTTCCCACCAGTTTCAACCTGCTTTATTTTTAAACTCATTTTTAGGAGAGAACAAGCTTAGAGTTACTGTACAGAGAGAGCTCTGTGTAAAAGGAGGAGAAATGTGTTGAGAACACAGTGTTATGTCCCAGTTATATGATACCGCAATGAAGGGCGATTATGTCATATTTCCTACAAACTGTCCTCTGTGATATTAATGAAACAAATCTTTTGGATCTTTTTTCTATTCCTCCCATTGAAAACTGCAGAACATAGTGTTTCTCTTAATTTAAATTCATTTAAATAATTAACTGACTTTAAATGTTTACGGTTATTTCTCTGAATTAGAAAGCACTCAACTCCTCAGCATCGACTAACAGATTTAGTTTAATTCTCGTGGTTATTTCAAGCATTTTGACCTTGATTTATTATCTTCAACAGGTCAGTTCTTTAAGGCTTCCTCTGATGCAAAATGGCAAACTGCCTTTCCTCAGTCACCACAAAAAAATTGTTCAGAAGATAAAAGGTTAAAGCTTATAAATTTTAAACGCTTACTAGCAATTTCTTTATGACATAAGAAATCTTGTTTTATGGCAAACATAAATGAAAACAAACACAACTTATGAGTGTAATCATGTGGTTAGTTCATAATGGATTGTGTTTGATCTTTTACAGGGGGCGGTTGCTCCACGGGAGACACTTCACATATAAAAGTATCAACGGAGACACGGCCATCACTTTTGTGTCTACAGGAGTTGAAGGTGCTTTTGCTACTGAAGAGCATCCCTATGCAGCCCATGGCCCCTGGCTTCAGGTACCCACACGGAAACTCTGACCTCTGGCTGTTGCGTTCCTGTTTAATGAGTTCATTTTCTAAATTCTGTTCTCCTTTCATAGATTTTGTTGACTGAAGAGTTTGTGGAGCAGATGCTTGGGGATTTACAGGAACTCAACACTCGTGATGAGGCAAGCAAAAACCCCTTGCAGGTTACCTTTTACTTTCAGTTTTAGGCACTGTGACTACATGCCTGGTATACCTTGCATGTGTTTTCTCTTTCTGCAGACAAAGTTGCCAAAGGAGTACAGCTGGCCAGAAAAGAAGCTAAAAATCTCTGTTCTACCAGACTCTGTGTTTGATAATCCACTCCAGTGAGACTGACACAGAGACACTTGCTCTTTTGAAAATGCCAAGAAAAAGACGTGTAAACATTTCCAGAGTGGACCATCAGAAACAGCAGACCTCCCTGGACTCTGAGAGGCTGTCAGAGCTTATAGATACGTTGTTCCCACTGTGGCTGGCCTCAACTGTTTCACTCAAAAAGATAATCTGAGGGATGAACTAAACATTTCTGACTGTTACCGCATTCTCAGACTAGCACCATTGTTTACAATATCTGTATGAGGCTTTTGAGACTATCAGACCAGCCAGTCCAGATGGTTGGCTTGTTAGAACAATCCTGTTGGTCAAACTGGATGCTGTCAGTCCTCCAGGTAGTTCAAAATATACATCACTAATGTAGTTGAGCATACATCCTGTGATCTCCTGACATGCTGTCTAAAGCAATAACTGAGCAGCAGTTCTCAAAAACACTTCTATTTATTCCAGTGGCCTTCGAAAGGGAAGAAGAATAACCAGTTTAAACATTTTTTATCAGTGTTGTTTTTAAACTGAGCTGATATGTATAGTATTTACAAATGCTGGACATTTTTCTCTGATATGTTTGTGGTCACGCCAAAGTTTGAACCATTTCTGTCTCAAATGTTTCATGTTTCAGGAACACTAGTCTGACAGTTAATCATTGTCTCATAGCCTGTTATTAACTGTCACTTTTTAAGTACCTGGCAAATGCTGCAGGTATAACCACCTCGATTGCTCCTCTGTGCCAAGATTATAACTCCAGTAATGAGTTAGGTTTTCTCACACAACACCCATGTGTAGTGTCACTGTTGTAGATGTTAATAGACTGTAATCTGTGATCATGGCCTCCTCAAGTGCAGTTTCCAGTGCCTACATATATGTAACATATGATTTGGATCAGTGGACCTGTTTAAAAATGAGTAAACCTCCACAGTGCCTTTCCCTCCAGCCGAAGGGGGGAAAAAATCCCAACATATTTTCCGTGATTGTCAATGCAGCCTGAAGCTCCTGGATTGTTTGGACACATCATTTTGAATCGAGCCTGCTGCATTCACTCCCTTTTTCTGATACTGTTATTTCACTCCATATTCATGCCAAAAAAAGAAGACTACTTTTACTACAGCATTTTCCTACAGAAATGTACTCATAAAACATGATGTTACCGTTTTCTTTTTTTATTCAGAATGACAAATAAAATTTTGATTTTTTTTTGTACTGAATTTTTTAAGCACTATCTTATTGACTGAACTGGCTGATTGTAATCCCAAGTGCATTAAAGTGTGTATGTATGTATGTATTTACACAAATAAAGCTGGAACACTAATTCAGAAGTACTGTGGAACATTATTTTTGAATTTTTATTTATAATTTTTTTCTATTTTATTGTGATTTCCTGTAACGTGCAAAACAACAGTATTACACTTTTTCTGAAAGTAATTAAGTAAATTTATTATTTATGGCTATGTCTAGGTTTCGATTTTCAAACTTTCAGACTCCCAGAAGAGTAAAAAGCTCTGGTGGTCTACTTCAGGTGTGTCAAACGTGGATTGGTGGCACGGTGGTTAGCACTGTTGCCTAATTGGACAGACTGGACTCTTTGGAGTTCTGATCTGGCCCCTGAGTTCAATTCTTTCTGTGTGGAGTTTGCATGTTCTCCCTGTGTTTGCGTGGGTTCTCTCCGGGTACTCCGGCTTCCTCCCACCGTCCAAAGACATGCAGCTTGTGGGGATAGGTTAATTGGATAATCCAAATTGCCACTAGGTGTGAATGTGCGAGTGAATGTGAGTGTGAATGATTGTCTGTCCCTGTGTGTTAGCCCTGCGACAGACTGGCGACCTGTCCAGGGTGTACCCCGCCTTTCGCCCTATGACAGCTGGGATAGGCTCCAGCGCCCCCCGCGACCCTGAAAAGGATAAGCGGAAGCGAATGGATGGATGGATGGATAGTCGGGCTGGGATTCTTACTTCCAAATAAGCTTTACAGTCTGATGTTATTAAAATATACTTTTAAATAGATTGTTAATATTTGTGCAAACTCTTCTTAAGAAGTCTAATCTTATTAGTCAACCTAGGGCTGCCTCTGGCCCCCACGCTCACTTCATATTACACTTTTACAGGATGTCTGCGTCACTGCATAGTTTTAACACTCATCACTGTACATTTCACAACGCTATGTAAGAAAAAAAAAAGACTAAAATTTATTTATTTATTTATTTTTTACCTAAAAAGAGTGACTAATTTGAAATCTACTCCACATTACCTTCCCATGTTTTCCACTCTTTTCCTCCCCACATGCACCAACCCTGTCACGGGCCCCTGGGGCTGGGGGTGTCGGGCTCTGCTTTGTCCCAGCCAGAGACTCTTCTTCTGCTTCAAAGCATGAAGAGCCACACAAACGCCTCCTGGTCTTTTACAGTCTGTCCGGTAGAGTTTGCTGTGGCCGTTCATTCGCCTTCCTCCTACCGGCTCCTCCCCGCCTGTGTATCAACTCCGTGACGGGTCACGTTATTGGAGGTCGGCAGTCGGTCGGTGTGGAAGCACTGCACTCTCTTCCGACGAGTGACTATCCTGCCTGTACTTACCATAAAATATTACTCAGAAGAGTTGACGGGAAAGCGAAACCAGACGAGAAAACCAGAGGGGGACTCTTATAAAATCCCGGCTTTGAGCGCTGCGACCGACAGAAGGCTGTAATCTGAAGCAAGAGGAGCGAGGATCTCACCGCGGACTGGATGACAAGCTCCACGGTATTATAGGTGCACCGGAGTCTGCCGACGACATGGAAGAGAAATAGTTGGTAACGTTACGCCTTTTCTTTTAAGAATACATCTGTTATGTTTCTGTGGGTTGCTGTAAGAAAAGCCGAGGAGTGCCTTCGCGTAATAAAATGTCAGTGTAACAGTTTATTTGACAAGAGTCACATTTGTTGTTCAGTGTCAAGTTCCCACTCGCTCTCAAAACGCCACAGCTTGTGTCGTCCTGTTCCCCAGCGAAGCCAAACATTACGCTGAAATATGAAGAAATGTAATTTATATATATTTATATATATTTGGTGTTGGGTTTCAGTGTAATGGCACTCTTTTGCTCTGAAAAGCAGGTTGTTACTACTTACTTTAAGCTTCATTTGTTAATTGCTGTGCCACTGTAATGCACTCCTAATAAGCCTGTAACTCAGTGCCCTGTGTGTTGGTTTGGCCTGTTTCCAATCTGTGCCATTTTAGTTGAATATAAGTGCAGTAAAAATTAAACTGTAATAGGCTCATTTTTTTAAAAAGCAGTGGTTCATTTAAACCAGTTCTTAAGCCTTTCCTTTGTTTTGTTTTGTTTTTCATCAGTTTGGATTCAGCCGAGGTCATGGATGCAAGCTGGAAAAACTGCTTCGAAGAGGAACTTCTGTGTCCCATTTGCCTGAATGTTTTCGACGAGCCCATCCAGCTGCCGTGCAAGCACAACTTCTGCAAGGGTTGCATCTCTGAGGCTTGGGCCAAAGACACCGCCGCGGTCCGCTGTCCAGAGTGCAACCATGACTACGACCAGAAGCCCACACTGGAGAAGAACTTCAAGCTCGCCAACATAGTGAAGCGCTTCAATGCTTTGAACACTGAGAAAGCCCCCCCTGTGCTGCACTGTGTCCTCTGCAGACGAGGGCCCCCGCTGCCCGTGCGGAAAGTCTGTCTGCGTTGTAAGGAGCCCTGCTGCCAAACTCATATCCAGACGCACCTACAGCAGCCGTGTGCGGCGCCGGGACACCTGTTAGTCGATGCTGAGGAGCTGAGCGCTTGGACCTGTCCCAGTCACGAGGAGTACAGGCTGCTCCACTGTGAGGAAGAGCAGGTGGCTCTGTGTCCGTTCTGCTGCATCTCTCACTGCACTAACCAAAGACACACAGTCTGCGATGTTGATACGCAACGCATACAAATGCAGGTACAAATGCGCACACACACACACATACACACACACTCTCCTACAGGGCAATGAAAAGATTTCATTTGGTGCACACAATTCATGGGTAATTCTTTCAGTTCGCTAGTCTATAAAGGCCTTCTCTCTTTCCCTCCTCTTTAATCTGATGTAAAAGGACTGGACAGGTGAAAGCCACCCCTCTGGGTACATGGATAGCACACAAACACACATATATAGGCATACTTCACACACACACACACACGCTGCTTTTAACCTTGATCATACCACCCACTCTTTACCGCCACGCCTTCCCATTAGCAGCGCTGTGCCCTTCGGATAAGTGCTGTGATGCAATCTGCATCCACCGGAAACGATGACCTATGTGCGGTGAGGGGCGGAAACGCGTGTAGTTTGTTTATGTTAGCTGATCAGTTTCAGGGTTCCAGGGTTGGAATGCTATTTTAGGGACATTTAGCAGGGAGGAAGAGGTGGAAATGAATTGAGAGTAAGAGCAAAATAGATCCTAATCTGGTTACGAATTGGCAACAATTAAATAATGAGCGTGTCTTGGCAGCCTTGACCTCAGGATGCGTAAAGAAACGAGGGCCAGCATGCCATGGCTGCCACCGCCATGTGGGGTTTTCCTCACTTTATTTCTGTTTCTTTGCTTTTCTCAAGACTAACGCAAGTAGCAAGGTGTAAAAACAGCCACCCACACCTTAAACACATTCCTTCCCTTCTCCTCCCTATCTATGGAAGCAATCAGAAGCAGATTTGTTTTACAGTTTGCCCTCTCGTCGTCTTTTTGATACTATTTAGTGAAGGCATTATTCCACTTGGGGAAAGTTACACATATTTCTTTCCAGGGTAAGTTCTAAATCAGTTGACCCTGGTTCAGAGCTATTATTGGGACAAAAGATGTCTGTTCAGCCCTTTCCACAGCTGCTCTCTGTGCACACTCATATGCACACACCCAGCCATCTTTCTGTTCTTTCACAACTGTATTTTCACAGAGCATATTGCACTGTGGAGTCACACTGTCCATCCCTGGACCTTCAGGCATATAATACACAGTGATTTATTGAGAAAAAAAAGTGTTAATAGCAAAAACTGTTGTGCTCCTTGTGTGCTGGGTCATTTGTTAAAGTAATACGAGACCACAGTGTCTTCTCGTCATTATTTGCTGAGAGGTCGTTCGCAGAGCTGTGGTCTATTTTGGTCTTAAATTCCCCGGGCAGCACTCTTGTTGCTTTTGGGATAAACAAAGACACAAAACCGACGTAGCAATGTTTGTATCTTTTAGTTATCTTTGGCTCTCAAAGGAGACTTTTACATTAACCTTTTGCAGACATGCTGGTAATTTCGAGATGAGAAAAGAAGCGTAATATAATAGTAATGTTCTCCCTGGGACAAGCGGAGGAGGAGCCCTCCCACACAACCTCACCTTGGCTTTCTCAGGCACCTCAGCAGGAAACCGTCGCTCATGGAAGCTCTGCTGTTTGAAGCTTCGTGTATCTGGGCTGGAGTGAGTCAGATACCCAGAATACTGAGGGCAGGCCACTGACATCAGAAGTAGGGAATAGTTGTCAGTTGATTGTGAAAGAGGCTCTCTGTTCATTGAGCCTGAGGCTCCTCATTTAAACATGAGCTTCCTGGCAACCTGTGGGTGTCTGGATGCCTAAATAGGACAGTGGGGAAAGTGATCATTGGCGGGCTTAAGCTTGATAAAGGTAGGCTTTCATGCTGCTACACTGCCCCAGCCCCTCTGTGCTATTTCAAACACACAAGACAAAAAAAAGGAATTGGAGGAAACACGACAAAAAGAGGAAGACAGAGTTGCTGAGCAGAAGCATCAAGACACAGAAAAGCTGCTGCTATAATGTGAAGCCAGCTCACATAAAGCAGCTCACGCACCATTTACGATACTAATAACCCAACAAAGTGCTCTTTCCTGTTTTGTCAATGCAGCATTCACACTGAGCTCGTGTGCGCCGTGTTACCAAAGTGATGAATAATACCAGTGCACCGTCTTAAGTTCAAAGGCACTGAGGAGGCAGGACATGAAAAAGTGAAGGAAAGAAGAAACACAGGCAGCCAACTGACACAAGTCCACCAGTTTGCAGGGTAGTGTCAGCTGTTACGGTTACTATCAGGTTGTTTGAAGAGGAGTGTTTAACTAAACTGCCTCTTGTGTAAGCAAGATGTGGTGTTGAGATGGAGTACAGGTGTAGGATGTGTTACAACTGTGCGAAACAGGATTAAAGACTACGCTGCTGATTTTCAACGTAAAGCCCTGCCAATTACACGAGAAGTGTTCGCGCTCAGTGCTAGCTGCATCTGAGAAAAACACTCAAAACAACATTTCATTAGTGAACATGTAAAATCCACTAACTGAACACATCACAGTGTGCTCGTGGTTTCTATATGTGATCTCATTGTTGGTGCACAAAGCAGAACTTGATATGTTATGGTGAAACCACCAAAAGCTTTAGATAACGACTCTGACAAGTCATTTGGAACATGAACCAACACGAGGCATTAATAATGCTTAAACTGTAAAGTCCTTAATAGAAATGTGCCTCAACTTTAATTGGGAGAATTAAGAAGAATAGTCTTCGAGGTGTGTGGTACAGGGCTTGCTGCAGCCCTTGCTGAACTTATTGTTGTTCTTTCCATGAATGATATGAAAACCTCTGCAAGTGCAGCTGTTAATTACATTCACCCGCATGGCTGTATGATATAGGGCTTACTTCAACAGTTCACTTTATTTCTGCACACACACTCTATAGGTGTCAGTATAACAGCCCATTAAGCTGTACTCATAAAAATGTATTCTTGATTTCACTTGTGGGACCAATTTTTTAAAAACATAGTCAGCACTGCAGGGTGATGCAGCAGTTAATTCACGAACGAAATGCAGTGTTTTTCCTTCTCAGCACTTAAAGCTTCCTTCATCGATAGTTTTATAGCTACCGTGGATCAGAAACTGTGTAATGTTAGAGATGTCGCTGATAGAAATGACTCCGAAGCTCAAGTGTCAGTGGCAGTTCCCTCAGTTCAGCTGAGCTTTTGAGCATCTTTCAGTTAATTGATCCGGTTTTACTTATTTGGGTCACTCCCATCCACTACTTTTCCAGCTGTAGGAGACAGCTGTAGACAGCTTTGAGAAACCAGCTGTCCACTGCCTGCTCAGCATCAAATAGCAGAGTATCTCAGTCACATTAAAGTTTACAAATGTAGAGACTAGCTAACAGTAACAAGCAGTTAGAAGACAAATAGGGGTTGGAGTACACTAAAAACAGAGCAAAATTGGTGGCTAGTAATATTTTTAAACCTTTATTTAACCAAGAATGAAGTCTCGAGAGTTAGCATGTTTTGGAAGAGTGTCCTGGGCCAGTATAGGCGGCGTTAACTTCGGGTGCAGAGCTAAAGCTCCCAGAGAAAAGCTGCACAAGCACAGGAAGAGCATGTAAACTCCACACACAAGGGCCCTGCCCCAGGTTCAAATCCAGAACCCTCTTGGTTTGAGGCAATAGTGCTAACCACCAGACTACTACGCTGTCCCAAAATGAGTGCCTGGATAGAAATTTTGTCAGTTTTTGTGGCCAGCCTTAAAATATGCTGAAGCAGTAGAAATACCACTTTTGGGTCTTTCCCATGTCAGTGCATTTACTCTCAGCTGCCCAAAATACATGTCATATAATCCACTCTGCTTCCTTTGAGTGTTAGGGGAGATAAACGTATTCCTGCTGTTTCCTAGGTGGACAAATCAGTAGTCTTCTTCACTCAAAAGAACTGTTCTGATAACAAGCATAAGTGAGTTATTATGGTACATTTGGCTACTATTTTATGCCATTTAGAGTCTTTCTTTGTTATTTTGTTGAAACTATATACACTGTTGAAAGTGTTCACTGTGGTAAACTATAGTGGCCAGCCTGTGGATGTCCATTAGACAGCACAACGTGAGTGTTGCAAGCAGCTGAAGAGGCCTGTTGCTGTGATACCACAATGTGACTACCCTGAGACTCACTCACTCGAGACCACAGGAATGTCCTCATTCTCCCTATCTCTCTCTCTTTTGGGCGAAACTTTTTTTTCCTCCTTTTTCTTTTGGTTTCGCTCTCTTTTTGTATGTCTTTCTCACTCTCTTTCTATCCGTTCTTGGCATGTGCAAGCATCGCCTTTCCTCTCGTCCCCTTTCTCGGGTGCATGCTCATTGGGAGGGAGGGAGGAGACCTCGGCGCTGTGCACACAGACATGACAATCTGTCACTGACACACAGGCCAATGCAAACAATGGGAGCAATGCATGTGGCAAAATGAGAAAGTGCGGGGGGGGTAGTGAGGCACCCCCGCTCCCTACATACACATGAGATTTCACATATGACTACATACACAAGACTTTGTTGCCATGACAGCAGGTTTTCTCTTATTTGGGTACGCGGCCTTTCCAATGCAGAAACAGTTCATTAAAAAGTCTACCTGCCCTCCCCTGTTTCTAGTTAGTTGTCAGTCTGTGACAGCAGATTGATTCCCAGCCTCTGCAGTAAATGGGGAAGGATTATGTTCAGTGGATTTTTTTAACTGGCTCTTGGCTCTTGTGTACCCACAGAGGAAGTAAGCTTGTCCCAACAATGGAGCTCATTTGACACAGCAGGGTCAGCGTCAAACTTTGGAGCAGTCAGAGAATGATTTGTGCAGCCATGTTTGCCTTTGCTCTCCGAATGCCTAAATGCATGTTCATGTCGCTGGCAGCTGACTGTGGAGAAAGTTGTCTCGATGCCTCGTGAAAAGCAGCTAGGTATGCTGCGGTCACAGCCGAGGCCCAAGTTTTTCAGAGTTTCTAAATGTATGGGTATCTTTGTTTTTAATTTTCAGGGCATCTTGTTGTGGTTCGCCTATCTAATCCATCCTATCTGTCATTCCTCCACAGGCCATGCTAATGAGGCAGCAAGACAGACTGGAAGGTCGTGTTCAGAACATCGATGAGCACCTCAACAAGCTGGAGTCAGACAAGACACTGATGAAGGTGCATTTTCAATTCCGAATGTTATGTGAATGTTATCAGCATGGGGGTTTGTGCTATAATTTTGTCTGCTGTAATGAAATTACTCTACCGTTTCTCACTCTTGGGAAATCAAAGGTAAATGTAACTTTAACTATGACTGGCAGGTGCAGCAAAGTGAAAATGGATTTAACAAACGACTTTCCCACTTTCATATTGAACAAGAACAGCATAGATTCCATAAAATTGTGTGTCTGTTAATAAAAATTGTAGTATCTGTTTGTTAACATCAGTACTTTTAGTCATTTAAAAATGCATTTCTGCGTGTAAACGTGCATACTTGTGTATCCTGTGACCACAGGATGCAGTGTCTGAACTGAAAGAGCGTGCAAGAGCCCAGTATCAGCGGATGCATGCGCTGCTAGAAGCAAACCAGGCTGAAACCATGCAGATGCTGGAGAGCACCTACAACTCGTACGTGAGGAAGAACTCCCAGCAGGTGCTGCAGCTCAACGAGAGGCGCCACGAAGCAGAAAAACTCCTGAGCTCAGTGCAAACATTCTTCCAAAAAGCAGGCAGTTTGAATTTCATGAAGGTACAACAAATCTGCAAATTGTTTTTTCTATTTATCGAACATGAACCTTTATCTCTATGACCCCTTTTCACAGTTCTTGCATCTGCATCAGACAGTGATACTTTTGAGGGATATAAAATGATGTTGTGATATGAAAGCATGCGCAGTAAACCCTGATGCATCTTATAATAACTGTTAGTGAGACATTTGAAGGTGTGTGGGAATGACCCGTGAAACTTTTGTTTTTTCATTTCAGAATACAAAACCTTATCAGCTCCTCATGGACAGGTAAGAAGTTATTCTAAGATATTCATTTCTTTGGACTAACTCAGTGATGTTTTCATGCAAGCTTTTTAGTGCACTGATCATCATCTTTATTCATTGTGAGAAAAACAGCCAAACTATCAAATATGTCCTTGTACAACATTCAACTGTTGCGTTGTTTTCAGTGGAATTAGCTAAATGTAGCTTTAGCGGGTGTACTGGTAATAAAAGCAGGCAAAAAACAACAACAACTCCAACAGAGGTCAAGCAAGCGAAATATAAGCAAAGGTCAGAGAAAACAGCAGTAGAACAGATAAACCCATGTGTTTCCCCTATGATGTATAAATGGAAAATACTCTGTGATGAATTATTTCAAAAACCTGATCATAAGCAGGAGGGGTTGTCTCCTTGCCACATGTTATTTGCTTGTTTAATGGTGGGACTGGGTGAGCCTCACAGTTTTCTAACATGCTGCAGTGATTTTAACTATTCATTTGTCACTCCTGGCCTCAACAACTTTTTTTTAGCACTATGCATAGTGTTTTTAGCAAGTTAAACTTTGACCCTGCACACTACAGCCAATGGATCTACAGTCCCCTGGACAGCATGATTTTGGTGTGGATGTCCAGTCTGAGGTGGATGGGTTCACCTCAGACGTTCACTTGGCTGCAAAGTTTTTCCCGATAGTCTTCTTTCTGCCATATGGTGACATTTATCTTTGGCTGTCGGGGACTTTCAGTATATAGTCTTATTCACAACAATTTAGGCCTCATCTTACATCTTCCTAATATGCTAATATTAGCCTAACCATAGCGCTGTAGCTAGCTACCTCATGGCTGGCTACAGGTAGCAGGTAGGGTTGCCAACCGTCCCTTAAAATACGGAATCGTCCCGTATTTCGAAACAAAAGTACACGTCCCGTATTGAGCTAATAAGGGACGCACTTTGTCCCGTAATACAGTGAGAATCAAAAGTAGTCTATAAATGTTTATGGAATTAACGCTTTGTTTGAAAACATAATTCCCAGCCCCTCTCCTGCTTTGTGACCAATGAGCTGACAGCACACTTATGACAATTCGAGTATGACAATTCAGATTACCGCTCATCTCATTGGTCGAGGAAAGGTCGCTTGCGGAGAAAATACCGGAAGACAACAGATGACCACAACAAGAAGCATGGCCAACAGGGGAACAAACGCCGACTCTGCGGTGCAAGTCTCGGACGACAGTACACCTAAAGCTGGGCAGACACTGTGCGATTTTTTCAGTCACGTTATTCAGCTCCTGCTCAAACTGCACGATTGACTCGCAGGGGTTAGAAGTTCGTATGGCCCGATGCTCTGATGCGACCTGAGTGCTCACACTGTGCCTCCATAACATGAAGGTTATAACAGAAAATCTGTCGCTCGCTCTCTCTCTCTGTCTTTCACTCACACAGACACACCACTACCATCAACTTTGCTAAATTGCTAATGAAAAACATTGATCAGGCAGCTGTGATTGAGCAGCAATGTAAATCCAACTATTTTCACGGTTGTTGTGGTCGTGATCATTTTGTGATGCCACATCGAAAAGGCTCGGATGAGCTTTCCAAAGTTCTCCAAGTTGTGCCTCCATCGCTTGTGTCCAGATCACACGCTGCACAGCCGTGCTGCGCCGTCTTTTTCACCGACGTTTACGTGTTTGCGCGTGAGCAGTGTGAGCGGCTGTGGTGAGAACCTCACGAGCGATTGATGATCGGGAGCTGGTCGTGAGGTGTTAATCACTTCTCGTTACCCCACGTATACTACACGACGCACGATGAAGGCCAAAATCGGTCCGATCACTCAAAAATCGGCTCAAAATGGGCCAAAAATCGCACAGTGTGAGCCCAGCATTAGAGCAGCAATGTTTGTTCCCCTCAGAGAAAGGGAAGAATGGGAAAAGGAAAACACCTGGCTGGAAAAAGTTAATATGGGCATGTGCAGTGAATATCAGCGCTATGTGGCCAGAAGTGTGATAATATAATTTATTTTGTGTAATAAACAACTGCAAGGATAGATGATTACAACAAATTGATGACTAATACATAAAAGTAATACATAGATGAATAATGATGATGAGTTATGATGCGTAATCATGGGAACAAGCGGGTTTACAAACAGGAGCAGCTGATTAGCATTAGAAAAGCTGAAATAATACCTCAACTGAAGCCAATTGTACTAAATGCACTAAATGTGCACTGTTACAAGAATGTTTTTCTTTCTATTGTTTTCTATTATTTTAAGTTAAGCAGGACAGAGTGCTTTTAAAGAAAGATTTACTTATATTCTCAAAAGTTAAGCATGACAGGCTTTTGTTTAAGAAAGAGACCTGTTTTATCGTGTTAATGTTGTCATTTTGAGCTAAAAATAAATGGCTAAATGATCATTTGTTTCACATGTGTTCATATCACAAAGAATAGAATATGCATCTACTTAAATCAACTTCAAGTCAAATGGTTAAAAAAATAATTTCACACACAAAAAAAGAGCTAGAAAATTCACCACACTGGGAAGGGTGAAGACAACTGGGTCGCCCGGCCCTGGCCACGAGGTGTCCCTTATTTATTTTTCAGGGAGTTGGCAACCCTAGTAGCAGGTCAATTGATGGTTTATTCATGTATAGGTTTATTTATGTAAATCACAACAACAGTTGTCTCAAGAAAGTATTCAACAATGAAGGAACCCCCTATTAGTAAGCACTTTGCAACAGTAAGAAGGAAAAACTTCCTTTTAACAGGAAGAAACTTTAGGCAGAACCAGGCTAAGGGAGGGGCAGCCATCTGCTACAAGTGGTTACGACTAAACATTCAAACATCCGTTATTAAGTTTGCAGTTTGTATTATGTCAAGAGGTATAGCATGGCTGTACTTTTTTTTTTCGTACTTCAGTAAAAACATGTTATCTCATTTGTAGGTGTCAGCTAGTTCACATCTAAAGCTGCATCTACACAGGAAGTGATTAGCACTTAAAGCTGATGGTTGATTGCTAGCAGACATGCCAGGTTCCGGTTGCATAGCTAACCGACCGATGTATTTACTGAGCTCTCACATGTCAATAACCACCATTCTGTGCAGTAATTGGTAGTGACCTCCCCTCAAAGTAGAAAATTGTTTTATCTTGACTTCACATCACCAGTGGTTAGTCAGGTGAAGTTGACAAACTTTCTAAGGTCTGTGCTCAACATGTCGATTCGCAAATCTTGTGTTGAGGCAGATTAGCTTCTAACTCTGCTAGACCTTATTACTGGGAGAAAAGTCACACTAGTCATTTTATTGTTGAAAGAAGTTGGACTATTTTTAACTTAAGCATTTCAACATGTTATCGTTAGGGGTGAGTCGGTGCTTGTTTGCTTTTGGGAACTGATGGAGCATTTAGACTTGAAAGTCACTGGTTTTCAGACTCAACAAGGGGATATTTCCAAAAAGTTCTTACAATGGCCACTTCAAACTGGGTTTTAAAATGCCCAACCTTTGGCACCAGAACTTTTACAGTCTGTTGTAAAAACAGGTTTGTCTGTTTAGCCAATTTTGTAGCTGTATCAGTTTTAATAATGATTAAACTGGTGCAATGATTACAGTCAAACTTTGCATCCTATTTAATCATGCAGTGAGCTACCAATGGAAATAACCAAGCTAGCTAAGGTAGTGTTGATAACTTCGCAGCACTATCATCTTGTCCAAATTTAATCACAGCCAACTTTAAAAAAGAATATTTATATTTTTTAAATCTCAAAGTGCAGAGTGTCTCTAACAATTCGATACTAATGATTTTACTGTTGTGTTTCTTTTTACAGGTCAAACTCACATCTGAATAGCATTATCCCTCCAGTCAGAGTGGGCCAGCTCCACTCTCATCATTTGCTGTCCGACCTGTCAACAAAAGAGAAGAACTTGCGAAAAATGCTGGAGGGTAGGATTAAATTACAGAAAAATAACTATAGATGAGTTTTTCAGAGATGTATTATCATTAGAATTAGCACTCATCTCTCTGTCCTACCTCTACTTGTCATTCTCAGAACCGTTCAATGAGTCGCCTCTTCTGGAGATTGTGCAGTCTCACAGCAGCTCTGCTAGCTCCCAGTTGGGGACTAGTTCAGGAATACAGAAGAGGAAATACAGCATGGCGTTCCTGGAGGCTAACCCAGAAAACTCCCAGAATCCTCCACCTTTGCTCTACAGCAGCAAAAAACCCTTCCTGGCCAACCAAGGTCACCGGGCATCATCTGTATATGCCTCTGAAGTCCTCTCACAGAATCCTCACACTGGCCCTGGTCATAGTCGGCTCCTAGATACTTCAGCCCATCACATGGTGGGTCTAGGGTCCAGCTCTAGCCACCACTCAGGAACCATATTCCCATCCTCCCACTTCTCAAGTGTTGGTGCCTCACAACAAGCCGTGTACGAAGGGAGGAAAGTACTGATGTGTACTTGCTGCTCCAGGGCCCCTGCTGCTTGCGCCCGGCCTCCATACCCAGCGTCGGACACCTTCCCCTCTGTGACCTCTCAGGAGTTTGCCCCACATGCCCCTCTACCTGCAAGTCAGCCACTGCAGCATTTTCCCATGAGGGGACTGATGGAAACATCGCAGACAGCCAGACATGCTGAATTCTATGGGCTGTACGGCCAGTCTTCAACCAAGCATTACGGGACCAAATAATAAACCCAAATCAGCATCCGTTCTGTTTTATTAGATCACGTTTGGCATCAAGAAGTTCCATGTTTGCTTTTTTTTTTCTCCTTTCCATTTTGATTCAGAGACGCAACCCCAGATTATATCTCCACACACCTTTATGACAATCACTCTTGACATTTATTTGAAACCATTTGGGGAGAACATGCCCTGTTAACTTGTGTAGCTCTGTTTACTCCCCGAATCACAGTGACAGTACTAATGATCTAATTTGAAAGCATTATTTATTGTCTGTTTCAGTTCGACTGGAAGTGCTAATGTGAATAATGTAGTCTTAAATCCATTCAAACTTAAGAAATGACATATTCTTCAGGGGTCCTGGCATGGGACTCCAGAGACTCCAGTGCCTAAAGAGACTGTTAACACACTTGTATTGTACTTGCAATTTCCTAACTCTTGATTAATTCCTGTTTGCAGCTGAAAGCATGCAGGGAGCCTCTCCATGCACTCCAAAGTCCATGTGGCTTTAGAAAAAAACAACAACAAAAAAACACTGGACTGCAAATGTTTTGTTTTTTTCCAGATTCAGGTTTTTCCATTAGTTTTTTTTTTTTATAGAAGATTATGAATAAACCAAAATCTTTTGAATAAATAAAAAAGCATATTACATGACCTTTCATTGTATTTTGAGCACTGGTTTTCAAAAGTAATCCGCTGGGTATGCTAGTGTGTACCTTAAATCAGGTGACGCGCTGGTTATTTTAAACGCCGTGTCTGATTATAGTTTGAGGTCTATTTGTCCTAAGAAGCAAATTGTGCGATTTGTTTGGGTAAAGAGCTTTTCCAGGGTGACTCACTGAGTTACACATGAAAACAAAAAATAAAGAGAAGGTGTTACAGTGGTACATCCGACCCTGCTGCTGACCAGCAAAGCTTGTAAAACAGAGAGAGGGAAAAAAAGACACTGAAAGGCGGAGGAGGTTACAGAGCGGCCCACAGCAGGCCCATTATCTGCCAATTTAGGACAGTTCACTTCCTTGTCAGCATCCTGGTCTCTGGCAAAAATCTCTGTGTCATCCCTCTTTGTCTTGTTATTGGAGCTGGTTGTCAAGTTAGGTCAGAGAACAGGAATAACCAATGAGCAGCACCTTCCCTCTCCTCTCTCCCTTCCTCTATCATTTTCCAGAGCTCGATGCAGAGGAGGAGAGGAGGGTTAGAGCGGAGGATGATATAAGCGCAGAGTTTTAATGAGGATCTACTTATCTGTCACTCATACTCCTTTCATTGTTCCCCTCCCCCATTTAGCGAGATAGCAGGAGCGAGCTTGGGATGGTGGGGGCAGCAAAGTCAGGGTCGAGGGGGGAGTAGCAATGGTAAGGCACATCACTTATTTATAGGTTATAAAACCTTGCTCCCTCCTATATGGTCCAGTCTGCTTTTAGTTTTTTTAGTTGTTGTTTTTTTGTCTTCTTTGAAATCTGTTTCACTTCCATGATAACTCCCTCCCTTTAGCAGCAAATGCACGAGGGAGAGGAGTGAGAGGAGCTGAGGTTTAGTTACAGTGTGGCAATCTGACAATGTGCGTATGTGTGTGTTTGTGTGTAAGCCAATTAGCATTCCCCTTGTTCACTGTCCCTTCTCGCTCTGTGTGTGTGTGTGTTATTAATAAAACATACAGCAGATGTTCCAAAGGAGCATTTTATCCATATGATCATTTTTATTTATAGAGCCCTATTAAATCAACGATCCATTCTATAGAGCGGGGTTTGCATGTGCTGTTTTTCTTTTTTTGTTAGGTCTCATAAAAGAATTGGAAATTTTGTTGAATCGTTCTCTCGTGCATTGTGTTGCCCTGTCCTAACTACAGGCACAAACACGGGGCTGGACGAAAAGCCTCTATGGTATGCTTGTTCTTGGTTTGCGTTGCCTTGTGTGCGGGCTCTGTGCAGACGAGTTGAATCCTGTTTTATAAGTGAATGTGTGCTCAGGTGTCGCCACACAATCAGGCGGTTAGTGCGTTGCATCGTATATGTGCATAATTAGGCTTGTGTGAGAGCTCCGCGAGGTCACGTATAGGGTAAAGGCTGATGCGCTGACAGCTGTGCTCTGTTGTGGCAGGTGTGTCGGGGCTGTATATGTATGAGAACAACACGCCCGTGCCTGCAGCAGGACATGAGCCTGCAGTACGTGTGCTCAGTGTGCAGGAAACTGTGCAGCTGTTGTTTGTATGCTTTTGCCAGTGACTAGAGATATTGGAGTCAAGGTAGGAACTGTTTCTCTCTTTTTCTCCCCTGACATTTATTACTAATTCTGATCTTCAGGGTCTGTTTACCTATGATATGATCTTGATACTCTGACAAATGTTTGCAACCTCTAATGCCAGTAATAACTGCAATATTTGCATCACAGCCCAAGCTGAAAGTGAGACAGTGATTTGGAAAGTATTCAGGCACCCTTTTCTGTGTCAAGCCACACTAAACCACACGTTTCAGAGTGGTTAGTGAATGTATTACTGACTAAAAATCATTCATATAAGTAGTGTTCAGTTCTTTATACTTTTTACTTGTCCTTTGGCAATAATTGGAGCTTCTAGGCTACAATCTTTGCACACCTGGCTTAAGATAGTTTATTTTATTCTCTGTGACAGCTCTGTCAAAGTGGATAACAAACGTGTACAAACTGACAAGTTCAGATCTTGCCAAAGATGTTTTAAACGGTTTAATTCTGCTCCACTAGTTACAGTCTGAGACTTGTTTCGAAACCACTTTTCTTTTGGGTGTAATACAGATGTCAGCTTAAGGGATGCCGAAGTGACCTCTGTGATGACGAGTCAAAGAAATCTACAACCTCCCCAGTTTGTCTGGTAAGAGCAAGAGGATTGTGATGACAATAAATCCATGTCAGTAAACATATATCTGTTGATCATTCATTTATTAGAAGGAGGTACTCTTCCATGAATGTGCATACATAACTTAGTGTTTGTGTGTGTGTGTGGTTTCTGACCCACCCAGGACCAGAGAGAGTCTTTGCTGAGCTTCACAGATACTCCCACTGTAATCCAGAAACACCAGTATAACTGTCCCGAGAAAAGGAAATAGCACAGCAGTTCAGTCATCCCCAGAATGGCTGACCTTCCTCCCCTTGGCTTAAGACTTCCTTGTATTCCCAGCATTTTATTATATGTTTGGGGCTATTCCTCATCATCGATTGGGAGCAGTACAGAGAATAGATGGGGGGATGGATGACCTTTTGAACACTGGGTGACTGTTGTCATGAAAGGCGACTCCCACTCTCCCAAAGCCGATGCACTCTGGCGATGGTATCTTGCAAGACCTACATGCATTTAGCCAGAATCCTTTTCCTCATCCTTCCTGTCGGGCTTTCTGACCCCAGCTGCAAAGAAGACCATCCAACAGCAGTGCCTGTGTCCCACAAACACGATTCTACATGTTTGCTGAGTTTTTATTTTCAGACATCCTTTACATGTGATTTGAAACACATGAAGCAGACTGTTATGTGTCTTTTACTCAGAACTGCTCGCGTCTGGTGGCGGTCAAACTTCCTGCAGGTTCTCCGATCTCTACAGAAAACATCTGAAGTCTTCTTGCAATAAATGCTGAATTCTTGGTCACATACCAGACCAATTAAATATTTACTCAGACATCCTACTTAGTCTGGCTGACTCTAAGAAGAGCCCTGGTCATTCCGTTACTTGGGTGTTTCTCCTAATAACCACTCAAACCTTTATAAATGGATTTAGAACCAGCACCTCAATGCAGTTTCCAGTCATAATGGCTGCTATTGTCTTCCTGTGCAGTGTGAATTGTAGAAGCTTTATATACACAGGTGTGTGCCTTTCTAAACTATGGCTAATCAGTTTGCCAGTTTGCCACAGGTGGATTCCAGCAGAGCTCAAGGACAGTTAAAGTAAACAGGATGCACCTGACCACAATTTGGATTCCCACACAAAGGGTGCAATGACGTTCGTAAAGGAGAAAATGTTCTAAAATGATTTTACGTTATGTTCACAGT
The DNA here is from genome assembly GCF_041146795.1 of Maylandia zebra. NCBI lineage: Eukaryota > Metazoa > Chordata > Actinopteri > Cichliformes > Cichlidae > Maylandia > Maylandia zebra. Next base: position 19,195,292 of record NC_135179.1, on the reverse strand, counting down.
GAACACAATGGAGTGTGCAACAGCTGAACAGATCTAGTGAATTTTTTCAGCTGGGTACGGTTTGACTTCCTCTGTTACTCAGACCTTTGATTAGTATTATTGACATAGTCAGAAATGCATTTGCGCAGCTTCCAGCTTGTGTAACCGCCCTGCCTGTTCCAGTTCAGCGGTGGATATTAGAGGTGGCTGACATGGATGCATTATGTACTAACTTACAGTATGGCAGAAATGCATTTGTCACACAAAGCTTTAACAGTCCTTCCATTAACACTGACAGGAACATGAACATGCCCAGCTGAATGCATACGGAGCAGCCATTCATCAACCAAGCAGAATTCTAACCTTCATCTGATAAGACCTTTGAAATCTGTGCCAAAACTCTAATCCAGGATAGCAGTGCATACACACACACACACACAAGTGCACAAACATCAAAGACAAAAATCTGTAGCCAATGTTTATTGATCTGCAGGTCTATTTTTGCTCGGGGAAATCATTCTAACATAAACCAGCCCTCTGTCAAATTTGAGCTGCAGGGAAACAGGCAACATTCATGCAATGCATGTTAGAGTGAAGCAGTGAAAATAAGCAAAGGAAGATGTATAAATGCAGGTAAGCAGAATCAGTGGATGTGCATATATGTGTGTATATTTGTGTTTTTGGCTGTGTATATATGAAGACATGTGAGATCAGTGCTTTTGAACGTGTCAGAGATCTTTCACGGAGACAAGCTGGATTAATTAGAGACAGTACAAAGTGATGTCAGTCATTGCCATAGGAACTTTGTGCTACACTAGTGACACACTCAAGTGTCAGAGGTGCAAACTATTAAAGTGTCTTTACTCTTGTACTCTTGGAGTGAACCATTGCGGGGGGGTTAAAGGTTGGTTTGGAAATGATCAAAATAAGAACTGTACTGAAATTTTACTTGAATGAAAACCTTTTTAAAGTCAAACTTGAACATCATTGTTGCAAATGGCAGCATTAAATGTGAGCTTTGTGGATTTCACTTTCAATTTGAGTTTCAGCCAAGTATTTACCAAACAAGCATCAGTTGCACTTTACCGTACATGCTGGTTTCTCAGGAAGACATGCAGTTACCTACTACTTCGTTAGCTATACCTCGCTAGTGACGTCTTGCTCCCCTTTTAATAGACAACACATATGAAAGGTGCTTATTGGATGGAGATCTGGTTACAGTGGAGGCAATTTTAGTGAACTCACTGTCATGTTCAAGAAGCCACTTGAGATGATTTAAGCTTTGTCACATGGTGTATTACCTAACTGGAAGCAGCCATCAGAAGATCGATACAGTGTGGTCATAAAAGGGTGGATGCACTGGCAGCAGTAATGCTCAGGTCGGCTGTGGTGTTTAAATTAAGCTCAGTTGTGTGCCCAGAAGACATCCATCACACCATTACACCATGAGCCTTAACCACTGAAGGCAGGATGGATTTATACCAGATTCTGAACCTATCCTGTGAATATTGCAGCTGAAACCTTGAATCTTGTTCCTGGCTAACAGGAGAAGCACCCAGTGTGGTCTTCTGCTGCTGCTTCACTGATGTTCATCTGCACAGCATGATTGTAACAAGTGGTTATTTGAATTACAGTTGCCTTCCTATCAACTCAAACCAGTCTGGCCATTCTCCTCTCACCTCTGACATCAACAAGGCACTTCCCCCCAGAGAATCTTACTATATATCCATTTTTATTTGACAGTGAAATATACTTTAGCTATGTTTTATGTTTTAAGCTATGATCTATGCATATATAACACAACATATGATAAATATATTATATATAATACAGAAAAAACAGGAAAACTCATAAATATAAGGAACTTGATACAGTTTCTGATTTAAATATTTATTCATTATTAGTGTTTGTTTTACAGGAGAATATATTTTAGATAGGATTAGGCTACAGATGTTAGTCATTAATGCCATGTTTACATAGTTCTCACTACAGTGGTTTTGGAAAACAAGCCAAACTGTTTAGCCCTCCTTGGCCTGTTGCTTTGTGTCCTGATTCACAACCCCAAAAAATAATTAACATTTTCTGATAGCATATGGTTCAGATTTGGCCTGGGTTATCATCCTAGATGAATGAGCCTTCGTAGGGTTAATAATCGTCCAGTTCATGCAGGATCGGGTCAGAGAAATGGTGAACAGCTGTGGGCTGACAAATGACACTTCCTTCATTACCAGCACAGCTGAACTTTGACCTCGCCGGTCGATGCATGTCAGACATGGTTTGTCCAGGACCTCCAAGTTCAGCAGGGTCTAGAGCTACGATCCAAACTGCACGTTTGCAGGATATAGTCATATTTTAAAGAGTCCTGTTCTGGCAGTGAAGACTGATGCTATGTTGTGTGATCTCTTCATATGCCATTGGTTCTCAGATGCGTTTTGCATGCCCATCTTCATATGCAGAAAAAAGCTAATAATGCCAAAAGAATTAATGTTAAATTTTAGCGAAGTAAATGTCATCACAATAACATTTTTGTCCTTTTTTCTTTTTAAATTTGCCCTATAAAAATCCTTTTCATTAAACTTAGTCAAATTACATATTTAACCTGCTCAGTCCCAACACGTATCAGTGCCTCTTTTCCCCACCCGTGAGGCCCAGCATCATCCACCAGCAGCTTTCTGTTTCGTTAGCTTTCAATGAGCTAATGAAAGAAATTAGTGACTCAGTATCAGTCATTTCTATGGTGAGCTAAGCTTTGGCAAAGATCAAGCTGGATGCTTTCTCCATTGTACTTCATGGTACTTTCCACTCACTGGTGACTAACAATGAATAAAATCACAAATCAACCATGTGGCTTACACATTTACCTGGGAGGAGACAGAAAATCCTCTGGATTTACATCAGGAAGAGCATCTGGCATAAAAAAGAAATCTGTCAAACTAAACATGCAGAGCTACTTGGTGTGGCAACACGGGTGTGGTGATCCCTTGTGAAAGTGTTTCAGTGAAAAAAAATGATGATATACTTCCACTGTCCCTCAAATGTCTGTGACGGTAAGGAGGGTTTCAGCAGTAGATTTGGCCTCCCTGTGTTAGTCAGTATATTGTCACAGACCCAAGCGCTGCTCTGGACACAGCTGTAACCTCTACTTGAAAGTGAGCGTTTAATGCCCCACGCAGATGCTGGACCATAAAACCCTGATAAGCAATAAAAGTGCTGCAAAGGTTCACAAAACTCCCACTCAGCACCGACCAGTTGGATGTGGTTTATGAGTCAGAAAATAAGAAGCAGCACCACCTGCTCCGAGTGAAGGTGACATTAACTAGTTGGAAGACTGTTACACGCTGATTTGCTGTGTGACGCATCACCGAGGTTTTTAAACTGTAGTGGTGTGGAATCTGGTGAATCTTCCCAAAAGGTGTGACACATACACTCATCCAAAATCCAGAGCAGGTAATGTAACGTCATGTGGGGTTAGTGCATGTGTTGTTTTTTCCCCTCACGGACTAGAGAAAAAGATGGCTTTACTGGTCTGCAGGTAGCAGAAAGCTGCCGTCAAGGGGTCAGGTGCCCATTTCTCAAGTCACCGTAGTGGCAGCATAGCTTGTGGTGGTGTTAGGCTTTTTCGGACATCTGGCAGTGCTGCTTGTAAGCAATCGCTCCCTCAGCTTTTCTTCTGTGGGACTGCTGCCCATCACTGTGAAGAGATGATCAGTATAGATGTCTGTGTTTAAAAGGATTTTACAATTTCCAACTCACTATAAAAAAAAATAAGTTGGCAAAACTTTGGACAGCAGTTTATGTATTTTGCAAGTAACCACTCGGTATGCATGGCTGTGTAGGTTCTCCAGTTCATGGTAGTCTTAAAGGCTTGAAAAAAGAAGGCAAACGGACTTCTTTAAGTGTGTGAAGACATTTCACCTCTCATCCAAGAGGCTTCTTCAATTCTAAAAACAAAAGGTGGAGAGTCTCAGGTATTTAACCCTTAGTGGGGATTGTCCCCTTTGGAGGTGGTTGTTGACCTGCTGTTGATCATGTGTGTCATCACATGAATCAAGGTGTGGAAAAAGGCGTTGGTGATTACCATCACTGGGGTTAAGTGTGAAACCACTGTGAACCTTGCCCTACTATATAATGTGACCTTTGAGGTCACCTGAGGCTAAGTCTGAATCGGGTTTGAAGTGCGTGGGAAGGGTTCTCAAAGACTGCGTTGTAGGCGGCTGACAGTTGGTGTCTTGAAACACCACCACTGTTCAATGATGGTCGTTCACAGTAAAGGAGGACATGGATGACCTTTATGCTTTAAGTGCAGGTGTACAGCTGAGCTTCTATGATGAGCCATGTGTTTGTGGGGTGGCTGTCTGGTCTCTCCTGTGTAGCAATCCAAGTACTCCTCACTGCACTGCACAGCATACAGTCTTATTTAGCTTGTATTTGGGAGTTTTTTTCTCGGGATATAGTGTTTATTTCTAAAGATATGGCTGGATTTGAAGGGCATTGGTGGGTCATTCTTGGAGAAAATTCTCATGAGCTTCTCTGGTAAACCTGCTACCTGGGACTCTCCACCTTTTGTTCTTAGAACTGAAGACGCCTCTTTTATGAGAGGTGAAACATACTTAAGTCCAGGTACCTTTTCTGTTTAAAGCTCTTAAGAACCACACCCATCTAGTTAGAAAAACTAGATAGGTGTGTTGATGATGTGGCACATGGTATTACAAATCATAGGAACAAAGTAACATCCAGTGGCAAATACCAGGCTGTAAGTGGTTTCAGTTGGATATTTTAACCAGTAAGTCTGTGAGTATTTAATACATTAAAAAAAAAAAAACTACAGACATACAAGTGGCCAAATTGGGAGTGCAGGTTTTTGCACTCATATTTCATCCTCAGAGGTGCTGCTCGGCTTGATAAAGTGAACAAAGCACGTCCAGCTGACAGTTGAGTCGGGTTCACCAATGATGTCCTTTTCCTCTTGTCTTATCTTTATGCACGCTGACTGATAACTTTTGAATGGACTTTGAATGGTTTACTGGCAAACGGCCGTTATCATTCAGATAAACTCTTATACAGTGAAGCATTTTAAGAAACACATTCAAAAGTGCATTATGTGTGATGAGGAAGCTCTCAAAGGCTGTATATTCAGATACATTCTAAGCACAATGGACATCAGTGAGGTTGAGTGAGGTGGCTCTGACCTGCAGGTTCAACAGTTCGCTCCAGCTACCCTGCAAAGATCGCGCCTTTACACAAAAGTACTCTTGCAGATAATATGAAGCTAATTCAGGATGCAAGCTGACTGTATCTGCCTTCATAAAACTTTTACTGTCCTCACTATTTTCATTCTCACCCTTCAAACACCCCGATCTCTCTATTGTTGGTGGTTTATGGACAACCTGGCGAGTACTGTTGCGCAGGCTAGTTAACTGCAGTTGGACGAATTTTTATGGACCCGTCTTTTTGCTTGTGGTTCTATTTTGTATCTCTCTGCTGCTTGTTTGTTGCTTTTACTTCCTTTCTGCCAAATTGAGTTTTGGATCTGATCATTTTGAAAATCTTTTATTACAGTTAAAGAGATATACTTTGGAACTGAATATGCACTGTCCGGCAAAATAAATGCCAACATGTTTCTTTTTACTGGAGAGTGCAGATAAGAGCCTCCCATTAGACTTGAGGTCTAGCTTCCGCTGCCTGAATATTTGGGATTGACCTTTTTTCTTTCTTTCCTGACAGCATTGGGCATATTCCAAGATGACAATGTTGAGATTTATCAGGCTTAAATTGTAAAAGGCTGGATCAGGAAGCTGATCCAGCCTTTTACATCACAATCATCCTTAGTGGAAGTCCCCTGGAGAGAGCTGAACCTGACTACCAAGATCCAACTGTTCAACTCCAGCTATAAAGTCAGTACTGCTCTACGGGGCTGAAACCTGGAAGACAAATAAAACCTCAAAAAGAGAAATCCAGACATTCCTCAACAGCCGTCTCAGGTTTCTCCACGTTCGCTGGCCAGACCCAATCAGTAACACCAAACTATGGAAAGGAACCTGTCAACTCTCAGTAGGAAATCAGGAAGAGAAGATGGTGCTGGGTAGGGTATGCTTTACGCCACAGGTGTTGAACTCCAGGCCTCGAGGGCCGGCAAAAAAGATGGGCTACAGCTGGAAAGAATGGCCCAGGACAGAAATCTCTGGAGACCTACCTTTGGCAGCGGTGACGGGCAGCAGTAGTAGTAGGATCGGTAACCATGAGACACAGACTGGACCACAGATGCTGACCACACTGAGAATCTTTAGGATGTGCTAGACAAGACTTTGAGCAGAGGTTCAGCTCTGAGCTAAATAAGAATATTTCAGATGGCTGTAGTTTCAGGAGCTTTAACAAAGACACTTGAGAAAAAACAAACAAACATCTTGATGCATACTCAATCATCCAGGTAAGTAAAGCTCCAAAAGTTGATTCTGTTAATCTGGACGTAGCGTTTTCAGTGGGAGAAATGTTTTGTCACTCATCCAAGTGACTTCTTCAGTCTCAGCCGACTGCTTCTTTTCGGTTTCTCCCACTGAAAACGCTACGTCCAGATGAACAGAATCAACTTTTGGAGAACAACAAAAAAAAAAAGCAGCGCTGGCCTAAATTGTACAAATTTTGCGAGCTAACAGAAAGCAAACCACAAACAGACAAACTGTGGATTTTATTTATTGTGCTGGGATTTCTCATTTATTTGGACAAAATTGCTTTCTTGTTCTGACTTTAAGTACAAATCTTCACATTTAGGATTGAAACATCACGTAGAAAAACAGTATTCTGATATTACAACTGGCAGGATGACACTCCTACGAATCAAGACGTGCGCACATCATCATCCGTCTGCACCACTCGGTTTGAGCTGGAACGCATTTTCTTTCCCGTCTGATAAGTGGACGACAACGTTTTTATTTATTTATTTTTTTACCAGATCGGCCTTTTTAAACAATACCGGGATCCGCTGGTGGTAAAAAGACACCTCTTCCACTACCTTCAGTGGTGACTGAATTATATACAGTATAAAACTGTGGGTAGCAAAAAAAACAAAAAAAACAAACAAAACAAAACAGTTCTTCTACAAGCGAGTTACACTGCTGCAATGCTCGCAGTGAGAAACAGAGGAGAGGCGAGAACATCAGAGCCAGTCGTGATTCCTCCGACTGCACCATTAGCTGCCACCACACACAGCGTTCTCGCGGCTGGTGTGGAAGAAGTGGGAACTTTGTAAAATGTGTCCGTCTGGTACAAAAAAAGTGTTATTTCTTAAAATGCATCAGAGAGTGAGCCATTTCAGAAAAACAAAACAAAACCATCGGTGAACCCTCCACCTATTGCTTCTGCTTCTTCTTTGCTGGTTTGATAGCAGGCAGCTCTTCCTCTTCTTCTTCCTCCTCCTCCTCCTCTTCCTCAGACAAATTGGAGTCTTCGACCTGTGTGGCTGAGAAGATCAGGAGAAAATGTCAGCTCACCGTGTTACACCGAATCCTGGTACCACCATCTCGACTGCGTGTGCGAGACTTGGCCCTTAAATGTTCTGTTATTTTGTTTCATATTAAAAGAACAAAAGAATAAAAATAAAAAAAAACATAGAAAATGGTGAACTCTTTAAGGGCCAGAAAGGTCGCTTTACTGAATGTGCCCTCACAGTTGACCCTCACGCACACACTAACTTGAAACAGCAGAAGAAATAAAATTGTAAGGTGTAAGTTGCAGATTTCTTTTACAAAGTTTTATTGCCCAGAGACATATTTAACCTTTTGTCTAGCAGGGTGAGGGAGCACCAAGGTTACTCCAGGTGTTTCACTATACAGGACGTTCATAGCATTCATCTGTATTGAAAATTAAATGCGTTTGGATCCCAAAGCCGCCGCTTTAGACTGTCGTTTTTCAAAGGCTGTGAGGTACAAAAGATCTTTTTCAAAATATCATAGGTGTTAAGCACTTAAGCCGAAGGCAACTAAGCTTGATTTTCAGGTTCACGTAGAAGTGTCAGGACCGCCTCCAAGGTGATAACCCCAGTGGAGGTTAAATACCTGGGATTCCCAATCAGCTTGTAGAACTGAAGAAGGCTCTTGTATGAGAGGGGGAACGTCTCGGGGTAGGGGGACTTAATTTGAGTAAACGTTCTTTTAAAAGTACGATGAATAAGCTGGAGCTGCTTATAAAACAAAATGAATGGGTTTGCATCAGAAGTTAGTGAGGGTCGTCTCTGATTATGTAGCTACACACACACAAAAAAAAGGGAAACTACTGTTACAGTCTTCAAATGACGATAGTGATACATGCTGAGAGGTCAAAACTCTTTGTTAAAGTTACGGAGGAATTGTTAAACATCTTTGTGGGGGGAAGAGTTTTAGGCAAACTAAACAAGCCCTGCCTCCCAGCAAATAAATAAGAATGAGGATCCATATTTATAGATGTTGTTCGGCACCGCTTTCACTTGTGTGCAAATCATTTCCCCCCAGTTATTAATTACAACGCCTTCACTTAAAATATAGAAAATTAAAAGCTGACACAGGATTTCAGCAGATTGTTTTATCCAAACTTTCTAGAAGAAAGCTCTTGATTTTTGAAACAAGGACATTATTCTTACATGTTATACCTACCAAAATTCATGCAGTTTAGAGTAATTCAGGGTTAGGGGTGACATATTGGAACTCAGAGGTTTGAATGTCTGGCTCTTTGCTTTATTTATTACGTCACACTGCGAAAAACTGTTGCCCATCCCTAATATAGACCAATAAGTCAACCAATCAACTACAGCCAAGCATTACTCTAATTAACTTCCTTAAATGTCAAGCAGAGCAATTTTTTTATAATCAGCTACAAATAAAAATACAAAATTCCTGCTGCATGTTTATTTGGGTCAGCCAACTCAGTTTGAAAAGCAGAGTACCTGCACTGGATCAGTTCCTATTATTCACTGATTACTATCATTTTGATATAAATACAATGAAGGGGCTGAAAACAGATGAGATATTGTCAGTGAGCTTCTTAGAATGTCAGTACTGGCAGTGTTAAAGTGTTAAAGCACAAAGAAAGTAGAGTATTACCAATAAGGTGTAGCCCACTGACAGAAACTGGCCCTGTGCCGGCCTTGAGTCGGATGGTGACTGGGGCTTTCAGCTCAAACTCTCCCAGACTCACCTGTCGACAGAAAGCATCAAAGTTAAGACAGATCAAACTTCAGCTGTGTGGCACATCAGCCTCAGTTTACACACCATGGGGAGACACTTGATGTGAAGGTTGGCAACGGGCACCGAGATCGTCTTTCCTTGGTGGTTCATGGCTGTCACCTCCACCACATTGCTCTCCTCCTTGGCACCGTTACCCAAGCAAACCTGCAGCAATCACAACACCGAACATCACTGTTGCGGACAGACTAAAGTGTGACTGACTGGTGTGTTCGTGCCGCTGGTAAATCCCAATGACGGTAACAAAACTGTACATACTGTTCTGAGTTCAAGGAAGTGCTCCAGGTCCTCCTCCTCATCTCCTTGGAAAGTGTAGAAAGGTACTTTGGAGGACAGCTCGCAACCTGGAATAACAGTAAGACCGGCAATTAAATGACAACGGATTTTATTAACCCCCCCCCCCCAAAAACAAAAAAACAAAAAAACAAAACAACCCAAAACAAAATCCCCAGTAAAACAAGGAGGAAGAAATTTCTGTAGGAACATCACAGCAGAAACCCACGTGTGCGCCTACAGAACATCTCTGACAGACTGTTTAACAGGCCCTTACTGAACAGGAAGCTCTCCAGCCTGGATTGACCGCTCGGTCCGACGTCCGAGGATTCATCGTCGTGGAAAGACATTTTGCAGAAGCGGTAAAAGTTAAGTATTCTGCTGGCGCTTTCCTGTCTAATGAGCTCTCCACGATAAATAACAAGCACGTCGCAGCCTACACGCGTGCCTGATACGTCATCAGTGCGCGCCCGTGCCTCCTTTTACAGAAATCAGGCGCTGCCGCTGCCTGAGTAAAACACGTGATGAACTTCTCATTTACCTGAGCTGATTCACAGCGGTGGCTAATAAACTTAAAAACTATTGAACTTAATGTAAAATACAGTGAAATATAGAATATTACAGGTGAACAATACTATCTGCTAATGCTAATAATATCTGCTTAAACTTAGTCCCTTCAGAGCTGTCTTCGTGACATAGATTCACCCAGGGGGAAACCTTCCTCAGAGACTTTTGTCCATATTGACATTAAAGCACCACACAGTTGCTGCACATCCATGATGGGAATCTCATGTTCCGTCACATCCCAGAGGTGCTCTGTTGTTGAAATCTGGTGACTGTGGAGGCCATTTAAGTGCAGTGAACTCAGTGTCATGTTCAAGATACCAGTTTGAGATGATTTGAGCTTTGTGACATTGAGTGTTATCCTGTTGGAAGCAGACATCAAAAATGGACATACTGTGGTCATAAAAGGATGGACATGGTCAGCAACAATACTCAGACTGGTGTTTAAATGATGCTCAGTTGGTACTAAGGGGCCCAAAGTGTGCAGAGAAAACACCCGTCACACCATTACCACCAGGAGCCTGAATCTTTGATACAAGGCAGGAATGAGCTCGTGCTTTCAGCTTTTTAACGCCAAATTCTGATCATACCATTACAAATGTTGCAGCAGAAATCCAGAACGTTTTTTCCAGTTCTGGCAATCTCATGTAACTTGCAGCCTTGGGTTCCTGCCCTTACTTGACATGAGTGGCACCCCAGCATGGTCTTCTGCTGCTGTAAGCCATCTGCTTCAGTGTTCAGAGATGCTCTTGTGCACACACTGGTTGTAAATCAGTGGTTATGGTTGTTTTCATATCAGCTCAAAAGCAGTCTGGCTATTCTCCTCTGACCTCAAGTCATTTCTACGTTTTAAAAAAAAAAAAACAAAAAAAAAAAAAACTGCTACTCACTGATTTTGATTTTTAAAACCACTTCCTATAAACCCTAGAAATTACTTTGGGAAAAATCCCAGTAGATAATCAGCTTCTGAATACTCAGTCCAGCCTGTCTGGCATCACAGATTGCACATTTCAAGTACTTTAAAAAAAAAAAAAATAAAAAAAAAAAAAAAATCACCTTTTAGCTCCATTCTGATGCTTGGTTTGATTTTGAGCAGGTATGTTGACCATGTCTACATGCCTAAAGGCACTGAGTTGCTGCCATGTGATTGGCCGATTAGATATTTGCCTTAATGACTAGTTGAACAGGTGTACCTAACCACTGGCTGTTGATTATTACATAATTGTTTGCAATAAAGATTCTTTTAACAAGGACATTAAACCAAAGGTCACTTCGACCCATCTGAACAGGTCAATATTCCTTTATGTAAAGATATTACTTTCCCCTTTACTTCTAAAAACCTTACATGAAATCTTTCACTGCAGACAGGTATTAAAAAAATATTTCTAGATAAATAGTGGCGCACAGGACAAAGCAACAGTCACTTATCGTTTATTAGTTTTTCCATTTTATATACTTTACATACAAACTTTACAATGGAAAACTCACTTTAATGATCCCCCCACCCCTTAACTGAAAATCTACCACTGGAGCCCTTTCTCTTTCACAGCCAAGTATTAATCAAATCTAGTTGGCAGAGGAGAAAGCTCAAGCATCAGCAAACTGCAAAATGAACCATTTAAGACAAGTGTGAAAATTATACTGCTGTTTCAGCAGACAGATAGCAGATCCCGTGGGCAAGTTTCACACCTGGCTGACAGGTAAAACGGCTGTACAGGACAAGAGATTAACTAAACCAGCATCAGTTTCAATATAGAAAACAAAACAACACTTTATGATCGACAGAGTTTACAGACTCTCCGAGAACAGTATTATATTCATAGGGTTGAGTGGCATGCTTCTTCCTCTATGTAGCATGAAGATGAGTTTTTTCCCCCCCCCCCAGCATCTGCCACAACAAATCCATTACAACTCATGCACATTATGAATGCACAGTTTCAAAACATCACATTGGCAGGCAGCTACTGAGTAACAACCACAGATCCTCAGTTAACCGGTTAAACACTCCTATGAGTGACAGTGCTTTTTAAAAGAAAAAAAAAAAAAAATTCATAAAAGCAAATTATAGCTTTGACTTAAAAACACATTCAATGAAGAGCTTGTGAGGGAGGAAGGGTATGAATTTCGGCTCCAAACCACGTCAACTGAACTAAACAGTGTTGAAACCATTGCCATTTTCACATTTGGTGACAGGATTCAACAACCTCAGTGATCCCAAGAGCGCCTCGCTGAAACGCAGCTGAAAATACATGTACTGGTATGCAACGCTGAAACAAAGCATTAAGGGATGACATGAGTGAATTTGCCCGTCAGGTCTGGTGAAATGAGCAGTTTCATATTAGTGGAGGAACAGAAGATTTCGGATTCTTCATCATTTCAACCAAAAAGAAAAAAAACAAAACAAAAAAAACAAAGCAACGCAAAAAGCCTAACACATTTTGGTCCCGTGGTGTACTACTCTCAGGAAGTGTCGATTTAAACATTCGTGCTTTCAAACAGGAACGAAACAAACTGTGGTAAATTTGACATTTTAACTACGCAAAGTTAGAAAGACAAACATTTCAACAATATTAGATAAACATAGAATTTAACTTAACTAAAAATGGTACAATATCAGCTTTTTAGTCAGCTTAGTTTACTGAAGGGTTTCTGTGCTTGCGTTATGGATCTGGTAGAGCAAAAACCAAGACGCTTTACTGTGAGTGTGAGGCTACATCTCTGGAATTTGAAAAACAACAAGGTCAACGTGCCATCTCTAGCTGTGTTTGAAATTATAAGCTAAAATGATAAGGCAAGGAACAAAAAGGCAATGGCTGAAAAACATGTTAATGAACACATGAAAGCTTTTATTGCTTTCCAAATGTCTACTACTAGAACAGAAATTCAAAAGGACCTCTTTGACGTTTGCTTTGTTGGCCTGTGGCAACAATTTAATTCAGGGCTTGGCAAAACCTTAAAAAGCTACAACTGTTCACCCTTCATGTGTGTACACACACACACACACACACACACACACACACACACACACACACACACACACACAGCTTCAGATCAATTTTGTCAGAAACACACTACCTAAAAAGGCATCCATCTCCAAGTATGTGGTGGAGCGACCGAAAATACCACGATGTGAAAACGAAAGGCAAACTCTCAAACAGCACTTCACATCCTGCATAAAGATGTTTCACCTAAGCCAACGACTATACCATTTCTCCATGTCACATCTGGGAAAGCAGGATGTAGCGGTAGTTACGACACTAGATGCGGGCTACCCTCATTTCACAGCTCAGCCTTCAGATACAGACGCCGATTTCAGGCATGTGGGTAAAATTCATGTAATGGCCACTGGATTTAAAAAAAAAAAAAAAAAAAGGGGGGGGGGGAGGTGGGTTAAGAAGGTCTCAAGGAGTCATCTCTTCCTTCCTCCTAGGAAGGAATAGTGGGATCAGAGAAGGGGTTCCACTTATGTGTTACTGAGTGAAAGAGATTACAGATCACTCCTTGGCCTTCGACTTGCTGAATCCAGTAGAGCCAAAACATCTAAGGGGGGGGGGGCGGGGGGGCGGCACAGGCATCCGCTGTGCTTCCACACAAATCCTAAAAAGAGCCCAGATTGGTAACGTGATATAAAAATCACCATGAAAGTTTTCTCATGAAGGTAGCAAACACGTTTAAACTATGTCAACTCGCTCTGTCCGTCATTGTTGCAGGATGTTTCTTCAAAGGCTACGGCCCATAATGATGACGTCTTTAGGAAAGCCCTCCATTTTGGCCACTTCAAAGCATCCCAGCTTACTATAGAAGTCCAACATTCGCTTATCAGTCTGTCGAACCTTACAGAACGAGCCGTGGGATCCTGAGAGAGAGAAAGGACACAGAAAAGAGAACCAAAGTTCACTACCCTTGGTTTATTTACAGTAAATCTAAAAGGGGTAAAGAAGCCTTTATGATAAAAAACAGTCATCTAGGCTTCTAATCTTGTCGTTTTGGACTTTGGCCTCATGCACACATTACATGTAGATAAGTGAACCTTTGTTTTCCACTTTACTAAAACTTGAAAAATAAACTTAATGAATCAATACTTCTATGGAGTGGTTATGAGGCAGGGGGCTAAAGACACGATTGGCTGCTACCTACCGTTGGCCTTAAGAGAAGATAACAGACAGCCCATCATGCTTTTGGCCACACTGGGGTCAGTGACTTTGGCGTGAACGTCAACCTTGATGAGAGAGGGAAAGTTGGAGAGGAAAGAGTCCGGCAGACCCTCCTCCTCTTCATGGAAACTCAGTATCATCTTCTACAATAATGAAAGAGTGCTTTAGTAATCTTAATAAAAGGACGCACAATCATAACGCTCAATATTACGATAGAAAGAAATGGATTATAAGCATACCTCAGCCTCTGTGAGGTCCTTATCACAGTCAGGTTTGTGGTATTTCTCTTGCATGAAGGGAATCCAGCTCAACTTGCATTTCTTGATAAAGGGTTTAACATCTACGGTGCCGAGAGCATAACCACAGATCCCTTCATCATCCTCCAACACAAACCCATAGTCCGAACTGAGTGTCAGGAGACCTCCTACTAACCTGTGAACACAGATTAAAGCCTTAATAAGGGGAATGGGGAAATGTGTGGACTGCAAACAAATGCATGTGCCTTTTCTTACCTGTCTCCTATGAGGTCAGGATCGTCATCAGAGAATGGTACATCCTCCGTGCCTTCACAGTACATCTCTTTACATATTTTATAGACTGCAGTCTGCATAATGAGACCGATAACAGCTGTTAATGAAACCGTTGCGTTCACACCAAGTTTAGCAACTTTAACTCTACTTGAATAAGTGACTCATAAGTTATATGGATTCTGCGAATTACTCAGCTTGCAGTTTACATTAATATTGGTCCAGACTTTTGTAGCTTTTCACTACAATCAATATAAAGACAAAAATCCATTATTTATAATAAATCCCACATTTTTTAATTTTATTTTTAAATTTAAACATCCCCTGTGAATGCAATGTTACAGTCTCATTATTTGTTTCATTTGTTTTAATGTGTTCAACGCATGTCGGCAATACGCAGCTTCATGGTCATCAAAATTTGAAAAAGTGCTGAAGGCCTGGCAAAAACTGCTTATAGGGTGGGGTTTTTTTTTTTCTAGATAATGTAATAAAGACTCAGAGGAACTAAATAAGTGACGAAATACAAAATATGGTCACATATTAGTTAGAAGGGATTTTCCAGAAGTAAATCAGTTTCATACAAAACATGTGGATGTCCAAGACAGACATGTTGCAGCTTCATCATTTTGTCACTTATGTGAAATGAGGGGAAGACGACAGGATACTTATACAAATATCTGAGGTCTGGTGACAAACTGTTTTGTGACATTTAATGAGCAAACCTAATCAATTAACAAGTAAACGTGCCAAAGCTAAAGAAATTCCTTCAAGATAAGACAATTTTGCCGTGCTTGACAACTGTTATAAAAAGGACTACAGGAGTGTGGCTTAACTTAAAAAAAAAAACAAAAAAAAAAACAAAACAAACAAAAACAACAAGTATCTCACCTCATCTTTGGGAAAGTACGGCCTTATGGTATAGATTTTTGAGGATGGCAATGAAGGTGGAGGTTGGTAGAAAAGATCGTTTGCCCCATCTATTGGCAACAATCGCTGTGGATATCAAAATAAGGAGGGTCAGTTTCACAGGGAAAAGGTGTCGTGCTAGTCTGGCTGACTGCCTCACTGTGTGTTTGCCAAGTTGAACCACTATCAACCCAAAAGGAACTAAAGACAGAAAAGTGCTTTGGAGTCTGAAGACAACTTGAGTATATAAACTGTTGTTCCTTGTTGACCTGACAGTGGACAACAAGAGCAAACCTCACTTCTTTCTCATTTTTGCTAAAGAAACACAGCACCAACTACAAACAGACATTTGCAAACATAACAAAAAGAAAAAAAAAAGGCTCGCGTTTTGGTCTGACTAAGGTTTTACTGGCTGAAGGAGATGCTCCTTTCCCTTTTGTAAGGCATCGCAATACTTCGCTGCGCAGGACCCTCCTGTTGAGAAAAATAATGATGCTAGCGCAGAAAGACCGAGAGAACTCCAAGCAACAAAAAACCAAAACGGGGAATTAAATGATTGCCAACTGAGTCACTCAACAGCATTTTGGTTGCCATTGGGAGTCTGGGCTGGAAACACCACTTTAGACTGGACTGATGTGTTTAATCATGGAATTCTCTCATCGCGTACATGCTTGCGTTCTCGCTGGCGCTGCGATGCTTGCGCGTGCGCTCGCAAAGGGCTGGCTTTGAGCGCTGTGCTTTCCTGCAAAGAAATGATATGTCATGAAAATAAAACCTAACCATACTCGCTTGCGCTGCATGCGCCAGGGAAAAGCAGCATCTCCTTCAGCAGTTGCTGAAAGAAACCAAAATTGATCAGAAGCAGCAACACAATCAGAAGATGCCACGCCAAACACTGGCTTTAAGTTTGTCTTTTTCCCCTCCCAGCATGGAATTCAGGTCACCCACTCCCCTCACAGATATTGCCAATATCCCAAAGTAATGCCAGGGCACAAACATATTTGGAGATCAAGTGGAGGGGATGGAGCCTGGATGTCGTGAGCATAACTCACTGCAATCAGCTCACCTTTGACAGACCAAACCCCTTCATACCTATGCACATAATACCATCGTCGCCTTTGCTCACAGCACTCTTTTTTCTCTCTCTCTCTCTCTTTTTTTTTTTTTTCCATTTGATTGCTGTAAATTCGGTGCATTAGATACCTGGAACTCTCCTGCTAGACCTCCCCTAAAGGCCCATGGCTCTTGGTCTCCTCTAAGGAACTGTGCTGAGGACTGACTACGACACCCTGTTAGGAGCAGAGCCAAGCGGACATTGTTACCACAGGATGGGGCTCTCTGATACAGATGAAGGGAGTGGGGAGATGAGAATGAAGGGGGTCATATATCTAATAGCAAAATATTTATGAATTTTTATTTTTTTTAATCATTAAAACATAAAAAAAGGACCCAATTTGGAATTATATGTAGAGAATATATTTTACAATCAAATGGGGCTCAAGCATCTAAAGCTTATATATGCTAGAAGGAATCTGGTGCAAGATGCACATTACTTTTACAAAAAACTGCTCTGCACCTTTGTAAATGCAAAACGTTACCCAAAAGCTCCATGTGACATGGTGTCCACGTGGCAAGTTATTTGATGCAGGTCTTTCATTTTCAGTGTTTCAGGAGGGTAATTCTCATTTGAGAAGCTGACAGACTTCATGACCAATACAGAGGGGGGGGGGGGGGGAGATAAAAAAAAATAAAATAAAATCCGTCTATGGGCTACCAAAGTAAGCTTTAGCTGCCGTCACCCCACTGATATTAGCACCTTGTGTGAAGTCACATTCTCATTTTATCTGCCTTGTCACATGACCGGGGGGGGGGGGGGGGGGGGGGGGGGGGGGGTAGCACAAGTCATTAAAAACCAGGAAGACGAGAGGCAGCATGATCAGCATTTCCAGACTTAAAGGACCTCTCAGCTTATTATTAAAACCCAATCAATATAAAGACAAATGAGCAAGCTTCTGATTCAAGTTGCTAATAAAAACCAACCCCTGGTTGACAAGAAGCCCTGTCATGTGACCAGACAAATGCAGCGCGCGTGCAGGACACCTAACAGTGCTTTACATGTAAATCTCTCCCTGATACCTAAAACATTTCCTTTGATGAACTGACAACACAGCATACAGATGCAGCCACAGGAAGGAACTGGGAACCTGGATATCCAGATTAAAAACCACAAAGGGTACCGCAAAAGACTAGCCGATTATGTAGTGCAACGGCACCGATCCAGCACTGTGACATTTATGCAGAATAACATGGAACATTTGTTCTTTTGTCTTTCTGCCACACCCCTTTTTTTTTTTTTTTTAGGGTGAGTCCACTCAAATATTACATATTAAATATAAATAAAACCAAGTGTAAGGTCCCTTGAGTGAGTGCATCTGGCTGGTCTGAGCCAATTCTACAGGCCTACTGACAGAAACAAAAAAACAAGTTAGAGAGATGCTGCCAAAGAGAAATTTGGGAGTTAACACTTAGTATTCAGACTTTAAAATCGCTGCGCAAAATGTGACTTCATCCAGAGGGCAGCTTGCTTTCCTCCAAATCTTTCCTTTACTTTTAAATTTTTAGCTTTAAAATAAAACTACAAAGATCAATTTGATACATGAACATAAGAGACAACGCCTGCATATGCATACATCGGCCACTGTCGATCCAATAGCAGTAGAAACTTGTACTGTGGATTCTTCCATCTGTACATAGTGAAGGGAGAAAACAGTAGAAAATAGTTATTAGTAAGTGTTCTCAGTGCAATAACCAGGGAGGTTGTGACTAAGTGCCGGCTGCACAGCTTCCACTAGGGGGGAAAATATGGGGACTGATGAAATGAATGCTGATAGCAAAAGCAGAAGTCAATATTTGGGAACTTCATGCAGGTAACTATATTTATGGGGCTTTAACTTCTTTGGTGAGGCTTGAGCGTTTAAGACCATTTACTGAAGCATCAAGCCGGCAGTGTGGACTTTTAATGTGGATTTGCCAGTGTGGGTATGCTGCCTGCTGTGTACTGTGGGCCAGAGACCTCAGCTTTACCATATAGCCAGACAGGACAGAAACCTGTGAATGAAACTGGGTTACAGGGAGTAACCTACAGGCCATGCTGGTGCTTCAGACTAACAAACAAACACTCCATGAAAAGATGGAGATGTCATGAGAAGACTCCATGTCACTCATGCTGTATCACAGGACATCACCTGAAAGACTAATTTAAGAGAGAGATGAAAGTGGGAGGGAAAGAAAGAATATCCTCTTTTACAATGTGATGCATTCTCCTCTGATACAGAGTGAGCACATGATTCAGTAGCTTAAAAATCCAACAACCTTCTTGTAATATATGCATGCGATTCATATTAAGGACAATTTAGATTTTTCTGATTCCTTGTTTATGCACCAGAATGGCCTTCCACAGTGAGTCAGTCAACTTGCTCTCCAAGCTCGCGTGCGCGCTAGGGCATGGAGGAAGGGAGGGGGGTTGGGATTTCCCCTGTGCCCATCCCCACAGACGGAGAAATGGAAGCAAGTGTCTGTGTGGGAACGCAGCAGTGATGTTACTGGATACACAGCAAGCAGCAGTAACCCTGCTGGGACATTTTCTCCACAGATACTCAGTTTAGACAAACATGGAGCAAATTGTTGTGGAATAAAAAGGGAGCACAGCAGCAGTGCAAGCAGCATTCAGTCAGATTAGAAAAAAGAAGAAAAAAATCAACAAATTAAAGCGCAATTAATAGATTTATATCCATTTAAATGTGATGCATTTGACCTAACCCATTTCTAAACTAATCAAATAACCTGCTACCAATTTCAGCTGGGGATATTTGCCAAAAACTAATCCTACATTAACTGATGCAGAAGATTAGAAATATTACTGTTATTCAGATTGTTGTCTCATATCATTCTTAAAAATAACATAGTCCAGGTCTAGAATGGAAACCATGCAGCTAAATGAGCCATCATTACACTGTTTGTTCTTTCATTTTTTTTTTTTTTTTTTTTTTTTTTTTTAAATTATGTGCTTTAGTAATTTGTATGCAACTGTGTTCCTGAGAATGGTAAAGGATTACAACACTTGAATGGACTCTACGCTAAACTACTGCTCTCTAAGAATAAGGACCCCGTGGTTCCCTTTATACATACCGAGCCACTGGACAAAAGACTTGACCATAGAAATGATGCTCTTGATGTCCCAGAGGTAAGAGTAGAGGTCATACAGGATGGTGCGGTTAGCTGTATTAGATAGCCGTGTGAACATCTGGATGACTGAGCAGCACATCTCCTCAAACTTTTCTGCCCGTGACTGCCATTCGGTCACCTGTGTTCAACACAATGTTTGAAAAAGATAAATACTGGTGGAAAACGCAAGCATTAAACCACTTAAGAGTTGTGGTAGCAGGAAGAAAACCCCCCCCCAAAAAAACCAAAAAAAACCCCCCACTCATGTCACTTATGACATATCATATACAAGTGTCCCAATAGGCCATGAGTGTTGAAATTATTTACAACTGTACTTTTCCACTGTGACGTGTGAATATGTAACTAAAAGCAAAACAAGCTGCATAGAAAGGGAAGCCATAGTTTACACAAAAAGCACAGCACTAAACTGTAGTCCAAGCACACCATTTGCCGTCATAACCACACCACCCAATGGGCAGTATGGGTACTACACAGCCACCATTTTGTTTTCTGCACCATGAACAGCGTGGTTAGTTGATAACAGACTAGCCATCTAATGGACCTCCTTCTCTGAACACACTCCATGTGCGTGTTTCAGTAAAATCACCCACCTTTTCAGATTCTCTCCTCTTGCAGTTGACACTAACGACGCTGCTGTTGGCTCTTAGCCAGTTGAACTCCTTTAACATTTGCATGGCCTTGGGTCCATGTTCGTAAGGCAGATAAAAGAGCTCTGCCAGCAAGCACAGGTCCTCCAGGGTAAGAGGCTCTGCTGTGAACAGTGCCTTTTCGTTGGGCCCTGGTACAAACACTTCCTGTGGACCCAAATCAGCAATGAGACTTTGCAAGCATTTTAATTTGGTTTTTGCCTTCAAATGCAGATATAAAGGAGAAATGACTCACTAATGTTTGCAGCACCTGTTTGAGCTGATCATCTGTCTGCATAGGGGCGATATCATTACCAGAGTCCTCTTGAATTGACTCCTCAGGAGATTTGGACTCTGCCAGACTCTCTTTGTCTGTATCCATAGGTTTGAGGTCCTCGGCCATCTTGTCAGCTAAAATAGGACCTGCATGCTTCTCTTCTGGGTCGACTTCGGCTTCTGGCTCTGCCTCATCTTGCTTCTCAACCACCATCTCCATGGGCTCCTCATCTGAATCCTTCTTTTCCACCTCCACCTGCACATGCCCAGTAAAAAGTTAAAGTACCTGTAGATAGTCTGGTACAATCCTCTGTCTGGATTGTACCAGACTATAAAGAGAGGACAATTACTTTCATTATTAGCCCTTTAATCAATGACCCAATGGTTATTTTACTGGGTGATGAGCTGCATGAACAGAAAACAAGTACTTTTAGCAATTGAGTTAAGGTCACACAAGTGCTACAACTGTGTCATAATGCAAACTCCACCTCCTCTTCCTCCTGAGGTCTTTTTGCCAAAGGAAGTGAGATTGGATCCAGGCACAGAGCAGGCATTGCTGGAGACATGATGGGCTGCTGGAACACAGTTGTGACCGTTGTTGAGGAGCAAAGAGAGGGAGCAGTCATGGATGACACATCTATGCCCGTGCCTTTGGCACCACTCTGAGGCACCTGCCGGCCTGTGAGAACAGAGTGTCAGTGCATACGGTATGGTTTTTAGGCATTTCAGGTGATGCTGCTAAAAACTCTATTAACAAAAAAAAATTAATGGAGATTAAACTTACTGTTGTATTGGTGAGGCACACCAAACTCCCCAAGCCATTCTGTGAGAGCCAGTTTTAGAGCAAGTTGTGGGCTATAGAGCATGTCTGTCTCAAGTTCTTCATCACTGCCTTCATTCTCCAACTTAATCTGGATAGAAACGGTGCTGTCCTCACCATCAGCTGGTAAAGGGGCAAGGTGGGGAGAGAAAAAACAGAGAAGTACATCCATTAATAATCTGGATTTCAGTGCAAGATGACAGTAACTTCATACTGAGAGTATACTGCATCAACACAAAATAAGCATTATACTGATAATGACACTTTTGGAAACTTTAAAATCCTTGTAACTAAAGATTGTGTACCTACCCATGACTTCAGACTTTGATATGAGGAGCTGAGGCCTAAACTTAATGAAAGGCGTTTAAGAAATCCAATGCTCAGGATTCTTTTCACTCCATGTGCGCTTGTATAAGCATTACTTAGCTTAAATAGATGTATAGTATATTAAAACCAGACTGCGGAAATGTTTTCCTAGTTTCGATAAACCTTACATCGGGTGTTACATTTCCCCAGCTAACTATAAGTACACCCCCACCCAAATTTTCAAAACCCTGTGTGTTTTATTTTTGTTAAATTACCCCTTTGCCTCAAAGGCATAAAGGGTTTTGATAAAATTATTTGATACTGATCTTCATTTTTCCCCTCCTTCCTTATTGCTTAATGAAGTACATTTTACCCACTCATTTCAAGCTGGATCTTTTCTGTCTGTGGTATGCTTTGAAATTTGCAGAATAACTAAACAAACAAAAGAAAGAAGTCTCTGTTGCTTACTCATGACCACATCCTTGCGCACACCGTTCATATTAGACTTGTACCAGGTGGCCAAAGTGTGGATTGCTACAAAGTTGGATTCAAACTCGCAGTTTGGATTGGTGAGGACTCCCTTCAGTCTGGGGATGAGCTCTGTGGAGCGGCCCTTGTAGGGACCCAAGAAAAGTCTCTTCTGGTCATAATCATTGGCATGAATATTGTCCCAGATTACTGGGGCTCTTCTCAGGATTTTTGACACCTCTTCAATAGACTCCACTGTGATGTCTTTGGAAACCACTTTGGGGCCTACAGAAAAGTCAACATATCCAAATAATTATTCTTTTTAAGTCTTCAACATAGACATGTATGAATAGGTTTGCAATTTCAAGGAAAACTGTTAGACTTGCCTGTCCATAGCACATCAATGTCAGGCAGGAGCTTCTCCCCTACTGTGTGGAGGTAAGGGGACTGAGGGACACTTGGGTAGCAAAATGTTCCACAGTACTCTGAATTTGACGGTGAGAAAAATAAGTGAGCAAGTAGCGCAAACACACACAAAATGAGCAAATAAGGCAGGTACAAAAAAACAAGGAAAACAAGTTACCTGTGGGACAGAAGAGGAAGGTTTCAGGCTCGCCAAGATATTGGTAGATTTCATTGGTGATAGAAACCTGAGCGTGTGCAAAAGAACTGAACACTTCTTTATCAGCAGGGCACATGTTGTGGTCAATATCATCAAAAAGTAAGGCAAAGGACTTGCAGCCAAAGTGTGAAACCTGAAAGGGAAGAAATGACATAGTAAAATACAGAAAACTGCTGTAGATATCCATCAAGAAGGATTTCAATGTGTTCTTCATAAAAATGCTGCAATACCTGATCAAGTTTCCTCTTGAGTGCAGAAACCTCTTTTTGGTTGGAGAAGGTAATATCTAATCCAGGGGAAATGGCATAGATGAACTCTATCCCATGCTCATTAGCAGCACCGATTAAAGTCATGAGTTGCTCTAGGAGACAGGAGAAAGACAAAAGTGTAAATTATTGTGCATTTATAATTAATATGCAATTGGCTCACTTTAAAAGTATCATACAATCATTCCCCCGTCTCCCCAACGACATTCTTGGTAATCACCTGCTTCCTCCACTGAATACAGCTCCCTCCAGAACATTCTGTGTTTGCAGTCATCTTTGGGTGCGTAAAGGTATGTATTCAGTCCCCATTTCTGCTGCCTGTGAAAATCATTTTTTTCAGACTCATTAAAACAATCCGAGTTACCCTGCTATAATGCTGTCAACATGCAGTCTTAAATGATCCACAGTACCTCCTGAACAGCTCTTTCCTCTGTTCCATTGTCCATGGCCGCCCATAAAAGCCTGCGTTAGAAAACACGACATTCAGTTTCCACGCACCCTGCAGTCCTAATGTGCGTTTCCTGCATGCACAGCGAGCTGCTTAGTCGCTTCGACAGTTTGCCCCTTGGTGCCGACGTGCTTGAATCTGCTTAATACTGATCTTCTGAATTACTCAGGAATGTGCCCAAATAAAGACGTCCCTTTTAAATTCATGAAGTGTAGCACTGTGTTCATCATGTACAGACAGACAGCGGAATTACTGCAGCATTTCGACGCCTAGCTTCTGATTGTATGCGATTAACTAGATCGTGTTGTATATACACGTAAGCCTATGAAATTTTAAAGGGTAATTTTTTTTATTAACCAGCATATTTGCATTTTAAGATACAAATTTATTATTTATTTATATATGTGACGATACCAAACTACATACATAATCTTTCTCCAACATTACCTTCCACGACTCCGCTTATAAATTTTCTGAGGCCCGTCGTTTCGACTCCGATCACAGTCTCTTCCACCGGGCCAGGGACCTCTGCACAAGGCTCTCCGGAGACTGGGCTGGGGCTCGGCTCACCATCCACTTGAGGAGTCTCTAACGTATTTTCTTTTTGAACCATTTTTCGACGTTTCGCTCGATACAAAAGTCACGAAATTTGCGACGAACCCAGGGAATATTTTAAAATGTAGGTCAGCAGGCGAATGCTGCCAGGCAAACCTGGTGGAAATAAACCGCGTCACTCTGAGCCTAATGTTAGCTAACGCAAGGAATCTATCGAGTTTTCGAAACAAAGACCCTGACTGGTTTTACAAGCTGTGATATAAATTACTATCAGGTGATACAAATCATCATTTAGTTTGGCTAATATGTAAACAAAAACCAAACACTCGCTCGTGGCTGTCCGTGCATTTTCTCTTCTTTATGGGTGGATTTGACCTACTTTACGTCGTTTCTTCCTGTTTACACCAAGTGCGCATGCTCACGAAACCAGTTCAAACCAGTCACAACTAGATGTACGTGACAAAACACCGCAAAGATTTTACACAGTTAAAGATATAGCCTACACCTCAGTTCACGGCATGATAGGATTAGCCTCCTTTGTAACCAGTTGTGGGCAAAATGTACATCAAAATTATAACGACATCCGTTTTTTTTACTCAATACACTTAATAGTAGTCAGATATGTAGCAATAATGAAGCTAAATAACAGATTGGTTTATGCGTGATTACCCACAACATCATCAATCTCTCTCATTTATCAATGAGCGGGGATACAAAGTGTGCACGTATTTATCAAATACACAAGAGGGTGGCAATTATTCGCTCTGTTGGTCGACTGCGTTGAACATCTCGCCGGCTGTGTAATATCTTTAAATTCCAGCCCATATTAGGAATGCAGCTAAGCTCCAACACCACTTTCAAACAGGGGAGGTGCTGCTCATCTGTTTATGATCTGTGTCAGCAAAATGCGCATGCTTTGTTCCAAATCGTCAAGATAATCCAGTTATACTTTTCCACAGTACACAGCGTGCTTTACTACAATGACTACAAAACAGGGTTGCGAGTTTTCACAATATCCGGGGGGTGAGTCCAAAGATTAGGTCAACTAGTCAGGACAAAAAAATAAATTCAATGGCCCTGAATAGATTTGTACATGTTTTTTACACAGTCATTGATGCTAGCCAAGAAAAGTTAATGAAAGAATTGCATAAAGAGTAAAAAAAAAAAAAAAGAGTATCAAAAGGAATATAACAAATGATTAAAATAGTGGGTAGCTGTTATATCAAGATCCCTCTCCTATCAGCATTTATAATAAATAGCAATAAAACAAACAAGTAGCTAACAATAAACAAATCTAAAAATGCCAACTATACACATATTAAAGCTTTATACAGATGTGCAAGGTTGCTTTGAGGTATTGCACTTGTGTTGTGTGGTGGTGGTGTTTATGTGTGAGAGGTGCTGATGTGCGTGTTCAGTACAGCTGATGGCTTGTGGAAAAAAACTGGAACAGTGTGTTAGTCCTGGTTTGGCTGGACCTGTAGCATCTCCCTGAGGGCAGTGGTCAAACAGGTGGATGTAGGATGGGTGGAGTCTCTGCAGTAGTTAAATGCATATCTTGAAGACCTTAGTGCCATATTATCCTAATAAAGCACTTTGCTCTCAGGCTGCAGGCCTACATGTGGTTCCTGGAGTTTCTAAAAGTAGAACAGGAGGCACAGCTTTCAGCTATGGAAGCTCATTTCCACCACTGAAGAAAAATTTCCATCCGTAGTCAAGATTTCAGGTTATCGCAGTAGTTCGACTTACTCCGTTCTCTGAGAAAATAACTTGATATTTGAAGTAAGTTAGTTGAAATTTGGAATTATGGATGGGGTTCAAAGTATTACGTTTTGGTTCAGTGGTGGAAACAAACTTTCATATTTAGCTATCAGGCCCCTCTCCAGTGGAATCAGCTCCCAGTTCAGATTTAGGAGGCAGACACCCTCTGTACCCTTTAAATGTGGCTAAAACCTTTGTTTTTGATAAAGCTTACAGTTTGGGCTGGATCAGGTTAGGGTGCCATAGGCTTAGTATGCTGTAGCCCTTGCTATGATGCGCTGTCACAGCACTTCGTGACAGTGCAGACTCATTAAATTGTTTGGGTTCTCTCCCCAATACAGTAAGATCTTTAACTTATGGTATAAAGTGACCTAAAAATGTAACTGAATAGAAAACTTTGCAGCACACATTAAAAATATGACAAAATCCATGCAACAGGCTTGTGGCAGTGTGACACCTAATATTAAACATGGCTCTTTTTCATTGGGGTAGTGCAGAAAGCTATGACAGGGAGAGAATTTCACCTTTTTAGAAAACACAATGATTACCACAGCAGGAAATGCTGGTTAAATCTCAAGTTTAACCAATGACATTAATAAGCACATTTAGCTGAACAGTTCTGGGGTTCTTTCATTTAGATCGTGGCTCAAAGAGTTGGCAGTTCGTCTTGTAACCGGCTCGAACCGTCTCGGTCATTGTGTCCTTGGGCAAGACACTTCACGTACCGCCTACTGGTGATGGCCAGAGGGGCCGATGGCGCGATATGGCAGCCTCGCCCCAGGGCAGCTGTGGCTACAACCGTAGCTTGCCTCCACCAGTGTGTGAATGTGAGAGTGAATGAATAGTGGAATTGTACAGCGCTTTGAGGGCCCCAAAAAGCGCTATATTAATACAATCCATTATTATTTATACCAGCCCACTGGGACGCTTAGCAGAAATGAGCCACTGCTATTGTACTCAACTCTTTTCTTCTTCAGAATTACAAAACTTGAATTGATGAATTCACTCGGACCCTGAAACCAAAGCACCAAGTCTGAACCATCACATATTCCATGAAATTAACAATTACATCACAGAAAAATTATAAATTCAAATTTAATTAAAAACAGTGAGAGAAAAAAAAAGAAAACTATTTTTCTTTTTTATTGAGGTCTGTAATACATTACAATGTAATACATCCTCCTCCCAATAATTAGGGAGCGCCATTCTACTTATTCCACCCTTTTAAAAACATTTCCCTCTCCATTCAATTCAAGTTCAATTGTACATTTAAATAAACTTTAAAAATTATTGTTGTATTTATTCCATTATTCAATTTTTTTGCCTCCTTTTGCTTTTTTCATTATAAATCTTCACTTCAATAGAAGGTGTTAGCTTGCAGAAACAACATTACAAAAAGAACAAAAAACAAATCCCTAATGCAACAGCTAAACTGTA
Organism: Maylandia zebra; assembly: GCF_041146795.1. Classification (NCBI taxonomy): domain Eukaryota; kingdom Metazoa; phylum Chordata; class Actinopteri; order Cichliformes; family Cichlidae; genus Maylandia; species Maylandia zebra. The sequence continues at coordinate 19,167,847 of NC_135179.1, read as the reverse complement.
AACAGTGTTGCAGGTGAGGAGCCATCGTCAGCTCTGAGGTAAATATCTGCTGCGTCCTGCTGCAGGCCTCTCGTTACCTCTTCTGATTCTGCTGGGCCTGCCTCAGTAAAGTGTCGAAGTCTAGTGCATGATACTTGCCTTTTGCAGGCGTTGGCTCGTACTCTCTACTCGAATCTGAAATGATTATAGAGACGGAATTGCATTAAAAATAAGAAGAGGAAAAAAAAAAAATCAAAGAGTTATGCAGAAACTTTTTTTGCATCTGGAAATTTAAAAGCATGCCTAAGTCAGCATAGTTGCTCTGGCAGAACTGTCTCCTTCCACCGAAACAGAGATCAAACGGCAACTCGTCAGGCTTGCGCAGTTTACTTCCATTCTCAATCGCTGTGAAAGCATCCCTGGTGTTGTAATAAGTCACAAAGCCGTAGTTGTCCCTGTGGCAGATGACCAAAAGTTTAATTCCTCCTCATTTTTAGTTTGAGCAGAGAGGGCAGCAACAGGACTCGCACATAGCTTCAAGGTGTAACTTGCTTTTAAAAGAGCCACCTGGTGGTGATGCCAGGAAGCTCCAGTTATGAACAAGCCTGAATTTGCTTTAGCACTGTAGCTTGGCCTAAGAGGTCATAGACAAGACCAAGAAGGTTCAAAGACAGTGCAACTTTCTCATTTACAAAACCTTCCCAAAAGCTCTATGCTAAGAAAAAGTGGTGATGTTTGCATGTATAATACGAGGAGCTTACTTACCCATGGTCTCTAAAGTGCAGGGTACATTCTTCGATCTCGCCAAAATAGGAGAAGCGCTCTTTTAGTTCTTTTTGGGTCATCGTTCCCCGGATTTTACCAACGTAAACAACGCGGCGCTCCTCCTGGAAGAGAGTCCATCAGTTTTACATCATAACTACTGGAATCATTTCACTTAATTATACCTAGAATAATTAACTTACAATGGCTTTCTCCTTGCGTCTCTTCACCTCTTCCGCATTTGGCTTTGGAGCATGACCATAGCTGGGCCGATATGAGGGACTGAAGAAGAAAAGATGAAGCCTTTACTCGTCATTTCAAGGTTTCTCAAAGTATATGTAGGGCACAAATGAAACAGCTACCAAGTCACAGTACTGTACCTGTACAATTGTCTGCCTTTACTCCACTGATCCCGTCTTTGAGGGGACCGAGATCGTGACCTGGAGCGACTCCAAGAGCCAGAACGAGAAGAAGAATAGGAATACCTTCTCCTTCTGGGAGGAGAGCGGGACACAGAAGGCTGATAGGAGGAACGGGACGAGGAGCTGGAACTGCTCTGGTGACGATACCTAAAAATCAAAAAGAAGGAAAAGGGAAATCATTACACATCAGTGAAGAGGTTTAATGCATCTGAATCAAACACATGTTTTGGGACAAACCTTTTCTTTGTTGGAGAGTGTGATCTAGACCGAGATCTAGAAGAATCGGAGTCTGACTCTGAACAGCTGGACATTGGACTGGGAGAATGATGTGATCTTTTTCTAGACCGACCTCTGGGCCTCTCTTCAGAACTACATCTGGGGCTGGGTGTGCGAGAAGCAGCATGGCGACGGTATGACCTTCCCAACGGACCTCTCCTCGGGCTCCTTTCCTTCAATTCAGTCTCTGGCCGAGTAGGAGAAGCATCTGGAGTCTCCATAACAGAGCTTTCGTCCAACCTATTTGCCTTGGGCTCCAGGGGCTTCACTGGACAAACTTGTGTTTTGGTTAAAACCGCCTGATTTATGGTAGATTGGAGAGATGATGCCAGGGCAGCTGGGGTTGTTTGTGTAGTGGTTTGAGTATGTTGCCTGATGGGTTTAATGGTGATAAAGGACTGCTGTTTAATACTCCAACGCTTGCCTGGCTCTGCAGTGGGAGTGCCTTTGTTGGGAAGGCAATAGTCATGATCCATGCACGCCAAATCGGGGGCTACAGTGGCAGCAGCGAGCGTGGGTTTGCTACGTGGCCTGACTGAGGGCAGAGGCCGAGCTTCTATCTGGATAACTTTGGAGGGGCTCGACTTGGAGGCTTCGGAGGCTTTGCTCTTCCCAAGCAGTGCCACAGCTGCCAGGGGTTTCCACATTTGATGAGGAGGAGTGGCTGGAGGTGTCAGAGCTGAAGCAGAGGGAAATATCATGAGTACTTCAGACTTCTGTATACACTGACATAAATGAAGCATTTGAGCAGACAAAACATCTCTAAATTAATCAAGTCAAAATGCTCATTTACCTGCAGTGCTTGAGATGTCACTAGCTTTTACACGTTCCACAACAGACTTCTCTGGAACCAGTTCGACACTGCTGAGCAAGCACAGGCGTATGTTAGTATATCAGCGGTAAACAGCGTAGGTCAAACCTCGGTGGTCTTCAGCCCAACCCGAGATGGCCCTTAGTGCTGCCAGGCACTGGCAGGATTTGCGGTAGGTCTTGGCATGAGGTGGGCTTGGACCACCTCCTCACATACACAATCTGTCACACAAATCAAACTGTTTTCACTCTCACAGACAGTTACTCACTCACACAGAGCAGCGTCAGGGCTGTAGGGTAACTCACCTCGAGTTTCCTACAGCTGCTGCTCTACCAGAGACCTCCGACACACATTGCTCCTCTTTGGCTGAAGGGGGAAGGAATAGAAAAGTTAGTGCATCGGTGCACAAAGTGAGGTTAAAAACTCTCAGTGGAAATGTTTTTAGTACAGGGCTTATTTTCCATAGGACTGAAAATAGTCAGCAGCTACATAAAGCGCATTTAAAAAAAACAAAACAAAACAAAAACAAACCCAAACACTTGACATAAGTCAGGCCTTGTACATCCACCCAAACAAAGACAGAAGGGCTCGAGTTAAATGGATTTGCAGACGGGGCAGAATTCCAGTAGCTGAGCAGACAAGTGCACAGAGCAGCTTCTCTGGCCCCTGCAGCATCCATCTCTCTTAAAGGGGAATGTTACAGTTAAAAACAGAGATGCCCCACTATCTTTGAATTTAAACAAACGGCTTGATTAGAAACACAAGCTTGGAATTCACCCATTTACCATAGTAACAGACCAACTACAAGGCGGTTCTTGTATGTGATTTGCAAACTAAAGGAAAGTTCATGCATGAACCCCTGTTAAGCACACATCTCCTGAAGTCAATCACAACTCCTACCCACTAATCCACTACTGCTAACCAAAGATGGGGCTGCAAGCTTGCATACTACATTGCACCATTACAAAACCAGGAAAACTGATCCTCTGACCACATTTAGCTTGGTACTTCACTATGTGACACACAGAGCTACTGGCCTAAACACCCATCTAATTATAATTCAAGGAAGTAAAATAAATCCGAGTGTGCAAAACGTTCAAACGAAACCTCTGAGATGGAGTGGATACAGAGAAAACTGAAGCATTATTAATTACCTTGGGTTTCCTCAAACTGCTCCAGTAAACTGGTCAGATCAGCAGCTTCAATACCTGTAAATAAAGGTCATTATGTGATTATAACAGAATGATGCTCATTTAAAGGCAAACTGCAGAGCTTTTTATTTTCTCTCATAGATATACTGCCAGCAATAGTGGATGCTCAAACAGTTTAATAACGTCAACATGTGTAAGTAAACCCAAATGATCAGGCTTCAGACACTTTGTTCTACTCGTGGCTCTGAATGAATTCACTGATAGTGGACATCATTAATATGGCCATCTCCACCTGGGGTGTGAGCACAGAAGCTCCACCCACCTGCTGTTCAAAGCTGTTGTTTACAAGAAGCAGCCAATCAGAAGAAAGCTGGCTTAAAGGGAGAGTGACCTTGACGATTCAGGAGTTAAAACTGCTCATTTTAAAAATCAGAGTGTGAAAGATTGAACTGAAGCCTACTTTAAGCATTATTTAGAGCTGTAGTTAAGCAGAGGCCAAAAACATGGCACTTTAAATGGGCAAAAAAGCCCCCCTTAAACTATTACATGTACTATAATGCAGTACACAAAAGCTCTTTTCACAGTAACACTCAAACTGAGCAGAACTACAGCGGTACAGAGAATAGACTGGACACAGGACAAAGGCTCAGCTGAAAACGTGACAGCCAGGAAACAGATTATTGTACGTAACAGTCCTGAAGAGCACAAATGGGTTGATTTTTAAAGTGACACTGTGCATTTTCCTGCTTTCTAACAGTAGACAATTTATAATTTCTAATATTGGATTAGTGACAGGCTGCACATCAGCCTGTCACTGGAGCAGATTAAGCACAGTGAGTTCAAGTCAGCAAAGCTGTGGCACTGACAACAGTTTATAGCATATCAGTGAATTACTCTTGTCAAAGAAAGATAATACTTAAAAACAAAAAAGGAAAGAAGAGAAGGTATGAGAATGTTTCTACTCCTAAAAACAAACTAAAGCTTTTAAAACACAAGTTTAACTTTAAGCTCACCTATTTCACTTGTGAATGCTTCAATCAGCTCCTGTGTGGAACTCTTTGCTCTTTGGGCTTCCACTGGTGTTGTGGGTGTTTCTTTAGTTTCAGCAACAACTGGTTTTGTTTTTAGACTCTGGGAGTTCGAGAGACTAGCAGCTGGAGTGGAACACAGCTGGGTACCATCAGCTGTGGATTTGGAGGACTTGCTATCAGACGCAATGGTGATATTTAAGGAAGTGAGAGCAGTGACCTCAGGCACTTTCTGGGAAACCACAGTGGTCTTCTGGGGGACACTGGGAAGAGATCCAGTAGCAGCAGTGGGTTTTATTTCATCTGTAGTGGTTTTAAGAGTGGTCTTGGTGAGCTCTTCACACTTAGATACAGGCTGAGAGATGGGGACTCCATCTACTCCATCCATCCCTCCTGAAAGAGCAGGAGAACATTTCCCATCTACTGAAGATGCGAGCTGAGTGTTAGGAGCCCCAAAGTTTTTAGGCACATTAGGTGCTGCAAGCTGAGTAGTGATGTTTTGGGGCATGGCTGAATCTTTAACTACATTAGGGACCAGAACAGGATTTTTCTGAGGCAGACTGGGCGGTTCGGGTGTTAGTTGGGGTTTAGGAATTGAAGTAGCAGGTGAAACCTTGCTGGAAGGGGCAACCATGTAGGCAGGTGGAGCCAGCAGTGCCTCGGGGGTCGGTGGTGCACATGGTCCTCTTGGTTGCCACGCAGGTTTGACCTCCTCCACCTCCTTTTTTGCCGGCTGGGTGATGGGACGTCGAGGATCCTTGGGGCTTGGGTCAGGCAGGCAGGGAATAGGGGGAAGCTCTTTGGGAAGCTCTGGGAGGCTAGGCCACTTGGTGCTATTGTTGCGTTGCTTTTCCACTGGAGCAGGCCTTTTCTGTTGTCTAAGCCGTCTATACTCCTCTAAACTAAGTGCTTTGGGTTTGGGCTCTGGGACTGCCGGAGCCACGGGAGGGACAGCCTCACTAGCACTCAGCATCACCTCGCGAGTCACAGAGATGGGAGCAGCTGTCGGGATCTCTGAAGACACCGGAGAGAGGGAAACAGGGGGAGCTGCTAATACATTCACGAGCTCAGTGGGGGCTTGGACTGGCTGTTGTGAAGCTTCACTGGGATCCTGAGAACTCATTGTTGTGGGTGTATACCTGTCTTCACTCTTCCCAGGTTTAGCACTTAACAGCACTGTGTCCTGTCTAGAGGACAGAGATTTAACTTTAGTTTGTTGCACAGTCACTTCACTGATTACTGCTGTAGTGGAGGTCTGAGGTTGAGTTTCAGTTTGGCATAGCTCTTTTTCTTTAGGTTTTACCAGCGATGGAACTTGGGTTGAGGCAGCAGGAACTTTTGGGAGTTTTTGTTTCTTTTCTTCTTTGACAGATTTTCTTTTGGGCTCTTTGGGCAGTTCCTGTGCTGCATTTCTTATGGTGCCACTCCGAAGGACTCTTCCTTCCACAAGATAAGGATGAGACTGTTGCTTGCATTTCTTTTTCTTTTTCCTCCTGGATGGACTTTTCTCTTTAATTTCTTCCATTTGGCTCTTAACGGTTTTCTCATCTTTTACATCTAAACACACTCCTGTTATTTCTGGGGATGTGATTTTCATGGGTGCCTCGTTGACCGTTACATCGTCTTCGTCATCAACAACTATATGCTCTGAACTGTCTTCTGCTTCATCTGAAACTTTCTGCTCTTTTTCTGAAAGCTGCTCTTTAACTGGTAGATTTATGTCTGTCATGGCCAGGATGGGTTCTCCATTTTCCCCCCGGTCCACAACCTCAAGCACTATGCCTCCTTCCGGCATAATCTGTTCCCCTGCCTCATTCTCCACACATACCGACAAGCAGTAGGGTTGGATATGCCTAACCAGGTCGCCCAGGCTAATCGAGACACCGTCTTCATTTGTCTGTTCCAAGGTAAGAGGATGTAGGAAGGACAGAGCCTCCCAGTCTAACAGGTCAGCGTCAGGACATGAGTCAAGCCCAACTGGGCTCAGCGTGAGGGAGCTGTCTTCCTCTTCCTCCCCATCACTCCTCTGCATAGAGTTTTTCTGTATCCTAGGGAGGCTCTGAGTATAAATGGGAACATAACTATCTGGTTAAAATCTGCCTACAGTACAAGATTATTTACATTACTATAAATAGGAAGACGCTACCTTTCCAGTTGATAAAGGCCTAGATGGTGCGTCTTTCTCTGTAGGGGAACGTGATAAACCCAGTAATTTCCTGAGCTAGAGAGTGAACAAGAAAAAAAATACTGATGTTAACTTTAACAAACTAGCAAACAGGTATGTTCAGAATAACAGAGATTAGCAGAGCGTTCCACTCTGTCCTGTGCTCAAAGATCAGATTGGGGAATGTTGAGAGCAGAGATAATTTCAGACACATGTACAACTGCTGGGCACTAACCGGAGACTGTTCCCTGCCCCTTTGACCTGACAGCAGGTCTGAGTCAGGCAGTATGTCAAACGGAGACAGGTTCTCATCTTCTACATTGTCAAGAATCTCCGTCAAGGCTGTTAGCAGCGTGGCTTCGTTGTCATCATCTAGGACTTTGGACTATATAAAGGATCAAAACAAACAATTAGGTCAGAGTCTGGGACATTAGGTAGTGTAATATACAGAGCTTACAATACTGTATAACTCCTTGAAGTTGATGAAAACGTAATACTACACAATGTGAAGTTAGTCTTGCCTCTATTGTCGGTGTGTCCTCAAAGAAGGACAGATTTAAGCAGCTTTGAAGGGCCTCCAGAGTTTCTCCGGAGCTCAGCTCATCAGTCTAAAGAGGGGGAGAGCAAACAAATGTCAAATCTGAAATAAGCAGTCAAATCAATAACTAACTGTTGCTTTAAAAAGAAAGAAAGAAACAAACCCATAAATGCACAAGTGAAAAAAAGAACTTCCACATTCCTCCAAACCTTTCAAGGCGAGGCACCATTGCAGTGTCACTAATGGACCACTGGGCTGCCTCACCATCACGAGTGGACTTGTGTCATTTCAAAAAACCACATAAAGAACAGTGTGCACAAAAGGTAAACAGAGAAACAGGTCAACAAATCTCATTCATTCATTTTCATGGCCGTGGCTCAAGTGAGGCATTTATAAACAAGAGCCTGAAAAGGAAACCTCAGCGGGCAAAGGAGGGCACATGTTTTTAATTCCAACTTGCAGGAGGAGGAAAAACAAAATAGCAGAGGCTATTCTGTACATAAACACAACTGGATCTGCTTTACAATTAATATAAATGTATGTATCCATCCATCCATGGATGGATGGATGGATGAATTAAAAAAAAAAAAGAAAAGAAAAAATCCTGAATCATTACTTAAATTATGCACATACTAGTAGCATGTTCTGTGAATACCAAGACCAGTTTGACCAGTGTAAAACGTATTAGCATGCGCTTTGATATAATGTTGGCTGACTTGGCGTAAAACTAATCTTCGGGTAATCTTCCAGAACCATAAACATGGCAATAACTTCTACAAACGGGCCCTCCTATCACTGGAAACATAACCGACAAAATTAACTTAATGTCGCCATGCAGTGGTCTAACAGAGCCCCACGTGTTTCTATCTACACATGCACACAGCGTGCAGACATGTTTGATCTTCGCCTCACCCCGTCCAACGACAGGCCACCCAAACCCACGTGTTGCACTACAACAAACCAGAAGCAGGGCCTTCAGCTCTTCTTCCACTGCTGGCTTAAATTCATGCGACTAAAAAGCAAAAATCTTCACTTTAATGCACAAATTAACACGTCAACGTGTTAACAAAACCACAGTTCGCGGACTCCGAGGGAACGGCTTGTGAGCTTTAATTTGACTGTCTCTCGTGCGCATGTGTGGGGGAATCCAACATGTGATCCCCCACTGAACCACATGTGTACACAGAGTTAAGTTTGAATGAAAACTTGCATATAACAGCAGTGCCAGTGTGAGTATGAGTACGTACAATGTTAGATATAAAACAGCATCATCATCATCATCCCTGAGCTGTTGACACTTTACTGCAGAATGATAGGGCAAAGCATGTAAACTACACAGCTAAATTAATAAAGCATCAGATCAACTGTCGAGCAAATAACTCTGTTTACAAAACACTTATTTCAGTGGTTATTATATACACACTATATTGTATTAAGTTGAAGGACTGTAAAATAATCGGGCAGGGTTAATGCGATTTTTATTGCCACGTGTGTATCTGTGGATGAAGAGCAAGACTATCGGGTAAAAAGTGCAGCAAATGAGATTAAAAGCGTAATATTGATATCATCTACACAACTGGAGGCAATATCAGGCCAACTACTGATAACACTGCACAACTGTCACGATGATATTTAACCGCTTGTTGGCTTTATGTCAGAGAAAACCTGCCTCGTTCACTTAGCCAGCCGGCCAGCCAAGCTACACTGACTCACCAGCTAGCGTTACCAAACGTCCATGAATACAAGAAAATTTAACCAGCGAGCATTATTTATCAAAACATGAGACCACGGAGTCATAAAGCTGCAACAATCACTAAATAAGATGCGCCTTTTCAGTGAGTTATAGTTGTTATGCTACAGTTGCATCCACGTGTCACTTTCTCGTGCACAGTACATCCCGTACAGATGAGCACTCTGCCCCCCAAAAGTCACCCAAACACTACTAACAGTGGACCCAGATGCTAGGAAATAAAGAATAAAACATTTTCGTTACCTCGTCTAGTGTATCCAAAGGGAAAAAGTCCATATTGCACGCTGTTAAAGTCTCCTCGCCTGTTCCCCACCGCGCCGCCATCTTGGAGGTCTACTCCCTGCCCAGACTCGTTTCAGAATGAAAAGTAATGAATCAGAGGTGCACGCAGACCGGCTGGAGACACGTGGTGCAGCATTCCCGGCAAAATGACGCAGAGGGGGTCAGGGGTTGAGCGGCCACGTTTCTTTGTAGTTCCTGTAGTTCCAAACTAGCTCGCTACCCACGTTTTCAGCCTCATGAATGAATAGTCAATAGTCAGTTGCTGATGTAGTCCAAAGTGCTACAATGTCTCTCAAGAGAGATTTGGTACTTATGCGTCAAAGACAACGACGAAATAACAATGCCAAACTGTTTTTCTTTTTTCAGGCAGGTTTTAATCGGCCTTGTTTTTGCCAGTGAAGAATATCAGGTTATTATCAGGTTATTATCTCAAAATTTCAGCTTACTTACTGTGTATTTTTACATTTTTTGAAATATTTAATTGAAATTTTGAGATACTAACCTAAAATGCTGACTTACTGATGCACTGTTGATTCTCTATGTGCAGTTTTTAATTACAGCCTAAACAATATGAGTTTTGAGACCGATACCAATGCCAATATCTAGTATAATTTAAATATCATATATTGGCCTATATTTTTTTCTTTCTGACAGAAGAAACATAAACAGATTTCCCTAAACATTTGTTATGTATGGTTATTTACAAGCCTGTACTAAGATGTGGTGGTAATGTATTTGTGAATTACTTTGGATGACCTGGTTGTTGTTTGTGCCCTCTGGTGGACACACTGTGAAACAACATTGATAATATAGTTGAAGGGCAATTTTCCTGTCTCTCCTTTACTTTTAAAATTTTGATTTATAGGCCAAAGACGGTGGTAGATTGGCAGAAAACTATTATTGGCCAATATATCAGTCGTGCTCTAGAATTTATGTTCCAATGGCCATAAGAATGAAGTTAATACAGATTATCCTTCAAAATAACTGCCCAAAATGACTAACCCAATCTGGGTTGGTCATATTGAGTAGCGGAAAACATTGCAGTTCAACCTGGCCTTTTGTTGAAATAATAGCTTATTATTCTTTCATTGCCTGTTTTTAATGATCTTTTTTGCTATGTTTTTTTTAAAATCAGGTTTTTAACATGGTTTACATTGCTATTAACCATGTTTTCATATTCTATTTTATTTTATTGTGACTATTCCTAGTTCTGACTTTGCTTGTCTGTCGTGTTTACACAGTATGGAGCATTAGAAAAATGAGAAACACCTGATTGAGAAATGACCCGAGGAGGAAGACAGAGGCATTGACCTAACCTGCAAATTCCTAAGATCTCGATTCAACTGAGCAACGACGGGATGCACCAGGACAAGCTTGATTAAGCGAGGCCCCATCCTTCACCCCACGTGTCCCAAACTATTTGTGTGATGTCTTTTAGCGTGCTGTTGGTAAGAATGCTTTCTCAAAGTAACCACATTAGTTTTGGACTGAACAGGTCAGCCACAATAAGGACGCCTCTCAAAATGGAAGACTTAAACATTTTACCAATGAGAGTTTGAAGATGTAGCAGTTTTATTTATCACAGAAGAGAATGCATCTGAAATACAGACAAACAGAGTAGCAAACCACAATGGAAGACCACAGAGTGTGCACATGTGTGCTTGTGGTTGGGCTCACCTTTAATCCATTTCTACCTTTGAGACACAGGGAATTGCCTATGGCTTTTCCTTGCCAATACAATAGGAATCCTAATGAGAAACACATCACCCCCACTTTTGTATTTGACCCAGTTTAATCTCTCCCTCTGTTTTGCCTATCTTCTTGTGCCTTTCATTTATTACTTCGCATGACAAAAGATTTCCACCATCGTCTTTTACTCACGTCACCAAAGCTCTGAGGGGAAGCACTATGTCTCTGCAGTGTGGTGTTTGGTTAGTCTGAGCGAGGTTGTCGCAGTGGTAATCTTTTGCGCAAACTTGATTTTGTACGTGGATTATTCTAAAGAGTGCGTTACAAAAACCATAACTCAAAATCAGAAAACAGAGTCTGACAAGAGCCCGTGACTTTACTGTAAAATCTTCATCAGTTGTGTGATTTGAGTGATTGTCCCCATCACTTGACCCAATATGTTACGTGCTATGTCGATAAAACATAGATGTAAATTACCTGCCGCTTTATTAGGTTATTTAGTCAATGACGTGTCAGCAGTGCAATGCATTTAGCCACGTAGACATGACTAAGATGACCTGCTGAAGTTCAAATCGAGCATCAGAATGGGAAGTAAGGTGATTTAAGCAGAAACAAGGTGCTGCTTAAAGATCAGGAGACTGACGCAAGAGTTTTCAGGAGCTTACCAAAGCTGGACAATAGAAGACTAGAAAATGTTGTCTGGTCTGATGAGTCTCAGTTTCTACTGCAGCATTTGGATGGTAGGGTCAGAATTTGGCATAAACAGCATGAAAGCATGGATCCATCCTGGTCACCTTACTACCACTTGACCATCCTTAAAAAGCTGCGGAGTACCTTAGCATTGACGCTGACCATGTTCAACTGTTTATATGTACCCAATTATCTTATGGCTACCCCCAGGAGGATAATGTGCCAAATTAAAGCTCAAATTACTTTCTTTAACATCCAACTGTGTGATGCTATCAGCAGCACCTTGTAAATCTATGCTGTGAAAAATGAGTAAAGGTGATCCAACCTGGCAAGATGTACCTAACAAAGTGGTAGATGAGTCTATTTAGGGAAAGATTGTTGTTCTTTTGCAGTGGCTGTGGTTAGCATATTTGATATTTGTGTCCATGTAAAAAAAAATGTTCACATTAAAACAGCAACATAAGTGCCCTCAAGTCCTGGAAAGCTCTCCCTACTTCCTTGTTTCCACGGTCACTGAAAGTAATTATAGGCTAAAACTGTGGGCGCCAGATGGGAAAGAAGCAAGAAACTGCATTTTAGCCACTGCCAACTGAACTGTTTGAAAAAACCCATATATATTAAGATCTTTTTATATTTGCTTGGAAACTCAACTGGAAATAATGTTCATTTTAGAAATGTTTGAGAGTCATTTAGGTTACCGTGTTGACTTCATGCCATGGGTTCTGTTTTTCAGTGTTAAACCAAACTTGAATTCACATATACTGAATCATGATTTGTTTCCCCTTGTAAGAGACCACTCAGCTAAAGGACATACAGACAGAGATACAACCTCAAAAACCCAAAACAAGAAAAATAATTTTACCGTGCTAACAAACTCAACCTATATACTAGCAGATTAAACCATTTTAAATGCAAAGGGGGAAAATACAGACCAAATGACTAAAATTAATTAAAATAAATCCTGTCAGCCCCAGACTGTGACAGCAGATGGTTCAGTCCATAATGATTTGCCTTTACATTACAACTAGCTCCACCCTCAATCTTGTTCTTTTTTTTTTTTTTTTTTTTTTTTTTTTTTTTTTAAATGACATCAGAAACAGCAGTATGCGACATTACGTGATGGCAGAGCTTCAGTTCATCCTTTGTCATTTTTTTTTTTTTTTTTAATAAATAGGACAGGGGGAATGAATGAGAGAGAGAGGGGGAGAGAAAGAAAGAAAACCAAAGGGGAGAAGAGACGGTGAGAAGGGGGGGGAAGAGAGAGAAAAAAAAAAAACTCCTGGGTCACCTGTATGGAGAAAAAAAAACAAAAACAAACAAACAAAAACAAACAGAGGAGACAGCAAACAACAAAGAGCAACATAATAATAGAGAAAACAAAGCACCATCACAATAAACTAGCTAGTCATAGATATCAGTATTTACTAAGTAATAAACGATATTGTGCAGCACGCAAGATAGACAGCGCACAGTGTGCTTTGAGGCAGCAGCCAAGAAAGCTTTAGTCCGCGTCTGTGAATACCCATGTGTGCATACCTGTGTGGATCAGCATGCTTGCATTCCAAAGGTTTCTCCATGTAATGATCTGCTAGGGAGTGTGGGGGGGCCACAGCCCCGTCCTCCAGGGTGTGAAGCGGGTATGGAGGAGATCAAAACTCCAGACATCCAGAGGCCCCCAGAACACAAGAGACCATGGAAGACCAACAGAGGGGCAGCCGCGCCACTGTCCCAGTAAGAGCCGAGGAGAGTCCCAGATGAGGGCTCGCCCAGCAGCCGCGGAGCAGAAGTCAGGGGGAGTTGCAGTGACGCGCCCGTGAGCTCCGCCGGCCCCCAGCTGCGCCTGAGTGACCGAGCCCTAGGCCGAGAGGCCGGGGGCACCCCACCTCCAAAGGGGCCCGAGCGAGCCCCAGGCCCCAGGCCCCGACAAGCGGCCGCCAAGGAGTGAGCCGGTGTGTACCCGGACGCCCACCCCCAGACACAAAGAACCACCAACACACCGACACCTGAGGGAGTCCGCCACCGGCAGGGGAAGTGGTGGTGGGTGGAGATAGGCCTCCAAACCTTGGAGGGCCTGAGGTGTCCCCAGAGAGGTGGCGTCTGATACCCAACCTGACATATAGACACAGACATACAGGCACACACAGACACAAACATCCATTCCCACCCTCATGCTCTCATATGCACTCACTCCACACTCAACCAACGTGGAGACAGACATAAAGAGACGCTGTACACACAATCACACTTCCCAAGCGTACTCTACAAACCGGGTCTAGGTACCCTTGCCCCTGGAGGGGGGAATTGCACCCAGACCCAGGTGGTGTTACCCTTTTCCCTGCGGTGGGGAGAGGCAGACCACCCCGACTCCGCAGCAGCAGGGAGGCCCCACACCCCAGACCGCAGTCGGACGGCCAACTCCTCCTACTAGCCCTCCCGCTCCAGCAGGCCGCAGAGAATGGGGGTGGGAGAAGACTCCAAACCTCCCTCCACCCGCTCATTGTAGTGTTGATGCATGTGTGTTCTAAGGTGCAATTAAAACCCAGGAGGGCATGGAGCTACCTGCCAAGGAGCAGCAGGTAAGCGCATAGTCCCTCCTGCTAACCCTCAATGACTAAGTGTATTTAAAATTGAGAGGTGGGCAACGACGTCAGGGGTGGGGTGTACACCCTGATGGTGATTTGGACTCCGTGATTGTGCCCACCCCCAAGATCCTATATGTATGTGTAATGAGAGTGTGAATAATGTGAATGTCTAAGTTGTGGGATAAAATTGAGGCAGAGGCAGCCAGAAGGGGACGGGGGGGGGGGGGGGGTAGCCTCCTCTGCACCCTGGTGACATACCCCCACTCCAAGGCCCTGCATGTGTGGGTGGTTGTGGAGGAGCGGGAAGAGGGAGGCAGCTGGAGATGGGGAGGGAAGGAAGGGAGGGGCAGGTAACCCCTCCCTGGGGCCAGCTCCCCCGCTGACCCCAGTAGGCACTCCCACCCTCCGCGACCCGCCAGGGAAGGGGGGCCCAGGCCCATCAGACCGGGGCCCAGTGCAGTAGCGCCCCCCGGCTCCACAGAGCCCTGGACAGTCCACCCAACCCCACCACAGAGAAAACTGCACCCACCCCACCAACCACACATCTTCCAGACTACATAAGACGGTAAACGCCCAGGCTGAGATCTTCCTCCACCTCTCCTGTATCTCCCCCTCCTGCAGAGAGTTCCTGAGAGAAGAAAGCTCCTGCAAGATGTGACCATCCCCCCCACCAGTTGAAGAGCCCCCCAGGCGGCTCGATGCACCGGCGGCACCCTGCTCCAGGGCCGGGCCCCCATGCACCCACCCGCCCACAACCCCGGCAACACACCAACCAGGACCCGAGCCCCCGAGGCCCGGCCCGGGCCCCAGCCCAGAGACGGAGCGCCCCCAGAACCTCACGCCCATCCCTCAATCTTGTTCTGCTAAAACTAGGAGGGACTGGAGCAGGAGGCTGGACACTCACACAGGTAATTAAAAAAAGTGCCTTCTATAAATCAAATGTGTGTGCACATCAGTTAGAATACATTGTAGTGTGTTAAATTGTAATGAAACCAGTTACCCTAACTAACTTAGCTCTGTAATGGCAGTGGCTGCAAATGAACTCAATATATGAATGATGCTGGAGTGTGAAACCTTAAACCTGTATGTCCGATGTCATGCAACTGTAAAGATTGGACAAATATTACTAAAGTTGTATTTTATTTGTGTTTCAGATGGCATGTTAATGAAACACTGATCCCTCTAAAACAAAAAAAAAAAAAAAAGCTGACAACCACCAGTGCTCCCCCTCTGTCTTTGCTACATTCACAAGATTTTCAGAAAACTTGACCTCTTACCCTGACCAGGTATCAGTTTGAAACTCCTACACCGTCTCCTTTTTTGAGTTTCGCATCCGCAAACCTTGGTGTCAATATTGTCTGCTGGCCTGCCCGGCAGGGTGACGACGATACTCCATCAGCCTTTTACAGCTGAGGGGAAAACCTGGATATCAATTTGAAATTGGGTTTTGATGTTCCTGAGAAAACACACCGAACAAATATGTTTGTGCATGATGTGGAGGGAATTTTCAGCCTTGGTTAAGGTATGCAGTCTCTGATAGTTCTAGTATTTGAAGTAGGCCTACTGCTGTTTTTTAGTGTTTGAAAAGGTTGCAGTTCATCCTCTTGCTTTTCTTGTCCACATATGTCTGGGTGATGGATATTAAAATTTAGACTGTTTTTTTTCTACATAAAATTATATGCTAAATAGATGTAGGTATAGACAGAAAAAACAATGTCTGGAAAGAAGTGTTGCATATTTGTTCCTACAGTAATGTCTCTGCTTGCCACATGTTTGTCTTTCAACTTGAACGCCAGGGAATCTGTTTATTTTGCTGATTGTCATCAGCTTCACTTGTTGGCATCACTGCAAAGCACTGGCCTCATTGCACTTGCAGTGTTTCATATTATCCATGTCTTGACACAAAAGACAACAATTTCATTACTTGATGCTGACAGTTGTCCCCGCCCCCCTGCATTTAGAGTATAATAAACCTTCTCTGGCCCCAGTTTTCCAAGTTTCCTGAGACACAACAGACCCAAACAGTCTGCTTCTCATTATCTGTCATGTCCAAATGAGTCAGTGCTGCCCACGCTTCCTCTGTGTTTTCCTTCAGCGTATCAGCGGCTGTATACTGTACATCTGTGGGAGCTGTAGGACTTATGAGCTTGTCTGTGTGTTGGAGAGACAGGGAAAGAAAGGAACACCACTGTGCCCCAGCACACTCCCTAACTGCTACCTACCGCTGCTCTGCCGTTGCCATGGATACAGTGCCCTCTCTCTCCCCTCTCTCCTGTCTGTCGGTGGGTATGGAGGGATGGGGCTCGAAAGGAGAGGAGAGAAGTGGCTCTGGCTGCTGCCTCTGCGTCATATTCATACCAGTGCAGCTGAGAGCCCCCCACCACCACCACCACCATCACCCCCTCCCTCCTCTCATTTCCCCTCTTCCACCGCCTCCCGCCTCCTTCCTTCCTTCCTTCCCTCCCTCCTTCCTTCCTTCTCATCATCCAATTTGCACACTACTAGACCCCCACCCCCCCACCCCCCAACCCATTTGTGTCTCCTATCTGCATCTGCTCATCACATTCTTCCTCCCTCACTCTCTCTCTGCTGGCCCAGCTTGGTTTCCTCTGCGTGGCTGGCCTGAGCGGACTTTTTCGCGCGAGTGTGGTAAGAGGAGAAAGAGGAAGACAAAGGTAAGCACAGATATGGAGGACATTTAAGAGTGTTTGTCTGTAAATGAGAGAGTGAGAGAGATAGTGGAGAAAAGAAAAGCGGGGGGGTAGAACACCTGGAAGACAAAAGAGTGAGAGGAAGGCGATGGTGGCACCAAGAGCCTTTCAAACATTTTAATAGATATTTATGAAGAATCAAGGTGCTCTGTGGAGTGTTTTTACACTGTGTAAAGACAACACACTAGGATGAGACGCATGCCTCAGTAAGCCAAGCTGGCAGCATGTCTGTGTGCAGGCACTTTGCTGTCTGTCACATAGTGTTATGGAACTGCTGCTGCTGCGTGCTCCCACAGTGGAGAGAAGGAGGCGAACAGAGGGGGGAACTTCATTATTCTCAGAGAGCTTTTTTGTGCAATGTGTTGACAGAGCGGGAATCTCTGCATCTGCACAAGCAGGGAGAGTGAGAGGCAGAGAGGAGAGTGAGAAAGAGGATGAACAACAGTGCAGTTAGTGCTGAAGCGCTCGGCTTCAAAGCATTATCACTCCTGGAAACAGGAGCCATTTCCAAAAATCCCATTCGCACACCCTCCCTGCTCTTTCTTCCCTCACGCTCTTTATTTCTGTTTGTTTTTCTTGCATTATTGGGGATGTCTCTGTTGTTCTCTCATATCTTGTGTTGCTCAGAGTTCACAAGTAGCAGGATGTTGTCTTGATGTCAAACCCACTGATTGCGACCATCGAGGTGCACAAAAACACTGAACTGTGACGAAACGGCAGATTGAGATGAGATGACTCCGAAAGACAAACACCGTTGAAACAAAAGACGCCAAAAAAAGTCTGTGTGTGAGAAGGGCAAATGAAAAGAGGAGGGGAGAAGACAAGTAAAGGGAAACGAGGACGCCCGCAGGGTTGTTCATTGTGTCTTGGTCCTAAGAGCAGTGTCTGTCTGACACTGTGTATGACATTTAACTGTGATGCGTCTGCCAGTGAGCTGCTGTGTTGGGAATGTGCCCGTCAGCTTTCATTTCTGTGGAGACAGTTGTTTGTCTTGTGTTGGCATATTGGTTGTGAGTGACAGAAAATGGAAAACAGAGGTTTGTTAAACGAGGCTTCAACTCACTTGGGAGTCCTTTGTTAATGCAGGGACAACACGGATATCATAGACCAGTGGTTATGTAGCCCACTATCAACAACCCCCCCCCCCCCCCCAGTTTTTCACATAGTCCACACATATGTCATATTTTTAAACTAAATTTCAACCCAAACTAGGCAGCACTGTTTAAAAAAAAGAAAATGCTGTAAAATTGCCAGCTAACCTGTAACCTGGACTGCATGACATACACTATTCTACTGGCTTCTATTTTAGCCATTTATCTTCTACTTTAGCTGTTTACTAAACTTTTTACTTGTGCCTTTTGTAGCGATCAACCACTGATCCATTACTTTTGAGCTAACTGCTATCTATTTTTTGACTCTTCTGCGTTACTTTGTGTGCACCCTAACTCATTATGCTGCATTAAAAAAAAAACAGTGCAAACTTTTTCCATGGTTTTCCAAATTCTGACTGGTAATGCAGAAATGGCCTCTGGGACACATGCATCTTTGTTTAAAAAAAAAAAAAAGGATTCTGCCCGATATTTACTGACGCAGTTATGACCCAGGCTCATTTCCTATCATCTTTAAACCTTTTCACCGTTTCCCGTTTAGTCTCAATAATTTGGTGATAATTCACCGCATAGACTTTCACCCATTTGACAGGATGAAGTAGATGAGCAACAAAGACATCTAAATTATGAGAGTCGGTTATGTGCTTGTGTGTTTGTGTAGTGATGTGTGAGATTATGAGATTATTGGCTCAGAGAGCAGGCACGCTTGGGCCAAGAGAAGTTGTGGGATGAAAGGAAAAGGAAACCAGTGAAATGGAGGAGGGAGAGGAAATGAATCACAATCACATCAAGCTGCAGAAAGGTCAAAGTAATATCAACAGAGTGAGGAGATTAAACTGACAGTTCAGTAAGATTAAAAAGCCAAAAAAAAGGAAAAAGAAGTAGGGTTTGCTGAACAGACGTTTGCAATGGAGTCAGACTGTTTACACTCAGCTCTTGGTTGTGGGCTTGTGCGCATTTGCGCACGCACGCGCCTCCTGCCTCCCATGGGTCTCCGGTGTCCCTGCGCTCCAGGTGGGCTTTGCATTTTTAATCGATACTGTCTGTAGTGATTAACACCCGCGTTTTCTCTGCAGCAGAAAAACAAAAGGAAGGAGAGGGAGACGGAAAGAGAGATGAAAATCTGTCATACATGAGGCACGGTGTGTGTGTGAGAGTGTGTTTGTGCATGCGTGTTTGTTTGGCGGTAATGACCCTCTGCCTCTGGGCTCCTACTGAGTATGTTTATCTCCCACAGCAGCACCGGGCAAAAATAGACGATGCATCACTGACACGCACGCGCACACACACACACCTTGTGCAGTTTCTCTTTTTCCTCTCCTTTGCTCTAATTGCCTCCCTCCTGCATTCTCCATTTCACACACGCTCCCTTGCTCCAGTCCATATTACTTACTCCAGTCTCACACACTCTTTTCTTCCTATTTCACTCCTTTCTCTATTTTCCCTCCCACTTGTGTTGCAATATGCCTATTAATGATGCAGCTAGAGCACCAGTGCCAACTTCCTGCCTCTGACGGAGAGAGAGAGGAGTGTAGTTGTGGTGTACATGCCCTGCTTTGTACCACTCCCTCTTATCTCTCCACCCCTCTGTCTGTGTTGTTTTCCTCAGAGTTGGCCCATGCGAGCAGCGTGTGGACTGAGTGCAGCTGTTTCGTTTAGAGAAGAACCCAACATGTGAGAAGATGTCTGTTGGAGGTTGTGCATGTCCCGGTGAGTGCCTACTCTCTCTTCTTTATCTCTTCCTGTCTCTGATCTCCCTCTTTCCTCCTCCGTCTCTGTGCTCAGTGGTGCTGTCAAAAAGATGACTTATGTAAAAGTGCTGCAAACCCCCCTAGGGCCAACGTCAAGCTATGCGAGTGTGAGTTTGTGTGGGCATGCAGTGTGGCGGTGAATCCATGCTTCACTCGCAGCACATGTCCTAAAACAAGGTTATAGACTGAGGCTACCACACTTTAGGATTGAGTTGTTCAGCAGAGCCTCTCAGTCACGCTAGCCTGCTGTGCGGTTGATCAATGGCTCTTTGAGTTTTACCACATACAGAGACTGAGATATCAATAAGTACTCCATTTCTCAGCTTCATCTGGCCACTGTAGTTTTGCTTAACGGATATTAGGGCTCTTGTACATCTAGAAGAGTTGTTGGAACTCACTGCTTAGTGTCACATACATTTTAGATTTGTCCCGGGGGTCAGAACTGAATGAGGCAAAAGTACTTTAATTTACTTGCTTCAAAATGGTTTAAAGCTCCCTTGATGGATTTAAACTATTAATGAGGGTACTTAAGACTTAACCAACTTGCCTAGAGTTAAGCTACATTTGGGCTATTGCACAGCTCTTTGTCATTGTGACTTTGCATTTTGCATTCCTGCATGTCTTTCAGAAAATAAGACTTGCACTCTTAAGCTTTAACGGTTAGCTAAAGTATGGATTATAACCACAGAATTGAGTGTTATTGATATTCAGGATCTACAGTTGGCTCTTGTGCTACTCTATCAGAGCAAGAGGAAGAGCATCTAGTACAGTCGGAGTCTGTCTGCACATGTCAGTCTCTGGCAAGCAAAATGTTTTGGCAGTTTTTATCAAGTACATCTTCTAATCTGTTCTCTTCATGGTGTGTTTGATCCCCCTTTTTTTGACTTTGGAGCAATTTCTCTTTAAAAGTATCCCACTGAGAGCAGGCAGGCTACAGAGATGGTTGCCTTGCACACAGTGAAAAGCCTCACGGTGCCAGGGGACGGGCTCTGTGCATCACATTGGAAAAGATATCAGATAGAAATTGAATCGTAGCATCTGCTCGGGGGATTTTGGAGAGGGCAGATTGAATTAGGGTGTCAGTATCATTTTAATGGGGCTGCTCTGATTCATGGGCAATCAGCTATCAAATGGAGTAATATTAGGGCCTCTGCTTGATGTCCTTCTCTCAGATGTTTTTGTTTCTGTACTATCTAGGTTCTTTTCTCCCTCCTGTAGCATTTCAGTGACTCTGCCTCCTTCGTTCCCCCTGTTAACAGACCGTACTGTGGAGCAGAAACTTTTAATGACATCCACATGTTTTTGAAGGATGTACGGAGAACACGGTCCACCAGAGTGATCTGCCATGTGCATGCCGTGTACCACCGCTTAAACAGTCACAGACTTACATAGGCTTACACATGCGTGCTTGGAAAAATTTGCAGTGCAGGATGCAAGTACACTCGCTCGTTTGTGCACCATCACGAGGAGCCTGCTAGGACAAGTTTAGGCTGGTAGATCTCACAAATAACCAGAGTCATGTTGATCCAAGCTGGTTTGCTGTTTCTCTTTCTCTCTCTCTCTCTCTCTGTCTCCCTCCCTGTGTCTGCATGCTGTAAATCATTATATTTGAAGGCTGGTTTGTTTACATTCTTGTATGTTCCTGAATGGGAGATCCTCCCCATCATTCCTGCATGAATCTACATTGTAAAAACAAGTTGTCTATAGTTCTAACATCATTTTCACATTTATTCGGTCAGAATTGCACAGATGTGTTTTGTTTTTTCACTAGGCATACTTGCTGTTTATAAGCCAGAATAAAGAACGGCATTCTCATGGCTGTCTAGCTCGGTGACAACCCTGTGACATCCTGCTGTTGTTGTGACTTTGCTGTGAATTAACCTTTTTAAGGCTTTGTTCCTTGCGTGAAGGAGATTCGTCCTAACACAGTGGAGCCAATCACATCCTTTGTTCAGGCTAAATGGTAAAAATAGATTGCTTGTGAGCTGAAGATACCCCCCCCCCCCCCCCATTCTCGCATGCACCCACTCAAGCATGCGCTCCCCTTTGCTCACCACTCTCTCCGTCTCTCACCCATCCCACTCTAACCCCTCCCTCCCATTTCTGCCTTCCTCATCTCACTCTCTCGCCCCTCTTCCTTTCCCTCTTTCACCCTCTCTTCCTCTCCCTTTCAGTCACTCCTTCATCCCTCGCCTACTGCCTTTTGCAGTAAAAGTGGCGTTACCTCATGCAGAAAGTCACGTGGTTCCTGATTAAAGAAAAGTGACTTAAAGCAGAGCCAAGATGGCAGCCAAACAGCTAGGATTTTTTTTTTGTGTGATTACTGTTACACAACAACGTGACTCCTTCAGCTTTATCTCACTGAACTGAAAAGCCTGCCTCGCTTTCTTTTTCTCCTCAATTCTCTTGCTTCTTCTCCTTTCCCCGCCTCTCTCTATTCTACTGAGACTCTCAGATCTTGTTTGCTAGATCAAAATGGCTGTGTGTGCAGAGGCAGAGAGAAAGAAGGAATGCGTGGGAGACAGACAGAGATGCTGGGGGAGTCGGAGAATTTTTTTTTTTTTGTTGGGGGGGGGGGGGGCAGGCAGAGTGGAGATGAGCTGTAGTGATGTCACATCTGCTGCAGGCTGACAGGATGGCAAGAGAAAGCTGGCATGTGCCACCCAGCTGAAAACAGGGGGAGGATAGGGAGACATCGAAATGGGGAGGAAATTATTTTTCTATTGAAGCACACCTGTAATTGTAAAACATGTACAAGCTAGTGAAGACGACAGCAGACTGCTGTAAAAACAAAGTATAAGGAGAGCTGAAAACTATATCTTTGTGCCGCCTATGTGGACTCAACACCAGGAATGGTTTATTAATCCAACCAGATTTGTTTTTTCTCCCCCTTTTTATTAAATGTATCATGAATTATTCAACCTGTGCAAAGTAAAGTTGGTGTCAAGATGGGTTAGAGTGCTGAATGGCAAGCCTTATATTTGATCAGTTTTATGCAAATCAAGACTAATATTGAAACACTGACATTATTGAAGGGAGTTTTGCTGTAAGTTGTTTCTTCTGCTTCTAATTTTGGGTAAGAGAGTAAGTGATGTTGTGCATCGCTTTAAGTTTACATATTTCATTACAATTAAATGCTGTGTCTTTATACCCTTTTGGGGATTTCCATGCTTAGTCTCTAAATAATATCGTAGTCTGTCTTAGTTCTTAAGTTTAAACAGCTAAAATTTTATCTGGAGAACTTACCACCCCCACGAATTTCATTTCAGCAGGGAGACTGTGAAATTCATTTTAAAACCTAAAATTTTAACTCTTTCCAAGGAATTTGTTAATTCAGTCTGGCTGCAGGTCCGAGATCTGTGTTGTTGCTACTGTTCACGACACAGACCTTCACACAGACATGAGGTTTTTCTCTCTGTCGTTATCCTTTGCCATGTCTTGAACACACACTGTTAACTTCCTCTCGGTAAACCACAGCAGCATCCTCTGGGTGACGCCTGTGTTAGGACAGTCTCCTGCCTTGTTGCTATCACTTCCAGTCAGGTGTCACAACAGTTTCCCAGACAGGCTTATACTTCCACTGCGGTGTCTAAAAAAGCAGCAACAGGAATTGGAACATCCTCTTCTTCACCAGCTTTCTTCAGATTTCCTCAGTGCTGCTAAAAGCTCTTTTGTCACACGCTTGGTCAAAGTCGTAATGCATTTGAAGGGCCTGGAAAATGTTTTCGAGGCATAATTACATGTGGCTAGTGTGTGATGACCTACTTTGTTTATCAATATCAGTTTTTCCTAGTATATTATTTGCCTAAGCAAGCCAGAGTTTAAATAACCAATGAATAAATAAAAATGGAAAAACCTTTTTTTGCAACAATGAAACAAAGCACAGAAGTCGAGCAAGACAAAGCAGACTGAATGCAAGTCGGCCCAACTCTCTCTCTGTGTGTGCGTGTGCGTGTGTATAGATAGATAGATAGATATAAAAAAAGACGATATATCGGTGTTTGTACACGAATACCTGTGCCGTTCAAAACCTCCTTTTCTGAGACCAAAATAGGACTTAGTTCCTGCGCTATGGTGCCTTTAATGTTATCACTGCCTGCCAGGTGACTATGTGCTAAATGTGACTCTTACCGAATACAGATTAAAGAGGATTCAGTTCAGAGTAATGCATGTGGTAATGCATATTGCCATGAAATCCACACTAATGAATTTTGTGCATATGTATATTGTTGATAATAGAATTTAATATACAACTACAGCGGAGCATGTACAAATTTGTTGTTATGGCCAAAATCAAATATTACTGTAAACTCCAGGACAGTAAATTCATTCTACTTTGAAGCATGAGATAAAAATTTTTTTCTTTTATCAGCATTTGCCAGCAGAGGGAGATGCTGTCCTTTCACACCTCTGTGCAAGTCCATCAAAACTGACTTGCACAAGGAGTTGATACACCAGCCAGCTTTGGTTTTGTTCAACAAGCGATCTCAAAGTTGGGCTTGTGTTATCACTAACAGATTAGACCACAGGTGGTGCATCCTTCTCTGAAAACTGCGTACAGCAGTGCCTGCTTTTTTTTTTTTTTTTTTTTTGCATACAGTTTTACATATCTCTGCTCTATATATAACATAGGGTTTGTGCGCTGAGAGACGCTGGTGTGGGTCAGATGTGTTTACTGTACATCTCAAAAAGCATAGCTTCACTTCCCTAGGCTGCACTCCCGGCTTATAGAAATTCTAACTGACTGGCAGCTCAAGTGAAAGCCTCAACAAATGAGCTTAAAATGCACTTTGAGACCACAAATGGTTCTCTAGGCCTCAAATATATTGCTTGTAAACATTAGAGTGGTTATTGATTAAAAGTGAGGCTGCAGATTAGCCTACGCGAACTGAGGCTATGACGGGCACAGAGCTGTGGTTGAAAAGATTTGAGTCATCAGCCGCGTCAATCACTTTTAATAGGCCTTTACAAAGCTACAATTAAAAGCGCTATGTCGGTAGCAAGTCATAACTGATTTAATGGTATAAATAGGATGTTTGATTCACACTCCATGAAAAGAATAAAGGTTAAGGGGTTTTAAGATTGTGCAGGACTTGGATGACCACTAGTTTAAATGGGTCCAGCACTGCTAACACAGTGTTACTTTTACAGCATATTCTAAAAGGACTACTCATTCTTCATGAGTGATCATTATGACTGATTGACTGTTTCAGTGCCCTCACACAGAGCTTTCATAAATGGTCGGACACTCTGCGTGGGAAGTTGAGAAGAAATCATCTCAGACACTGCAGTTTCACGGGACATAATCCTGTCACTTTGATCCACAGTTAAAGTAGGAAAAAGACATATTTTATTGCAGCCATATCTGATCATGAAATCTGAGATTCAGCTTTTACTGAGCAGTAATGAAGTCTATGTAACTTTTTAGATTAAAAATGCTTGAATGAGGGGGAAAAAAAAAGTGCAGACATAATGATGCATTTTTTTTTCTTTTTGCAACACGTGGTTACTTGGTCAAGTATTAAGATATTTAATTATCTAGCACTGCAGTTAGGGAGCAATGTGGTGTGTTTTAAAAATCAGCCTGTTCACACACAATTTTAACAAAGTGAAGTGCAAGATAGTTAAATATCTGAGATATGTCACATGTAATACTTGGACAAAAAGATAGACTTGCAAGTGAGCTACATGTTTCAGTGTATTTCACTTGTGTGGCATCTTATTACAATGCTATTATAGACTATGACACTTTATGACTTGTAATAAATACAGTAGGCAAAGTGCAGATGGATATTTGATTGCATCAATGAAAGAAGAAAAAAGAGCTACCTTACCCTCCTAAACTCTGCTGACCCAAATATTATTCATACCCACTATACTTCAGCGCAGGGCTGGCACAGAAACGGCATGGCCCACAATGCTGTCAGACTGTGGAATAAGATTAAGTGAGAAGGTTGTTCCTCGCAATGGGGACCCACCTTGTACTACACTGGGGGCCACTGGTCTACTGATGGGACAAATTGGGGGCCCCAATTTGTCTTGACTGGGGCCTGAGATTTTTGTCCCGGTCTGTGTGTAGGGATGGGCGGAGGAGCCTGGAGGAAGGCGGGGCCTTTGTTTGTTCGTGTCTCGGCTGGCAGGAACAAAGGGTCCGGTAGTAGTAGAACACAGTCCTCCAGACAAATGACATTTAAAACATATAAGCAGGAATTGCAAATTCACCAGAAGCGGGGAAGTAGCGGGAGTGTTTCAGTTCCCGTCGTCAGCTGTTTGGTTTAGGACCACAAGAGTACATTATCAGCGGCGGAGAATTCACCATCCAGCCGCTCCGGCTAGCAGCAAGGCTAGCTGGCTAGAAACACCGACCCGAGGTGTTGAGCAGCACCGCGTTTAGGTGGACGTTTCTCTGCAGGTAACTCAATCGAACTGCTATACCAGGTTAGCAGCATCACAGGTTCACAATATCCGCTGAAATTGATCGTAAACAGACACGGGGGGATAGGGAGCGGAGGGCGGTGATATTTAGCAAGTGGGTTAATAGCTTAGCAATGGCATCCGTTTTCTGCAAACGGTTAATGTTAATGAACGCGGCCCTGTGGTTCAGTTTACGCCTGGCCCGTGCTGTTAAAGTGGATGCTCGCGCATTTTTACAGGTATACTGCTCATGCATGTGAATACACGGAGCAATGAGGTGACACCAGAGAGCTGTGCAAATACGTTAGGAGTCTTGCACATAGCTTTGGATGTTTTATTGGCTGATGGCCATCCTCTGGATGCAGCTCTATTGTTTGCATTAAGCAGTTTGGGCGGACTGAACTGCATCAAAGTCCAGTTAAGTTAACCTTTTGTTAGCGTAGTGAAATATGCATCTCTCACCTTGTTAAAGTTTACTCTGTTCAAGGATGCTTAAGGACTGTAGTTATTTGTCAGTACGTGACATCCTTTAACCTCAGGTGCCTCTGAGCCTGTCTTTTCGTGTTAGTAGTTGTTTACATGCATAAGGATCTAATGATCTGCAGGGTTTTTTTTTTTTTTAGATGGGTTAGTACTGCTGATTGAACCTCATATTTGTGTGTGTATTTATGTTAGAGGTGAGAATCCCCCATGTGTCAACATTTTTTTTTCCTCAGGGCCTTTGTTTTAAAATATCTTTGCATAATTTGATTGTAGCTTCATTGTAGCTGTTTCTGTTTTCACATTAAGGGTTGTGATTGAAGAAAGGTTGTTTTTTTTGTTTTTTCACAATAGAGATGTGATTTGTTACACTGGACATTATGTTTTGCACAAAGCTGTGGGATCAGCATCAAAATGAACAAAGGCTTATCATATGGGCCTGAATGCAGTCTGGGACTAATGGCTAGACTTGCTGGGGGTGGGTGTATAGGTCAGAGGTAATGTGTAGGGAACCATTGTTGGGTGGCCTTGAGCAAGATCAGCCTCATACTAATAGGGAGGAGAAGATGACCTACCATGACTCTTGAGAGTATACAGAAAGAAGGAAGAAAAGGGTGAAAGTAAATGGAGGAGGAGTTGTAGTAGTGTGTGGTGAAGGAGGACAATTAATGTTTTTCTCTCTCTGTTTGAACCTAACAATCACCATTTGAGAATTGGTGCACATGTAGATAACTCGATCAGTTCACAGAAAGTGGCAAAAATCTTACATTTACACCCCTCTATGGTTTTGGTTTGCATTAGCATGCATGGCGCTGGGAGTCGACGTTTCTCCCCCTGCTGGTTTTAATTAAGTACAGCCCCCTCTTTCCTATGCCAAGCAGACAGTGACCAACCGTTGTGCATAAATTGTAGGTCAAATTAACATTATGCAGGTGCCTGTTGGGAATACCACATTTACAGGCAGTGTAGGCATTGTTAAACAACTGGATACAAATGGGTTTTGCTGTTATTTAAATGTTGCTAATACCTGCCTATCAAAACATACTTTAAATTCCTCATGTTGGTGCCCCACTTCTGTGTCTGCTTCAAAGGGTAGGGGAACTGGAGGGTTGCTGTGACTGGCCGGTCTGACTCAGATTTCTAGGGGTTGTTTTCCTACAACCTGGGTATAAAATATCTTTTGAGACCCTAAAACTTGAAGCAGCTGTTTGTGTGGAGCCTTCTTGAGTAGATGTTTTCTCAGCACTGCCAGATTGTTTGAGCATGACTGTGTTATCTGGGCAGACAGGGGTTAACAACAGCCAGTGTAGGGATGGGGGGGGGGGATGGGTATAGAAGAGGCAGCAAGAGGGGGGAGTCCAGCACACAGTGTAGAGAGGCATGGTTTTAGGTTCACATAGGGCTGTATGTTGAGAGGAGGGTCACCAGTAATGGTACAGGTGCCACAAAAATACAAAAAATATGCCAGTGGATCTGGTTTCCACTCATTTTGCAGTTTGTGTTTTCAGATGTCTACAGGTTAATAAATATACCCCCCTCCCCAAAACAATCATTTGTTTTCTTGTCCATTTAGCAGATTGAAGGTGCATTAGATGATGAGAGCAGCAGGAAATTGTTATGGCAGTGGGCTTTTATTTGAACAAGTCTGAACAAAATCATCCAACATTAGATTACTGAGATGTTGCTGCGATTTGAATGAGCTAAATCCAAAGTAATCTAAATCTCCTTTAATTCTCTGCCCCCCCTCCCCCCCCCCCCCTCCTCCTCCTCTGCTCCGGGGTTGTGTGCAGGCTGTTCGTCAAAGTCATTCAAGCTGTACTCTCCTAAGGAGCCCCCCAACGGCGGCAGCTTTCCCCCCTTCCACCCAGGCGCTATGCTGGACAGAGATGTGGGGTAGGTCTGAGCTGAGCTCTCAAGGGAAATTTGTGAATTCATTCAGCCAGTAAATTATGCCATTTGTTACCCTCTTGATGTCTTATCTTTTGACTTCTTGCAGGCTTCTTGTTTTTATTATAAAATCAGTTTTCTTGATGTTTACTTAAGAATATAAGACGTCTGTTTTTACATTTATTTATTTAATTTTAATAATATGGAGAGGTTATGAAATGCAATCTATTTGCAGAATGTTATTAAAGGCATACATGCTTGGTGGAGATTATCAATATCTTTTTTTTTTTTTTTTTTTTTGTCCTAGGCCTACACCCATGTATCCCCCCTCATACATGGAGCCTGGAATGGGGTGAGCACATTGATGCTTAAATAATTAACGCCATTTGATCCTGTTTTAGGTCAGAAGTCCTTTATATAGCATATACTGTTCAAAAATTTATGCTGCATTTAGTTTGAAGCTGCTCTTGGATTATTGCTTTTGTTTGCACTACGGGTGTAAGTGCACTGAAGCAGCCCCCACTGCAGGGTGTTGAATATCCCCATTTTCTGTTTCAGGAGACCCACACCGTATGGGAACCAGACAGACTACCGGATATATGAGCTGAACAAAAGATTACAGAACTGGACAGAGGTGAGAATCGTTTTGTATTTCACACAGTGTAGTAGCAACCCAACACAAACTGTTTCACAAAAACACAGAGCCTGTCTTTTATTTCCAAGCAGGAAATGTAATAAAGTCCTCGTAGAACTACATTTTGCAGATCCTGTAAACCACTTACCGGTACTGTTGCCCTATTTTTAGATTTCCCTCCCAACAGCTGTTGATGTGTAGGTAACCATGTTAGGGATTATGTGAGAAAATTAAGTCAGAACTCAGACTTGAGTTACATCCAGACTCTAATAGGATTATCTGATAAACCTGGCTAAAACATAATTGGAGTACCAACTGTTTCTATGCCTAAACGGGCAAAAGAGTAGCCATTATGTGTTGTTACATTGTGAGGCTGTTTGCACACTACAGGAAATGCTACAGCTGGAAGAACTACTGGAATTGAGTTTTACTTTCAGGAAAGTGAATTGTTGGGTTTGGTTGCTTATCCAGGAAAACACACTTTAACATTTATCTTTAAGAAAATGCTTAAAGCTGCTGAATGACTATCATCTGAGGTGTCACAGGGTGAGATTCAGGTACACCATAAACAGGTCGCCAATCGCAGGGCTTTTTGCGTGCGTTTCATTCTGTTGTCCTGAGGAGTAGAAAGGTTATAGGAGAGGTGCAGGTATATGAATTTCTAGTTCTTGTTTTTTTCAAATGGCATCTGTTCTTCCTTTTGAACATGACCTATTTTAACATAACTCACTGCACATTTTGAGGAATCAAAAACTGAAAAATGTTTCTTCTTCTGCTCATAGGACTGTGACAATCTCTGGTGGGATGCCTTCACCACAGAGTTTTTTGAAGATGATGCTATGCTCACGATCACTTTCTGTCTGGAAGATGGTCCAAAACGATACAGTAAGAAATATGTTTTCAAAGAAATGATAGCTGCTTGTCATTGAATATGTTTTATTTTAACACCCTACAATAATAAAGAGAAAACCCCAACAATCAGGTGACCTGCTTATGAGCAAGCACTTGGCAACAGTGGGAATGAGAGACAGGACAAAAGACACACTGTAGAAAAGAACCAGAGATTAATAATAACTAATGATTAAATGCAGAGTGGTTTATAATCAGAGTGAAAAGAAGTAAGTGAAGAGGAAACACTTGCTGCATTATGGCAAGGCCCCAGCAGCCCAGAGCTATTGGAGCATAACTAAATAGGATTGAGGATCACCTGATCCAGCCCCAAATATAAGCTTTATCAAAAAGTAAGGTTTTAAGCCTAATCTTAAAAGTAGAGGGTGTCTCCTGAATCCAAACTGGGAGCTGGTTCCACAGGAGAGGGGCCTGAAAGCTGAAGGCTCTGCCTCCCATGCTACTTTTAAATGTCCTGCTGTCTAAGAGAAGAGTGGTCTGTTGGGGTTGTACCGTATTATAAGGTTTTTATAAATCAGATGACGGCTTTTTTTTTTTATTTTTTTTAATGTCCTGTCAGCTTTAAGCTTTTAACTTTGGCACATTTTGTCTGCAGCCATCGGCAGAACGTTGATTCCCCGGTACTTCAGAAGTATCTTTGAGGGGGGCGCCACTGAGCTCTTCTATGTTTTGAAGCATCCAAAGGAGTCGTTCCATAGTAACTTTGTGTCTCTCGATTGTGACCAGTGCACCATGGTGACCCAGAACGGCAAACCTATGTTTACACAGGTAATGTCAGTGTGGATAATAGACGCACAATTGTCTCTGAACCTTTTGTTGAGATGGTAACCCATGATCTCTGCTGTTTGATTTAGATTTGTGTTGAGGGCCGCCTGTACCTAGAGTTTATGTTTGACGACATGATGAGGATCAAGACGTGGCACTTCAGCATCAGACAACACAGAGAGGTCCTACCGAGGAGCATTTTGGCTATGCATGTGAGTTGCCGTGTAAACAAGCCCCTCTTTAATACTCAGATTCACGTACCGTGCGTGCAATTGGTCATTACTTGTTTGTTTTTTTCCCCCTATCCTCCAGGATCCCCAGATGCTTGATCAGCTGGCTAAAAATATCACCAGATGTGGGCTGTCCAACTCCACGCTCAACTACCTCCGTGTAAGCAAATTTCCTTCTTGATCTTGTTCTTTTTTTTTTTTTTTTTCTTTTTTTTGGTAACATATTGGTGAATTATCTGTGTTTGGAACAATCTAACATCTATCATTCAACTTTGGCCTCTCTCGTCTTCCCTTAAGCTATGTGTGATATTGGAACCCATGCAAGAATTGATGTCTAGGCATAAAACCTATAGTTTGAGCCCCAGAGACTGCCTGAAGACCTGCCTCTTCCAAAAGTGGCAAAGAATGGTAGCGCCTCCAGGTAACGCGTTTGAAATAGCCAGTGGCATTTATGATAGTTACCCTTTCAATTTAAGCTTTGAAGCACCCATACTAAAATCCAGCAGCTGCTGCGTGATAGTTTCTTATCTGTAAATGACCTAGAAACTAGTGATTTATAGAGATTTATGTGAAACATGTCTTTCTGTGCTTGTAGCTGAGCCTGCCAGACAAGCTCCAAACAAGCGGCGGAAAAGGAAGGTGTCCGGCGGGAGCACCGTGAGCTCTGGCGGAGGCAGCAATAACAACAGCAACAGTAAAAAGAAGAGTCCAGCCAACAGCTTTTCACTCTCCAGCCAGGTACCTGTAAGCATTACATCTACTTGACTTCTGTCTGCACCTCCAAACTTCAGCTGAGCAAGGCATGGGGGGGAAAAAAAGGGTGTAAGGGTTGGAAAGAAGGGCAGAGGGGTCAGAAAATTCTTTGTATGCGTATATTGGGTGGGAGCTGGGGTTGCTAGCATGTTTAGTTGTAGTACCAGGTTTGGGTGGAGGTAGGTCAGGGAGGCATTTGGACTCGGAGTTTGGTGGGATTAGGTTTTTGTGTGTGTGTGTGTGTGGGGGTGTGTGTGTGTGCGTGTGTGTGTGGTTTTGTTTTTTGTAATTCTACAGAGGATAGATTTAGGTTTTAGACCCCCTCATGTGATCCAGTGATGGGCAGTCCCTGGTCCTCTAGGGCCACAGGTTAAACGGTCTATCATATAGAGGAGGTACTACTGACCTCCGTCTCTGCTTAATATATTTTGGGTCTGTGGGGTAGGGTTAACCTTGCTCTGATTTCCAGTGGGATAGTTAGGCTTTCACTCTAAATCTGCCGTGTTATCCCGGTCTTAGAGTTACCACTGAGTCTATCAGAGCACGTGATTTCACACAGCACTGCTTGTTTGACTGAGCGAACGAGACCCGAGGTGGAATGAAAACCCCCGTGATGCAGCACTCAAGGATCAGGGATGCCCACTTCTGGCCAGTAGGAAAGGCTTCTCGACCCTGGTTCTCGGGACAGGGAGTCAGGGCCACATGGACTACTTAAATGTCTGAGTAGATGACCTGAACACACATTGTCCAGTTGTGATTTGGTTCAGAATAAGAGGACACTAAAATGGAAAGCTTTTAATACTTGGGTTCCCTTGATTTCCAGTATAATGACGTTCATAAAACAAATAAATGTAATGCTGGAATTGAGCCCAGTCAGATTGCACCTAAAGCAAAAACCAAAACGAAATGAACAACTACAGAGTTGAGTTCAGGGTTAGTGACCCATGCGTGCAGTCATTCCGCGCACCCCCCTGTATTATGGGGATAATTTGTACCGGCCCTTGCTGTCCCCTTTAGGATGTGATGATGGTGGGCGAGCCCACTCTGATGGGAGGGGAGTTTGGTGACGAGGACGAGCGTCTGATCACGCGGCTGGAGAACACGCAGTACGATGGGGCGAATGGCCTGGAGGATGAGGACAGTTTCAACAGCTCACCTGCACTGGGGGCACACTCGCCCTGGAACAACAAGGCACCCTCCAGTCAGGAGAGCAAGAATGACAACTCCCAGTCGTCCCAGTAGACGAGGGGGGTCCCAACTCGTTTTGTTTTTGTATTTTTTTTTTCTCCCCCCCCCAAAAAACTTACTGGGATCCACCTGAGCCAACATGCTAGCAAGAGGGGTCAGGGAGGGCGGCTTCGAGCGCTTATGTTGAGTTAATTTTTATTTGTGTTCTTTCATGATAAAAGGAGAGTGGGTGGTGAAATAGATTGACCAATCGAGCTTATTGCCATCACACAAAGGCCAGTTCAGCCACTCTACCTCCCTCACATGATCATTGGTGCTCAGCCTTGGCCCTAGTCTGCCCGGCTACAACCAGTCCTCTTAGTGGTGTGGTGAGTCTGGCGGGCTGGCAGTGTGCGTGTATGTGTGTTTACCCCCCCACCTCCCTCGTCCCGCAATCATCGCTCACCACAATGTTTGAGCCAGAGTTGGCGTGTCCGGTTGTCCGAGTGCTCGCAGCGGCGCCCATGTCAGCGGGTTCTTGTTCCAACCTCGGGTCTCTCAGGCGTGCGTTCCCGTCAGCCTCGCACGTCACTGTTTCTGTTGTGCTCATGTCACAGGGAAGGAATGCTTAGCTTTTATTTGACATGTTTTTGCAGGCTGCAGAAAACTGTGTGCACTCTTAGTATCAAAATTCAACGTTCGGTTTTTAAAAACTCAATTATTTGTTTTTGTAGGACCTGGTTGGAACAAAAACCTGTACAGTGCCGGAGCTTGAGGACCGGAGTTGAGAACCACTACGCTAAATCTTAAACACACACAAACACTGACAGACACACACCCATACACATACACACACATGCAAACACGCACACACTCACAGCAGTGCGCACACACTAACACGGTTACCTTACACCTTCAGCATAAAACGTTGAGGTACTGGAGAAAGGTGGTATGCAGCGTGTCTGGACCAGAGCACCAGGCGCTAACAGAAGTGTGTTTTTATTTTCTATGTTTTAGACTTGTTTTGATTTTGTTTTGTTTTTCAATTTTTTTGTAAACAATTTCTAAAAATAAACAGACAAGCAAGCCAACAAAAAACACCCCAGAATATTCTTTGCACTGTTTTCCACTATTAACGGCAATCTATTTTTCTTATGAATTGACGGTGTATTTTTTTTCCTTTTCTATTATTGCTAATGTAAGAACTGTAAACATCTGAAACCTGCAGTATATTAATGTAGAAATATTGCTGTTAGATCATTCTTATTGTGATGGTAAATAACTTTCATGTAAGTCTATCCTTGATATGTCATCCATGTGTCTCAGACATCCAGCTGTCATCTGGCCCATTGGCTTCAGTGCTAAACAGGCTGGAGACAACAGGGCCAGTGCTTAACTATCTGATGCGAGTTCAGAGTAGCACACTGGAAACCAGTTTCCCCAGGTAAATTTCCATCGAGCACCTGGTTCACATCTGTTGTCTTATCATCGCAGAACTGTTTGCTTTGTCTTCAGATCTCTATATTGGGGTGAGGGTCCTCTATTCAAAGAATATAATGATAGAAATCAAATTTGCTACTCAAATATTTTAAAAACAACTTTTGATGGGGTTGTAAAATAAAAAATAAGACTTTTGTATTAACTTAAGCTTCCCAGAAATGTTTTTAAGTACAATTAAGAAAGCTGCAGACCAAGGAGCTACATGTAAAGATTCTTATACTGTTTAAACGGCGCTGTTTTATGTTATATAATGAATCATTTGTTGGCTTTACTCCTCATGTTTGTGTCTGTGCTTGTATATTTTTAGGTAGTAATTTCTGTAAAAGTTATTCTATGTATTCCTCCCTAGAACTATGAGATACTCAATCTAATGTAAAGAGATGAAAAACCTCTTAAGTTTTTTTTTTTTTGTTTTTTTTTTTAAAAACGTGATTTTTAATGGTACAATCACTGACTTAAAAAACAATTTTTGCCCGCATTTTAGGAAACTGTATTTATTTTTCTATGTACTGATGTTCTGTTTAGGTTGAACCCACCTGTACAATATTCATGATGATATATGGAGGAATTTGTGGGGCTGCTGAGTCAGTTAATGCCAACGGAGGTCATTCTGTTGTGTTTCTTACGGAGATGCAGTTTGCACATTGTTCTGTTGGCTCAGTATTATCGAGGAGGAATTTAAATGCCATCGAGGGTGTGGAAGCGTCAGGTGTATTTGAAAACCAGTAAATGGCAACGGTGACAGAAAGTGTTGACCTCAAAGTCATCCAGTTGTATGCCTCAAGTTCCTTAGATGCTGGAAATGTGCCACAATGGTGCGACCTTTATTGAAATTTAATAGGATTGACCAAAACCTTTTAATTATAATACTTATGGTCTTGTTTTTAGGCTATTTGATGTCTGTTTTTCAGATAAATGTTAATATCTGAGAGATGAGTTTAACAAAAAAGGAAGGTTGACCACTGACATTGGATCTTACCCTTGGGGAAGTTGGTCTTAAAGCTGTGGTGTCAGGGTTTGCAGAGAAATAGGGAAAAAGTTGCCTGACAGCATCACCCAGATGCCGGCTAACAGCTGTTGCATGGTAATTTGTAGACTGTCCAGCAGGGGTCTCACAGAGCACATGAGTGCGCAGCCTGCCAGAAATTCCTCCATCGTTTTTGGCTGAAAAGCCATCTGTAAATCTACACTAGGCTGCAGGCTATTGTGTTGAAATCCTTATTCATCGTCTCCAGCACCCCTAGTCTACTTTTGTGGTGTTTCAGTTCAGCAGGCAGACACAGAATTGAATCTAGGAGCAACTTATCAACACCCTGTGTTTTCTGTTTGGGAAATATAAGGGTGTATGAGACAGAGATGAAATGGCAATGCACCCATAGCTGGCTCCTGTAGCACCTCATCATGGGGGTGGTTTTATATCTATATTTTTTTGCCAGGTTTCTGTCATTGATAATTCATGTATGGTATCAATAAAGATGAATTTTCACGGAAAAATGTGGTTGTCTTTATTGCTGGTGATAGAGGAAGCTCTTTGGCGTTTTGTCACACATAGGTGACCGCACCCACAGCAAATCATCTGCAGCCATCTCATCTCACCGTGTCCCTTAAACCCGTCTGTCACACCAGCTCTGCATATCCGCCATAAATGTTCTCTGTGGTCTTCCCCTTTTTTCCCTCAGTTGCAGCTCTCGTGTCACCATACTTTTTTCCAATATCCACCATCCCTCTGTCTCAGCCTTGCCTCTCTGTTTGTCTCTAAACCACTTGACCTGATCTTATTTTCTTCAACTTTTCCATCTCCAGCTCATCCTCCTGTCTTGTTAGTGTCACTTTTGCTGCTATCCTCCTTTCACAAGTCAACACAAACCCTCCATGGCTTTGGATGGGTGACCCCAGGTATTTAAACTCATCTGCTTTCACTACCTGTGCTCCTCGTTTCTTCGTCGTTACACCTTTCTCCTTCTAATTCACACCCATGTGTTCAATCTTGCTTCTTAGTCATTCCTCTTCTCTCAGGAACTACTACTCTCACTACATACCCTCTGGAGACTCCTGCCTGACCTCATCTGTCAGCCTGTCCATCACCACCGCAAACAAGAAGGGGCTCAGAGCTGATTCCAGATGTAATCCTTGCCCCACCTCGAGCCCGTCTGTCACTCCTACCATACACCTCACCACTAACTCCCTGCCCTCGTACATGTTGTGCACCACATACTTCTCTGCCACTCTTGACTTCCTCATGCAGTACCACAGTTCCTGTGTTGGCACCCTTTTACATGCTCTTTCTCTACATCCACTAATGCACTAATACTCCCTCTGACGTTTCTCTATACTTCCCCATTAAAGATTTTTCAAGCAAACATCACGTCTGTAGAGCTGTTTCTTGGCATAAAGCCTTACTGCTGCTCACTGATCACCTCTTCATAACTTACCTTCAACAACTTTTTCTCACAACTTCCTGTTTTGTTTTGTTTTTTTATTGGCTGTATACCTGCTGCATTGCATGTTAGAGAATCACCCACAACAAATAATAACTTCCTCAAAGCAGGATTTATTTTCCTCATTTACAGTTTTTGTTGTTGTGCTTTGGAAGAGTTCCTTTGCATGATGTACAGTTCAATATAATCCTTATTCATCTTACATAGCTGCCCTTTAGTTAATCCACTGTCTGAAATTTAAAAAAAAAGAAGAAGAAGAATTAAAATCGTTGTTTCCTTCAAACCTACCATCTTGCCTACTTTCTCCTGACTGTCTGCCCTTGGTAAACATGAGATTTGAACAGCAGGTGGGTGCGGTCCACTATTGTTTATTCACAGGTTATGGATATGTAAAATCTCTGTGGTAATACATACTCTTTAAAATCACTTGCCTCTGGAAAGAAAATTAACGTACAGACGAGCAGAATGGGTGCACAAGAGTTTTCTTGCTGAGACAGTGTGAAGACTAATATGAACAAGACACAGCAGCACTTGTTTTGAGTTTATAAATGCCAGATTATCCAAGCTGCATTTCCTGAGGTGAGTCATCTCTCTTTGTTTCCCCCCCCCCCCCCCCATTTTAAAAGAACTTCTTCACTATTTCTTGATTTCTGATGGCAGAAATTGTCAAAGTCTGTGTGGCTTTTATGTATATGTAGCCATAGTTACCCATAGGTTACCAATTAAGTAAAGATCGGCGCATGTCTTTGTTATTGATAACTGGCAGAAAATAAACTTAAGATACTGTAAAACAGGTTAAACAGAGAGTGTTGATTACATATTTAATTTTTTAAAGTACATTCAGTTTTGTTGCAATTTATCCTGAACTAACAAAAACTTCTTTAGTCACCAAATCACCCCTATGTTCACAAGCTGAAAGGAGAAGAAGGATCGTGAGCGCTGACATAATAAACAGGATGAGTCACTGGTGTTGCCTTATCATTCACTGAATTCTTGCTGGTAAATGGAACATGCTGCCCTTATTGATGAAAAGTACTGTTATGTTGTTAATCTGCTCTCTTAGTTCTTGTTTAACTGAGAATTACATGACCTGTGATGTTATTTCAAGAGCACACAATTATTAAGGACAATCAGCAAGTCAAAGCACTGCAAGGTGTTGATGTCATCCTTGTATTAAAGCTACCTGACAGGGTTATAAACCGGAAAACCTAAAATTTTAGGTTATAGTAAAACACCTATAAGCAATCAGCAAATGATTGTTGACGTTGGACAGAAACTCTTTGAATTCTGTTTGCATTATGGAAATTAAATGCATTCCTATTTTACAATCCTTTCTTCGTTCCATGAATGCACCTTCTAAACAAGAAATACCCACCTCAGAAAGGTTACGCTTTGTTACACAGAGAGGGAAATGTTTTTCCTGCAAAATGTTTTAGAAAACGCTGTTGATTCTTTCCATGCAAAAATGTTAACAGTATGATCACAGTGGGGAATTCTACCCATGCAGGTGTGTAGTGGGACTTCCTTCTTGTGCAACTGTAAATAGTTTGTTGTCAAGTGTTGCTCAGTCTGTGTAAAAATTGTCCTGTCTTGACTTGTTGCCAACTCCAGACACAGTATCTTTTGACCAAAGTGAAAGTAATTTGTCAGCTGCTGTCAGTAATTTGCTCGATGTTGAAATATTTTGGAGAATTTTTTGGCAGGCTTTAGTCATTTTTCTTTCTTATCCCAAGCATGTCCTTTCCATCTTCCCCTACATGTTTGGGCTTTGCCCTTGCTTCCATTAAAGCCACACCTTGCGTTTCATATTGCAGATGTGAACTGATTCACTTGGGAGTGAACTTGGGTCGACGATGACTTTCTGTGATAAATAATTTCCTAATTTTAACACATTTTCTTGAAAACAATTTTGTTTTGTTGGTTTCTTTAGTTTTTCGCCTGTCTAGGCGCCACAAATTTAACTACAACTATACATGTTAAGAAAACATTTCCAAAACAAACAAGTCTGACATCCCTTACATGCATTTGAGAATACAGGAAACAAAATTAGTAAAATCTATTTTGTTTACCCCTATTATGACTCCTCCTTCCCCCTGACACACCACGCGTCGACCCTCCCTTTATCCCTCCTTCAGTCTATAATTTTACCTCCCTCTCTTCTCAGTGGCAGTTCTCTGCAAGTCAGCACACAGTCCACTTGATAACAAGACTGAGCATATTACATTTCTTTTGTGGGATTGGAGAGTCTCCTACTAATTCACCAGAGACTAGAGCAGCTCCTCGGTCCTTCAACGCTCAAGCCAAGAAAGGTATGTTTTCCAAATGACAAGATCCAAATGATCTCTCTTTGTCTTCTGCTTTCACACTCGGCTTCACTTTACGCTTCTGTTACTTCATGATTTTTACTCTCTTCACTTTGACCGCACTTTGTTCACATTCTTACCTCAGCTGCTGTTTAGACGTGGAGGACATGCTCAAACTCTTCCCAGCTGAGTGTCAGTATGTAAGGCAAATATCAGCAGACTGATAAAAGTGACGCATTTTAGAACGGGAAAAGAGAACTTTGTATTATCACGATAATATAATTTGCTTAAAAGAGCTCCACCTTCACAAACATTACAGTCATATTCAAGTGTTGCATGTGAGTTTCATGCATTGAAAATTGTTTTTATTCCGCTTATTCCTTTTTACTGTCTCCTGCTATGAATGACAAACATGGTTTAGGGTTAAACAGCAAGGATACAGGTACATGAGTCACATACCTATTTGTGTGTTTACACTATAAACATAGCAGGGACCGATTCCATGAAAGTATTCAGGCTTCATCTAATTTTTACCAACTTTTCCTGTGATTATGAAGGTCACTCCTTTGGGTCACAATTGAGGGTCTCTCGATAAGTATAGAATAACACAGAATCCTAAAGGGCACTGTTCTTATCAGAGACCTACATGCGCTGTATTCAGATTTCCCATTTTACAAAATGCCAGCAGTGTTTTTTTGCTTTCCCATTTCCTGGCTGTAACAAACTGTTCTGTTGTTTCTTTGTCTGTGTGACTCAGTCTGTGGCTTTATGCGTCTCTTCTTCAGTCTCTAATTTTTCTGCCTTGTGCGGATGCACCATGGTTTTATCAGTTTCATTGTGTTGTTTTCAGATGCTTCAAGGAAGAGCTTGCGCCATGAGTTGAGCTCTCTGTGGACCTGCCTTCTCCGACTGCTTTCACCTGCAAACATGGGGTTATACGGGAACATGAGGAACTTGTGCGGAGTAGTAGGAGTGGTGCTGCTCGGGCTCAGCCTGACCCAGCCTGTCCTTTCTCAAACTAGCTGTAAAGCAGATGTGGCCCCACAGAATTTTACCCAGCCTCACTACCACAATACAGCCAAAAATAATTCAAAAACAGGCTTTATGTCAGCAATAGTCCAATCCTTTCTCCACACAGTTGAGCCAAACGCCTTTTCTTCAGGTCAGTATCACCACCGACCTTTACTGCCTTACTTCTTCATGTAGCAACATGTCGAGCTACACACGCACAGAGCAGACAGGAAATATTCAAATCACAATAAAATCCTTTGGCTTTCATGTTCTGCATGTCGCAAAATTTCCCTGTTTGGTTAAAGGTGACACACTAATACCCTGCACTCCTGCTCCGTGCTACAAAGAAACTAGACAAAAACATGATGGAATTGGTTAATCAGTAAGAAGTTAATGGGCATTCTTGCATTTTGCAGAGTGAATATTTAACCTTTAGGTGCTCTGTTGTTTGTAAGGTCCCGTATCCTGGCTCAGACGTGTGTGTGTCACATCTATTGTCTGTCCAATTGCTCCATAAACCTCTGTAATAATTTCTATGTAGTATTGATTTATGAAAAGAAGGCACGTTTACACGAAAGCCTGCCTTTCACCAGTTCAGACTGAATTTAAAAGCGACGATTATCAGTATTAGTATTAGATATGTTTATTGAGTAGATTTCGCACAATGACCACTTTAATCATTTATAAAGAGTCCGCTGATTTTTCCATCCTCATGAGGTCACCAGGGCTTAAACAAACAGCGTTTCATAAAAAAATAATAACTTAATGTTACGATAAGGATAAAATGCTGAACAGGGTTCTTACTTAGGAAAAAGCGATTAAGCCAGTGGTTATCAATTGGCAAATGTTTTATAAAATGCAAATTCATTTCAACATACTAAAGGACATTTAACATTTATCTGGTCTCCTGATCGACATGTCTTCTCAGTCACCTGTGCCTGCTGTTGTCCCTGTCAGACATTAAATGATAGGTTTTGTATTGTTGTTTTTGGTATCTAATGTTTCCTGAAAGCTAGACTGGTTTCCTGGTCACGGCAAGATGCAAGGTGTCAGGTTTCCACTTTTACAATGAGAAAGAATAAACGCGTGTGCAGAGCGAAAGACATATTGTCCTTCTAGCCTTTGTACAAATTGTGTGGATGACTAGGACAGAAACCAGCAGCATAGATTTGTATCGGCCACTCATGTACTAAAAAAAAAAAATGTTTCTCTTTAATTTCTTTCCAGATTTGGTGGTCACGGTAGTCAAAGAGTTCCAACGTGGGCTGCCAGATCAAGCAACCATCAAAGAAGTAAGGCAGTGTACATGATTTCCACATATTTTACCGTAAACAGGAACTTTGTGCTAATAATAATAGAAAAGGCCACTCCGTCATTAGAGCTCTGACGGCTGTTATATGAGACTGTCTCAAAAAAAATCCCTTTGTGTTTTGTTCCAGTCCATTAAATGTACTAAAGCTCTTTGATCCACTTGATTGTGGACTGTCACCACAGTAAAGTAAATCCACAGTGTACTGATGTCTCACAGGTATTTGACGTCACAGCTGGCCACAAAGAACTGCTGCAGTTCTGCCGTCTTGGCTTTGAAACTGATATTTGTGACACCTTAACGCTAATACATATCGTTTGTATGTGTGTGGGCATGTTACGTGTTCAGATCCTGGTGCACAAAGTGGGTTTCTTGGTGTGTATTGCCATCGGGATCCTGTACATCGTCCTCATGCCCATAGTTGGATTCTTCCTGGCCTGCTGCCGCTGCTGTGGCAACTGCGGTGGGAAGATGTACCAGGAGCAGTCATCCTCCATTCACCGCTGCAGGAAAACACTCTACTGG
Source organism: Maylandia zebra (assembly GCF_041146795.1). Taxonomy (NCBI): domain Eukaryota; kingdom Metazoa; phylum Chordata; class Actinopteri; order Cichliformes; family Cichlidae; genus Maylandia; species Maylandia zebra. The sequence continues at coordinate 19,125,827 of NC_135179.1, read as the reverse complement.
TGTGCATTCGCCACCACCATCATTATCTTGTGAGTGTGTGTAGGCTGCTCTTGGGAGGTTTTGACCAGCGTAATGATGATGTGTTATCTGAAATTAGCAGTGAAGACAGCTTGAATGCACACGGCTCACTGCATCGCTCAGATCAACAATACGTTGGTGACATAAATTTAATTGTGTTTGTGTCTGTATGTGTTTTGCAGAGCTGGGAATGTCTGCATGTTCAGAAGTAACGAAGCCTTCAAAGTGAGCGTGGACAAGGGTCCAGGGGAGCTGATAAACACTATTGAAAATATTAACACCTTCTTCACCAATGTGCCTGAGGCAAGAGAACATTTCTGAAATGTGGAAATGCATTGTGACAGCATTTATTGGTACCGGCTGACTAACTGCTCTTGAACTTTATTCTTAACCGTAAACTGTTTTGTTAGTTCCTGTTACGGATTATTCACAGTAAGTGCTGCTCTCCTGCAATCCCTCTGCAGCTTTTGTGTGAGATGCAAACAGACCTCAGTTTTGAAGTCAGACCACTGATTAAATACCGACTCCGTTTTCCACATTGTCAATATACTTATCTGAAGTTACAAGAGACTGGGAAAAGGTTGGATGGAAAATGGGGCTGTTTGTTGTTCGTCACTTGCAAAAGCTGCTATGTATGATCAGCCAATGTAATCAGTCATCTCTGTTTGTTGTGTTGTGAACCATATCTTAAGTACACAGTCTGAAATAGTTCGTTTTTACTCCATTTCCAGCAAATTAACAGTGTTGTGGACAAGAGCAACAAAACTGTGGATGAGGTTAAAAAAAACCTGAAAGGTAGGAAAAAGGAACTAACAATGAAGGAGCAGAGGAACAACTATTGTACAACCAAACTGCTGCAATACATTTCCCACCCTTGTCACATGTTTAACCATTTCAAAACATGTTTTTCTGTCTTAGACATCGGAATCCAGTTGGGATCAGCGATCCAGAGTAAATTCAACGGTACCCTGCACAGAGCGTTGCGCTCCGTTAAACTTCTGGATCAAGGTATGAGCCATATCTGCATGCTGAGTCCTGCATCAGCGTGTTAATGAAAGTTCAAATGTAGATACCTGTCATGAGATTGGCAATAACAAAGCCACCCCCACCAAAAAACACAGTGTACAGTTTACTGTAAATGCTTTTCACCTTGGCATCCCTTTTATCTAGTTTTCCCTTAAACCTTTGCATTTGCTTTATTTACTTAGTTAGCTTTTTTAGTTTCTTTTTTTTAGCTAAGAAAAAAACAGACACAGAAGTACAGAAATAACAGTGCAAGTGCAATGCTTTGACTAGCTAAAAGAATTATGTTACATATAAGGTTGTTATAGTGAAACAAAACTAAACTAAAAACTAAAACTAGCTGTGAAACTAGCTTTTAAAAGGTTTTTATTGTAATACTTGTACTGATTTTCCTAAAGCTTAACCCTGACACATGCCCCTCATAGAGAAATAATTCAAAAGATTAAAGCTAACACCGAAACTAATAAAAAAGGAGAAAGATGCCCTGGAAACTAACTGACACCAAAGAAAGTGAAAAACAAAAATTCAAAAGGAAATCAAAATAAAAACTAATTAGATAACACAAAAATATAATAATTCTGGTTACATACTGATTTACAGGCTGACATTTTGAAACTTGGACAGTCGCGAGGGAGCCACACCCAAAAGCGTACCCTGCATACAATTAAAAAAAAATCTGGCCTATTAACTCTAAATTGGTTGAACAAAAAAATATCAAATATTATGTAAGACTTCTCACATTTTTGCAAGGAATTAGGAATCTGGAAAGTTTTCTCATAAGATTTCACACAATCTCACTTCTTTTTGAAACGAGAAACATCGCCCCCTGCTGGTCATTAGAATTCTGGCTCAAGGCACTTCCTTACTAACTTCACTTTTTAGACTCAGAGATTATAGGTTAAAAGCTGTGGATTTCCCAATCATACTGCTTTCTAACCCTTATATGAACTCTAATGATGTGCGTCTGCTGACAGTTTGGGTTAAAAAAGCTTCAAAACTAGTAAATAATCATATTTGGGACACAGTATACAGTATATAATAGTGTCTGGAGTGTTCCTCAGTCAGCTCATTCTTTGTTAGAAACCTTTATAGTTTATCTAAAGCATCTACATCAAAATCTCCTGTGGCTTTCAACAAGCAGCAGTGGTGAAGGGTTATCCTATAAAGCTGAAACCTAAGCTGTGGACATTCCGGTTCTCAGCAGCTCATTTGATCAGACTCTTTGTATTAAAAACATTTCCAGGATGTCAGCTCAGAGACACGGAGGCTCTGAATAGTATAAGGAACCTAGATATGTTTGTTTATTAATTTACAATCGTTTAATTTTAGTATATTAGTCTAGACACCGGAATATTCTCTTTTAAGGATCCACCTTTTCACTATGGGAATTTCAGCATTTCTTTTTAGCAAAAGCAGCTGAATCATTTGTTGACACACTTCTTTACAGAGCACATCCACTCTTAAAGTAACAGAGAGCAGGCTTAGTGCAGGATTGTAAAAAGAGGGTGGGTAAACAAATGTTCCTGTTGTTCATTGACTTGGCTTATGTGAGAATTTCCCATGAATTTTAGCTTCTTATATAGCTTTTACATTCAAAGGAAGGTAGCAGGGACACCCCCCCCCTATATAAACAGCCTTAGATGAATATTTATGTAGTGTATAAACACACACATAGAGACTAATATTTGTGTATTTGATTCATACGAGCAGAGATTCAAAACACCAGCCGTCAACTGAAGACGTTGAACTCGTCTTTGGTCCAGCTGCAGTCCAGCGCAGACCGCGTCCAGGCCAATATCACTGCTGTGAAAAACAGCATCAATCAGACTTTATCCGATTCAAGATGCCAGAACTGTACCACACTAAGCCAAGTACTACAGTCACTAACAGTGGATACCACCATTGATGTAAGTACAGAGTTTGTGTTAACAAGATGACTCATTCCTGCTTTGTTGTTTCTTTCTGAATGGATGAATTGGTTCTGATTGACAAAGGCAAAAAAAAGAAACAGCTTCTGAATGTCATTCAAGGAAAACATGAGTCAGGTTCGACTTATCTACAGACAAAGAATAGTGGGTTTTATAATATATTATAATGAAGAACCAGGAAGAATCATTTTATGCAATCAAACACTGTCTGATGTCAGCCTGAGACAATGTGGCACATGATCATTTATGACTTTGTCTGAACAGCTGATCTGTCCTCTGTCCATCTGCTCCATGACACAAATGTTGGTTTTGCTGCAGTTTGCTGCCACCTTGTGTTAGTTTGAGGTCTGACATGTTGTTGCTGATAAAAAAAAAAAGGTTTGTTGTTTGTGTCTGTCATTGTTCTCTCTAGACTCGCGGCTTGAGCAAGTTTCAGTCCGCAGTGGATAAAGCCAACCAAGCTGATCTCACATCCCAAATCAACAAGGTGAGTGACATCTGCAGACAGAACAGCCTCAGAGAACACATCTGTTTTTCTCATGAGAAATGTCAGTGTTCCCAGCACACAGGCACACTGGTATTGTCTGGTCTTTGAAGGCTCACAAGGGAGTCTTGAAACAGTGAAATAGGATAAAGGGGCCTTCAGATACATTGTTATGCCTATTATTTCCTATGGTTTGCGCCATGCGATGAAAGACTTGCTGTTGCATTGAGCAAAGGGCAGTGCTGGGGTGCTGTGATGTACATTTGCGTGACCAATAGAAACAAGAATTTGGGGCATTTGCTCAGCTGAGTGTTTCATATATTGCGCACAAAAGGAAAAGAAGCCAGAGGGTGCCTTACAGACACTATACAGACACTAGATCTTCACATGCAAGCACATGCAAAGGCTGTAGTTTTGAGGATTTTGAAGATTGACTTTTTCACTGAAAGAAAGGCAAATTCAATATTCACATCATTTTTAATGGAGGCATGTTAACAATATATTTAAACTATTTACATGATAACTCAGGTGGAGGAGTATTTCCAAAACATCCCCCAGACGGTGAACAATGAAACCAACAATATAGTTCAAAGTGAGTAAATGCTGCGGCTGTTGTAACAAACTTTCTGAACTAACTTCATTTTTTAAATATGTGTACTGCATGTGTTTGTGTGCATTACTGAGCTTGTGTGTTTTATTAGGCAGCACCAAACAGCTGGACAGCATACAAGCACAAATCAGTCAGTTTAAAAATTACTTCCCTGTATCTGCGCTGACGGATGTGTCTAGGACACTGAACACGACACAAACTGAAATCAAGAATATCTTGCCACAAATCAACAACGCCGAGTTTATCAGGCAAGAACCCCTGAAGTGCAAACTTGCTGTGTAATCAGTGGCAGAAATACCCACGACTCAGTCATCATGTGTGCATACTTCTTCAGATGGAGCGTGTGTGTGACCCTATGCTGTGTGGTCCTCCTGGTTGTGGTGTGCAACGTCCTGGGTTTGGTCCTGGGCCCTCTGGGTCTGAAACCAAAAGAAGACCCTATGAAGCGCTCCTGCACAGCGAACTGTGGAGGCATCTTCCTCATGATGTGAGTACTGGCTTTGAATGTTGGTTTCATGCCGAGGGGCCTGGTTCTTCTCTGACCTCTGACCTGGATGTATTTGCAGGAGTGCAGGTTTCAGCTTCCTCTTCTCCTGGCTGTTCATGATTGTAGTGATAATACTTTTCTTGGTGGGTGAAAATGTTTACACACTGGTCTGCCGACCCTGGAACAATGGACAACTGCTAAAGGTAGCGATATACACTCACACATGTACCTGCAGATACATGTACAGTGTATGTATATATATGTATGCTCTTCTCTTCTGTTCACAGTTAGTTGATAGTTCTGGCTTGATTCCATTGCCGCAAATAACTTTGTCTTCAGGAATGAAAATGAACATCAGTATCTCTGATATCTACAGGTATGTAATGCCAGATATACATGTTCCATGTAGTTTTTAAAAAAATGCTTAAGCAATAGAGCTAAAAAAAAAAAAACCATTATGAAATGATTGGAGTCAGTAAAAACTGCAAACTGTGGATCTTGAGAAAAACTTTGGGATATATGAATAATGCACAATAAGCAAAATTTTGAAATACAGTAAATTTCCTTCTAATGTCATAATATCAGAGTTACAGTAGAGTCTGTGCACTTAAAACAATGAGTTAGTGACACTAATGTTATTGATGCTGTTCTAAAAATACTCAGCTCCTACTCCAGAAAATCTGAGGTATTACCAGTCGTAATAGCACCGTGACTCAAAATGGGAAACTTTAAATGGGCGTAATTCATGAAAATCATTTTTAAAACCCTGTGGCGCTTCAATCACATATTGACTGTTTTATTTAAACACAGTAGTTGTGTACAGAGTCAAAATAACGTGTCGTTGGCAGTACTACACATTTAGCCCGGTCCCCCAAACATATCTCTCTGTTTAGGAAAATGAATTCAAATGTGCTTCTTTAAAACTTTCATTCTGATTAGCAATTTTTTTTTCAGAAACTGTGAGGAAAACCAGGCTCTGTGGACAGCACTCAATTTGTCCCAAATCATAGACCTTGGCAACCTGCTAAACGTGTCAAAAGTGAGCTTCCTTGCCACCCTTTCAAACAAATGAAGACAACCCTATGTGAATTAAGCATACCAGATTGTTTTGTTATGCTGACTGGATCAAAATGATGAAATACATTTTTTCTCTCTCTCCCTGGTCACCCGCAGTACACAGGAAGTGTCCAACAGGACTTTGAGAACACAAATATCTCTCTGCCCTCGGTCGCTTTTCTGAGTGATGACATTAAAAACCAATTACAAGATATCTCCACTGAAGCTAAAAAATTTGATTTCACTGCTATCATGCAGCAGGTATGCCTTTTTTTGTGTGGATCACTAACTGTCATTAGATGATTGTGTGTGTACATGTTAAAGTAATCTTATTACTTATCTCCCTCAGATGAACGCCATTTCCAGCATCAATCTGAATACAACAGCAAATAACCTCAATAGTTTAGCTGATGCTCAAGTGAGTGGAATCTTTTACACTTTATTACAAACTAATGTGACTTTGATTTATGTCCTAACCAAACCAACCTCTGGCCTGTTTGTAGCCTGATCCTGATATTAAACAACAATTCAAAAATGAGGCTAATATTGTCAGGATGATCCAGGCTGACATAGACACAAATATCAAGCCACAGCTGGTAAGTTCTGTTCTTCCTTTCTTTCTCTCCTTATCTCCTTATTCTGGGAGTTGTTTTATTCTTTTGTTGGTTATCGGAATTTAAAAAGAGAACTCGACTGCTTTTGCCCATAGACAAATGTGAATTCAAGCCTCAAGGGCCTTCAAACCACTACAGACAAAGTCAATGTGAGTATGCCCTGAGCAGTCAAACGCAGAACTCATTCTCTCTATTTTTTCATTCTCATCCTCTTATTTGTTTTAAATTTATTTTTCATGTATTTATTTTTTCTCATGCTTGCCTTTTTGGCTCTTTCAGGGAACGGTGGAGGAGGTGCTGAGCAATGTGCAAGCAGCACAAGACTTTCTCAAAACAAATGCAACTCGGATTGTAAAGAATGTGAGTAGAGGCACGAGTCACATGAGCTGGAAGAAAAGTGCTCCATGTGGTCGGTCAGTTATTTAGCCACTGGCAACAGGGGGGGAGGAGGTGCAGTGAGTATTGATGTGCTGCTTGTAGTGGAAGCAATGTTCTTACTAGTTCCACAACCACATGGGTTAGGGTGGACATAGCAACTCGTTGCCTTGAAGATTATTTCTAAGCGCCGTCTTTTGTCATGTGAAAGTTGTCTTAGGAGCCTTAAAAACAAAAACGGTTGCTTTCACTGTGTCATAGAAGAAGGTTTAAAAAAATAGCCCAAACTAGCCCTGCAGAAACCACATTTGCTTCCTACCTGAGTAAATAAGCGACACTGGCCTTCAGTTTAAGAGATAAGGCTGACACTGTTATAATTATCATCTATTATCTGTAAATATCAGCTGTCTTCCCTAAACTACCTGTCGCAGTCAGTTTAAATTCTGCCCTTCTACACTGAGGACAAATTCTGAAGAAAAAAAACCGTTCAGGGATATTTCCATCACAGTATGATGGACCCACTGATCCCTCATGACCTGTCAGTGTAAAGAAGGGAGAAAACACAAGGAACTGACCCCATTTTTTTGTGCCCACCTAGGAAAGCAAAACATTTCTGGACTGTCAGCTGCATTACTTCATTGCTTACACTGACTGGGCCAAACTCATGGTAAAGTCTAACCCAATCTTTGCCTGTACTTGTTGAAATAAATGCCCTGTGCTTGTACAGGTGCCGGAGCTTACCTTTTCTAGTGTTAGTAATCTGTATGCAATCTTCCCTCAGATCACGCAGCAGGTGGGCCGCTGTGGGCCGGTGGCAGGAGCTTTAGACTCTGTTGATGTCATTGTCTGTGCATACATGGTGGAATCTCTGGTGAGGATCACATCTTCCACCTAGCAAAATACACCCTGAAGAGGAATATAAATTTAACATAACTAAACTTTCATTTGCTGTTTTTGTTTGTATTTGTATGAAGCCTGCATGGTCTTAAGCTGCCTGTTCTCTCTTCAGAATGCCTTCTGGTTCAGTTTGGGATGGTGCATAATGTTCTTCATCCCCGGCATCATCTTTTCTATCAAGCTGGCCAAGTACTACAGGAGAATGAAGGAATCGGATTTCTTTGAGTAAGAAAAAAAAAGCAAAGAAAATGCACGGGTCAAAATGACGTGACAGATTAATTTGACGGTGGTTGTATGTGTCTGACTTTGACTCTTCATGTCTCTTTTCAGAAACCACATTACCGTGAACCAGATCCCGCGGGCGCAGATGAAACAATGAGAAAGATGGCATTCTCGCAGAGCTGCTTTAAAAGACTGCAGGCGCAAATGTTGCTTTGCCTTACAAACTAAAAACATATGGTGCACTCAGGCACAGATGTGGCATATTGTCACTCTGATGAAAAGTCTGAAAAATCCAGTTTTCACCACGAGGTGGAAACTCAAAAGCAACTTATGAAATGTCCTACACTGCACATACAATAATGTTTCACACGGCATCTTTAAAATAACTCAGGGGTACACAGGGCATAAGGGAAACTGCAGGGATTGGTTTTATCATAGCAAATTTAAAGTCCTGTATTACAATTAGAGTTTTTATAAGTTTTTCAAGTTTTTATACAGGTTTCATATGCATTTCATATGTGAACAGAGCTGCTTTATACATTTGCATGAATGCTGGTGTGCAGCTCCATGAATGTGACTCTAACGTGTGCCTAATCATTTCTAACTCAGTTATAAATTGTAACTGAACTAATGCTGAAAATTAAAACCACAACACTTGTGTTTTTGCTAACTACACAGAACCACTACATTTTTTGTTTTGTTAACATTATGTTGCTGTGAACTGATTTTGAGAGATGTTTTGAATTTATGCTGATTTATAGATAGATGTAGATTTATGGATTTGTAATCGATACTGTTGCTACACAGCACTTTATATCATCTGTTCTGCTCGAACATGATTCAACCATAGCTAATGTTTCTATAAACTGCTAGTTTAACAAGTTCTCTTTTCTTTTTCCTTTTTCTTTTTACTGGTCTTTATGTTCATGCTGACTTATTTGACTCTCTTCACAAACAATTAAAAAACAAAACAACAGATGATATGATCTGATCATATTTACACAGACCCACTGATTATATAGCATTGTGGATTGTTTAGGTTGATGACTGGTGTGTCTTGTGACCATTCGCAGACATCTACTCACTTGTGTGACACAGGATGGATTACCATCAATGAAACTGGTTTTAATTGGCTGAAAACTAAAATGCCATGGTTTAACTTTCATTTGAAGATGTTAGAAACTGCTTTATTGAGGCTTTTTTTAAGAACAGGAAGTTTTTTTGGCACCTGGACTGAGGTTTAGGGGAGTGAAACAGTGTGACTGCAATGAAGTAACACCAAGCAACAGGAAATATTAATAATAATAATGATAATAATGGATACTTTATTGATCCCCATGGGGAAATTACTTGTTTTTCTCTGCATTTGACCCATTCACTCAGTGAAGCAGTGGGCAGCCCACTAAGCAGGCGCCCGGGGAGCAGTGTGTAGGGACGGTACCTTGCTCAGGGGTACCTCAGGGTAGCCGTTAAGTGGATTCGAACCGCCAACCTTCCGATCATGGGGTGACCACTTTACCTACTGAGCTATCCCTGCCCCCATACAGCAACACTGTATGGGTGTCAAACTTAGTTCATCTAAAGGCCATGTGGAAAATGAGAATATTGGCCACTTCCTGTTTTCTTTCTTCTTTTTTCTTTGCATATTTGCCACACTTGTATGTTTCAGATCAAACAAAATCTAATATTAACAAAAAATAACTGGAGTAAATAGAAAATGCAGTTATAAACGAGGATTTCATTCATTACGGGAAAGAAATTATTCAAACCTACCTGGTGTTGTGTAAAAAATTAAATGCCTCTCACGTGAAATCACAGATTAACTGTGATTAACCACATTTTTTTGGAAGCTAAGTGCAATGTCACTAACTATAATCACAAAGTAAAAAGGCTAAACGATCAACAAAAATGTAACACATCATGCTGAGAAAAAAACAGTTGAGAAACAAAGTCACTGACGTATCGATCTTGAAAGAATTACAAACCTGTTTCCGAGACTTTGGGAATCCAGGAAATCGCAGTGTGTCCCCAAATGGAGGAAACTTGGAATAGTGGTGAACCTTGCCAGGAGTGTCCGGCTTACCAAAATTACTTCAAAAGCTTATCAGCAAATCATCCAGGAGATCACAAAAGAACTAAGAGCAGCATCTACACAGTTTAACATGAAGGTACATCTCACATTTGCAGAAAACATCCTGATTATCCTCAAGACATCTGTAACAAAATATCCTGTGGACTGATGAGAAAAGGTGAATTTTGGAAGGCTTCAGTTCTGTTCCATGAGAAGTAAGGACTCATCTGCAGATACTGCAAATGCTCGATTGTAGTTATTCGTGCCCAGATGTTACGTTTAGGGGACAATGACTTTTTCACACAGGGAGAGTTAGGTTTGGATAACCATTTCCCTTAATTATGTAAAATGTTTGATGCTAAAAATTCATGATTATGCACCCCCCCCCCCCCCCCCCCCAAAAGAACAAAAACAAAAAACAAACAAACAAAAAAGCAAAGAGGGAAAATACTTTTTTCACAGCACTGGTAAATCAATTTCAAACTTTTAAGCTTGAATTAAAAGAAACGAACGCTTGTGCAGCTGCATACCTCTTTTTGTATAGATATTTTCTGACGCATTCCCATCTTGGCGCCTTATGTCTGCTATACATAAATTCAAATATGAAAATGATGATGCAAATCATGTTCTCTGATAACCAGGAATTGGTTAATGGCAGATACACACCCTTCTGTCTCCTTCTACCAAGGGTTTCATCCACAAACTTGTTAGCTTGCAGGTGCTGTTGAGGCCTTACACGGAAGCCTAATTTGAAATGTTAAAGGGATGGGTTTTGAATTTGCAAGTCTTATACTCAACACCATGCATCCTCTTCTGCTTATCAAATTCATGGTCGCAGGTGGTGTGGTATCCCAGCTACCACACCCTAGACAGGTCAGCAGTCTCTCAAAGGGCTAACACAGACATTTCATTACACAAAAACTTAGGACATAAAAAAATGTAGGTTTACAATACCTAAAGGCAGTGAAAACAAAACAACACCCATGACCTGTAGGCCTGTGAGAACCAAAAGGTTTTAAGTCTGGTTTTGAACGTATGCACAGATGTAATTGATCTCAAATCAGCAGACAGACAGCTCCACAGTAACTGAAAGCAGGCTCAGCAGACTGAGATGCGAGGCGAGAACAGTTACAAGATCTGAACCTGATGACCCGATAGGTCTTAAAGGTGATTCTATATTGCACTGAGAGCCACTGAAATGCCTTCAATACAGGTTTCCATGTACCTGTAAGGATTCTGGCTGCTGCATTTTGAATAAGCTGAAGACGTCCTACTGATGATTTGAGTCCTGCAAATAGAGCGTTGCTATAATTTCCCCTACTTGATATGAACAAATGGACCAATATCTCTAAATTGGTTTATGAAAAGTGGCATCCCTGTGCAGAATGATGGACGCTAAGATTCACTGCTCAAACTTTCAAATAATGAGATCAGTGTACAGCTTATAATTAAAGGCTAAGAGCTCAGCATTTACACTCACTCCAGTTTCTAGGTTTCTGCGTAATGTCAAAGCGGATAGCTACCTTTATCACCTGCTAAAAGGTTTGAAAATGATCAAAAACATTTTACCCCCTGCATACTTCTGATCGTGAAATGTTTTAAAAAGTGCTCTAATGTGGCCATCCCTCTACTGATGCATTCACTTTAGTTGCTCTGCAGGATGCAGTCAGCTGCTCAAAGGCAAGCAAAGGACAGAACAGCAGGGAGAGCCTGCCAGCATCTGTTTAGACGAATTACAGTTTACAGGATGCCATCTATAATTAGAACAAGTGAATCGATGGCATTACAGCACTGGCACCTTGTAATAAGAGACGGTGGAGTCAGCAAAAATCAATTAGATGAAAAAAAGTGACATAAAGTGAAGGAGAAAGACAGGAGGGGGGAAATAATTGGCCGAGGGATGGTAGGTATCATGTTATGCAGGCTCCTGCACCTCCCTCTCCACTGTTTTGACTCCTACTACCCTCTGCGTCTTTAGCACTTTTTTTTTTTACCTTCACATCCTCATGCGGAAACCACCTATTTGCTGTGAGGGACACACATGCACTGTGCGTCCTCGCTTTACTTTTTGCAAGCACTGTAAATGTTTTGTCTCTGTTCAGAATGCTTAAACGGAACAAACATTCCTCGTGCAGGCCTTGAATGTGGAAATATTTCAGCATATTTACACACCTAAATACTTCCTCTGTACCACACACACACACACAAGTGCAGCTGTAAGTGGATTTGCCATGGACGAAAAGGGATACGGTGAAACTCTAATGGGGCAGTGGATCAAATGAATCAAATAATTTTCAGGCTGGGTTAAACTGTAAATACAGGTAAAAACATGTAAGGACATACTGGTCTTGACATTTCAATTGTCTGTTGTGTAGCTAACTTGCAAAGCAGCGTCTCACAAGATCACAAGACCATCTGGCATGTTGAGTTCTCTCTGCACAAGGGTAAAAGGAATATGCCAACAGATCTAGACAAACCAGAACTACATTATTCTGTGGGAAGGAGGACTTGGCAGGCAGATACCAATGACATGTTTTGGAAAGTGCAATAAAATGACCTGACAGACACACAAATTGTTAACCGCCTGCTGTCTATCACTTCCCTATTCATCACGGAGCTCTGTAGCAGTATGGCTTAATCTAAAACAAAACAACAAATCAAAACTTTTACAAGATACCAAAGTGCAATCAAAACTCCAACGTCAACAACACTGCATGTTACAAGCAGCACGTCTCGCGAGGCTGTTAAAAGAAACCGTATTATTAAAATGCAAATGAGCAGGAAATTACACATAAAACTCTGGACGGCAAAGTCGTGTTTTATCTTCAGTTTAATAGCATACAGCATCTTTTCATAAATACTTACGCGTTCTTCAACAAATACTGCCTAAAAATTAGCATCACCGAAAGTACAAAGTTGTCACGTGGATGTGAAATTTTGTTAGGCCGGTGCAGGAGGAGCCAACAGCAACTTGAAGCAAAGGTTAAGGCGAGTGAATATTAACATCAGAAACAGTCGTGACGTTAGGCTCAGTGGCCTCTGTGGGGAAGTCAGGGAGTTCCCAGTGAATCTGAGACGAGTCGAAACATATCTGTTAGATGAGCTGTGCACGCTTTAACACGTCTGTTAGGTGTGCAGGGCCTGGAATGACTGCCGCTTGATTAAATGGACTTGAGAAAGATATCAGAAAGCTGTTAGGGGTTAGGGGCAGTAGCCCTTTCATACCAAGAGCTGATTAAAGTTTAGAAATGCGTACGTCTTCAAAATATGACTAAGAGTGAAAAGACAGCTGAGCTATGACACTACCCTGTAAATTCGAAGAAGCACCGTAAAAGGCACGCAGGTTTTTCTGCAGCATTTAGAGTCTGATTGTCACTGAATACCTAAGACATGTCTGACTTTCCCAAAACCTCACCCAAACAGGACCTTGGTTTATCATTTTAGTAGTCTTCCAAAGATTGGTACATAATAAATAGGCAGAAGAGTGAAATATTATGGACAGAGACTTAACTTTGACTATAACAAGCTTAACAGGCTGCTCCAACAGAAGGCACTAAGCACAACAGGAACACAAATACACACTTGTTTTTGGCACTTAATCAGAAAAAACCCCAAAGCAGAGGCACAACCAATACTGACTGTTGTCATATAAAAGTGCAGCTGGTGACAGAGCATAACCAGCAGTGGCGATAAGACCGAGGGGCTATCATCTCTAATAACATTACCCTCACCGGGTTCATAAAGGAGGACATGCATGACCTTATGCAAGCAGCAGGGTGCCTGTGTGAGTCACAATCTGTCCCACAAGCACTTGAATTTTAACAGAATTACTGCTAAAATTGAATTTAAAGTTGAACTGTGAGTTGCTTTTACTGGGTACTCTGTCTGGTATGTCCAAGGAGTCGGCTGAGAGGGAGCAGAGGAGACAAGATGGAGCCTAGAGTGACCCCCCCCCCCCCCCAAAAAAAAGATGACAGGAATGGAAAAATGGAAGCAAAAGAAAGTCACGTAGATTGTTTTGGTTTACAGATTTGAGTCACTTAAAACCAAACAGAAGCCATCAGCATAAATGTGAAACCAAAAGCCAGTAAAAGAAATCCTGATCTCCTTCCTTCTTCCCTGCTCTGCCAAACCATACCAAGCTTAAAACAACCCACAAAGGTCAGCTTGTCTGAATTCAGACTATTAGATTACTCACTGCATAAACGCACTTGAGCAAGTAAAAGGAAGCTATACTCGGCTATAATTAGCCAACATCTATTTTTAAAAAAGGGAACACACCTTTGTATAAAACCCAGCAACAGGAGTTAGTGGCTTTTGTGTTTGCTGTTCTGATATAATACAAGAACATCCGCATTCAGGACTTAATCAGTGCGAAGCTGAGAGCGGGGTGGAGCATAAAGGCAGAGGCAGATGCCATTTTGGTTCAGGAATAACCGGCTCTGTTTCACTGAGCACTTACATACTATATTGTGTTAATACCGCTACCCTTTGATAGGATTCCTATACAGGTTAAAGTTACGCAATGCAAGAACATTCTCATCGACGTGCAGTTAAGGCTGAAAAGATAAATAACACTGTAGATACAGTTTATACACATAAAGAGTAGGGATGCACCGATCCGACTTTTCTTTGAGATATCTGCAGATACAGAGTATCGACAATAAATTATTAAGCTGCACTTGTCACGCAGAGGATTCATTTACTTATATGTAAAGTAACATGAAGCAAATAAACAACTCAGTTACTGAAATGAGACATAAAAACAGGGACTCCTGCCATCTAGGAAACTAAGCTGAATAAACACAAATATCTTAAAAAAAAAAAAAGAAGTATTTTAATATTGTATACAACTAATTTATGTGCAGCTGTTTCATTTCAGCTTCACGTCAAAGTCTCCACTGCATTTTCTCTCCTCTGCTCTTGTGTGGCGAAGGAGACAGACAGGCCAAGTGAAGAAGAGGTTAACCGTATTGACCGCAATAAGCTCCTTAGAGCAAAATGTTCATGCGCACAGAAATAAACTGAGATATACACTGATCTGAAATCTTTGCCACAGATGCCCGATCCATCAGATCTGTGCATCCCCATTTAAACACTTAAATTTACCTGCAGTTATTACACTGGTAGGATCTTCAGTAGTCATTTAATATTTTCTAGTAGTCACATTTCAACAGTTTAAAAACAAAACAAAACAAGAAATACGATCTTATTATATATTATTACATATTATTCTGTTTTATAATATGATTGTCATCACACCGATTTACACTTCGGTCAGATTATGTGTTGAAGGGAGTATAAAGACAGTTTTGTTCTTCATTCATTCTTCTTCAAACTGTGTTAGCAGGTAGAGCCACCCTCTGCCTTTGAATAGCTGTTTGTGTGCAGGTCTGCTGTTCAGGGGTTTCTGCAAGAAGAGCTGGGGTGATGTTGTTGCACAGATCAGAGTCTGCACTGGGGTCTGTGACACTGCCGCTCTGCTCAGTGGGCTGGCGAGGCAGTGCAGGAGGGGGGAATGACGGTGACTGGAGGATGTCCACGTAGCGCTGGCTAGGCTTGGTCTCCCTCTGCAACACTTTTCTCAGCAGTGGTTTCAATAGCCCAACAGTCACCTGAGTACTGTGGGGGTCTGTGAAAGGAGGAGTAGAAGAGGTTGAACTGGACGCCAGGAAAGACGAGGAGTGGGAGGGAGTGTTGGGAGAGGGGAGGTTTTTCAGGACCATGTTCAGGATGGTGGTGACGGTGAAATCCTCAGGGCAAAGTGTCCACAGCAAATCCAGGTAGGGATCCAGGTCTCTGTGATGGGCCACCTCACACAACAAAATAGTGAAAATCTCCTTGTTGAGCAGCGGACTCTGTTTACAGCACTTCTGGGCCACCTGGGTGACCCGATACCACTGCTTCTTGCTCATGAGGATCCGCAGAGCCTGTAGGATTGCGTTGGGTCTCCCACTCACCAGCAGCAGCTCCACCTCTAGGTCCTGCTGCTGGTCTCTGTCTGGGTTTAAGCTGGACAGAAGGTACAGTGCTCGTTTATATAGTGGCACGTTGCTTTCATTGCAGTCCCCTCCTCTCCCACTAGAAAAACTCCAAGAGGAAGCCGCCAGGCCCAGACCCAACCCCGTCGAGCCCTGCTCCTTCTGGGCGAGCTCGAGGAATCTGGGCAGCCAGCTGGGCTGGAAATGAAAAACTGACCTGCAGAGGAGCTCAAACACAGGCAAGGCAGCTGAGGAAGTGGAGGTTGTAGATTTTCCTTTACAGTTTGTAAAGTAATCGACCTTAAGGCTGCGATTGTGTTTTGGTCCCCCATTGGTTAATGACAGGGAGGCTACAGGGCTGGATGACAGACCAGCACTGAGAACAGTTTTCCACACATCAGGGGGAGCTCTGCTGGACAGAAATCCTTCACCGTTGTAGTGTAGCTGCAGAGCAGACTGCGCCGCCTTCCAACCCTCGGAGGGAAAGATGCTGAAGATGGAGTTGAGGTACAGCAGAGCCTCTTTATCCAACTCAGGAGACGACAGAAGCCTCAATACTTCTTTCTCAACTAGACTCTCACACATTGCCTCCACCTCTTTAACACTACCCCTCACTAAAGTCCCCTTCACTTCCTCCAGCGAAACCAGAGCCTTGAGCTCAGCCTCAAGAGAACCCATTAGCTTGTCTTGCCCTGTGATACATCCACCTCCTCCATTCTGGGACAGCTGTGCTCCCTTTTGCTTGAAGCCTGCGCTGAGGTAGCTGAAGAGGATGGAGGCTAAAGAGATGGGAGCCTGGAATCTCCCCCCTTTCTTCAGCGAGTCCACGGTGAGCGGGGTGCTGCTCAGGCTCCTCTGCTGGTAGTATTTACAGGCCTCTTCAAAGACAGCTTCTACCAGGAGGGCTCCAGGATGAATACTCTCCACTGTACTGAAACCAGGAGACTTTATTCTGAAGCTGCAGTCTCTGGAGTCCGTCCCCCTGCTCACCACTACAAAAAGTCCAGTTTCTGAGAGTAGGTGAGGTGTACACATATCTGCCCTGTTTGTATATAATAATGCTTCACTCATCAGCACAATCTTTTCCAGCTCTCTGCCACAGTTCAAGTCTATCAGATGCAGGTTTTGCCCCATAATTAGTGCCAGGGTGTCCTCATACATACCAAGGCTAGTGTGAGTGCTGTAATTTACCAAACAGTTGTCTTCTAGTTTGTATACTTGCCGCAGGACCCCGTCTTTCTGCAGGAGACAGAGCCAGCCTGTGCTGAGCAGCAGGAGGAGGCCTCCACAGGCTGTGGGTGAGAAGCTGCAGATCTCAGGTGGCTCAAGAGGAGACAAATATCCTAAGCAATCGATTACCAGCTTCATAAAGTCAGACTCTTTAGCTGAAAGCTTTTTAAGGGGGGTGTTTTTACATGTGGTGCTGACTGTAAAGGAGTCATAGCGAGGGGACCAGGAGAGGAAGAATTTGGAGATGTTCAACAGCGGCTTCGACTTCAAGTCAGGAAGAAGGTGCACATATTCCCCTGAGCTGACCACAGTAAAGTCAGGATTATTGTGGAGGGCGATTTTCACCCCTCCCAAGCTGACAGCCGTCTCGTTCACCTCAAAGTCACGTCTGCAAACACAGTTTCTCAACTTATTCCTTGTGGCGCTGAGGACAGGGGAGCTTTCTGACGGCGGCCGCTCCTCGCACCAGATGATAAGATTAGAGCAAGCACAGACAGATACCACTTTAGCCCGGGGACTGTTGCACAACTGTGATGTCTGCAGGAGATGCCAGCCAGACTTGCACTCCTGGAACTTCCAAAACTCAACTTTCCCACTTTCATAAACCACTGCCACGACCGCTGCACCGCTGCTGCTGCCGCCGCCGTGATGCTCCAGATAGAAAATATCCACGATGGGCACGTTTACGCACAAATCCAGTTTCTTCTGGTTAGGAGCCAGCTGGGGTCTTTCATACTTGTCAAAAGTCACAAGACTGACCTTAGGCTTGCGGAGGACGACATGGATGTGACGTCCATCTGGGCTCATGCGAACACTGTTTATCTGCTCGTTGTTATTCAGACTGAGTATCTCTGTCAGCTCTTTACCGTGAGAAAAGTCCCCGAAATCTGACAGCTGCTTCAACACCAACCCCGCCATATTTCTCCGTTTCCACACCGAGCAGCAGCCCGTAAATACTTTGCCACAGCGTATTAACTAGCCTGCTAGCTTCTGTGGCACATAATCGGGGTCCAGAGTAGCTAACTGAATGGCATCCCGTTAATCTTCATCCTCAAGGTCCGTGCGTGGACAGACGTCCTTCGACAGCCGTCGTCCCCGGTAACGCCATGTCTGTCGACGACAATGAAGGCAAACAGTTCGCTAAAACTGACCTCTGGGTAAGTTTTAATCGAGAAAGGCGCTCTACTCATTCCACTGCTATGCTAGCGCTCCCCTAACATCACGGGATTGTTAATTTCCGGATACTCGGGCTGTTTTGCATAAGAGGAGGAGCCACGGCTGCAAAGATCGTGAGCGAGCAGAAGGAAGAGCGACAGCAGAGCAAAAGCGATACATATAGTACAAGAAATGGTGACGAGATCCGGTACATACGTTTGGAAACTCTTCTTTAATATTACTGACAGCACTTAATTAAACTTATTAGAATGTGTTGAATGTGAAAGCTGGAACACGCAAACACAAAAACTGTGATACGTACTGCTTATGTCTATGGAATAAGAAGTGTAACTTTAGTTATTGTACTTGTTTCGTCTTATTTTGTTACGTTATGTTATACATATTGATATCACCTAGTAGCCTGTGCAGTCTTATAATATGACTTTACTCTGAATTTATTGTATTATTAATTACTTCAATTAATCACTTCAATATTTTTATAACACAGGGGTGGGCAATTAATTTCCCCAAGTATCTGTCTGTCTGTCTGTCTGTCTGTCTGTCTATTGTAGTGATTGGACAGTACGTTTTTCTCACTAACTACAGCACTGGAAACATAGCTGGCAACTAAATTGAGCAGGGTTTGTGCACTAGTACAAACCCTGCACTCACCCAGTTCATTCTGTAGTCTTAGTCTTAGTGAATCACTTGCTTACTTTGTTGTTTGTATACATGATTTGCAGGTACATCCATTTCCCCCCAATAGAGAAACAATGGAGTAACTTTGGAGCTTCAATAACAGTTCGATATTGTCTGAATAACATTCAGACAATGTTCAGTTTGGCCTGAAGTGTCACCTTGAGCAAGAGATTGAATTGCTTTCTGTTCCAGCTTGATAGCAGACTTTAACCTCTACCTTTGAAAGGTCAAGCAAATCAAAAGTACATGGCCCTTTGGAAATCAGTCCTTCCACAAGAAACATTATGAGAGAGACACAAATAGAAACTTGGTGGTAGATGTTTTTAAAAACTTTAATTTTTGAAAATAGGTGCAGACCTTTTAAGGATTTTTTTCGCAGATTTGACTGATGCTTGTTTACATGCAATTATTATGCCCCAGTTTATGCTGAAGTTTATTTAAACAATGCATCAAAATCACTATCCACATATGTGCGTGGGGGCATTTCAAAATGGCTGTCAGTGAGGACTGTGGTTCCACATGTTGTTGCAGTGCATTAAGAAAAATAAGGGCAGGGAATTTGCTCAGCAACGCTGGTGCTGGAAATAGCTTAAACACACATGAAGAACGAATGCTTTTCTGCTCGGACAGCTTTCTTAAAAGGTTGTTTTTAAACCAGTACGATGTAACTATGGAAACCAATGTACCTCCATGGATCTGGTGGCAAGAGTCCATCTTTACTGGCACAAAGCGAGAAACTGCTCTAGCACATCCGTGTTCATTTTGGCAAAAGGGTGCGAAAAGCGACCGCCGGCCAATAAACAGTCTCACCAGAGTTCATACAAACCTGAGAAAGTGACTCACTTAAATCAGCATCCAAAGGCCGAGCCAGCTCGAATACCACGTGTGTGGTTGCAGGAGGATTTGAAAGGTGATGTTGGTCAGGCTTAGTGTCTGTAAACAAACAGCCTGGTAGGTATTTCAAAAACAGCTAACATAGCACACACAGGTAGAAAAAAACAATTTTGCCTTGGATAGAAAATACAGTTTATTACACTGGGAGTGAAAGGCTCAGCGGTGACTCAGTGGAAGTGAATGTCTGCAAGTTATTGAGGCCATGTTTACTGCCTTAGCAAATTTCAGGAGCTATCAAGTTAGCCCACTCTGAAGCTTTGCTGAAGCTTATCTTAGAAGCATTTTAGCGAGAAAAACAAATCTAAGAAGGTGCTGATTACAATAATTTCCTTGAGTGTTCAAGCAGCTCTAAATTTTGCTGCTTTTATTTTTATAAATTAGTCAAGTTGTCCACAGAGACAAAACATACACGCGGTCTCGAGTGAAGTCTCAGTATTGTGATAAAATGTGGGCTTCTATGATAAAATTAAGGCCTGTTGAGCTTGTCTGTGTTTGATAATATTAACCAAATCAACAGGAAACCTTGTGATACCAATAGCATAATTAAATCATGCTGAAACTTCCACTGCCTGCCCCTAAATTGAGCTATCTGTTGCACAATCATATTTATGAGATTTTACTCCAGGTCAGTCTTTGCTAAATTTTAAACCACTAGATAAAAGTTTTTGCTCTGGCATGTGCAGTAGTTCACCTGATATCCAGGAGGAGGCAGTATTGATCTTCAATCGCTGCACTTTGGTGACTTTAAAGTTCAGAGTACAAAATAATGAAAAGAATATCTGTGAAAAGTGCCCACTGAGGTATGTGGATGATGTTTTTCTTATTCTCACTCTTACCCCGAGTGCACAAATGCACCGAATCTTACTCTAAAGCACGCCAGACAGCACTCGCTGTGTCTTTCAATTATTATCACATGTCTGCACAGAGCCAGCATCACAAGGCTGATGTCTTCTCTCGACCGCAGTTAGCTCAACCGGTCCCTTAAATCTCATGACTTTTATTGTTTCTATTTTACATCACTGCATCCAAGCAGTTCGAGCTTTCCAGTAAAACCTGCGGTAATCCTGATATGGCTGGATGAGAGACATGTTTTTTTAAATTAATTTTCCACCTACGTTTGACCAACTAGGTGATCCAAAACAACGATGTGTTAGTTACAAAAGCTGCATCTTTACACCATACTCAAATTCACATATTCTTCTGTTAGTGTCTGAAATTACAAGGGGACAAAGTTTGAGGAAAAGTGTGATATTTGGCTTTTACCTCCTTGACCTAGCTGAAGAGTAACTCAGGGTCGCCTTTTCAAAGCTTTAAGCTCCTATAGGCTAACTCCGCTGTGCCAGAAACCACTTTAAAGGAGACAGGCTACCCATTCATAGTAGTCTGTGTGCCTGTGTATTTATGTCCTATTATGTCTCTGTGTCATTGCTGATAAAAATATATGGATGCAGTATGTTATTGGAACAGTATATTTAAGCCTAGTCGCCTACAGACAGGCTTGCTTTGGACCAAAAGAAAAAAACCGCCTTCTATTAGAGAGTGTGTTTAGTCTGCTGTGCTGTAGACAGGAAGATAAAGTGCTTGTCTGGAGACGCAAAGAGGGCTGGATGCAGAGGAGATTTCCTTTTTGAGTTATAAGGCTCAGAAAAGAAAACCAGTGGCTACAAATGTTCGGTGCTCAGGGTACAGAAGATGCCTGTCAGCTTCACTTCAGTGTAGATTTGGTTTCATTTGAGGTCAATTCAGGGGTAAAAATTGCCTGTGCAGGAGGGATATTTGTCACCCTGCTTGGGCTTTGAGTGAGATGCGACTTCCGTGCATCTGTTTCAAATGAAAGTTGCAGCTGTCAGTCTCCTGTCTGCTGTGAGAACACGTGGATATTACTGTCAGTTTGCTCTGGCTGTTGAAAAGCTGTCATGTCCGCTGCCTCTCTGCCTCTCTTTAGTTAGCTTCACTGGGGAATGTTGTCTCGAGCTTCAGGGGTCTCTCACTGATTCTCCTCTGCGCTGACATGCAGCCCTGCTGTGGGAGATGAAGTCGTCCATCATTTTTTAAAAAACAAATATGCGCACAAATGATAATCAAGAATAAAGGGATCTAAATGCTGCTTGTCACATAGGATTGTGCGGAATATTAAACAAGAAGCTGAAATGTAAGGATTTTTGGTAGCATTACTAAAATATTTAAAGTTTTAATGCATTTGGAGAATAGAAAATTAAATAACCGCTATAAATCTGTAAGAAAAATGTTCCTCATATGGATTTTTTTTTAAATAGTTGAGAGTAATTCTTTGCCTTGAAAGGCAAATCTTTTTCTATCTACAGCTTATTTTTCAGAGCACTTCCCAGCAGCATCTATATTAAGGACTGTGTCTTCTTCTTCTTCGTCTTCTTCTTTCGGCTACACCCTGCACCACAGCTGACCATCTGCCTCCATCTCACCCTATCCCTTACATCCTCTTCTTTCACACCAACCCTCTGCATTTCCTTCTTCACTACTTCCATGAATCGTCTCCATAGTCTTCCTCTTTTCCGCCTGCTTGGCTGCTCCATCTTCAAAATTATCCACTATCCCTCCTCTGCACACGTCCAAGTGGAAATCCTTTCTTCTGTAACCCTTAGTTTGGCCTCTTGTCTTTTTGTTAGTGCCAAAATGTTTATTGGCCCTGATTATGGCCTAATGGAGAAAACTGATCTTAGCAAAATCCTTGAAATGAAACTTCTGACGTTCCTAAAACAAACTCCACGGAGAGGTTGTGGCGGTGCAGACAGATCTGTAGCACTGTCGCTCATAAAAGACACTCCGCCTCATTGGCTGATTAGATAACATACCATTTACAATTGGCTGTCCCTCCGCATTTAGCTGCGGCTCTTATCTCAATGATCCATACCCCGGCTCTGAACAGCAGTAGCATTAGCTCTCACATCACACTATTAATCGGATTCATGGCCCTTGGCTCATTGCAGGCTGTGCTCCTTTTTTGGGAGCTATTTTCCTCTCCTGTTTGTTTCTTATCTCTGCATCTAGTCTTCATAAAAAAGCACACAAAATGACCCTTGTCATTGCAGCTGCAATACTGTCTGTGACCATGGATTGGCAGTATGTGCATTAATGGTGCAGCAGCTCAAACTGGTCATGAGAGGATAAAAGAAGGTCACGCCATCACAGTTTACAGAACACTGACTGAACTGTATCTGTAACGTGTATCTAAGGGGCCAGAGTATATATACTTCACCATCAGATCCTCCTTCAGTCGGTGATTGTGACAAGCCAGTAACCTAACTCCATTTCCTTTGTGTTTTATAGCTATAGAAACAGGTGTGAGTCACTGCGCTCGCTGCTGCTTTGACTGCACAAAGTCTCACTGGAAGAGACTAGAAGATCAAAGAACAGGATTTGGCTTTGTCCTCCTTGATTTCCTGTTCATTTCACCTCACTGCCTCTTCATTAATCAAACTCAAATTATATCAAGGTCTCACTCAACCTCTGGTATTTATGCTCTTGGCTCTCTCTTTCCTCTACAACTTCAGTTTTGCCTGTCTTTCCCTCTGCTTCCATCTCTGTCCAAGCCACAGACATAATTGCTGTTGAGATAAACTCTCAGATGAAATTTCTTCTTTTTGTCTCTCAAAACCATCGTCCCCTCAACGTCGAGCACTCAAACGGGTATCAGTCTAACCTTTGATCACACAGAGCGTCTTCTCCCCGTTGTTGGCCTAATTTAACTACACCTGTATCCACAAAGCCTTGATGCTGTAACTTAAAAGACCTTCACCTTTGCTACAGTCTGAGGTGAATTTGACAGCGTGTCAGCATGAGCCGAGTCTGACTTTCTTTGTGTGCGAAATGTGTGTTGAGCACATTTTCTCTTGCAGGGAGAGAAAAGCAAAACCTGGGATGAACCCGTATGTGACGAGGGTCAGGCGATGAGCTGTGAAATTATTATGCCGTGCCTCATCATTAGAACCCGGTGACATTTTAAACTGTTTGTGTGTGCTTTCAACAATTTCCTTTATATGCCTGCAATCTTTTATAGGTGGTAATAATGGCCCAGACAGAGAAGCGGTACCAGCAACATCTGTTTACATGCACTGTCTCCCTTCTCTTTCCCTCCCATCTCTTTTGGCTGCTCTTCTTAATTGAACTGTACGTTCTGCTCTTAGACGTCTGCATAATGCAGTTTTCTTCCTCATCCAGCAAGCTGCCAGACAGCTGCCATCAGATCATAGTCAGCCTGCAACTAAAAAAACCTTGATTTTCCTGGTAAACCTGCTGACTTTTCCCTTGCTAATTACATTTAGAATCACTTTAATTAATTCCTAATCTGTGTCATACAATTGTTTTTTTTTTACTTTAATAGTTTCCCCCTATCTATTTTAGTCTCTATTAGGAACATTTTAATGACCAAGTTAGCTTCACATTTTTCTTTTTTCAGTAATTGCAGTGATGTTGTTGAAAAAAAAATATTTTTGGGACAAAGAACAAAAAATAGATCCATGTTGAAACACACTTCAATACTGTTACAGTCTCCATTGCACTTAAATTTCTACCAACATGTTGGCCTTTCCCACTTTCACTTTTACCCACAACTGAAACAGTTAAGTTTAATGTGCCCAAATGGTCGGCATGTTTACATCATAACTGTCTCACTGGGTGCAGGGTTAAAACTCCCGACAGCATTATGCGCTGGCCTTAATCAAGCGTGGTATTGAGCATTACCAGCTTAGGCATGCTGTACTGTGGCTTCCTGGGGAGGATAAGAAGTCTGATTTCTCCTTTGTGTGATATCACATCATTCCTCCCTCACTCCTCTGAATATGCATGTATTCCTCCTAAAAAGATAACCATACTTCATTCAAACTGGAGAGGCAGGAGGTGCTTCCGGTCCAGTTGTTTAAATCTTGCTAGATGTATTGCTGCTATTATGGCTATTCTAGCCACTTCATCGAACTACTGCAACATCTGGTGTCTGCTTACCCTGAGAATTTGGCACAAAGAGTGCGGCCAACATAGTTTTAAACAATGACCTTTAATATCTGCAATTTTGTCTCTGTACACCTCCACAGTGGATTTTAAATCTGGATGTGGTTAACCTTCAGAGTTTCAGCTTTTCTTAAACAAAATTACAGACATTTTTGTACATCGTCTCTCATTTTCAGACGCTCAAAACTAAAAGCACAGACAAAGGAGTATTCTTAATACTTGAGTGACAGATCACAGCATTTCTTGATATTCTTTGGACATCATTGAATGCTATGTTTCCTCTGAAGATGGAAACACAGCTACTTGTTTGTGGGTCGTTCTTCGCTGAATTTAGTACTTAATAACAGAAAAGCAAGCTCTTTTGGTCTGAGATCAGGTGACTGACTTGAGCATTGACTGATATCACATTCTTTGCTTTGAGAATCTCATGGGTTATTTTTTCAGTATGCTTTAGGTCATTATCCATTTTCACTGTGAAGTGGCGTCCAATCATTTTTGCAGCATTTGGGTCGCTCTGAGCAGAGTTTATAGTCCTGTACACTTCAGAATTCTATCAGCAGTCACATCATCAGTAAACACTGATGACCCAATTCAAAAACCACTGGTTGCAATTTTTGATTGTAACCAGTGGTTTTCACCTCACTGTAAACCCTTTGTGTTTACATCCATGAAGGTGCCTCTTGATTTTTGACTTTGATAATGGTATGTATGCCTCATTGAGAGTATTCTCAACTTGGTTATAGGTATTGTAATTTTTTTTTAAAATGAAATAATTCTGTGATCATTCACTTCAGTTGTCTTTTGTAGTTGCTGGCCAGTGCTTTAATGTTTTTTAAGAATGGGTACGGGATTGTTCATTTGGCCACTCTTAAAGGTTTTCTTTTCTTAATTTGATCTTTTTTTAATTTAATTTAATTTTTTTTTTAGGTTTACAGCCTAATGATCGTCTCCTTCAGCTGCATTAACGACTGTTTGAACTGCCTTTTAAGAGTTCCAGCAGACAGCTGCCAAAGAGAAGTTCAACATTTGGAATCAACTCCCAATCTTTTATCTGCTTAATTTCTCATGGAATAACAAGGGAATAGGTCTCAACTAGCCAAGAAACTGCTTGTCAGTTAATTGTCCAATTAATTTTGAACCCCTCAAGCAAAAAAAAAAATCCCCCAAAACCCAGCTGTAATTTATAAACTGCTAGTGCAATACTTTTGTTAAACACCTCAAAGATGAAAGTCATACATTCTTTGATTTTAAATCCATTGTGGTGCTGTACAGATGAAAATTACAAGACATTGTCAGTGTCCAGATAGTTGTCAAGCTAACTATTGCTGCAGAAGAAGTGGTGCTGTGTAATCATACCATAAACGTCAGCAAGACAAATACCAGAGACATATATATCATGAAAAATAGTCTGTGGGTTTGTTTGTACTGTATGTGAGGTGTCAGCAAGCTTACAGCATTGCACTTAGTACAGGGAAAGATCAAAAATGACAAGACTGGACTATAGCACATTTGCTGGTTGTGAAGTTCTACAGGGGATACATGTATGCTACCAGTCTGCACATTCTACAAATGCTCTTTAATCTGTCATTCACGATATGTTTTAATATAGCTGCTGTGTGCTGCCATTTAAAGTCTGTGGATTTTAAAGTAAAGCTAAAAGCACCACTGCAGGGAATTCACATTATGATCACCATTTCTTACAAAAAAGCCCTTTTTTTCTTTCTTAAAAATAGAAGTGAAAATGGAAATTGCAGTTACACTGGAGCTCCAGATAAAAGCACATTGAAGGGTCATTTGGACACATCAGTGTTGAAATTGCTCCCGTATAAAACCATTAAGTATGCACCCCATAAATACAGATAAATCAGTATTTTGCAGTGATAGTAGACCTGAGACTTTGCATTATCTTGGTTGAAGGAATTCAGGTACATATGGCCACACAGTGTACATTAAAGACTCTTTTAGTTATTTGCTGTTTGGCTGCATCTCTTGAGGAAATGGCTTTGACACTGTTGGCCTTTGCTTGATAAATTAGGTCCCTGGGAAGACATTCAACATTACACTGCACATTCATTATGACTTAACCACAGGCCATATAGAAAAAAAAGTGCTATATGACCACACATTAGGTGGGCATTGTCAGAAACATTATAAACCACAAAGATTCCTTAGAGTGTTTGAGAAAAGCTGTAGCCCGGTCAACAACACTTAGCAGTAACAATATTCAAATTCAGTCCACACCTATATGTTACCTGTGCACAGGCCGTTTCCTCTTAATTGGCTTCCATCAGTAGACACTGCAAAATCTAGACACCATGGGAGTAAAGAGGAATGGGTTCAGAGATGCAGCACACCTCTTAATTGGAAGAACGTGCTTCTCAGGGGACAGAAGAGATAGGTGGAGAGTTTCACTATGGATATAATTATTTCCTGTGGGCAGCAGAGAAGCCGGGAGCAGACCTGATCATGCAGGGGTTAAAGGCGGAGAGAGGGAGAGGAGGGAGGCATCAGGGGATGAAGAAGGCAGATACCTTGAGACTCATTTGTGGAGAGAAAGGGATGCCAAACGCTCTTGGACCTCAATCGATGTCCATCTCCTTCTCTCTCCTGCCTCTCTCTGTCAGCGTGTTGCCTCTTTAGTTTTGCCTCTGAACTTTTTAGCCTGCAGAGCTTCAGGTGAGAAGAAACTATCTCAACCGCTGTCCTGATTTTATTCCTTAATTCCTGTAATTCAACCCAATCTCTCTGCCAGGGCTGGGTAACAAACCTAAACTCTGTGTTTGTACTTTGTACTAAGTGAGACCCCCCCCCCCCCCCCCCTTTTTTTTTTTAAATTTAACTTAATCATGGAAAAAGTGCTGATGTAACTTTCAAAGTGACCTCCAATTCAGTAGGCTAGCTTCAGCATCCTGTTGTTCAAGTCTGACCTCATATACAGATGGTTGGACTGGACTTGTTAGTGCCATATTAGAATCCAGTGGGTAACCATTTTATTTAATGTGATGGGTTAAGTTTATGAACAGTGAGCAGAAAGACATAATAGATATAGGACCGATACAGGTCTTTTACAGCTGGTACTGATATTTAGCCTTTTAAAAATTGGATGCATTATCTGACATTTTTCTTTTAGACACACAAAATATAAACTGATTTCCCTAACATTTGCTATCTGTAGTTATTTATTTACTTTTGTGCACTCTGCCAACCTCTTCTCAGATCAGCTGGTTGTTTTCTTCATGGCATTCCAAACGTGTTAGCAACAGGGGAGTGCAGAGTGCCCTCTGGTGGGCAGAATATGCAATGTCAACATTTATGATAGAGTTGAAGGGTGTTTCTTCCATCTCTTCTTTACTTTTTAAATTTTCATGTATGAGCTATAATACATGCAAATACTGATAAATCAGCAAATAGCTCCTGTCGGCCAATATTGGGTCTGCGCTTCAGCAGGCCCGCTAGTTCAGAGACTTATCACCCATGAAGAAAGCAAGACGAACAGTTTAACCGGTTTTACTTGCTAGCAAGGGGAGGATCTCAGAGCAGCCCCTCTGCCCTCGGTCTCAGACCACTCCAAAGAACCAGCACCCCCCTGCAGCCTTTTATTCTGTGACACACAGTTTCACAAACACCCACTGTAAACCTCCCCTGTGGTGCACCATAAAACTAAGGCACTGAGTGTGCGTGTGTATGCATGTATGAGCGTGTGTGTGTGTGTGTGTGTGTGTATGCACGTGAGTGAGTGTCTCTCTGTGTGACTTCCTGTTGACAGAGGGTCATCTCCCCTCACCCTGTAGTGCTTAGCTTCCTCTAACGGTTTACCATATACAAACACAGGTGAGGACATAAATGGCAGGAAGTAAAACATCCTCACTAAATAAGGACAGAGAATCTTCACACAGGATGTCCCTACAGTTAAACACTACAGCCAATTACCTCCCCCACATAGATGTAGGCCGGGGAGGATGATAGAGGATGAAATAAAGTTTAGAAATTTAAGTAAAAGAATGACAACATTTAACAATTTCAACCTAACAGCCAATAATATCGATGTTAACCAAATAAATTAAAAAACAAATCACTATACTAGTAGGACATATCCTAGCTTACTGTCTCTTGTATTTGAATTCACTATAGTTGTAGTCGATGTATGTTCCTCAAAGTAAGACACTGAAACTAAGTGATTCTGTCATTGCTTGGGTTTTGATCTGTCATCACTTTGTCCCTAATTCCTCCTCTTTTGCGACCTCTTCTTCTGTTCTTTGAAACTATTGTTGTCAGTATGCCCGTTTTTCTCATTTGTTCCTTCTTTATCCACTTTGCTTCTTAATGTTTTGTCATTCTCTTCCAAGCCTTTTCATATTGCTTTTGTCATACCCATTAGTCCTTAGCATACAATCAATATCTGGTCTTACAGCTCTGATACAACACAAGTGCTGAAAGAAATAAGTAAGGGATAAAAGAAAGTGTGAGACTTGTCTCTTACTGTAGCTGCTGTTTCTGAGAGCCTAATTTTCTCTGAACAACCCGCTGGTTATTGATTGAAACTTTAAAATAGAAATTTGCACTAAATACTAACTTTTAAATTGTCACCTCTGGTTTCATTGATCTATTAGGTTAGTGCATAGCTTCAAAACATCTACCCTTCAAATGAGGCTCATACTGACCAGCTGGATTTAGGAGTGGTGCAGCACTCGTAGATTTATAGTTGTGAATCCTGTTTTGGGTCAACAAGGGCTTCGAGAGGGAGGAGAGCCGGTGTCTGAGGTGTAAATTAGACTGTAGATCAGGGAAAGTGGCTGACACTCATGCTGCAGGCCTGATGAATGGATAATGGTGCCTCTGTTCCAAAGAGCCCTTGGCATATGGCAAATAAACCAGCATGCACACGTGGAGGGCCAGCAGACAGACAAGTGGGCACACATACAAAACACGCACACTATTTCTGTTCTGCGCCAAGAAGCTGTAGACAGGAGCAACTTAAAGTGAATACAAAGCATAAGCTTGAGATGAAGAGCTTTTGCTTGGTCACCGGAAAATACTGTTTCTCCTATACAGTTTGTAAAGGATGACATTGCAGAGGAAAAATTATGTTTCACTCATGAGACTAATCATTACAACCATAACCAATTTTCTCTAAAACATGTGAACATTTAACAGAACACCTTTGTTAGTGCTCATGTTAAACAACTCTCTTTAATATACATGACACAAAATGCAAAACTCAAGTCCAGAACTACATTCTGTTTTTACTTTGTTTCCTAAAATTGTTAAAAATTGTAGATTAACATTCAAGAGACATATTTCATTCGTCTGTTTAGATTTTCTATTACTTTTTTCCTTGAATATGCCATACTTCGCCCGTTCTTTGAATTACTGTGATGCAGTTGGATAGATAGTAATAGTAATACTGAATAGATAAAAACCTACTTGCAGCATGTTGCTAAACGATTATTGTTAATTAATCTGCTTAACACTCCATTACATTTACAAGAAATTGTAATCCCCACAGCGCTAACGCCTGAGGCTAAAGATGGGAAAATCTCCAGGATCACTAAAAAGGAAAGTTTCGCTGGCTGACCGGCCAGGTCACGCCCCTAGGCATGTGCTGCTGACTGAGTAAGGATTTCCCCCTTTTCTTTCTTACTGGATGAGATACTGAGGCAAAATAATGTGCAGTTCTATTTGTGTTTTATAATCAGAAATTTTTCAATAAAAGTTATTTAAGGAGATATTTGCAGAAAGTTAAGTTAAGATCAGAATCAGAATACTTTGTTAATCCCGAAGGAAATTATAGATTAAAGATAACAAATACTATAAATATTGGAAAGCCTAGTTTTTTTAAATTTCATTATTGTTTGACTTGGTCTGTTGCTTTGGCTGGTTTTCTCATGGTGGATCAGATGGCTGCAGATCAGCAGCATGATTGGGTGTAAAAAGAGCAACTTAAAGAGGCAGAGTTTATCAGAAGTAAAGGTGGGCAGAGGTTCAGCAATCAGCAAAAACATGCATCTACAAAATGTAGAACAATTTCAGAATAATCTTCCTCAGTGTAAAATTGTGAAGACTTTGAATATCTCATCCTTTACAGTACAGTAAAAGGCTGAAAATCAGTATTAGATGACCATGATTGTTGGATTTCAAGGAGCACTGCATTAAAACTATGTACGATTCCATTGTAGAAATTAGTGCATGGGTTCAGGAACACTTTGTGAAATCATTATCCAGGAGCACAGTGTGGCTTCTTCTTTACAAGTTCTAACATGTAAAGACAAATCCATTCACTAACATGATTTAGAAACACGTCCCTCTTCTTTGGGACAAAGCTAATTTAAAAAGACATCCAGATGACACACTGCGTCTATTCCAACACTGTTGCTTTGTAGCAGTAGAGTCCAGGTCCTGAACTGGCCTGCCTGCAGTCCAGACCTCTTCACCTATAGAATCTAATAGCAGACAGGAATGGGACAGCATTCATCTCTCAAATGTTCATCAGCTGGTCTCACCAGTTGTCACATGTTTGTGGACTGTTGTTAAAAGAAGAGGGGATGCTACACAGTGGTAAATATGGCTATATCCCACCCTTTTTGGGATATGGCCATATTTTATTGTTCCCATTAAATTCAAAATGAGCTCACATTTTCTTTCTTTCTCAGTTTGAATGTTTGCTATGTTTCTATGCTGTATAGTGAACAAAATATGGGTTTATAAGATTTACTTTATTTTTTTTGTTTACATTTTACACAGCATCCTAGTTGTTTGGAATTGGAGTTGTGCAATATTTCACCTTCTTACTAAAATCTGTTGGCAAAGGAAGCCAGCCAAGATGCTCATCTAAACCAAAATCTGCACAAGTACAACTGTTTTGGAAAAAAACCTGTTGTTTAATTGTAGAAATGTTGGTTATTGGAGAGACATGTTACAAAGTAACATTATCAATTTGGACTGTAATATCATCTGATTGCATGAAATTTAGCCAAACTTCAATCCTCAGCTTGCTGAAATGTGAAATCTAAGCTAAGCTAAGGGTGACGTCACAACAGCTTCAGTGGGTTTTTAAATATTTCTCTAATATGGTGAAATTGTCTTATTCTTTCAGTCGTCTTGTTGTCACATTTGTACGGAGAGTTTGCGTTTGTGTGGGTTCTCTCCGGGTACTCCGGCTTCCTCCCACAGTCCAAAGACATGCAGTTATTGGGGTTAGGTTAATTGGTGATTCTAGGTTGTCCATAGGTGTGAATGTGAGTGCAAATGGTTGTCTGTCTCTCTGTGTTCCCCTCGTGTACCCTGCCTCTCACCCTATGGTAGCTAGGACAGGCTCCTGCTCCAGGATCAAATCATTAGGGGAATAAAATAATTAGAACAACACTGTGTAACACTCAAAGGTTTAGACCACATTGTTCTCTTTTTCCTCTGAAGTACAAAGATAAAGGATGGAGTTCTAGTAAGAGGAGTAGGTGAGAGTGGATGTCGGACACATTTGAGATAGCTGTTTTTACCTCCTCTTCACTTGATAGCCATCACTTTCTAAATCTCCATCGAGCTGCAACAGTGACTCAGGCAGTATCTTAGGTAACTGAAAAGACAAAAGCAGCAATGCACGGCTGATATAAACTGCCACATTGTTACATATAATCTCACCCTCCAATCTAACAGACACATTCATTATCTTGATAAAAGATTTAACTGATTTTACATGAATTATCATTTTTGTAATAGGACCAGAAAACCACATTTCATGGCATGCTGGGTGTATGCGATAACATTTTTTCAATAATCTGACAAATCGGAGCCCAAATATATAATGTCACTATGGTTGGTGATTGATGATGTTTATATCCAAGAGCAATGACGGCAACAGATGCTGTGATTAAGCTCAAATTGTGACACACACAGACACACAGACACAGACAGTGAACAGAGGCATGCTTGTGATGCTTATGATATTCTTCCGATTTTTCCAAGTATATGACAGACACATTAATATATAAACTGCTCTTAACTATTTGATGAGAGCTCTAGTAATGCTTAGTATATTAAATTATATAAATAAGACTGTAATAAAAAGATGGACACAGTGACTCCACATGTTAGTTTTTGGGGCTTTGAAGCTTCGAATATAATTTTAACTGTTGCCATCTTGTTTTTTAGAGCAATTGTAACCATATTTGGATGGGAGGATGAGGTGCAGACTTATAAACTAACACAAGCTATATCATAATGGCTCACAAATACTAAACTCTAGTATTTCTAATCTTTAATAATTGTATTAAAAATGCTACCTAAGACAACAACAAAAACATAAATATGCTTTAGAGATACTGGAATTTGCCTGCAAGTCAAAGTGGCCACAAAAACTCTTTTTTTGTACCACATTGCAATACATTCGATTTACTCTGTGCTTCTCCCTTCTGTAAATACTTGCCATTATACAACAGCCTGTTCAGAGCATATGATTTTTTTTTATAGTAAAACTTACTTTTCATTTGTTAAATTGTCAAAACATACAAACAAAATCATCAAAATCATCCACTAAATCACTTTACTGCTGATAATATATTTATATAGGCAATGTACTACATATAAACTGGACATGCACACTGACTACATACTCAAATGCTTGGGCTAATCAAGGCAAGAGGTATCACAGTAACTGACACTCCTTGGTGCAATGTGTAGTTTGTATAACAGTGTTGTGTACTGATGCCATCTATTGTGGTGACCTTCCTGTCATTTTCAATGATTCAGAAAAGTTTATTCAGATAAAATCTAATGTTTGCTGTGAAGATAATGTGGTGGCTTTGAGGGACTTTCCATAAGTAGGTGTTGTTTGCCCTGATTCTGTGGCAGGGATTTCACTGCTCTCTGTGCTGGAAAAGTGTCTGACAATGAGTTGGCAGTGACGCCATCGGCAGAGCGGGGTAAACGTGGGCTGCAGTCTAATACCATGGCATTAGCTGCTGAAACTGGGACTGAAGGATTTGATTGCTCACTAGGCTAATATCTGGGGAGATGACAAGTTATGGGCCAGATTGATTTCAAATGCTGTGTGACTAATATGAGAGGGGTTTTCCAAAGCTTACTCAGTGCATGTTCGGTTCCCTGTCATCACCAGCCAACTGAATATTATTCCTTCAGCGTAAAATGCCGAGAAAACGTCAGTTTTCGTTGGAATTTGCCATTTACTGTTTTGGAAGATGTGCGTATAAAAGCAGCACTTGAATCACTTATTGATCTCTGTCCTTTGAGTTAATAAAACACCCATGTATGCCTTTAAATTGTTTTATGATCAGTCGAATCTTATTATTAATCACTTGATGTAAACACTCAGAGAGGACACTGATAACAGCTGCTTATTGTCTTCAGTATAATGCACCACACATCAAATGCAAGCATCAAAATATGTGTGACAGAGCAAAGTTTTTTGTAGGCTTCTTGGATTTAGTCAGTATCTTAATCAGACATCTAACTGTCTGAAAGCTTTAATACAAAAATAATCTGGTGGGACATCAGTATGATAAGTTGGTGTGTGTCAGGATGTTTTAAAATAGCATAAAATTAAAAAAAGACAGGAAAATAAGCGATATTAATTCTCTTTTAATTACAACGTGCTATCAACTTAACAGAAAGTGTTAGATTAAGAGGATAGAATCAGTATTAGTGTATATACACTGTATGTAAGGCTTACATGCCTCAGGGCAGCATCTGGGTTTTGAGGCTAGATCTCAACTGGAGTCTGATCCTGACTCTTTTTCGTTTTTAAGTGCCAGAAGAAAAAGAAAAAAAGAGTTTCACTAACATTTTCTTGTACTGATGGGCACAAAGTCTTGTGTTCTTGAAAGACAGCATGATAGAAGTTCACCAAAGGGAAATGCTTTGGTTTATAATGTTTGATCACGATCAAACATTATCTTTCATGTCATGTAAAATGCACATATGAAACAGCTTCATGTGCAGCATGTGCATGCTCTCCTGTGAATACTTTGTGGATGGGTAAGCAGTCTGAATGTATTATAAAAACTGCTGTAGTATATATACATATTAGAGAGTGTAAATATTTTGCTAAAAGCTCAAGAATAAGTGTGATTTGATGTAATGGACTTATGTTTTATTGTAATTCAAAATGAGTATAATTTCAGTGATGCGGAGGCAGAGGACTAAGTTATAATGGCCAGATAAAACATGCTTTAATCAACAAAGCTGTGAGTATATAAAGGAGAACGAGAACTGCCTTAGAGGTCAGTTTAGTGGCTAATGAGCCACAATGATTAAAGCTCTTTTGAGTGCAAGTAACCTAATGATTTTATATATTTCAGTGATTCGGTTAAAACCACCGGTAATACACATATGGACTAACTATACAGAATTTCCTCCTTATTTGTGAGCTGTGGTCAGTGGCCATTTTATACAGTACGGCTCACATCACTGTGAATTGGATTTGGACTCTTATTTAACACCAATATTATATTTAAAGACTGAAAGTGTTAGCCAAGGGAGAATTAGGCAACATTTTATTTAGTTTTTTACTTTACTTTAGCTTTAAAGTGATTAACAGTTATTTTACTGGATTATAATAGACCTTGGGCTTCTCTCTCCCACTGCTCTGTCTTTCTCTTTCTGGGCTGTGAGCAGTTTCATGTAGAGGCCCTCGACATGCTCAACCAAGCATTAACGCTTCACTTTACATGTCACACCCATCCACCCACCGACAAACACACACACGCACGCATGCACACACACAAGGATCCATGCACACACAGAATACTGACTTCTCATCCAACTGACAAGCTGTCTGATGCACTTCATCCTTAAAAACACCCGTCAAGTCTATCCCAACTCACTGCCACCCCACCTCGCTCTCACACACATACGTAGAGGCAGCCATAGAGAGAGCACACCAGTTCACTAAATGTAGCTGCACAGACACAGACGCAGGATGCTGAGATTCAGTGAGCTAAGAGAACTCTCTCCAATTATCCCTGAGGATACCAAGATATGTATGCGTGTCTGTATGTGTGAGAGAGTGTGTGACTATGGCCGTGTGCATGCTTATGGATGACTTTCTGTTCTGCCTGGTGATCATTAGAGAAGCACTGAACTGCAACAGATCCTGTGGAGAGCGGCAGAGGGAAGCAAGAGGTGAAAGAGGGAATGAACCTTTCTTCTCTAAAAAATGAAAACAGTTTTGTCTGACTTAGTTGGACTTATTGGGAGACAGTGTTGTCTCAGGATTTGAGGCTTGTTTACGTGGCAATTTGTTATCTGTTCCCGATATTACTGGTAGCTATCGTCAGAGCAGACATAGCTATGACTGGATAGACAGTTTGTCCTGCTTTATTTAAAAAATCGGATATTCTTTAGTATCTATTAATCTGCAACATCTCCCATACAACATGTGTACGTGTGGCTGTGCTGTGATAAGAGACTGATACTAGCAAAAGCCTGGGAAATGCAACATTGTGTATCTTCTCTGATTAGCTCTATAGTGTCATAAGCAGACACACAAACGCTGTCAACAGCAGCATTGTGTACACATAAAAAAAAAAATCTATGTATAACTGAGCTGTTGTCATCCAGGGACACCATATCTTCATGGACAAACATAAAATCCACACAAAAAGGAGACAAATTGAAAAAAATGTTACATGGTGCCTCATTCAGTACAGCACAGCAGATTTAAGGCAGAACAACAGAGGTGTGGTACTAATAATGCGCTGATACAGGAAGTGACTGCAAATTCCTGCTTGTTTCCATGCACCTGTTTTTATGCAGATATTCAATTTGCACATCAAAGAGCCTGAGCAGAAATGCTGAAAATTAAACAAAAAGACATTAAGTGTGGCTGATGTGTAAAAGTTGGTATAGAAACAGAAATGTGATGTGCTGTGAATAACAAATAAATAGCTGTAATGTGGTTTAAATGAAAGTTTTACATCAAAATTGCTCCAAGGGAATCTCCAAGAGGATAACAATCGACAAATTTGACTAGAAAAAACATAGATTTAGGGACATTAATGTCAATGCACCTCATTTCTAATGTTCACATAACAGCAGTAGGAATGTTTTTGCCCATTTCTTGACATTTGTTCAGTGTTTGCCCCAAATGTATATGGAAACTTTACAAGTAGCTATTGTATTCTGTTTTTCTCTCATTACTGTTGCTCCTATTTTGCCCAATAACATTATGGATTACTCATTTCTAGTTAGACAAATCAAAGTGGCTATTTTGGAAAAGGTGGACCAAAACTCAATCAGAGATAATTCTAAAACATAACCTCAAACACCCAAAAATCGCTGAATCCTTGGTCTCATTTATTTATTCCAGACTAATTTAAAGTGGATTCTTTGCTAAACAAACAAGGAGAAAAACATTCCTCTGAAAATGATGATGACTGAAAATGAATATGAAGAAATGAGGTGTGACTGAAGACTGTGGCATAGTGCTGTAGGTAAAACATACAAGTCCCAAGCCACCTCCTCCAGATTATCTCGAGGAGGACACCAAAGCATTCGATGTGCAGAAGGCATCCTAGTCAGACGCCCAAACCACTCCAACTGGCTCCTTTCGATGTGGTAACAGCTCTTCCTTCTTGAACGAGCAAACTCCTCACCCTATTGCTAAAGAAGAGCCCAGACACCCTTCAGAGGAATCTCATTTCCGCCACGTTTCTCCAATGTAATTCTTTCGGTCATGACCCAGAGCTATTTTTGGTAATTGCTTTTGGTGAGCGTCAGGTGAATGTGTATATACTTGTGTGCCCTTAAAGGTAAGTGTGCATGAAGGCTTTTGTCTAGTGGTTCAATATAGACTCATGTGTCACATGGATTACATTCTTTAATACTCTGTGAAATCTGAAAATAAGTGGACTGATGGGTTTTATTGTCCTATAGGTACTCATCTTCTGCACATCTCTCTGTTTACATGAAGCTTTGTTTGTGGTGTATTCTCAGTGGCATCAAAGGAGCAATTTGAGGCACATTGTGGGAGATAAAATAATGATCATTGCTTTTCCAGTGATAGTACAGCCATTCTGTACTGCTGAACACAGATAATGTCCCCATCCATCCCACTCTGCAAAGATGCACAGGAGTAAACATGCAAAGGATAATACACAATCATGAACGCCTTCTTTTTTCTTATTGTCTTGTATTCCCCCACATATGGACAACAACATTCTCCAAGGTTCTGTTAGGACTTATTAAAGTTTATATTTCTTTTGCTGTTGACA
Source organism: Maylandia zebra (assembly GCF_041146795.1). Classification (NCBI taxonomy): domain Eukaryota; kingdom Metazoa; phylum Chordata; class Actinopteri; order Cichliformes; family Cichlidae; genus Maylandia; species Maylandia zebra. The sequence continues at coordinate 19,087,877 of NC_135179.1, read as the reverse complement.
CCAGTGACTTGGGTCAGACCCAATACAGCAGGGAGTCTGTTTTAGTTTAATGAGGAACCAGGGCCTCCCTTATAGTTGGGTTGCGGTCACGTGGTTCTGATGACGTGCGGAGGCAGCGCGATTTTTGAGTGGAGGGCGGAAGTAAACATGGAGGACACTGTGGAGAGTCAGGAGAGCAGCTATTGTGCAACTTTAGACCCCGTTTCTCGGGAGAGATATAAACAGATAGTTAAAAAATATATCGGACGTGATCCGTATTCTTTGAAAATGTCCGAATACACCACAGAAGTAAAGGATTTGCCTACTATCGAGGCTGTGGATATCACCAACTACTTGGTCCTCCAGACTTCTTACTACACTAGGCAGCAAATGAAAGCTTTCAAGAGTCTGGAGGTGTACAATTTTTTTGTCAGCGGGTGGGTCCACAACCTTGGAACAAAACGTCTCCGTGATGGATACAGTTTGGTGTTTGCAAGGGTGAGTGTTTGTTCTTATATTGCTTTATCTTAAACACGCTAACAGTTAGCGGTAGCGGCTTTAACGTCAACAAACATGCCACATCCTTAGGACTTCGTTAGAGTGACAGTTGTTTGTTTCAAGGTAAACCATTCTCAGCGGTCTAACGAGACACCTCTGAAGACTTGGGTAATTGCAAAGGAGGATGGAGAAGTGATTGCAGCTCATTGCAATTGTATGGCAGGGTTAGTAGCCTGTTCTCCACTGTCACTAGGCTCAAATCCGGGCTCTCAGCCGTCTGTTGCATATCCAAAATCGCCTCTGCACATCGATGCTGTTCTGCCTTAAGCTTCATTCTTTTCTCTCGTTTGAGAACTGATTCCGATCTGGGTTTTCGTTCGTAGCCGAGATTGACCGTCGGAGCCCAGTCCTCCGACTCTTCGTCATCCAAAGCACTTGGGCAGCCTATAGTCCCAATCAAGTCAATATTAGACTACTAACTTAAAAGCACTAAGTAAACGAGAATTTAACGACTACCTAATGCTAATAAGTTCGTTTGCAAACATAACATTACCTCTGACGAAGTGGTCGCTGCAGACACGGGCATTGGCAGACTCTGCTCCTCCCGACTGTAAACGTAAATTTAAAATCCATTTTTTCCTACGTTTTTCGGTTAGAATTTTCCATTTTTCTCCTCTTCGTTGGGCTATTTTTGGTACCCTAAAATACCGTTTATCAGTTTCTCTGGTCGACCTACTGGAGCATCCGTAAACACAACAGGACATAGGCATTTTGCGTACTGTCTGTCTGTGATTTTGCGCTTATCTTTTTCACTTCCGACCGCCAGTCAAATTTCGCGCTTTACGTCGACGTCACGTCTATGTCAAATGAAACCTAGCTATTGGCACATCTATTCCTACACCACATTAACTGCACTGTGGTTCATGCTCCTTTTATTATGCTCATAAGGGCAAAGGGTCCTTGATGCAAATAGAGAACATACTTAAGCAGATGGGGACCGCATTTGAAATGACAGGTACAGTGTTTCTTAATGTTCAGACATCATGGGGCTGTCTTCTTTCCCTCCCGCTTGCTAAAAATTACATTAGTGTCATTGTTTCACCTTGAAAGCTTGTTTACTGTCCAAGTGATTTTGCAGGAGCTATTAGAGCAGCCATTAATTAGTGTCACTCCGAGTTAACGTAGGAGGTTCTCAGGCTGTGCTTGGCTTTTTCCCAAAACAAGAGCACGGACACTAAAATTGTTGCGTAGGACAGTACAAGCTTAATAGTGTTTGTGTGGCTTGTTGCTTGCATGCTTAATGATATAGCAAATCAAAATATCTACTTACACTCCAGTCTTTTGTTTTTGTACATTCATCTCATACATTTCCATCTTTTGTGGTCAAAGGATTTCTTCTTTTACTTCCAGACCTAACATGACATTTGTTAAAAATCTTCCTCATCGTTTGACAGTTACACCTTACTGTAATCACGTTACATTTTTCATTAAAGCAGTAATGCAATGAGTTACTGTACTAAATTTGGTATTTACAAGAATGTTACAATTATGGAGTTACTTGCATTACAGAGGTTCTTAAATTATGTGGATACCCAATGGATAGAAAAAACAACAACAAAAAATGACCACTACTATTATTTTGAGAAAAAAAGTCAAAATGGAGATTGACATTGTTGTTTCAAGCCAAACAACTGCCACGGCTCCCTTACCCTCTACAAAATGGATTGTTCAGATAAGTTAGTGAAACAAAAAACCCTCCAAACCACCTGTTTTATTGTGTCTTGTGATATAATAATCATCCTCTATATTACATGAGAGTGTAACCATTGGTATTCTTGCGTCTGTCCATAGCTAGTTATTTCATTTTGTACAAATCCGGTCAACTCTTCCAAGGTTTTGTGGCTTTTCCTTCTGACCACATGCAGATTTCCGTACAGTCTTTTCAACGCCCTCATGCTTATCTACACACTGTGTTTATATGCTAAAAATAATTGCATTGTAACTAAAGTATGATTTTACTAACTCATCTATACAATGCATTTTGCAGGAGGCAGCTGTGGAAGTTTGTCTTGAAACAGTTTTAATCTCCAAATATTGACTTTATTATCAAGATAAACAATGAAATATTTTTTTCTTAATGAGGCCCAAATACTCCTTTGTAGATTTCAGTTCGTGTGCAGGAAGAAGAGCAGTTTACAGCTTTTCAGGAGCCAAAAAAGGGCAAAAGCACGATGGTAAAGTGCAGGACGGAAACAGTTCCATTATAATGCTAACACAACTTTGGCTCTTTACGAGCATCTGCACAGACAACCTGCTAATGCAAAGCTAGCCAACAACCCAGAGTGATGATAAATCTAAGGGTATGCCAATCACAACCCAGTAGCCAGACCCTGAACACGCGTAACAAACACATGAGCAGTCAGGCTTGCAGTTTCCGTTTCTAACATGGACAGGATTGCTTTGAAGTCTCTTTGTGGTGGCTTTCATCTTTGCTTTGTGTTGTTGGTATTGTGTTCATACTTTAATACTAAAAGAGAGAGCCTGTGTGCCCTCAAGAGGAGAAGGATTTGTATTGGTGTGTGGGACTGTAGCCTATAGGTTCATATGGTTAATGAGACAATGCCTTTCAGGACATTTTATGAGAAAATAATGTAATGACTAGTGTAACAAATTACTTTCTCCAGAAAGTAATTAACATACTGCATTACTTTTCTTCAGTGGTGACCTCAACACTGCACTGCACTTAGATTTATTTGGAAGAAAACCCCATTTCACTCACTTCAAATGATCCTGATGTTTTTTCAAAATGAGAAGAACCCAAATGAGGAAACAAGTTTAACAAACAAAACACAAGCTTTAATGACTACAGCTATCAGGAAAATCACAAAGTGCAGAAGGGGCGACGCAAAGACAAACTTACCACTGAAAGCGGGAGAGACGAGACATACATGTAGGATAAGTTAGGCGTAGCTGAAAATAGCCGACAGAGGGGAAACTAATGAGGGTGAACACAATCGTAACCAGGGATGCAAAAATGCAAATAAAGTGAATATCAGAGTCAGAAAGCACACAGAAAGACAAAACAGAGGGAGACATATGATACAAAACTGCCAAAAAGGCAGAAAGCGAGGTGCGAAGGTGGACCCAAAAGCAGACTCGATACACGACTGATTCAAGCTTTAACTGATTTTATTTCACACAGGAATTATCAATGGCAGAGTGACTTGGAGGAAGCTTCACAGGGCTGGAAGTGGCTACGGGTGAGTTTTATGACAAGGTGAATAAAGAATATTGCTTAAATGGCAGGCAGGTTAAAGAGGCTATCGTGGGAGGGGTGGTTCTCTGGGGGTGATGGTGAGCAGCAAGTGAAACGTACGGAGCCCCTCTGATGACATGGTCCAAAAAAAAAAAAATTGTGGCTACAAAATACTACTTCGTGCCCTCAAAATACTTATTTTTGGCCACGAAATACTATTTCGAGGGCACGAAGTAGGTATAACGTGCGCACAAAATGCTAATTTGTGGGCACGAATTGGGTATAACGTGGCAACGAATTTCGCATTTGTGGCAACGAAATAGATAACGTGCGCACATCATATTGATACAATTCCTGGACAGCTGCGTAGAGACACAAGCATAAGAGTAGGCTAAACCTATACACCATGGACAGAGACCGTATGATTGAGTTTTATTTTAGGCTGGGAATGAGCTACAAATGCACTTTGAAAAGCCTGCAATGCAAGGAACCATTATTACGGAGAGACATTTAAACAGGATATTGAGAGCCCAGTTGCTTTACAGACGTAAGTACGACCTCGACACCGGGATAGATTTTATTGTCAACCAACTGCAAGGGCCTGGGAAGGATCACGGTTATCTGTCAAGTGTTTCGTGCCCACAAATTAGCATTTCGTGCGCACGTTATACCCATTTCGTGCTCTCGAAATAGTATTTCGTGGGCACAAATAAGTATTTTGTGGGCACATTATACCCATTTTGTGTCCACGAAGTAGTATTTTGTGGCCACAATTTATTTATTTTTTGGACCATGTCATCAGAGGGGCTCTGCAGAAACGAGATCGTCCAGACACTATTTTCTGAAGCGTTGGATGGCAGCGGGGAGCAGCAAGGCAGGCTGGGGAAGAACCAGTGTTAGAGGAAATCCAGGTAAGAACGGAGGAAAATGGAAAATGAACCGGAGGCACAGGCAACTGGAGAAACAAGAGCACAAGATTACGCAAGGAAATACTAACCATGGAGGCTGATTTAGTGCTATCATTTAGCTGAAATGGGCCACGAGATCATTTCTGATGAGGCTTCAGTAAACAATGTATGTCTCAGATGAATGGCCAGAAACCCCAGGTCCTATGTCTGATCTGTGTTTGATTGTTTTTTTTGTATTAATTAAGGACATGACTTTCCGAAACTGTATATATTTTTTAGGGGTGCAACGATACACAAAATTCACGGTTCGGTTCGGTTCGATACTTTGGTGTCACGGTTCGATATTTTTTCGATACAAAATAAAATGTTCATGCCTTTTTAATTTGTCATTTATTAAAATTATAAATATATATTTTAACTCAAAAGTACAGTTTTAAAATTTAACCCTAACCCTTGTGCGTGTTTTTTATTTTGACAGCGAATGCGCACCTGCGGACCACTTATGTGCAGCCCTGGTTATTTAGCTCGTCATATTGCAGCCACAGAAATTCTTTTGTCCATGAAACCATAAAGCTGCACTTTCTTTTTGCCTTATAGTCTGATTTGTCATAACTTCTCCATTTTGTGGTAAGCTTTTCTTTGGCTGTCACTTCTTCACCCTGACCTGTCTTATTTGGCTCAGCAGAACTAAAATATATATGCTGCTGGTTTTACACACACACACACATAAGCTCAGCGATTCTCTGCGCGATCAACCTCTCACATGTTTAAGCTTGCTGCGGGAGATTTCACTTGTCATGTTTGCATAGTAAGCTAACGATTAATAAGACGATGTCAGAGGAATTGGTGCACAAATTATCATCACTCACAGATCAGTGCTGTCATTGCAAAGTGAAAGCAAAAAAACAAGCGCAAATTCAAACGCGACTTCAATATGTCACATATTGACAGTGGCTCACCGATGCCAATGACATAATTACCCAGCTACATTTCTGAAAGAATGCAAAAGCATTGACATATATTTTTCCTTCCTACAATAGCCCGACGGGCAGGGCAGAGATAGATTTTATAGCCCGACTGAAAAAAATCGCTAGCCCCGGGACGTCAGGCTAGCGATATTGCAAGCCCTGTATCTGATTGAGGAATCACTCATCTTTGGAAAAGAGAGTTTATTACAGAGAAATGTCTCTTTCCAAAATAAAAGCTATACTATCCGCTTCTTCTGGGCTATATTCTCAGCAGCATAAGGAGAATCATGTGCTAACAGCTGTCTAAATGACTCGGCTAAAGTTAGTAGCATGCTTGTTGTTTTTGTCTTTGCACTAGGATGATGTCGGCGTAAATGTGCAGTCATATTCGTTGTGTTCCCACTAGTGCTTTCAGGTTAATCTCGTTGAAATGACCTTAACGCAACAACACGGCAAATCTCCGTTAACGAGCTACCGCCGATAGCCTCGTGCATGGGGCTAGACGGCCAACACGTTAACGAGCTAACTGCGCTAACACACTAGTTCCCACCCATGTAATTGAGCATTGCGTGGCACATCCAACATACTGTTTTACTTTAGTCCATGACTCGCTTACCTTCAGGGTCATACGTCACATGAAAACCAAAATAATTCCAAACGCCAGATCTGAATGAGGGTGGGGGAGGTCCATGTTGGAAGGAGAGCTTAACTTCTGTCTTGCTAGCTTGCCCTGCGCTCTTCCTTCTGACTATGCTGTCTGTGTTGAGCGCTCGGTGGATCTGCGCTCGACAGTGCAGCCTAGGCGGAGTAGTCGAACGCAGATTCACTGAGCGCTCAACACAGACAGCATCATCAGAAGGAAAGTTGATAAAATAAATTACAAATGTTGTATTGTTTGATACATATGCGTACCGAACCTAAAGCACTGTATCGAACGGTTCAATATCGATACGAATATCGTTGCACCCCTAATATGTTTTTTAGGCTTGCTGTTTCTAAATTTTGGCCTCCAGTTCTCCATATTCACCATTCCAAATCACCTTATTATCTATCTATCTATCTATCTATCTATCTATCTATCTGTCTATCTGTCTGTCTGTCTGTCTGTCTGTCTGTCTGAGTGGATGAAAAGACATCTTTATGATTATATAGGAGGCTATTAAAAGAGCAAACAAATCTCACATATTAAATAAAAGCACATTTCAGGGAGTTTTGTGAATATTCTTGACAATACCGGTAAATCAAAATTTACCTTTCATTAGAGGACTGAATTACTCAACTTCGGCCTCTCTCTTTATGATACTTTATCTTTGTGCTACTTTGGAGCTGGGCTGTCTTCATGCTTAGGTTGTGATTAAAAAGAGAAGGAACACCAGTAGTAACCTCAGAAAATAATTGGGTTATTTTTCAGTGTGCCTAAGAAAGTGAATTGTAATAATCTGCCTCAGCTCACAATTCCTCTCAATTATTTTCACTCACTTCATGGATTATACTCACTCATGTACACACACACACACACACACACACACACACACACACACACACACACACACACACACACACACACACACACACATATACACAAGTACACAGGGGGGAAAGACAATATATTTTAGTAGAAAAAGAAAAATGAAAAATAATGGGCTTTCAAAAACTACCCCAAGGACTAAAAATAATTTATATCTTCATAATAGAGAATAATTTTCAGATATAGTAATGCTTTCAGCTTCAGTGAGGTGACAAAATCAAACCGGTGATTTACTTGGATTCAAGCAAGTCCTGCAGGTTGTTTAGCATGCTGTCCTAACTTTGCTTACTGATCTAAAAACCGTGTTGTGTTTGTGTCTCGCTGTGCGGCTGGGACTGGATGGGGTGAAACTGCCACCATGAAAAGCTCCTTGCTGCTTTTAGAGTTCAGTGTTCCAGCGAGCAGGCGTGGAGACGAACACAGAATAATGTATGAAAACCTTCTGAGCTGCAGGTGGAAGTGCTGCAGAGTGTCACAGAGTCAGAACGCATAGGTTTGGGTGGGTATAATAAATGCACACAGATAAGCTTTAAAATGGCCAAGGCTTAAAGGCTTTTTTTTTTTTAAATGAGAGCGGGTGGTCCGTTGTGGACTTTTTCTTTTTTATATGTTAAGGACACCTCATAGGACTGCTCACATGTTAGAAAGAATACAAAATTAGAAGTCACATTGAGAAAAATTTCGACAGTTGTGACTATGCGGGTATTTGAACTTACCATATGATTGAACTTGTGTTTCATCCATATTTTATTTTATTGTGAGGAATTTTCTTGTCTTCTTGTCTTGGGAATATTTTTATAAGCAAGTAGGGGAAGCAAAAAAATCCCTCCAAAAGTTATACATCAATAGATGCTCCATCCTTTGAAGACTATATTAGAAGACATCTGCATAGCTGGTGTTTTACCCTTTGTTTGCATTTTGGTTTATATTGTCCTCTTCTTATTTGTGAGAAGCCATATTCTCCAACACTCACTAATATGAGTGAATCAGATTCATTATCGACATATTTGGGATAATTAAAAATCTGGATTTGCTCTAATCAAATCTCTATGGATGTTTCATGTTCCAAGATGAACAATATTGAAAGAAAAGCTGCAGTTTTATTCACTGCAAATAAATATTCATCAATCTGATTGGAAGAATGCACATGCAGAATTAACAAACTTAGGAAGACGGAGTCAAATATTGTGTACAAAGAACAATAGGAGAACAGCTGGGAAACAGAGAGGCAGCATGTGGCACTGTTGATGAGTTTGATGAAGCAATGAAAATCAATTACCAGGAAATGGGAGGCAAATTAAAATATTTTGAATTCTGCTCACGAGTGACAGTGTTTCTTTGTTTGTGCTCAACCTAAGCTCGCAATTTTCAAAGAGAAAGTAATTGTTTGCATTCTTTAGACTTTAATTAAGTTTTTAAATGTATTTGAAATTCATGATGCTTTCTAAATCTGGGTTTAGTGTTCCAATTTTGCAATAAATAAAAACAAAAAAGTCAAATAAAAAAACCTTTATAGTACTGAGCAAAAGTCTGAGGTCACTCCTCATTTCTTTATATGCTTATTTGTGTTCAAGGACTCAGATTTTTTTTTTTGTAATGTGCTCAAGTGGTCTTGAGGAGTAGCTCTCCAGACTTTCTGAAGGTCTTTCAAAGATTTCCTTTTTTCATTTTTTTTCCCAGTCCTTGTACCTGACCATTTTTAAAGGAATATTTGTTAGTTAGTTAGGCCACTTAACACTAACCTAAGAATCATTCAAGGATAAAAAAGGCACTTAACTCAAAGAACGAACCAGTGTTGCTAATAAACAGTATCTGAAAGTCATGTCCTTAAGACAAAGGAAATGGTCTCAGTTGAAGGGTTGCTGTCAAGAAACCATTCTTAAGGAAGAGAAACGGGGAGAAAAGACTGAGGTTTGCCAAATTACACAAAAACTGGACAGAAGTGAGTGGACAGAGTGGCCAAGGCCTTAAATAGTGAACATAAATCTGAAATTATTACTTCAAATTGTTGTCAATGCGTACAGAGGAGATCGGGAGCATGAGTACGACAGCGAGGGTCTGCAGTCATCTGTAAAACACAGTGGAGGCTCTGTCGTGGTTTCAGGGCTGTGTTTCAGCGAGTGGTGTTGGGGATCTTGTCAAAATTTTTGAAATCATGAATGTAATAAAGTATTGAGAGAGTTTGATCATTCATGCATAACACCTGGAAAGCATCTGATTGGTAGTGGCTTCATATTTCACCATGACAAATACACTCCCAGTGCAGGAAAAGAACACATGGATTGAAAAATACCCGGACAACAGTTTTGAGTAAGTACGGGATCATCTTGACAGAGGAAGGAACAAGAGGATGCCAACATCCAAGGAACAGCTTTGCAAGTCCTTCAAGAAGCAATTAGCAAAATATGACAAGAAAGCTTGACTAAGATATTTCAGCCAATGTTGAATAATAAAGGTGGTCTTAATAAATCTTAACCTTCAAGCACAAATGCTGTATTTCCATGCATGTCTGCTAATGTTTCAATAAGTCACAGTCCCCCATTTCCCTAGCAAATAATAAAGAAATGACAGGTTGATCAAGACTTTTGAACAGCATTATATGTATTATATGTAGACATATAGCATACATATATTTTGTGTATGCATTACATCATGGTAAACCATTCATATAAGTACATGCATCATGGGACATCATGCAAGACCTTTTTCATCTTGAATTAAGTTAATAAAGTTAATGCTACATGAATGCTTACATAATATATACATTGTATATATTCTCTCATTTTCCATTTTTTTCTTCTTTTTTCACTCGTCCACCCCAAAACATCACATATGGCATTTTCCAGTGACTTCACTCCAGCCTTAGTGTTCATTTAACATGGGAAATATTCCCAATCCCAGCTAGTTAAACACCTCCCCATGATATTAAGCTTGTTTGCAGGATCCACAGCTAAACAACAACCTTGTAATGAGCTTACTACTCACACAATGTTTCATCTTACCCCTTAAAATACGTAATACTAAAAATACCCCCCCTCCCCTTTAAAAACATGGCTGTTACAGTGAAATATTTTTAGGGATGGCAGAGGTACCTTTGCAGAAAAGGTCTATCAGTATAATAGCTTTAATCTCTCCTCACAGTTAATCTTTAAATGAGATAAAATACACAGACAAATAATACCAGGGAACAAAAATCATTTTAAGATCAACATTTGCTGGATTGATGTAATAATTTATAAGTGATGCCGTAGCTGCAGAAGAGTTACTCTGATGGATTAAGACATTTATTGCTCAGCAAGTGCTGGCAACATTTTTTATGTTGTAGTAAAGAATGATTTTATCCTCTCCTAACCAGCGCTCCACCTCTTCTGGGAGATCTTTTATTTTTGCTTCAGTGCTTGAAGAATTACTTTTAGAGAGGCTTTTAAAATCACGACTGAAAAGCACATTACTTTTAGAATTTGTTCCTAAATTGGCCAATTAGGGCCACCTTTTAGTTTCAGATGACTTTGTGAATACGGCCCCCGTTCATGATTTTTTCATGTGCTCTTATTTGGACCCATGAATTATACAGGAGAAGTCATAAGTCTGAGAGTTTGGTGCTGTGGTGACCTTTGTGTGTGGGTAAGAGGGTGTGTGGGTTCATACCGCATGTCCTAGCCTGCTGAGATGAGTGGGAGAGATAAGTGGGGGGGACAGATTTAAAGAGGTCTGAACTGAAGGTATTATTATACAGGAGTAAGGGAAGCCATACAGGAGTAAGGGAAGCCATTTTTAGAAATATAATTCTCTAAGTCTCATGGGTAAATTTCTAAGTTGCAAACACAAACAAGTGCACAAAGGGCTATGCACGTGTCAGCAGAGGCAATAGACGCATGTGTCTTTAATAATGCAGCAGCTCCCTCTTTTCCTCTTTTGTGTTTGAGCGATTAGGCACACATCTAAAAAGCACAGTCACGAACATGGTCTGTGGTATGCATGAAGGGAGAGACACAACGCACACTTACCTTACTTTAAAAACACATTCCTAATCTCTCCAATTGTACTGGTGGCATGCAGTGCTTTTAATTGTCTGTAATTATTATGTTGCTCCTACTCCTGTTTTTTTTAAAGGCATATAATAAGTCTCATCAAACAATGCCATTTCACCAGTCACTGATTTGTGTATTACTTTTTGTTTTTGCCACAATGATCAGTAACTATGATATACGGAGCTTTCAATAAGCCGCTGTGGAAAAGTTGCTGTAACAGAGTGTTGAAGCAAAGTCATCCCTTTTGATCTAGACAGGTTTACATGCCTCCATAACTCAAAACAATCCATGAGTCTTTTTTTCTTAATGAAAGCAAAGATGCAGTCATATGAAAAAGGGAGTTTTTACAGGACTGCACAGAATCCTGTGAAAAATGAAGTAGATCCCATCATTTACTAGTTTGTTGAACAAACTTTAGCAGCAGTAACTTGGAGTAATCTTTCTCTTGATAACTCTATAGTTTCTGACATCATTGTTGAGGAATGCGTGCTTCAGTTTTTTGAAGCTTGTTCAAGTCAATTAGTTTTATTTATATATTGCCAAATCACAACAACGTTCACCTCAAGGTGTGTGTGGGTGGTCATCTTTTGCTGTCTACAGAATTTCATTTGGCTGAGGTCTGGACTTGGAGTGGGTCACAGTGACACCGTGATTTCCTTTTATTTCTCCGGCATTCTGTTGTAGATTTGCTGGTGTGTTTGGGATCATTGTCCTGCTGTGTAACCCAATTTTGGCCAAGCTATAGCTGTCGGACCAATGGCCTCACATTTGATTTTCATAGTTGATTCGGTGACTACGAGGTGCCCAGGTCCCATTTCTGCCAAACAAGCCCAAATCTCCAAACCTCCATCACTGTGTGTGACAGTTTGTATGGGGTGTTTTCTTTATTTTTCTGTGCCAAATATTGCACTGTGCAATTTAGCCAAAAATCTCTGCTTTGTTTTGTCCACACACCCTCTTTCCAGAAGTCTTTTAGTTTCTTCCGATGCAACTTAGAAAACCTAAATTGTGCTGCCATCCTCTATTTTAGAGAGAAAACAATTTCCACTGAAAATCCTTCCAAACTAGCCATACTTGTTCAGTCTTTTTCTAATTCTGTTAATTATGTTAATTAAAAGCTGTAAAAATTACATGTTAAGCTCTCACACAACATGTTGCTGAGCAAAGGAGAAAAGTAGAAGTTTTTGTCATTCTGCAAATTTTCACTTTTATTTTGTATCACACAGTGCACGTTACTTAGAAGCTTTTGTAATGATATGATCAGCACTACTACCCTATACAGATTTTGCAGCATCCTGACACTCACACTGACCTAGACGAAGATAAAACTGTCCTCTTCATTCATTTCGCTGCATGACTGTCATGACTCTCTGTCACTCATGTACGTAATAATTATTTTGTGAGTCAAAATGTGTGATTTGTGTAAAGAAAGTCTTTAGGCTGACTCTCCAGGAAGTATCTACACATTCTTGAGTGTCTGAGCACAAGTTAGAGAGGCAGGAATGAGTCCTACGTGACATCTGTGTGAATTACTTACGTATCCTGAGGGCACCAAAGCATATCATGGCACTCTCATACATTAGGAGCCCTGCCAAAGCAGTTTGTTTACTTGTAATGTGCTGCATTCTGTCTTCTTGCCAGACCCAAGCCTACAGTCTGACTGGTTGTATTAATTTATTTGTGTTATTTGTTCAGGCACAGTTCAGATTATTAAGACACAGAACAGGAGCAATCAGAGCAGGTGTTATTTAGCATTTAAGGGTTTAAGTGCTTTCTTGTGGTCAGAAACCTTCATAGAGTCCTAAAACCTTTTTCATTCCATTTACAAATACCAATTTAATTTAAAACAATCTCGATATTTTATTATTCTCTTATGAAGAATTACACTGTGAACGTAGTCTTAGATCTTAGAGATCACGAAGGTATGAGACATAATCTATAAGATGTGTTTTAGAATTGTTTAAAAATAGTAAAACTCCATCGTGTTAAAATAAAAGCTAGAACTGATTTGTTTATTTCATTCTTTAGTGTTAAGTACTCAATTGAAAGATGTTCACTTAATTGATCTATGAAATGATCTGAATCGGGTCATCTCAGATCGACTGCTTGTATCTCCACCAGCTTAGCTTGGGAGAATCAAAGTATTATCTTCATTCAAGTTAACGTTATTAATGAAGAAACATCACTTTTTTGATTATTTCTCTCCTTCAGGGGCAAAAGATGACCATACTCTAATCTCTCTCACCTAAATTGAGTTGATATTTGCTAGATTTTGCTCCTGTCTATCTTTCTTTTTTCTCTTTTTGTTTCCTTTTTAATATGTGGCTAATGTTATGAGACAAATATAAATATCAAGACATGAGGTGAAGAAGCTCAAACAGAGAAAGGAGTTGCAGATGTTTTGGTGTTGTTGGAAAATGTATCTGCTGAATGCCCACATTACCTAAAACAGACAACTAAATCTCCAAAAGTTGCTGCAGTGATTAAATCGTATGACTGTGTAGAATCCCGTCATTTACTAGTTTATTGAACAAACTTTAGCAGCAGTAACTTGGAGTAATCTTTCTCTTGATAACTTTATTTTTTTCTGACATCATTATTGAGAAATGCAGGTCAACTGTTCTTTAAAAACCTGCTTCAGTCCATTGAAGTTTGTTCAACTCAATTCAGTTTTATTATTTTATTGCCAAATCACAACAACGGTCACCTCAAGGTGTGCATGGGCAATAATGTTTTCTACAGCATTTCATTTGGGCTGAGGTCTGGACTTGGAGTGGGTCACAGCGAACCATGATTTCTTTTTATTTCTCAGGCATTGTGTTGTAGATTTGCTGGTGTGTTTGGGATCATTGTCCTGTGGAGTAACCCAATTTTGGCCAAGCTATATCTTTCTGACCAATGGCCTTACATTTGATTTTCATGGCTGATTCGGTGACTACGAGGTGCCCAGGTCCCGTTTCTGCCAAACAAGCCCAAATCTCCAAACCTCCATCACTGTTAAACCTAATCATCATGGCTCCAGTAGCTAGTATATATATTTTTTTCATGATAACAGAGGCCCAAGCACAAAGCTGTGGAAATTATATTGCAATAGGTCATGCATCCATAGGTGTCACTGAGCCCTTAAGGTTTGTACATACATGAAAATGGACTAGTAATTGTTGACTCTTACAGAGTCTCTTACCGAGTACTCAAAATGCTTTTGCACTGCAAGTCGTATTCACACAGCTTTTCATTCCACACCTTTATGTGCTCTTTAACTATTCCAATATTTTGGACCCGAATACGTCTAGGATTGAGGGAGATGGGGATTGTATCACCAACCTTCCAATTAGTTCCTCGAGAGCTGCAGCCAATTTGACAACTGGAGACACTGGAATGCCAGTGAAATTCAACAATATACAGCGATGAAATAACCATTGGCTGAGATTTAAACTACTCTGATCTTTCAAAAAGAGTGATTGAACCAGTTGGGTGACATACGACATTGCAGAAAATATACAAGGGTTATCTATGAAACTGTATCCACAGTATTATGCTTCATATCAAGTGTTGGTTCAACGCTTGATATATCTCAAAACCATATATCTCGAAAATCGGTTCAGACTGTCAAGGGCAAGATGGCCGAGTACAACCTAGATAGGCTGCTGGTCTATCCCAAGGCTAGTGCATGATATGCATTCTCACCTACATCCAATTTAGAATCACCAATCAACCTAACAAGCATGCTGTTGGACTGTGTGAGGAAGCTGCAGTACCCATAGAGGACCCATGCAGTGACAGGAGAACATCCAAACTCCAATCAGAAAGCCCCCATCCATGACTCTTTAGATTCCACAAAGCTAACTACTTCACCACTGTCTGCCCACTTTTTAAATCTAGGTAGCCAAAAAAACCCCAAATTTTTTGATTTTGTTGACTGCAGTCTCTCCTTCTGAAATATAAAGTCTAGGGTTTGAATCTCCAGTGGGCAACTCCTGCTTGCCAACAGTTTCAATCCTTTTGTTTATGTTATGAAGCATCCTATACCTGAGCCCCAGTTTGATCCCTTGCATGAGATTGGTGTGATAGTGCGTGAGTGTGTGTGTGTTTGTAAAAACCTTTAAACCACTTTTTGTGCTGTCACAGAAAAAGCACACTTTGAGTGCAGTTGATTATCCACGGAAGCCAGTGATGGTTTTATGGCACTTTGTAAAAAATTATCTTCATCTTTTTTGTCCCTCTTCACTCGGACGCTTATTGATCACTCGGATCTCCCTTGAAATTAGATTCCCACCAGGAACTCTAGTGATTGATCATTTTACACAAGCGCACAGGACTGCTGGGGGTGGACAGATGGGCGATTTATAGTTTATAATATTGGATGCTTTCACAGTTAAATGCCCTCACGCACTCAGCATGCGTGCACATACATGTTCAGTTTGATGAATGAGTTTGATTTGATTTGTCTGTGGAGAAATGACACATGCCAGTCGCTTCATCATTCAAATTAGTGATTATTTTCTCTCAGAAATGTTTTGTTATTGTATTTGTTAAACTGTGCGCAAGGTGACATTCAGAGAGAGCCGAGGGAGTTGTTATTTTTTTTCTCACCCCAGTCTTTTTACGTTTTTCTCTTGTAGTTGACCCCCTTCTATTCTGTTTCGTTCTATGTTGAAAAAGAAAGAAAAAAAGAGCCAAAAATCGAAATAATAGCGCACTTTTATAAATACGACTTTCTGTGCATTCAGTGTTAAGTTTTATATCACAGGCTAAATCCCCCAGCTTTGTCTTTGGCTATTAAGCCCAGGCTGTTGAGGGCAAGCATTAGCACCTACCAAAACAAGCAGTTTTGTACTGAAGGAGGAGATTTGTGGAGGAGAGAAAAAGCAATCAGTGGTCAGCAGACAAGTGTGGGTGGTGGGAGCTTTGTGTGTGTGTGTGTGAGAGACAGAGAGAGTGTGTCTCTTGTGGGGTGCGGATTGGGTGCTTTGGGGGGCTCAAGGAGAGAAAGGCAGAGGAAAGTGACACAGATAGAGAGAAGATGTTTAATTTGGCACGGCGTTCCACAGAGACACTTAATCTCCTTCAATTCTTGCAGAAGGTGAAGGAAGGGTGGCAAAGGGTGTGTGGGGTTTCTTGGCCAGGTGGAGAAATCACAAATTTCCCACAAATGACCACTGAGATCCTGGTGGGAGTGTGCTGCTGACAGGCTTCCACCTATATGCCCCTGTGTGTTATCACCGAGGCATAAGGTGAGGAACAGTTAATGTTAATTACCGAATGTGTTTACTTTTACAAAAATAATTTTCTGGAAAAAAAGGTACAATTCCATGAAATTTGGTGATTATTGCGTGGATTTATTAAACACTGTGGAATGATGCTGAGAAATTTCTATTGAGCTGTAGTCATGGCCCATCAGTCAATGCATTTTATTTTGGGAATGATTCTGATTTTTACAGTTAACACTCAGTTAATAGTTAATCGCTTAGTTTAAATGTCCCTGGCCATTTGGAAGACAAGTTAATGCCTTCATGTGAATGAAGTAGGGTGTTTTGCTTCTAATTGAGGAATTTTGCTTTCTGTATTCACTGGTGCTGGTGGATAAAAATACAGGGAGGGAAGAAGACATATACCACAATTCCTTCCTTATTCAGTTTTAGTATTGTGGGAAGTACCGGCTACATGCAGAGCGTGTTCATGTTCTTGATTCAGTCTGATGTTCATCAAAGCTATACTTAAAACTACATTACTGTGCAAAAATCATGAGTCACACATCGTTTCTGTATATTTTGTTGGATAAATGAGGAACTAGGTGATTTATTGAAACATCCATGGAAATGGAGCAAAAACAGAGTTTGAAACTTAACAAGCTTTAGCATAACAATATTTATTATGACCATTCTCCACAGCCTTAACTCTCTTGGGAAATCTTTCCTTTAATTTCTTTAAGTCTTTAGGAATGTTTCTCCAGGCTTGTTAAAGGACATTCAAAAACCTCCTATTTAGTTGTTGGCTGTCTTTTGTTCCGTTTGCTGTCAAAACAGCGGACAACAAAATCCATGCTTCATTGTATTTTTAATACAATGTATTAGCAATGTGTTTGAGATTGTTGTCATGCTAAAAAAATGAAGCTGTTTCACATAATTTGCAGAAGGTATTGCATGGTGATTAAAATCTGATAGTACTTTTCTTTTTTAATTCAATCAATTTTGGCAAGATCAAACCTGAGCTGCACAATCAAACCTGAGCTGCACACCTTAGCCCTCTCTCCCGTTTCCTTCCTTAAGCGTGGCTTCTTGACAGCCACTCTTCCACTTCTGATGAAGGTTTGGTGAACAGTAGATGGATAAGATGCACCTTTCAGGTCTTTGGGAATCACCTTGTTGGTGCTTTATGCCTGTCAAACTGTGATCTTTGGCTTTTTTTGTAGATTCAAATGATTTTGCAACAGGCTCCTAGTAGCAAAGGGCCTAAAGCTACAGTTTAAAATTGGTTCTTTCTCAACTTGCCTGTTATGTGTTGACAACAACACTGGCTCATCTCTTGTGTTAGGTGCCCTTTTTGTGCTTGAAAGATTCACGAGTCAATACTAGTTCGCTTAACAAACAAAAAACAGCAACAAAACATTCCTCAAAATGATCAGGTGCAACAACTGGAGTGGAAATTAGTGGAAAAGCAGCCAAAGAAAAACCTCCAGAAAGCCTGGAGAACAGCTGCTCAAGAACACTTAAAAAACAAAATGAAAAAGAAATAAGGAGTGGTCAAGACTTTTGCACAGTATTGTATATTTTTCATCCCTTTCCATGCAAGATTTATAAGTGATCCACTGACTTCAGAGCCACTAAAAGTTCTAAATTTAGCCAAAGAGCTTGTAGTCTAGACTAACTTCTCTATCTCTCTGGCAGCAAAGTAAAGCAGGGCAGAAAACAGTTTATGTGTTAGATGATGGTAAGAATAGAGTGATAATGACCAAATTCATCTCAGCTAGACAACTCCAAACACACAATACATAGAAAAAACAATACAGACAAACAATATACTGTAATATAGAAAGACATTAAAGTACAAGGCATGTTAGTGCCTGTGGGGTTTGAATAGATTGAGAAAACAGTCCTCTCTGGTTATTTTGTACGGTGCATTGAGCACATCATACAAAATTAATGTAAATTATACTACTGTTTGTTTGTTACTATGAAAACAAATTCAAAAAGGAAAAGATAAAAAAAATGTATTTCAAATTGACTGTAGAACAGTGACTACCTTATTCGATTTCCTTGCTGACCTCTATAAGAAACTTGTGCCAGATGTTGTCAGAGGAACATCAGGCAGAATCCAGAACATGCATTTGTTTTTCATCCATGGGAGTCACTTTTCCCTCTGCCTTGTTTTTTATTCAGTTAGGCTGGCAAAGAATTTTTTTCTTCATGGAGGTATTAATCCATTTCCCGCTTGTCTCTCATGGATGTAATAAAAGCTGATATGTGGACGTTACTGATTTGAAACTAATTGCCATCAAAACTGTCCTTTGGGTAGGACTGCAATGATTCGTTGACATAATTGATTACATCGACTATAAAATTTTGTATATGCGGAGTTTTATTGTTCTTGAAACATATATTATAAAATGTAAATGTGTTTTTGTAACTGCAATACACTACAGGAACCTACAGGGGCAGTATCGCCTATATCGTCTGCCAAGACTGCACTCAATAATAACGAAGAAGAAAGTAGCGCCAGCCATATCAATGATGCTTGGTTGTCAGCAGCTATAGGAACATCATCTCAAAGATATTAGCAAGGCTGACTCCAGAGCATGTCCACTGCAATCATGAATTTATGAACTGAATCATCTGTAAACTTTGGAAACTTGTTATTTTGGACTGAAACCTGTTATAAACTTGTTATTTTTTATTTTAGTTTCCTATTTGCACATAATTTTTTTTTGTTTATATGCTACTAGCACTTTAATTTGTATTACCTAATATTTTTGATTTATTTCATTTTTTTTCTTATGGTTCTATTGAGTAATGTAAAAATTACATTTGATTATTTTCAAATTCATATGTTTCCTAAGTAATTATTTTAATTTGCTGTGGGACGAGAGAACAGTGTGATATTCACAGGTGGGCAGACTTGGCCAGGTGAGACACTGGAACCCAGATCAGGAGGTTTGCCCACAGAAGGGGAAGATAAGAGTTATTCAAATAATCTTTGACTAATTGACTATTCAAATAAAAAATGGGTTGATTAGTTGATTACCAAAATAATCTTTAGTTGCTAATGCTATGTCAATCTTTGCAGGTGACGTGGCTAATTACTAGCCTACATAGGTGTTCTTGCGATGCACCTTTCAATAAAGAACAAATTAGTTTACTTTCTGTCTTTTGCTCATGGACTCCTCCCACACACACACACACACACACACACACACACACACACACACACACACACACACACACACACACACGCACACAGTGTCTCTCTTTGATCTGAACATGTGATGTACAGTGGCATCTGTCCCATATGGTTGTCAGGCACAGTGAGCTCCAACTCCAGTGGAGCATATGTGTCCACCTTTATTGCCCCCCCCCCCACCCAATTTCTAATTACATAACATATCAGGCTTATTATTTTCACACCATCTGCAAAATCTTTTGCCATTTTACTTTATTTTGCTGTTTTATTTTGTAACAGCTACACCTAAGAGCCGTCTCCAGTGGGTTATCCCTTCATGCAGTCCTGATGACTTTCTTTTGCACCCACGTGTCCACCTGCACAGTATGTAGTACCTGTGCCACCTGTGTTCTGCTCAACTTTTCTTTGGTTACCAAGTGAAAAGAAAAAGATGAAAGGTGTACTGGCTGCCAGAGTGTCTACTTCTTCCACCTGCACCTTTACCCCCGCTGTGAAGCTCGCCTTTGCGCTGTCTAAGCCACCACTCAGTTCTGTGCTTGCTTACCCACAGAGAAGCAATGTGCCGCCTTTCAAATCCACACAATCCCCTCATCAGCAGCCCTCTACCTGTTTGAAACAACTATACTTTAAGTTCACAATCCAGTTAGCACAACCAATGCAAAAAAAGAACTGAATAGCATTTTGTAATATAATCATGATTTACAAAAATAATACCCCTGAAGACATACTGAGATTTGCAAATTATGAAACCCAGCGACCAGCTAATTATGTCGTGCTTCTTTATCTGTAGGATAAGTTGTTTTCTTTCTTTCTTTCTTTCTTTCTTTCTTTCTTTAAAGCATTTTTTTTCTTTGCATCTGTGGAGCTGGTAGGGATTCAGTGTCTTGCCAGAGGTGAAAGTGTCCTGACATGGGGCTTGATCCTGGGTGTCTCCCTATAGGCCACCCTGCCAGCCTTCATGGAGTGATTACCAGAGCTGGATGTCAAGCTGCACCTGCTGTCTATGTCCTGTCTGCCAAAGGGTATCAGTGGGGGCTTATCAAGCTTGATGGAGGTGCAGATGGCCTTCAGAACAAGTGCCTCGTGCGCTTCTGTTTGCAAAATCACTGACTCACACAATATGATTCACAAATGACTTACTGACTTCTTCGGTGCCAAAGAAAGCATCTAGAAGAGGAAAATAAAGAGATACAGCATCTGTCAGTCTCATGGTCTGACTACTGAAGTCCCGGTGGTTTCCCTTTTTGAATAACAAACATTTTGCATCCTCCCGTATAACCTGTGAGTAGCCTTTGAGTCAGCATTTTATCTGACTCAATTAGGGAAAAAAATATTAGAAAGGAAAATCTGACTTTGATCATGCCTTCTTTTCTAGAACTATGGGATTCTGAAGACAGCTTATGATCTCCACTGTGAAATATATAGGTATATCCTAATCAATAAAGCTGTCTTAATTACTATGTTTTTTCCACAGTAGATCTGTGTGTGAGTGCATGTAATGTGACAGATGTTTCTTATAGTCATAACACCCACTGAGAATGATCTCCCAGCTCTGCATGTGATCTCAGCTCTGCAGGATATTTTAGCATCATTAAGGTTTGTACTGCTTCAGCATTACTCTTTTGATTCAGTCTGTAGCTAGCAAACAACAAAAAGGAAACACCAAAAATGTGTATTTGCTACTCAAGTATACATTTACTGGTCACTTCATAATGTACATCTGTTCAACTCCTTGTTTACTCTAACACCTAATCAGGCACATGGCAGCAACTTAATGCATTTAGGTATGTAGACGTGGTCATGATGACCTGTTGAAGTTCAAACTGAGTATCAGAATGGGTAAGAAAGGTGCTTTAAGTAATTTTGGTTGTTGGTGTCAGAAAAGCTGGCCTGAGTATTTCAGAAACAGTAGATCTGCTAGGATTTTCCCACACAACTATCTCTAGGGTTTAGAAAAAATGTTCAGTGAGTGCCAGTTCTCTAGGTGAAAACGCTTTGCTGTTATCAGAGAATGCCTAGACTGCTTTGAGCTGATAAGAAGGTAATAGTTACTCAAATTAGCATTTATTGCAAGCAAGCCATGCAGATTATGTCAAACCAGTTTCTTGAACATGACAGTGAGTTTACTGTACTTAAATGTGTCTTAACAGGCACCTGACCTTCACACATCATGGATATGCAGTTGACAAATCTGCATCATACCATTATGGACCACAATATCTGAGGAATGTTTCCAGCATATTGTAAATCTCTGCCATTAAGAAAGAAGGCAGCTCCAAAGGCAAAATTGGGTCAAATCCAGTACTATCAAGTTGTATCTCATAAACGTCTTGTAAGTATTCTGTATTTCCCCACAAACTGACGGAGCCCAAACAGTATTAAAAAAAATAAAATAAAAAAATCCTAGTGTTATATCTATTTTACAAGGTAATGTCAGTGCTATGTAAAAAAAAGTTTCTGCTGTGGCTAACAAGGAAAGATTTTAGAGTTAGAGACCATAGACTTCTTGTGTGACATCCTTCTCCTCCCTTTAAACAACAACTCTAAATATATTGTGCATGAATTATAAATGCACAAAATGCTGCGAGTTAAACAGCCTCGCTCCCGCTACTTTTTAAAGAATACAAACACGGCTCTATAAAAAGTTCAGTGAATATAAATATTTTATGTTGACTTTTTGACTACATTCCTTTGTACTTGTGGCTTTTGTAAGTTGCAGAATGATCATGGACACTTACATCAGCTTTTATGATGCTTTATCTATTGCAATTAAAGGTAAAATTTCGTCTGCAGCATTTCAGGCAGATGGAGAATTGAGTTCAATTAAAACATTCATAAATTTCTGTGTCAACAAGCTACCCATTCCAGGTGGTATTAAATCGGCTATCAGCTGCAGCCACTCTTTTTATTGCTCTGGATGTGGCACTTAATAATGAACACACCTACACACACCTACACCCTCAGGCAAGCTGTTGCATTTAAAGATGTTCTTATTGGAGTTTGCGGCTAAAGAACAACAAGGTATACTAATCAGACGCACTAACCACAGCAGTAATTTTGAGGATTCATTTAGCTGAGATCGATTAAGGTTGCTCGGTATTTCTTGATACATTGAGTAATTGCAGAACATGCTGAGTAACAGCTAATATCCAAAACAAAAGAGACAGATTGAATCTAAATATAGGCTATCAATAATAATAATAAAAAAATGAGTCATATGCAATAACATTTTCAGAACAAAATAGAGGGAGAAATGTTGGTGCCAGATAAACAAAAAGTATCCTCTCTCAGCAAAGTGTTAGGTTGCTATGACTACACACCTACAGTTCTTA
This sequence comes from Maylandia zebra, assembly GCF_041146795.1. Taxonomy (NCBI): domain Eukaryota; kingdom Metazoa; phylum Chordata; class Actinopteri; order Cichliformes; family Cichlidae; genus Maylandia; species Maylandia zebra. Next base: position 19,064,980 of record NC_135179.1, on the reverse strand, counting down.
TTTATAAAAGTAATTTCATTTGCAAATGAAACCAACACCACCGGAGCTAATCTTAAGAGGGTAGACAACAGCTTCTCCTGTGCCTGTGGTGTATGCTGTGTATATTTTTAAAGTAAAAAATAAAATAAAGCTCTCCCTCTTCTATCTCGTGGACTCTTTCAAGTGCTTGTTGTAGCTGGAATCATGTCAGAGAGTGTATGGGTGGGCCTGCATGTGGGTGAGAGTTTGTCAGGTAGAGAAAGAGAGTGATGTCTGTAGGTGGAGGTTAAATTTTGTGTAATGCATGGAGACTCAGTATGAGAGTAACACTGAAAGAGACGGGAATAAAACTGAAGGAGAAAGGTGCTTAGGACTGCCAAAAAATCAGCATGCAGACCATTAGCATACTTGATTCAGCATGACGCTACTTGGACAAAGGTTACAGTGTGGGCTAGTTTTTTTTCTGGCTTTTTTTTCTTTCCAGCACTCTGAATATTTTTTAAGTATTAGTTTACCACTCCTTTCCCTAACCCAGCTTTGAAAAAAAAGAATAGATGAATGAATGAGAGAACAGATTAGTCGGACAGATGGAAGGAGCAAGCCATAAAGATCTGCATGGATGAGATGAGAGAGAAAAAGCAAAGCGGGACAGCCTGCAGGGAGACAGGTGAAGGAGGTGTTAATTGGATTTAATGGGCAGAAAAAAAGCCCTTGATGGTCAGAATACAATGAAAAAGTGAAATGAATAAAAAGACTCAGTGGACAATCTGAGTTTCAATTCCCCATTTCAAACATAGTTATTATGTAATTACTGCCTTCTCCATATTCACTTTCACGCCAGCCTGCCTCTCTCTGCCCTTTAAAAATCTTGCTTCAATTTCTGTATTAATGTCTTCTTCCTGGCAGCTCTTCGATCGTTGTTTTTCTTAATACCGTACACAGACCCTGTTAGCTGATTGCTTGTAAAATCACTTAATTACTACTTAAACTGCACAAGATGCGTAGACAAGATCGATAAAAGAGACAAAAAAGTTCATTTGCTTTGAGGCTTCTTTAAAGTCAGTGTTCACAGACTACTATTTTAACTCGCTTTTAACATTAAACTGTTTTTTTTTAAGAGGCAATACATAATCGGCCCCACTTTGCAGTTTTTGTAACCATATGTAATATACTAATATCAACATTTGTATCATTCTCAATTAATCATTGGTGAAAGACAGTGCTGTTGGTTACAGGCTGGGGATTATTGCCTTAATCGCTTAGAGAGGAAATTATTTTTGTTTTTCATTACTTTCACACTCTGTGAATGATCCAGCTCTGACCAGAATGATAATTTCAGTCATCAAAGGATGTAAAAAAAACAATAGAAAAAATGGTCAAACTTGTTGACAAAAAACCTGAAAAAGTTTGTTTACTTTTTCAATTTCAGTTCAATTCAATTTTAATTTTTTTATACAGCACCAAATCACAACATCAGTCCCCTTAAGGTGCTTTATATCCGGTTGTTCAGTGATGACGTGACGAATCTTACTTCCGGGTCTAAAGTAGTCTGCGTTTAATATGGCTTTTGTGTTGTTAACATGTTTAATGTTATGTATTTTCTTCTATTTGATCTCAAAAAGCTCCTAAAACAGTCAGTGATCCCTGTTGACCTCCCTCGGCTTTTATTACCGCTAATCATTTATTTAAGCTCAGTTTTTAAAACCTTAGGATGTAACTACAGCCCAGCCCATGCAGCAGTATATGAATGACTAACCTCGTATTGTGGATGGATTATCTCAGTTGTTCTCCTGGCTGAAGTTTGGTCCTTTTACAGCATCCTGCCATGCGATTACATTTGTTCGTGACCACCGAGAACACTCACGGTAACTTTTATCGAGTGGAAAAAAAGTTAGCTTGTTTATATTATGCTAACATAGCTGTGTCACTAGCGGTCACGTAGCACATCATTATATACCAGCTAGCCCAACTTCAGTAACCCTACAAACGTCACTGCTGTTTAGTTTTCTGTCTTCATTTATGCTGGAAGTGATAACAGAGCTGTACGTTTTAATTTGTTTCCAAAACCCTGCAGTCAGGACATGCTATATTGTATTTAGATAGAAGCTAGCGAGCTAACTCCCTGCTAACTTCTAACTCCGTTAAATGTCATAAATTCCGTTTTCATGGATGCCTGGATGTTAAACTCAATTGTTACACCTGGTAGAGCAGAACGCTGATCATTTTATTAAAGATGAAAGGCTTTAGACAGTTTTTCAACTCTCAGTAATGCCATAGTGATCGTTTGATATATGGACCTGCAGCGGAGTTTAGACCCAGACACGGCTAGTGACGTCAGACTGAACAACCGGATTGTAAGGTAGACCCTACAATAATACATACAAAGAAAAACCCAACAATCATAAGACTATGCACTTTGGCGACAGTGAGAAGGAAAAACTCCCTTTTAACAGGAAGAAACCTCCAGCAGAACCAAGCTCTGTCATTTCCCAACCACCTCCTTTTCCTTGGTCACTCTCAGCAGTGCTCACCTGCTCATCCAGCTGATGTTGACCTGGATCTTTGGACAACAGCTGGACCAGCACCAACTGCTACTTTTCTTGCACATTTTTTGTAGCAACTCTGAAGACTTTAAAGAAGGTCTCAGACATCTCTGTGGACTCAAACTTCCTCTTCCCATCTTCTTCTGTAAAATATGGAAAACAGCTCATGAAGAGATTTGGCACATCCATCCAATCCGGGTGAAGAAACAGCTGATGAGAAAAGACATTAACTCCTAAATGTCACCGCTCATCATATCACAGGAGCTGTCTTCATAATATCTGAGGCTGAGTCTTCAGGAGTGTCTGCTCCTTCAAAGACACCAAGCGATAAGGGGAGACAGTTGTTCTCTCAGTTTCTCCTTCAGTCTGTCAAGGAGGAAACATTTAACCAGATTGGATCTTGGATCAGAAAGATTAAGTTTTCCAAAAAGGTTCATAGATGGGGAAATAATAAAATACCAGAGCTGAATTCTGACAGCCTTGTCTGTCCAGCCAGAATCTTGAATGAGTGGTCACAAATTAGTTTATTACTGATTTCTACATCAAAGCAGAAGCTGTCTTATAATATCCAAGTTAACTCCCATAACTGACATGAGTCTGATTAGCTGACATGTCATCGGAGACTCCCATCTCCAGCAAAGAGATGGGAGTCTCTTAAAGCTAAAATTCAAAAGCCTCATATAATTTCAAGCTGTTTATCTTATAGTTGAAGACTATGACACGGTGAAATCGAATCCGATTGAAGACAGTACCTTTGTGAAAAAAATACACCTCTCCTTCCTGTAGAACTGAGCCTAACGGTATGTAAGTGAAAGCTTAGGTTTCATTCACAGGGGTTGTCAAATGTTCTGCGAACAGCAGCATCAGTAAAATGCAACAAATACTGTAGGTTAGGTTACTGTAGGTCTATAAAACCACTCTTCTATCAAATGTTAATTAGGCGCTCGGTTAGGGTGAGCCCGTAGCATTGGATATATATAATCTGCATTCCAATGCACTTCGTGTGAAAACCATTTATTTGTGTTATTTATTAAATGTATATTCCATGTTTACGCTGCACCTAGCACAGTTTGTTACTGGGTATTAACAAACAGTAGTTTAGCTTATTTGAGTAACTATTACCTTAACTATCAACTCTATTTTAGCTTCTTGACTAACCCACCAACTAAACAGAGTTGTATAACACAGAGAAAAAAGCACAAGGTCAGATAACAAAAAAACCTAAAACACCCAATTATTAAAAATACAATTAGCAGAAATATTATTTTTTCCTCTTCACATAAATACAGAGGTAAGAAAAGGAAGATTAAATTTACTAAAGGTACAACCACTGGTAGCAAAATAAAAAAAGAAGCCGTACCATTCATTTCACCATTCATTTTCAGTAATAAACCAACCAGTTATCTTCAATCACATGTTCTCCATTAAGACTTATTAATCTGCCATCCCATAAAAAACATCCATCCATCAATTTTCTTAATTGCTTTTCCAGTTTGATAGAAGGAGGAGAGCTGTTGGAGGGGCTGGACCCCATCAAAGCTAACACAGGACAAAATGCAGGTTACAGAAAGACACCGACAACCATGATAATGCACATTTAAATCATGGGTCAAATGAGAATCAGCATGTAACCTAACATGTATGTTTATGGACGGTGACAGGAAACCAGAGCATCAAAAGGAAACCCACACAGACACGGGAAGAATCAACTACAGCGCTCCTACTGATCCCACTTTGATCTCACACAGTTATAAGCACATAACATCAACATGTAGGTCTAGACTGTGTGTGTGCATGAGAGAGAGACAGAGAGAGATCACATTGCTGTTCAGATATAATCCATCATGCTGATTCGACATTTGTTCAGTTTACTCCTGAATCTAAATCATAATGTGGATGAAGACTTCAGTGAATTTCAGTGACCACAGATAAACCAATTAAAAGAATTATGAGAACATTAATGCCTGCTTACTGTGACTGGTCGTTTTGTTTTAGAAAATAAAACCAAAACAAATGTGAGTATTCAAATATTTGAATAGTGCCCTTTGAAAGCACTTTTTAAAAATGTTGGTGATGAAAAATTGCTTTTTAATTGTTTTGGAATTATCTAATGGGTTGAAGGAATTGACTGGAGCTGCATTTCATTCTGGTGTTTTGAGGATAACACATGGGACAATAACAGAATAGTTATGGGGGGCATGAAACTGTGAAATTAGAATCATATCAGAAACATGAATAGTTTAAGAGTCAGATGACAAAAAGCTGCTAGTTAAAACGTGTTTCACACATAGTGGTGCTAGTAGTTTACTCGGTTTAATATATGAGAAGGACAGCAGCAAGACTGAAGATCATAGTGACGCCCTATTAGGATTTATGTTTTGGAAGCAGTGGCACAAAAAGATGGAAAGATTTTCACTGGGATTGGCCAGCATGGAGAGGATTAGAAGGAAAGCTCAGGTTAAGAGGTTTGGAGACAAAGTTTGGAGGCAATGCTGAGATATTTTGGACATGTGCAGAGGAGGGATAGTGAACATACTGGACAAAGTATTTATATAGCGCTTTACTAGTCCCTAAGGACCCCAAAGCTTTACATATCCAGTCATCCACCCATTCACACACTGGTGATGGCAAGCTACATTGTAGCCACAGCCACCCTGGGGCGCACTGACAGAGGTGAGGCTGCCGGACACTGGCGCCACCGGGCCCTCTGACCACCACCAGTAGGCAACGGGTGAAGTGTCTTGCCCAAGGACACAACGACCGAGACTACAAGGCGAACTCCCAACTCTTGAGCCACGATCGCCCCATACATACTGGACAAAGGATAATGTAGATGGAGGCAGGAGGAGAAAGGAAACCACAGAGAAGAAGAGGACGCTGGGAATAGGTTGAGATCAAGGTAGATGATAGCTAAAGTGAGCAGCGAGTTAAGGAAATTTAGTGATTTATGTGACCTTTTGTTATTTTATTTTTAATAAAATGGCTGTAAATGCTTCCTGGATCTTGGGTGTAGAAAGCTAGAGTAGAAATAAAGCATGTTATTGCTTTTAAACATAATATTAATTCCTAACTTACAAGTGAAAAGCTGATGACTCATCCAGCAACTGTTGCTAATGTAATGGGATGAATTCATTTGAGAAATAAACCACAGCTGCATTCGATTATAATCATGATAACGTTATAGTGTTATTTCAAGCACTATCTGGATACTGAATATGATCATACTTTTCTCTGTGTTTGAATATTACTGGGAAATGTTTGATACAAGTGAAAAGGATTTATAACACTGGCTATTTTTGTGATTTATTAATATGGAAATGTTACATATTATACAGATGACTATAATGCGGTACAGACAAAACCCCTGTACATCCTCAAAGCCTGCTTTCACTTAAATGCAGTTTTTTCAAAGCCAAGCATTACAAAGGGGTTTATTTCAGTCCAAACCACAGGTTTTTCAAATCCGCAATCAAGCATTTTAAGTGCTTTTAAAACCAAATCATGCATATTTTAGCACCTAAACCGCACCAGAGTAATATTGTGTACCTACACTTAGTGAGTGAAAGTAAAAGCAAAAAGCCTGTGGAAAAAATTCACTAAACTGACTGATCAAAATGGAACGTAAGCTCATGGCCTCTGGGCTGATAGATTTACGAGTTTCTCCACTGCTACTTTTCCAAACTCCAAACACAGAGGGACCGCTGGCTCTCGGCTGACACTATTATTGCCCCCCCTGCCCAATGATACTTTGTACATAAACACACAAGTGACAACTTCCAAAACTCTGTCATTTAATGCTCCAGGATGATTGCTTTGCTTTGACTCTAAAGGACAGACTTGTTTATTGATGCTGCATCACGTCAGTGTATTTCGCCTTTTCACTCGGGCTCTTCTCACTTCATGCTGAAAGCTGGACAGTAATATAAAACGCTGGGTTGAAAAGTGTGATGATTTGTCTTCAGAAAATGTCACCGGTGCTTTTGTGACACGTCCTCTTTTTTGTCTTGTTTTAACCTTTTTTTCCCCTTTTCACCAAAGAAAAGACAGAAGGTGTTATTTTCTGAGTTTTCTATCTTTCTTTTTTATTTCCTGGATCATTGATTTCATTTGATATTTTTTCTTACGTCTTATTTTTTTCTATTTGTGAAAATATCTTTTAATATCATGACACTGACAAAATAACAGTTATGGTTTGCCAAAATCTGCTTTAGTCAGCGCTAATGCAGCGTTTTCTTTGTTTCCTTCCTCGTCCTTTAATGGAAACAAAACATAAAACACATTTTCTTGTTTAGGAAAATGCATAACCAATAAACAAAGAAGAATCAAAACATGACCTATTTCTAAGTCTCAACTTCAACATTTTTTTTAAAGCCTTTATGGATATTTCATAAGGCAGAAGAAAAGGTGTGGTCTGTGTGCAGGAAGAATAGAGATCAGAGTGTGCATGAATTATACACCAGTTCAGCGGTTACCAAAATAGATGGCCACTTTTGTTCAACAAGAAAAAAAAAATCTTGGAAGTTGAATTGTATAAATGCTCAAAAACACGAGTATTGAAATGTGATGTGAATATTGTTTCATTATTTATTCATTTCAGTTTAACTGCAACCAGGAAAAGGTAAAAATCATACAATATTAATATTAATTTGCTTGAAAAAAATACACATATGGATGACTAAAATGTTTAAAGTTATATTTTACAATTAATTCACACATTGGAAATAAAAGGAACAATAAATACAATAACAATGCTGCATAACTCACATTTGTTGCTATGTGTTTAGGTACAAATGTGTAACATTGTCATGAATCGCTGTGCGGCAGGCAGGAGAAGGACCCAGGATGCAGACTCACAGACACGGGGATAAACTTAAAGAACACAGCTTTAATGCTGGCACGGCAGAATACAGGAAATACAGAACTAACTGGGAAAAAGTAAACTAACATTCGCAGGAAGGCACAGGAAGATCCACACAACATGAGGGACGACGTCACGCTGAACAGAGGGAGACGCAGACAGAAATACACAGAGGGTTAACGAGGAAAGTGGGAACACACGGGGAACACAGGTGACACTGATAATCATAACGAGACAGGGCGGGGTGAACTGAACATGACATGTACGGGCGTGAGAGTCACAAAGTAAACAGGAAGTGCACAGAGGTTCAGACAGGAGGAGAGAGAGCACGGGGAAAACACAGACATAACGGGCTGGGGAAACATGAAACAACCACAAAGGGAGACGAGGGCTCATAAATACATAGAGGGCACACAGGGGGAAGAGAGAGCACGGGGAGAACTTAGACATAATGGGCAGGGGAAACATGGAATAAAACATAAGGAGAGACGAGGGCTCACAGATACACAGAGGGGCACACAGGGGGTAAAAGCCATGAAGGGAAAACACTTAGGGAACAACACAACAGGGCAACTCAGAAAACATGGCCTAAGCAAGGAACAAAATACAAACATACAAGAAAACTAAGAACACTGGGCCAACATGGCCCAGGACCATGACAAACATAGGCTGCAAATAACATCATAACCTATTCTCTCAAACCCACCAGCCACGTGGTTCAATATAGTACATCTATTTTAGTTTACATGTGTCTCTGTAAAAGCTAGCTGACAAACAATGCTCTGTAATAATGTGAGCTCCATGAAAAGAATCAATATTGATTGTTTTTTGTGCGTGTACAGTTTTATTTTCAACAGTGAGACACACTACAGAATAAGACAAGTAAGAGGCAAGAGGCATTTTTAGACACAAAACACACCAATTTATTAGTTCTGCATCTGACAGATATTATTAATAGAGTTGAAATAATTAAGCCAGTTGATTAACTGACTAGACGATCGACAAAATATAGAAAAAACTTCAGATTTTGTTTTTGGTTTTTTTATGTATTTGGTGGTTTCCCCTTCAGATCTTTGGCTGCTGGGATGTAATGTCACCTTTTGCTCTGGGGAAATATGATGCACACTATTCGCAGTATAATTTGCAGATTACTAAATATTGAATAAAATCAATAGCTCTATAGTCCTAGAAGCAGAAGTAAAGCAGACCTGAATTTAATTTAATCCTTATAAATGTTAGAGAGCTCACTAAGAGCCAAAAAAGTGCAGTGACAACTGAACACAATCAGTGTCGGTTAGCCTGACGGAGCCACCACACACAAATGCAAAAAAACAGGCTGTCATCCATATAAATATAAAGTAGGCATTTCTCCATTCCTTACCCCTTTGAGACACTTCAGGCAGATAAGCACACCGGCAGCTGAGATGCGATCTTTGTGTTTATGGGTTCCATTCAAAGTGCCAGTGCCCATTTCCTCTCAGACATATTTCCTTGGTCCTCTGGAAAGCAGTGTGCATGAGTGACATTTCTAAGCCATTAACACCCAGTGATAAATTTTATAGAAGTCACTCTAGTAACGTGACATTTAAGTCTTCCATTTAATCCAGAAACAGACTGTGTGAGAAACAGTCGGATTTTTTTTCTAAGGTAGTGGAGTTAGACAATTGCTCCAAGTCTTGTCAGGTCTATCGATTCGTTTTTTAACATGTTTCCAAGTAAATGTGTTGGAACAGATGTTCTTGTTAGACTTGATTTTAATAGCCCCAACAGACACTAAAAAAAAAGAAAAATCGATCCAGAATGTAGAACTTTTAACAAAATATGGACTTCTAAGTATTTCTGAAATCGGACGTTGTGCTCTCCACAAACTTTACACATTCAGGGATGGAGCAGTTAAGACCAGCTTTGTGATTTCCATGAAAATCCCCAAAAACAAAACAAAACAGTAATATTAAATATCAATATTTTACTCAAATGCATCGGGCCATATTTAAGTGTTTTGTTATGATCTTTAATTTTTGTTTCTAGTTATAATCTTGATTATTTTATGTTGCAGTGTAAATTATTATGCTCCATAAATTCGTTCTGTTCTATTGTGTTGTTGTAAAGTGTTGGTAGGTGTCGTAAAGCGAGTGCGTATTGGGCCACCGTGTGGTGATGAAAGGTTAGGCAAGTAAGCAGGACGTGGAGCAACAGTTTTCTGACTGTCGCTGTTTATAATTGTTTTAGATATAATATCACAGAAATGTAAAAGGAGCTCCAAACGGAGAGATTTGTTTTGTAGTTTTTGTTTTTTGCTACCGAGAGGCCTACAAGTAATCTAAGAAAAGCACGAGACAGAAACTTTAGGTCCTGCAGAAGCGGCAAAGAAGGACCGAAGATTGGAAAAGACTGAGAAAAAAATAAGCATTTGAGAATGTTCTGCCGATGCTCTTTCGATGTGAAAAACCAAGTGGTCAATTTTGTGCTTTTCTCTTTGGTTCTGGATGTGAAGACAAAGCCCAGTGAGCCACAGAAGAGTTTGAGGTCATAGAGGAGCTGGCAGCAGTGTGCTCAGTGATGGGACAGGGAGTGATGTGTTCATGGATGTATCTTTATAGACTGAAGCTGAAATGGGACAAAATATGAACGCTGATTAAATAGTGATAAAATGTTGCCATTTTTTATTATGACTATTTTACTTTTATATATTGTAGCATAAGAGCAGTTTTAAATATATTAAATTAATATCAACCAGAATTCAGTTTAGCTTATTGGTGTGGCCCCTCCACAGCATTTCCAGCTCCTCATGTGGCCACTTGGGAAAATTAATTGCTCGTCCCTGGACTTGAGAAAGAGAGAGTGAGAGAGAGTCAAAGAGATAATCAATGTAATTACATAATGTTTTACATAATCAATATGTAAGGCAGAAGGAAACTGCAAACTATAGTTTTGCTCAGTCAGCACAACATAAATTATCTGTCTGCTGAGATCTCAAAAGAGAAGATCTCAAAGTGTGTGCAGACATCTAATGTGCTTGTTGGCCTTTAATAGTTTAAGCCTGTGCAGACTTTAGCAAGCCTGATGAACTTTCCGAACTCAAACCCTAACTTGTAGCACATTTACACAGTTACAATGATAAATGGGTGTATATACGATGGATCCAGGTAATATAATATCAGGTTCATTTATCCTGATGATTTTGATCTGTCACATCAGTACAGCACACTTTCAGAAAGGAAAGAAATGAATGTAGTCAGCAAAAGTGTGTGTGTGTGGAGAAGGGACTGGGAAGGGGAGTGGTGGGGTTTCCCTCTCTGTAGTCTGGCTACAGACCTTTCTTGAATAGCTGTGGGCTCAGAGCCTCGTTTGTCATAGGGACAGCTAAGCCCATGGCTCTACTGCTTTATGTGTGTGTGCCATTGTGTGTGTAAGCACTACTCTGAAGAGACACCATTTGCATATCCCAGAACCCATTGGCATTTTTCTACGCTCTCTAAATCAGAAGAATTTTGGATTTCTTTTGAATAATGCAAGTTATGAAAGATACGATTCATTCACAGCCAAAAATAGCAACAGCAGAATGAATCCCCTCAGGTGTGACTGGTCTTTCGTGTACGTGTTTGTGTGTGTGTGTGCGTGCGTGTGTGTGTGTGTGTGTGTGTGTGTGTGTGTGTGTGTGTGTGTGTGTGTGTGTGTGCACGCTTGGCTGGTGATGCCGTTTGTGAAAACCTATTACAGCTGATGGGGTAGAGCGATAGCCTGCTCACAGCTCTAGTGGCTGACGAGTGTGCGTGTGTTTGAGTGTGTGCATTATGCATGGATCACGATCTACAGTGATAGCCTCAGGTAATTAGAAAAATGCTATCACACTATTTGCCTACAAGATGCAATTTGTCAATGTTTCTCCTGTGATCAAAGCGCAGATTGCTTTGCATATAAATACACAGCATTAACATTAATAGGCCTAAATGTTTTCTGTCTTGTTCTCTACATGTTTTTGTATATTTGTTTGTGTGCTCCAGTATATGTGCTACCATGGGCCACCTCTTTAAGGTCTGATTTTACAATCTCAACTTCAGCGAGGCTCATCTGTGTTCATTTGTGCAGACATGTCTGCATGCATGTTTGAGTGGATGATATTCATTAAGTGTAGCAACAGTTTCCTCAGAGTACAGTGACTATCTGGGGAGTAGTCAGCAACCCAGTGAAAAATGCCCTTGGTGTGTTTTTCCAGTCACAGTAGGAAAGTTTGATGTATCTGACTTGTATTTGACCCATTGTGTATGTGTGTGGTCTCTGTTGCTTTTGTGCTTGTACAGAGACTTCCCAGAGATGGATGAAGCGTCAAGCTCCCATCATCATGTGTGAGTTGTCGCATGTCTCTGTATACACTCATGTGTGCATGGATGGAGTAGAGAACTGATGTGCATGAAAACCAAAGAGCAAGACAGTGTGGAAAAGCAGCTGAGAGCATTAACATACTTCATAAGACTTTTACGTTTCTCCTTCCTGTCTCAGCTCGGTTCTATTTTTAGGTTCCCGCTCTATATTTCAGGTTATTATAAAAGTTCAGAGCAACAACGTGAATAAAATTTAAAGCCTTTTAACACAGCGGCTCAGCAAAAAAAAAAAAAAGAGAGAAAAGAAAGAAGAATCTACCTTTTCAACAGACTATGTTTTGATAGCTTACTCCATTTTGGATTCAGTTCAAGATTGGTGATGCTCTCATGCTAATAAAAGGGATTGTTTAATTTCTTTATGCTTATTTTAATACTAAAGAGAAATGATTAAAAAAGGGGAAAAAATGGACAGCTGGCTGTGCAGTTCAAGCCAGCATTGATCAACTATTTCATCAGCAGAAATTACAGTTGTTACTCGCAGCTGTAGCCAGAAGTACTCCAGCCATAAAGATAATTATTATAGATAATTATTAAAGTCTCCAAAGGTTGAGTCTGTTCATCTGGACGTAGCATTTTCAGTGGGAGAAACATTTTGTCACTCATCCAAGTGACTTCTTCAGTCTCAGCTGACTGCAGGTTTCCCCAATCGTATAAACAGTTCATTTGCATAATGACTGAAACAGCACCACTTTACCTGGATGATTGAGCATGCATTAAGACATACTATAGAAGAGTTACAGAATTTCTCTTTAAACTCCAGGATAACCATCCATCCATTTCCTGCCTATGATTCAGGCCTGAATCGTGGATACAGTAGGTTAAGGTGAGTTACCCAGTCCTTCCTTTCCCCTGGCAACCTCTTCAAGCTCATCTGACCAGTAGGACCAGTAGGACATGCCTAGAAGATGTTTTCAGAGGTGTCAAGGAGAAATCCTGGTTGGATGCCCAAGCACCTCAAGTGATTTGTTTCGATGTGGAGAACTAGTGGCTGTCCTCTGATTTCCTCCTATACGACTGAACTCCTCACCTTATCTTTAAGGGCAAACCCAGCCACCCTTTAGAAGAAGCTCTCATTCATTTGGTCACTACCCAGAGTTTGTGGCCATAGCTGACGGTAGGACTGTAGATTGACTAATAAATACACAGCATTTCTCTCACAGTCAGGACCACAACAGGACGGTACAGCGTCGGCAGAATGCTGTCAAACCTGGGAATCCAGGTGCTCCCAGGACACCCTCACTAGGTGTTTGCATATAAAAGGCCTATCCACCTGGTGTAGCTTACCACCAGGTGGTAATCCGGTGAGAGTGCTACACCTGTCTTTGCCCAAGTGGCCAAGACATATGGCATGAAGTCTGATGATATGATCACAAAATTGATCATTGACTTGTGACCTAAAGCATCCTGGTGCCAAGCATAATTATGAACGCCCTTATGTTTAGATATGGTGCTTGTTATGGATTAACTGCAATGACTGATTTGACAGGCCATTTCTCCCAGTCACACCCTTCCAGAAGGGCTTTGGAGTCCCAAGTAGGGGAAGCTCCAAGCACCCCATCCAGTACAAACAGCAGTCAAGGACCCAAAGACATAGGGACAAAGGGAAGCAAACATAGGGAAGCAACCGTACCTGTCACCTGTGAAAACCCCAACCTACAGGCACCAAACCGAAGGCATACAAGTATAAACCTCTACAGCTCCTGCTGCGACTGGTGGGGCTACAGGAGAGCGGTCTGATATAGTATATTTCAAACTTCTCAACTTACTTGGAGAAGACACCTCAGGAAAACAATGTTCAAAATGAGTAGTTTACGTTTGTTTTCATTTTCATTATGTTAGATATAGTAGCTTCAAAGAGTATTCAGATTTAATGTTTGACCTTCTTGGTAGCTATGGTGACGCAAAGATCACTTTATTTATATATTCTTAAAGCTCTGACTGTGCTCCTGGGTACACTGAGAAGATGTGGAAGAAACACTAGGAAACGTTGCTTTGTTTTACATTTACATAATAAAAGTATTTAAGCATGAAGGAATTAACAATCACTATTACAGAGCTTAAGAAAATACTCGGCTGAGAGGGAGGGTTACATAGCACCCCAAGCACTGCTCACCACTTGTCAAATATTATTATTACTGTAAAACATGGTGTTTCGAGGTGTTTCTCTAGAGTATAGGAAGAAAGGGGGTCAGTCATAACTGACATAACAATAAATGCAATCAAACATAAAGAGATCATGTTGGAGACAAATCTCGAGAGTGAGACTGTATCAAGAGTTCAGCTGTAAAAGCAAACTTACACATACTATAGTTTTAGTTTAAATCATTCTCATAAATTTGCAATTGCACAAATATGGAAAACCTTTGGAAACAGATATCCAAAGGTTTTCCATATTTATAAATTGTAGAGCAGAGGTCTCAAACTTTAATGATCTGTGGGCCACTGTTTACGCTGTCATCTCATTGGAGGGCTACTTTTCTTAAAGATATAGGATTTTGTATGAATGATAGAAATTACATATGTGGTAAACCACAAATATTTCCAGACATACATTGTTTTCTTTACAGTAACTCTCTCGCTGAACTAACACAGCCAAACCCAAACATGTTTGTTCTCACTGCTCATTGTGCCTTCATACTAAATAATTTTTTGCTTTTTAAAGAACCTATTTTAACATTGCACTCAACAACAAACAAATCCTCCCTAATAAGAGACCCCTGTTGTAGAGTATCCAAACATGGTTCTGGTAGTGCCAAATCTGAGATATTCTCTACACATTTATGAATGATCTCTCCAGCAAGCAGGTTTTTTTGTGTCGTGTACCACGTATATAATTTCTTTCATTCATACACATTCTTATATATTTAAGAAGTATATTATCAGATCAGATCAGATTGGCTGCCCTTCACTGAGAAGATAACAAGACTATAAGAATTCAATTTATTTATTTCAATTCAGTTGAATTCACTTTATATAACACCAAATCACAACAGCAGCCGCCTCAAAGCGCATTTAATTGTAATATAATGTGCCTACAGTAATGCAGAGCAAATCTCAACAGTTAGACGACCCGCTTTGAGCGAGCACTTGGTGGTAGTGGGAAGGAAAAACCCAAAATTTCTCTGGCAGAACTAGGCTCAGGAATTGGCAGCCGTCACAGGTTGGCATCAGGGGAGAGAGACAGAACAAAAAGATAAAAAAAAAAAAAATCAACATAGTACAACTAACATACTGAAACTTAACATCTTTATCTAATTAAGAGGCTTAAGTTTCTGATTTTTATTAAATTTGAAAAAAAAATTTAAGAGTAGTATTTAGCACCTCTTGTCATTATGAGTTGTTGAAAGTAGTCTGATGGTAAAAATGTCACTACCTTCTTAGGTGACCAATCTTTTCATAGTGTTTCAGTGTTTTCTGTACCATTATTAGAATATTATTATTGCAGCATAAATATCACAACAATTTTAAACTGAATTTGGAAATTTGTTGTAATGTCATTCAGTAAAGTCGATTATTCTTATCAAAGTCAGTGAGACTCTACTGACCACTGACTTTGATAAGCTGCTAGATTTGAGTACAGTTCATGGCTGAGTGATACTTCATAGCTCAACTTGAGGACTCTCTCAGGTACATATCATTCCATCCTTCCTGATTATCCAGATATCCACTGTTCCTTCCCAGCATCATGATCAATCTGCTGCCTTGACAAGTCACGAGCAACTGAAAAATCAAAGAGCTGTCAGTTTTTTTCCTCAAGTGCTTATTATTTCTCCAGGTTTATAATTCCTTATTATATCCTGCAGTTCCCATCCTCCAGTTGATATTTTGTCAACCCCCTCCTCTTGCTTCCCAATGTTGTTTTGGGTCTGAGGTTCAGAATTTGGCATTTCACTCCCGCTGAGAGATTAATTAGCCATCTACCTCTGAGATTGGTGTGGGTGCAACATGCCATCCTTCAGTTTTTCTTGTCATCACCCTCTCTCTCTCTTACAGAAACACACACACACACACACACACACACACACACACACACACACACACACACACACACACACACACACACACAGTATTTTAATTTCTTCTTGTCTATTTTGTACTTTGTCTCATTTTTGTCCTTCCACTCTCACACTCATTGCTCCATTTGGTATTCTCACGAGAAACTGCAGCAATGACGACAGACTAGTTTCACACTCTGGAATAAATCAGATTGGTTCTGTCTTTGCATTTAGATCGAAAACGAAATGTGATAGGTTTCTACTTGACGCACTGAAGGCAGGCTGTGTTACTGAACAGTTTATTGGTATTCAAACCAAGAACCTACCTGCAAGCTGTACATGCTGTATGTACAAAGGATGTAAAGCAGGTAGGTCACCGGAGACAAAAGCTTAAGCCTTTGTTGATAAAAGGATCAAGCTCTGCTGGAGGACAAGTGCAAGAAGGATTAAGCAGGAATTGCCGTGTTGTTTGACACATTAAAAAAAAATCTTTGAGCTCAGATTGGTGCCACATGAACAAAGCTAAAGGAAAGACCTTAAAAACTATGTGTATTGTCCCCCCGTTTTACCATAAATGGAAGATAGATGACAGACCCTTAGGATGAAAGCACATAAATCACCAAAAAAATACAGCTATTCATAATTTTGTTCTCTTGGAGAAATGAAGCTGCAGAAGCTCCCTGGTCTTTCTCACTCTCCCTATAACTAACAGCACTCTATTTTAAACTTTCATGTCCTTCCAGAGTGAGTCCAAAGCTGAGTAAATGCTGTGGGAGGAGGTCTTGTCAGGCTTAGTTAAATAAAAACTGTGGTAAGAGAGAAGTAAGGAACCCACCATCAGTTCAGTTGATTTTTTTTTGTGTGTGTGTATTTTACACTATATTTGGTTAACAGTTCTTGTAGATGTTTATGAATGTGTTTCAGGCTTACAGGATAACCACTTGAATTCTGCACAAATTTCGATATTTACTCACAACCCCAAATTAGATCCTGTAAGAAGAAAGAGCGAGTAAATGAAGAGAAAAGGTTGCAGAAGAGTTTGTTGTACAGTTAAAAATACATAAACTTGCCTCCTCGTCCTCCTTCAATGAGTAAAATGAACGGAAAAAAATAGCTGTATGGGAAAAAACCCCATTACGTGCTTATGTGTTTTTCAAAGCTTCTAAGTCGTTCATTTTGCATGAAGTGCATGCAAAAAGTTGAAATATTGATGCTTCTACAGTGACTGTAGCTACTAGGTTTCTATTTTCATTCAACAGAATCTTTAGGTTCAACACATTTCCAGGCAAGCTCTCTGTCAGGGTCCTGGGTCTGAGCGACCCAGGATCCCTGAGCAGTTATGTATTGTATTATTATTATTATTATTATTGTTATTATTGTTATTATTATATGTATTTTGGTGTTGCTGCTGCTCTTCTCCATGCTTGTAGATGTGTGTGTGTGTGTGTGTGTGTGTGTGTGTGTGTGTGTGTGTGTACGTCTGCGGGTATGCTTGGAGGATGGAGCTCAGCCACCTGCAGGCCTGAGGGGTGTGGCCCTGTGGAAGGACTGGCCACACCCGAAGCCACACACCTGCCGCTGATCAGGGCTCGTCGGGGGAGCTACTTAGGAGAGTCTTGGAGCTCCCACCGACGCGGGATCATTGCATGAGACTCCACGTTAGTCGTCCTGTTATTGAGTTAGTGTGTGTGTGCATGCCCGCAGTTGTATGTGTCCTGACGGCTGCGTCTTATGTTTCCCGCAGGAGCAGCGTGGAAGACACGAGAGCAGCGAGCACCGGGGGGTGCTGACACGGGAGCGGAGAGAGCACAGAAACACGGACTATTCACGGGGATTTATTGTTACGTTGTTTCACTTTGTAAATAAACACTGTCTATACATAGAGCACCGCGCCTGGGTCCTCCTTCCCCACTCCTTCCACGGTGTGCCATGCCACACCGTGACACTCTCATATGATGTAGAACTTATAGATGATTAAAAAGGCCGTCTTTGATTTATTTACAGAGAACACACTTATTAAGAAGTTGAGGAATATGTTGTAGGATGTTCTGAAGGACAGCTGTCAGGAAGTCAAAACATTTGATAATTTCAATGCATGCCATTCCAGTCACTGAACTCTAGAGAACACAGTTTTATAGTGTTTCACCTTCTAGGTATCCTTTTAATGTGACAAAACTGTCGCAAACATGGGGCTTATGTGGATAATGACTAATATCAGGAAGGTCAAAACCCCGCTGGCATCATTATTTTCAGTTGATAGCTCTTGGAACGCTGGAGGAAAATTATTTTTCTCCATCTTCCATCGCTTGGATTACTGAGCACAATGAAAACTGAGTGAAACTAATTTCTCACAAATTACATGCCTTACTCACCGTGCCAAACCAAGAAAGTGGGCAGTTTCTCTTTGTATGTAACACGGAAATGTTAACGTACCTCAGACCGTAGAGTTGCTGAGGCGTGCAGACATCCATGAATAAAAGGAGCCGAGCAGTGCATAAGCCTTATATTTAGCCAAGCAGCAACTATACAGTACCATCTGCATGCAGTGCACAAAGCTCAGACTTAGCATGTATTTTTAACCAGTCCTTTTAATAGGTTGCTTATTTCATCAAAAGTACCCTTCATTTTCCCTTATACTCTATAGATAGCCTTCACAGTATTCACCATTACCTTGTGATTCTGTCTTAGTTGCTGCCTCTAATCAATAAAGCCACGAATTCCAGTGAATGACTGGACTGACTCTGGTTAGGCTGTAGTGTAGTTAGGTTGCATCTCTGGCACATGAACCCCCAGTTTCTAGACTATAATCTGTGGCATAAATTGGCAATTTGTGTAACTCAGTGCGTCCAGCCTGGTCATCGTCCATAAATCTGTTCTTAACATGGTGTAACTGTTGTCAGCTGCAACGTTTTAGTTAATATGCATCAATTGTTTGAGTTACCCTCTCATGTTGGGAGGATGCTAGATAGAAGAGTTTCTCCTACAACTGCAGCCCCATTTCACTATATTGCTTCAGCTCCAGTTTTTCTTCTGCTCCCACCCATAGCAGCAGTAACTTGCTTTTTCACATCCACTTTGATTTCACACCTTTTCATTTGGGCCAGTGCACGGGCCTCTGAGCTGACTGCACTGACTGCCTGTCAGTCTTATCTGTTACTGATTCTGAGGACAAACCACCAAATATTGGAGTCTTTTGACTTCTGCTTTCTGTTTTTACATTTTTTTTAATGTTTTGCAACCTTCTTCACAGTATGAAAACTGCAGTATTGCATACACAAGGCCATGGATCTTTAGATTCTTAATGATAGCTTAATCTATAACAGCAGCTCTGATTAGTTATTTAAAATTTCAGGTTGCAAGTAAAACTGTGTACATATTTGTTTTGACGTTTTAGGAGAATTTGTACAGCTTTTTATTCTCACCTCTAAGGCATTTAAGCCTGCATCTAAAACTAGATGCAGTTGTTAATCTATAAGTCTCTATGATTCAGTTATTTGTAGAGCCAACTTTAGTAGCCATAACTTGAAGTACTTGAAAGGCTTTATCAGCCTCTCACATTATTTTGGAGGAATTGTGTCCCACTCTTATGTACAAAGATGCAGACCACAGCATTTCATTTGGACTTTGAATCATTGCAGCAGCTTGATTATTTTCTTTTTCAGCCATTCTGTTATAAATCTGCGGATGTATTTTGAATTGTTGTCTGTATGACACAGATTCAGCAAAGCTTTAGATGTATATATATTTGACTCTAGAATAATAAAGAGGATTTTATGGTCAACTGAATAACTACAAGGTGACCACATCCTGTAAACAAAGCCCAAATCATCACCCCTCCTCCATCGTGCTTGACAGTTGGATTTCTTTTCTAAACATGCCACTGTGCAGAGAAACAAGCCATACTAATCCAGTCTATTTCTAAATTGTGCTGTAAATGAATAATTAACATACCAGCTGAGGCCTGCAGAATCGGAAATGTAACTCTTGAAATTTTGGCAATTTCACGGTCTGCCTTGGGGTGTGTTTTTTGGGATATCCACTCATGGGAGGGAGGCAACCATCTTCAGTGTTTTCCACTTGTGAATTGTGTTTCTCACTGCTGAACGACAGACTTCAGTTAATTTGGAAATGGCCTTATTGCCCTTCCCAGATTGATGGGATCAGTGCTGATGTCTTTGCATTATGTTAGCAGTTGGATTATGCTCAATGGACTTTACCAGCTAAGGAGCAGATCATTTTTATTATGTCCTGTTAAGCAAAGTCTTTAAAAATGATGGAGGGTGCACCTTTCTTCACTATCCAGTAATGCTGTATTCATTTCCTTATTAGTTTTCCTCATATATATATTGTGGCTTTAAATGCACATAAAAGTTTCCAAACTCTGCTGTATGTTTTTGTAGGCTTTGCATGTTCAATGTCAAATGATAAATTCAAATGATAACCCTTCGCGTTCAATCAAACTGATCCAATTAGTAGAGAATGTGATAAGTATAGCTAAGCCTCACTGTGATAGCAGGGATTTGAGCTTTGGCAGCAGTAATTAGAGATGATTACTGCGTCACACAGATGACATTCTCTCATCCTTTACATTGAGTCAGGAAGCTGAGGCTTACTTCCTTTTTGGAGACTCCTCTCCGTTACAAAGTAAGATAAAGGTTCACTGAGATTACTTTGTGTCCAATTTTCTTCCCCTGCGATAAGAGACTAAAAAAGGTTTGTTGCTGCTCTCTTTGTTTTTGTGCTGTATTTGCACTGAGATGTGACGGGAAGAACGAGCTTTTGTCAGATTCTCTTCATGTCCCCTTTTTTCTTCTTTATACAACTTTTGTTTTTCTGTCTTATTCCCACTCACGTCCTCTTCAAACACACTCTCTTATTCCGTCAGAACTCTCTTTCTTTTTCTTTTAGTTCATTTCCTTTAGTGTGCAAATGAAGGTAAAGGAAATCAATGAAGCTTTCTTGCCTTTCTTTTCTTTTTTTCACACATCAAATTTTAAAGGAAATTACTTGGAAGAAAAAGCAAACAAAGCAAAGGATCACGTGTCTGTAACAGAAGTATTATGAACTGGACAATGGATGTAGAGTGAAGATTCACATTGAGTGTTAATAATTGAGGATTTCATCCTTTTGCATGGTAGTTGTTATTGATAAATGTCCGTATGTGTGCCTGAGAGGTGCTCGCTCACTTGCCATGCAAGCTGGATTTCGTCTAGCTGACTCTTCAACTTCATTTTCATTTTTGTGAAGTGGATGAAGTTACAGGGAGGCAAATTTGGTGAGTGATCCAGCTGATTAGTGAAGATTGTGTTGGCGTATCCCAGCAGCTGCGTTCTGTGCTGGCTTATGCTGGTATCCACCACAGTTTTTTGTTTTTGTTTTTTACCTCAGACATCTCAGAACAAGCAGACTGCAATAACAGGTCTGGGGAACCACTTCATTCTCAAAAGTGTTGAAAAAGAAATGACAAGCATGCACCTGGTCTTACTCCTCACCAGACATGCTGCCTCTGGGTTAAGAAACTGGATTCTCCAATTGAAAACTGCTCAGTCATAGATGGAGGCTTTTGCTCATTAGCAAAGTTCCTCAATGGAAAATTTGTGTCACTTTAAAACAGAGGTTGATGTTTGCTTACTTAACAAGTTTTAGGTCTATGGTGACATTGCAGGGTGAACAGTGCAATCCCTCAGAAAAGTAAATAAATCTCCCATTCAAGATTTTCTTCTTGGGCATATCAAATTTTTATTTCTTACTCTGCTGACACACAATCATGCCAGCCCAACGCAGTGAGGCAAATACAGTACTTGCCAATGGACAATCTTGCAGAGGAAAAACTCTTAAAATCCTCCCACCTGAGTGATTTTTTGGTTTTTTGGGAGCAGTCAATACCAGCTCATATTGTAGCCTATTCGCACTTGCTTCGGGCAGGAGAGGGCAGAATGAAAGCACTCAACTAAAGCATTTAAATCAGAGTTAAAATGAAACACTCTAGCGGCCCACATATAACACTTTGATTTTTTAAAAGACTGTCACTGGTTAATTTGTGTACAACTCCAATTCCCAAAAAAGTTAGGATGCTGTGTATTTAAATGTAAATAAAAACAAAATGCAATGATTTACAAATCTCATAAACCCATATTTTAGCCCATTTTTAATTTGATGGCATCAACACATTAAAAAAAAGGTTCAAAATGAGCTAATGAAATAGTAAAATCTCTGAGTTTAAACATTTGATATGCTCTCTGTCTTCTATTGTAACTAAAATAAGGGTTTATGGGGATTGTAAATCCTCAAATTCTGTTTTTATGTCACACAGTGTCCCAGCTTTTTTGCAACTGGGGTTGTATTCAGACCCTAGACCCACAACTTGTTTTAATTCTAGCACCAAGCAGGATGTTTACATTGTCCATTTATAGTGTGTTTATACTGTGAATTCGCTGGCACTAAAACAGTTTTGGTTGCCAAGAAGCTCATTTTCTGTGCTTTGCTGCCACAAAGGACATAAACTCAGGATGACTGAAGACATCTTTGTGGCTTTTCCCATCGTCTTTACTGCAGAAATAAACTATTGGGAAACAGCCAAGACTCAAGCTGTCATGGACAATGACCTCAAAAAAGGATGTGTGAAAAGTGCTGTCAGAGAAATTGGGTTACAGCTATTGTATTCCATGTTTCTCTTATATAAGAGAAAAGCTTCCATGACAAAGACGCCATTCTGTGAGGATCCACAGAGAAAGTTTCCCAACAGAGCTAGCAAAAATGTGCTTCCTGTTCTCGTCTCAAAAAGCAGTCGTCCACCATTCGGACCAGTCTGACTTCCCATATAATGACTGTATCTAGATAAACAGCAAAATATTCTGCCATTGTGCTCCAAAGAATTAGTTCTCTTTTGCCAGAAAAAAGGGCCAAAATCAGTGAGTGTGCATTATCCAAAGGCCAGTGAGCACATTTTTTGAGTAAATGCCATGTGTAAATGGCTCTACCACATGCCCCTGCACATTTACCACATGCCATTTTAACTCTCAAGGGGGTGTAGAGATGTGATTTGGGGGAGAGCCCTGTTTTCCCTTTGGGCAATGGTGAGATGACAGAGTACGGTTGAGCATGACTGATAACTTTGCATTGTAGATTGCCACCAAGAGGAGGAAGAGCGATGCGTTATTGGTCCTCATAATGCAAATCAATGTACTAGTTAAAGACCAAATATACTTTTAGTAGGATGCTGTTTAGTAAAAACTAGAACAGATTTTTTTTTTATTGTCCTTGAATTTAGAATTAGCCTGAAAATCCAGTTTCACTGATTCTGCTGCTACATGCAAAAGCATTTTAGCTACAGTTTTACTAAAGTCTCTTGTAGTTCATAAGAATGCTGTCAGATATTTTTTAACCCGATCAAGACGTCGCTGAACTAATTAAGCAGCTGCTTTAGTTCTACTTTAGTTAGAAAGAAAGAAAACTGACTGAAATGATAGAACAATAACATCCTCACCGACTAGTCCAGCAGTGTCTTTTGAAATGCAGTGCTTTCTTGTGTGAGGCAAGAAAGACCTTAGGCAAGAGACAGCTCTTCTATGCCTTCAGCATTGACATTAAACGTGACAGCACTGCAGTACCTTTCCACTGTTATGTCACAAAAAAGTAATGGCAATATTGAGATGTATAACAAATAGTCAGCAGAACAGATGGACGACGCCCCTGAGATTTCCCTTGTTAGGAAACTACCCTCAAAACCTCTTTTTTGCTCACAATTCTCAGATTTACAATGGAATTAGGAGGGACACACATCCTTTGAAACTACAGCCAGTAGCAGACAAGAGGATTCTCTATACCTGGGGAGATCTTGGCTAGCGGAGCTGCTGCTTCAAAAAAACCCACTGGCTGTATTTCACAGGCCAGTGACCAGCCACCACTTTAATCTTTGAAGGCAGCAGCTATCTCTTCTCTGTTCCTCTCATTCCACTCTTCCTTATCCATAACCCCATTCTCTCCATGTATAATACTTTGCTCTGCTCCGCACAACTGTAGATTTCCCCTCCCACAGCTCGTTTATCAAGGTGGGGGGTTGTAATGCCTCAACTCGATGGGCTTCCCAGAGGGGGGGCAGGAACAAGGGATAAGAGGGATTGAGAGGAGAACTGTTGATGCCAAAAGGATAGTGGCTTTGGTTTTTGGAGACTGATAAGGTCTTTGTGTAGCTTAAACCATGTTCCCACTAGAGGAAATTTCCCCAGAGAGTATGGGAGCGGTTGTGGGATGTGCATTTTAACTACAGCAGGGTCTAAATTACATTTCGGGGAAATAATGTCATCCCTTTAATAATCACCACTTGGGGTGTAGCACCTACCAAAAGTATAGGAACTCTGAGGTAAGGCTTGCAGGACTGAACACTTGTGATGACTTTGTGTTGGTCTTAAATTTTGGTTTGTTTGTATTATTGTGTTAATTGTTTGTTAGTTTTTGGTTGTGCATTGGTAACTAAACAAAATCCAGATTTCTTGATATCATTAGTAAAAAAAATCTTTTGTATTTCTTTATGAAGAAGTTTGCTGTTTATTGCAGAGCAGGTGTGCAAGGTGTTATGCTGCAACATAATTAATCTAGTTTTGTATATGCATCTAAGAAAATCACAGTGGAAGTCACAGAAAATAAATATAGCAATATATGGTGCCTACTCAACTTTCCTTTATGGATTGAAATATGAAATTTTCAGCTTTTTTTGCTTGGGGGGGATTTTTTTCTTAAAAATAATGGAGATCAACTCGAGCGCATAAAGAATGATGTTGACTGCAAATTGATACCAAACTTGTAAAATAGACTCAAGAAAAATATTTAATCTCGCTCCACTTACTTATATCAGGAAGGCTCTGCTGCCTCTTTCTAATCTTCTCCTTTTCTTTTGTGTGTCATTCATTTTTAACCTCAACGTCCACCTGCTCATGCCTCCTGACACACTCTTTTACCTTAAACCCCTGCTTTCCATTCTCTCTCTTTACCCTCCTGCTCCTTGTATTGTATCCCCATTCTTTTTCATTTGCTCAGACCCATTCTTTTCTTCTCCCTTGTCTATCAACAGCAGACCCAGGGTCACCGCCAAAGGGAATGCTGTCCAGCTTTTGATGAAACTAACTCAATCTCAAGGACTTGCTTTACTTTTCTATTTTTGCAGCTGTGCACCATTTGTATCATGCTCTAATACACTCTTGCTTTGTGTCTTTCTGACTTTAATTAGTTTAGTTTCACTCTTAATGCATTTTGTTGTGGAAATTAAATTGCAGCCCAGGAGGACTTTGGAGAGTTTCCATGACAAAGAATAAAGCTAAACTTGGACATTTCATTTAAAACTTGTGCCTTTAGAAATCTAGGAGAAATGACAGATGTTGTTAGCAGTCATTAGGTTTATTTCGAAACTACACCTTATTCTCTGAACTGGCTGCATACATCAAAGACTCCCAAATAAAGCAATTATTTTTTCTCCATGAGTTCCTCATCATTGACTGAATGCAGCAGCCAGAATACTTATAAGGTGGCTGATTCATTGTAGCTTGTGAACTAAATATAAACTGCATGAAAAGCACCATTGCTGCATTGTTAGCTCAGCTATGATTAAACACTACTCCTACAACTCATTGTTTACAATCTAACAATAGATTCCTGTGCCTTTTTTGTGTGACACTTTAGTTTGATCGATGATAAGAGCTATTTGAATACATCTTCATTTTCCTGGATTAGTAATAGTATTACTAATGGCTAAGAGTTTAAGTGGGCAAGGGTTACTGTGTCTAGCAGGAGATAAAGGGATGGAGATAATAAGACATGCACAGGGATGAGACAGTGGACAGAACTTATCAACTTTTAGAACATTTTGATATAAATACAGTTTACTGTTGATACTCCAGTCAGTGGGGAAGCTGTAGATGTGTGGCAAAACTTAAAAACAAAAATTCAATTCATACAGCACTGTACAGCACAAAAGTCTCGACCCACTCCACATTTCTTTAAATTTTGTTAGGAAAATGGGAATGTAACCCCAGTCATGAAACTTGACACACTGACGTGGTTTGCAACAATCTTTATTAGTAATGAACACCATTTTTGCACTGGCTCACAGGACAGCTCCCCAGCCAACACCACACACACCTCCCCAGGTCCCAGCGTCACTGGAAAAAAGGAAAGCCGTGATTACATGATGAGGTGCAGCTGCCCCATCAGCCTCTCTGGTGCTGCCCCTCAAGCTTGCTGCACCACCCCTCTCCTGCAGCGGAGCCGAAAACCACAACCCTACCACAGGTAAAGAAGTGCAAAAAGCTGTTGAAAGACATGCAAAACACAAATGGAAAGTATAAAAGGCAAAAACAGTGATTGTACAGTTCTAATGATCTTGAAAGGCAATATTTTATATGATCATCTTTATCCTTCAACACAGGCTGAACTCTCTTAGACAAGCATTCTTGTAATGTCTGTAGTCTTCAGGAATAGTTTTCCAGGCCTCTTGAAGGACATTTAAATCTCTTCTTTTGCTTCGTGGCTGCCTTTTGTTCTGCTCTCTGTCAAGATGATCCTACATTTCTTCAATAATATTGAAGTGCTATACTGAGAAAGGGTGGCTTCTTTACAGAAGCCACCCTTCTTACACCCTTCCCCAGAAATATCTGATGAGGCTGTGGTGACCATGGGATGGATCAACTGAAGAGCCAGATACATCTCTCATGTCCTGTGTCAGGCCTTTTTCCAATTTCTTAGGGACAACGCTTTCAGATACTATTCATCTGTTGTAGACAGCTTTTAGCTCTATAACTTCTTCTTTTGCCCTCCATTTGTCCAATGCAAGTTTTTGTTTTTTTGGAAATCAACTTGTTGGATCAAAAATCCTATTTGATGCCTGTCAAACTGTGAATTGAAATCAAATAAATAAATAGTAACAATTTGTATCTTTTTGCAACTTTGCCAACAATGTGCTTAAAAATGTTTAAATGTTTTCAATTAAATTTTTTTTTTTTTTTTTGGTAATTTGCCTGTTACTTGCAGACACAACATTGGTTCATCCCTTGAGTTAGGGGCCTTTTTCATGCTTGAATAATTCATGGGTCAAAAAGAAAATTTCTTTGAAAATGATCAGGTGCAAGGACTGAACTGAAAATGAGTGCACCAGTGTCCCAAGAAAAACTTTGGAGGACCTTCAGGAGGCCAAGAGAGCTACTACTCAAGATCGAAAGTTGTAAAAAAGGTGCCAGTTTAGCTCAGTAGGAGAGAAGGTGACCTTAGAACAAATGGCAGAAGTGCAGCGGCCCGTGCTTGTGTCTGACCCTTTGCCTCGTGTCTTCACTTTCTCTCTCTGCCCACTTTTCTGTCTACCTTCACTGCTCCACTGTTGAATAAAGGGGAAAAAATGACAAAACTAAACCCCTCAGCAAAGTCTAGCTCATTGGATGAAAAATATAAAGAACTGTGTGGCTACACACTTGTTCACAGTACTATAGGTGGAAAGAGGTTTATCCTTTTCCACTCTGAACCGAAGAATAATATTCTGTGGTTAGGAAGTATTATGTTTATAGGGTTTTGTTTTGTTTTGTTTTTCTTCTTCTGTTCCCTCGGCAGTTGTCATGTTTCGGCCGTGTGGCAGGCAGAATGAGGACCCAAATTGCAAACTCACAGACACGGGGGATAAACTCAAAAT
Source organism: Maylandia zebra (assembly GCF_041146795.1). Taxonomy (NCBI): domain Eukaryota; kingdom Metazoa; phylum Chordata; class Actinopteri; order Cichliformes; family Cichlidae; genus Maylandia; species Maylandia zebra. Next base: position 19,037,552 of record NC_135179.1, on the reverse strand, counting down.
GCAGCTTTATTGCTGATAAGTGATAAACAATAACGATGATACAAAAGCAATACAAAACTACACTAAACTGGGAAAAGCTAAAGTAACATATACCGGAAGACACGGGGAGAACCACACACGGCATGAGGGAGAACGCGACGCCGAACAGAGGAAGACGCAGACAGAAATACACAGAGGGTTAACGAGGAAAGTGGGAACACACGGGGAACACAGGTGACACAGATAACCATAACGAGACAGGGCGGGGTGAACATAACGCTGACGGGTACAGGCACAGAGGTTCAGACAGGAGGAGAGAGAGCACGGGGAGAACGCAGACATAACGGGCTGGGGAAAACATAGAATAAAGCACAAAGAGAGACGAGGGCTCATAAATACACAGAGGGGCACACAGGGGGTAAGAGTCACGAAGGGAAAACACATAAGGAACAACGTAACAGATCAACCCAGGAAGCATGGCCTAAATAAAGAACAAAATACAAAAGGACATGAAAACTAAGAATACTGGGCCCACATGGCCCAGGACCATGACAGCAGTTGTGTGTTCTGAATATTTTTTCACTTGTACACCTTTCGTTGTTTTAATTGTCGCCTTTACGGCTGTGTTTTGTGGCCCTGATTAGTTTCAGCTGTGCTCTGTTAGTCAGCAAGTTTCTCTCAGCAGCCTTTTGTCAGTTCGTCTGTTTGTCAACCTGTTTTCTCTGTGTCCTCTCACATTTTCAGAGTTTAGGGTTTGTTTGTTTTTTAGCTTATACAATATATTTCATATTGCTGAAAGTGAATAACAACTCAATCAAAAACACATACTGTATGCATGTGCTGTAGTCCAGTCTGCTTTCAAACAACCTATTTTTAGGTTTGAAGGGATTAATCCCTATTAAATCTTCATTTTGAAATGTAATCTCCTAAATGCTATCTTCCAGGGGAATTGTACTCAAACAAAAGTAAATTAAGGATGTATTCTGGAGTTCCTAATCTTTTCCAGGTTAAGCTCTGTTCCCAACTTAATCACTTAATCTTCCATCTATGCCACCAGCTCATACTGTTGATGCATATCTATTAGTTCTAGCTGGGCCTTTGCTTCACATTGTTAAAGTTTGACCTTCAGCATCACTTCAAGCGCAGATGTAGCAGTGCATTGCTCATGGGCACAGAGGGTGACTAATCTACACACTTTTCTGAGAGATTTCACACTAGATAAGAGAATTTCATCCACTGAAGCCTTTCTTTCCCTTATCACTTTCCTCTGCTCAGGTGGAGAATGTGGAACTCCAGCCACCCTGGGATTAGAAGGGGAGTCTGTGTTATGTAATATCGGCACCTTTGTGTCCCTGTGTGTGTGTGAGTGTTTGTGTGTGTGTGCATGTACTTGAGCATTTGATTGCATGTCTGTACGTCTGTTTTTGGCCACTAAATGAGTGTTTTTTAGTTAAATACTGTACTGTAGTTACTGTATGTGTCTTTATGTGTAAGTACGCAGGTGTGCCCTAGCAAATCTAATCCTCCAGAGAAAACTCGATGAAGGTCTGATTTATTTGTGGAGTAGATTCATCTTGCGGATGGCACATCTGCTTCTCTGCCTAGGGCACTGAGCACACTCTGGATTTGTTGGCTCTGTGCTATGCAAAGACAATAAGTAGACACACTCGCTGCCTATTTGTACCAAGTGAAAGCCCTGCCTAACTGTAATTATGTGTATTCGAAACAAGCCAGGCAGGCTTGTTTCGAATCTTTTGTCGTGAACCTAATGCATCAGTATCTACTTAAAAAAGAACCTGCAAACCATTAAATACTGTACATTAATAGTCATTAACAGACACTTTAAATACTTGGGATCCTCTGAGTTTCAACAATCAACTTGTAAGGAGAAAATTGGTGTTTCTTTTTCTCTGATATTGCCAGTCTCTGATTTACAATCGATGAGGACTGTCTTGCGTGATTCTGTGTGGGAATGCCTGCATGCATGTGTCACTTTGAGTGGTACTGCTTGTTTGCGTGGGGGATCCTTTCTGACTTGTTTCTTGTGCTGTCAGAACATATTGTGTGTGAGTGATTACCTGTCATCTCAAGCCTTGAGCTCTGCTTACTCCCTTATCACACCACTACTGTTGCTTTTGCGGGCTCTCTCACTTTGTCTTTCTTCCTCACCCCTGGCAGCCATCCTTCTCCTTTTGTTTTTCTTCCTGTTTGTTTTCTTCTTCTCCTCACTGAGCCTATGCATCCTTCAAGACATGTGAAATCAGGGTTCTTAGATCTTTCTTTTATTTTTTTAAATTTCCCTTTACATCCAACCACCAAAAACAAAAAACTTCCACTGGAAAATTTGCCTGGTGCTGTGCACAATTTTGCCTCATTGCTTTTTGAATTGTTTAATTTATTTTCAATATATTTAATTCCTTTGGATTTATTAAGTGTCCCAGTTTTCTTTAAGTCTGCTCACAGGGTTATGGTGTAGTAGATGTATATAGCACTAATGTGCACTGAATTTGAATTACATTTCTATACTTAAAAAAATAAAAATAAACAAGAATATTTAATTGGTCTCTTTGGCTATATCTTTGGCTTGGACATTGTTGTGCAGGGGTTTTATTTGTTTTGCATCTGCATTATGAGAACAAACGACCACAGCTCCTCAAATCAGGCATAAATATCTGGAGCTAATGGGAGGGAGTATGGTGGAATTGGTGTATTGATTGTGATGACCGCCCCTCGTCACAACAGTGTTCCCACAAATCTCTGCCTAATGGCTGCCCTGGGTAATAATACATCTGACTCTCATTACTGTTTATTTTAGAATGCTTATGTTTGCATGTACTGTCTAAAGTACTGCATCATTAGTCTGGCGTTAGTCAAAGTAATGTTTGTTTATGCTAAGAGCAAAATATATATGTGCACATAAATAATGCGCTTATATACATATACGTGTGTGTGTGTGTGTGTGTGTGTGTGTGTGTGTGTGTGTGTATTTCTAGAGATTTTCATGATTGATTTTGCCATCTGTGTGTGAGGCTGTTTGCTACATCAACCAGAGCAGCTTTTAACAACTGACAGTGTGTGTCTGATTGTGGGACAGACACCACCTCTGATACTGTGTGACATCTTCTTATTGTCTGCTGGGTAAAAAGTGTCACAATCTGTGTTAGAAAGACTAAAGAATACAGAGCTAGTAAAGGATACAAGGTTTAGAGCCACACTGGCGCTTCATTAAAGGACCAGCTATGGCTAATTCCATGCAACTAATGACTTACCAGACTTAAAGGATGGTAATGAACGTCATGGCTTACAGGGAAACTTGAACTAGAGAAAAGTCATTGTTAAGTGCTAAATAAGAAATTCTCCTATGGAATAAAACATCTATTGAAAGTAATGACGGTCTAAAAGTTAAGTTACATTTGCAGAAGTTTTAACTTTCTATTTTTTTTCTCTACTATCTTAAACTTAACATGTAGAGCTATGCTGGTAAAACCCATGTAGACTGCTGATGTTAAAGCAGGTAGAAGATTTGTAAATGATTCCAAAGGTGGCATTTGCATTGGGAAGATGTAGCTGTGAAACCACAACACCTGGTCAAAGGTATCCTCAATGCAAGCCAAAGAAGCTGGAAAAAACATACCCCCCCAAAAATCCATCAAAGAGAGCAGCAGGAGTGGCAGAAGTGTCCAAAATCAGTAGTTTGGTAGATTCCGAGAAAAATGTTTGGCAACATAAATGGCCTGGACATACACAGAAGACAGCAGTGTTTAATGATCATAGGATCCTTTCCATGGTCCAGGATGAGCATTGCAACTGACTAATCCAGTTGCCTGTGCAATTCAGGAAGTATTAGCCAAGAAGTTAGCTAATGCTATTAAAAACTATCATAAGCAAACTGACATGAGTAACCTAAATATAGCTTACAGCAACCCTAACCTAAACATAAAAACAAAACCCACTTGGAACATTTACCATTTGTTCCAGAGGCTTTGGATATTTGGCTCCAGGTATTTAAATTCATCTACCTTTAACTTTACCTCTTTACCTTCTTTATCTTCTTGTAGCTTCACTTTTACACCTGTCATTCATGCACGTGTTCTGTTTTGCTTCTCCTGACTTTCTTTCCTTTTTTTCTGAAGAGCATACCCTCACCTCTCCAGGCTCTCTTACTCCTGCACCCTGGTCTCACTATATGTCACTGTTTCATCTGCGAGTATCATAGTCCATGGACAATCCTGCCCCACTTCATCTGCGAACTCGTCCATCACCACCACAAACAAGAAGGGGCTCAGAACAGAGCACAGTTCCTGTCTGGACACATGATACTATGATTAGCCTGTGCTAAATGAATGGGAAAGAAAAAAATGAAGATGAAGTTTGAAATGTGCAAAATCATCTATAAGATACTCTGGTGTCAGTGTGATGAGGTGATCATCCATTGCCTGGATAAACGGTGTTAATTGGCAGACAAATGATGAAGTTTACACACCTGAACTTTGTGCTCATATTCATCAAATACAACAAAATTCATTCTACAGTTTTCAAAGTTTAGATGGACAATGACGCAAAGCACATAAAAGAATCCTCAAAGTTTTTGGAGATAAAGAAGTGAAGTGAGCCATTCACCTGTTTTCAACCTAATTAACTCGCTGTAGGCAAAACTAAAGGTAGAGAGACTCATGAACAAACACATTGTGTCCAACTAATTCTTAGAAAAAGAATGAAAAATTATCATTTAATTATCTTTGAATCCTTAAAAATAGAGAATTGTTCAATATTAGATAATAAATTAGATTTTTTTTAATCCAGTCCCTCAAATGAAGCTGAAAGACAACATTTTAAGGCAATATTCATCAAATAACCAACTGAAATAACAAAAATTGTGTCCAAAATCATGTTAACTGAGCTGTGTGTGTTCACAACAAAGAAATCTGCAACAGCATGATTATAGAGGGTATATTTGGGGCTAGCTTTTCTTGTGTTCTTGTTTTTTGATTAACACTACATCTACTACTTCCATATAGATCTGTCTCCTAATCTTCAGTCTGTGTGGCCATGTGGCACTAAGCTAGTGGTTAGGTGACAGAGATCGGGTGAACTCCAGTGAAGTGTCCCTGTTTGATGATAACTCTGCCCTGTGGGAGGAAACAGCAGGAAGCCTGAGCCAGCTTGGCTCTTGCACCGCTCCCCTCACAACAGGTACAGGAGGGTGCTGAGCTGAATGCTGATCATCTGAGCGTCTGACTGGATTTTGTTTAAGACTAGAAATAAAAGAAAATAGCTGAGATAAGTGGAATTCTTGTAGATTTAGTTCATTCTAAGAAAGGTTAGATCATTAAAATATTAACTGATCTCAACTTACATGAGATTTGTTTTAAGAAATCTTTTGATGGCAGCTCTTCAGGATGCAGTAGACCTCCTCAGCCTGCAAATGATTTATGAGAGTCAGTGAGATGCAATGAAATGGCTCCTCTGCTTTGCCAGTGGTGTCACATATATCCCATGTGCATTCTTTACTGCTAGGTCATTATAAGCCCGCACACACAGTGTGGTGGCATTTAAGGACAGATGGAAGCCTTGGGGCAGAAGTTGGGTTGCACTGCAGTAGATAGGGAATCCATTTAAATTCCCCGGTGTCAATGAGGGACACAGTCTCCATAAATTAAAGTGATGACACGCCACTAGTTTATAATATTATTGACTACACAAAGTAAAATGCCAATCTTAAGTGGGACAACACACAGAGATGGAGCCTTTATGGATAGCAAAGCACACTGATTACAGTGCATACTCGCCTGGGAATCAATAGACTACGGCAAAGTTTCGAGCTGTGTCATTGAAAGAATGATTAAATGGGAAGCAGGCTGAAATCAGAAAACATCTACATAAATAAATCTCTACGAGAAAAAATGAAAAGCTGCATTCATGAGACAAGAAAGATTCAACACAAACATTTGAAACAGTTTTATTGATAAAAAAAAAAAAGTGCGCAGAAAGCAACATGTTGTCATAGTGGTCCAGACTGGACTCAATGTGCAGAATTGGGACAATTGTTCAAAATATTTATTTACAATAGTTAAACGTGCAAGACAAAGAAGTTTCAGTTAGCGAGGGCAAGGGTCCCACAGACACATCCACAGAAATCTCTCTCTCTCAGCAACTCACTGTTTCCCACTTCCAGGTTTCTGCAAAGAGAAGAACAGAAGCTAAGATAAAGTTGCAGGGCAAAAACAACAATCAGGTTTCAACTGAGGGTCTTCCCTCCTCTTAATTAGGAGAATGGGACTCAGATAATTGCTAACAGGTGAGCTCATTACTTCCAGGTGTGCAGAATGCAAGGTTGGGACACCAGAGGAGGACCCGCCCCTGAAAACACAGGTGTGATTAACACACAAACATGCACAGTCACCAGCACTGAGACAGGTTTTGGGTGACAAATAGTAAGAGAGAGAGGGCGAGCAATAAAGAGAAGAGAAAACATAGAAATGAGCTAGCCAGCACAGGAGCACTGGAGGACCGTGACTTGTGGCTCCCTATCTTTATTAAACCCAAGTTTGTGGTGGAGCCTCAGGGAAAAATAACCAGAGGGGAAAACAAAATTCATGTCTTTTACTCTAAAATGATCAGACAGCTTCCCTCAGACTTGCACCGTGTGTCTTATCCATCACAGTAAGTATACTATAAACAGGTGCTCTGCCAGCCCTGATTTAATATCCTGTCTGTCAGTATAAGTCTTTATGTATGTACAGAATCCAGAAGGTTTCACTTGATTAGGAGGCCAGTGGTCAGTGTGAATGAACCAATCAGCAATGAGCAGCTATGGTTTGGAGTTTGTGTCTCAGGCACCACAAGAGGAGATTTTTGCCTAGCACTAAACCAGCTTTTAGAGATGTTGCTCCAATTTTCCTTTTAAATGGACAAAACAAGCATATTATCAGTTACAAAAAACATAAAAATCTCAGCTTGTTAAATAATTAAGAAGTAGGAAATGTAACGATACTGATATATTCACTGCATTTATTTTCCATTCATAATAATAATAATAATAATAGTACACTGTGTGAAGCATAGCTTGAATGAATGCTGTATCTTCACAAGGCTTTTGGTCATCCACCAAAGAACTGCTACTGAAAAAGATGACCAGAGTTACTATAGTTCATCTAAAGAGGGAATGAATGTCTGAACCACATTTTATGGCAGTTTGTTTGAATATTTTTTTCTCAGAAGCATGAATGTGAATCTCCCAAAGGAAAAGTCTCAAAAGTCATTAAGATTAATAGTGTGGCAACTGAACCGGATAAATATGGTAATGAACTGATTCTCATATAGTGCTTTTCTACTCTCCTGGAGTACTCAAAGCGCTGTATACAACATGCCTCATTCACCCATTCGCACCCACTCATACAAGCACTTCCTTCTATACTTAAGTGCAATCTAAGCACTCACACTCCGATGGACGCATCAGAGAGCAACTTGGGGTTAGTATCTTGCCCAAGGATACTTGGTATGCAGACTGGGGAAGCCAATGATTAAACCACCAACCTCCCAGTCAGTAGCTGATCTGCTCTACCACCTGAGCCACAGCCACCCCAAATATCTTCACCAAATTTTATAAGTATGTGTTGAGATATGTTGTCATAAATGAAAACAAATAAAATGAAAATTTCACATCCAGTATTTTGTCTGGCACTATTGTTTTGGTGAGCAGCAGCAACATCTCTAAAATGACAATGGGAAACGGGCATAACATCGAGTAAAATTAAGTGAATCTACATGCATTTGTTAGCTTAAAGCTAGTGAGTTTAAAAAGACAACCAAAGAAGTTAAGCAGCAGCAATAGCACAGGATGCAATACCGCTAATCTCTGTGGAGAAGACGGACTGATTTGTGCTTAAACCAGACCCCAGGAGTTGGATTCAGGAGTCACATGGTAGGCAATAACTAGATGGTGGACAAGGCTGGGAAAATGGGTTCATCCAAATCTGGTTATGCAGCTGTTTCATTTTCATGCAGCTTTCTTGCTAAATAAAAGCTTTGGTGGATTAGCAAATTCTTTCCTTTGCTTCAGATTGGTGATGTTGAATGTTATAACTCTCTGATATAAACCGCTTCAGAGCTTAAGGTTTCTACGATTAGTATTAGCGGACACCAACACTGGTAGCCATAGCTCATTGGTTTCTCATCTCTGCACGTTCTAAACCCTTTTTGTGGGATTGGTGCCTTTTGGAGAATATTTCATGTGGTTATCTGATACAGTACATGATATAGCTTGTCTGTGTTCCAGTTTTGAGTGGTAGAATTTTCATACTTTATTATTCTGTTACTTATTACACGTGGACATCTGCTTTTGCAAGCTGATGTACCAGCTGTAATACATAAACTGCCATTTCCTAATATAGTCACCACTTCCTTTTCTCTGTTAGTCTTAGAAGATGCATGACTTTTATCTTGATCAGCAAATCAAAGGAATCTACTGTATCTTGCTCTGTCCTGTGCCTGCGTTGGTTTCCATCATTTTCCCCCACTCTGTGGGTTGTTGTCCTTTCTGTCTAGCAACATCCTGTTTGCTTTCCCTGAAAAAGCATGTTTCAACTGAGGCAACCCACCAATTGCCTCTGTGTTTCCCTCCAATTTAATCCATCTACTACGGGTTAGTTTCATAATGTTGTTTATTAGCTCTGTTTGTGCTCGTGTCAGACATTACCTCCGTGGGTCGCCTGTCATCATTTTTTTAAACTGGGAAGCCTGCGTCCCATTAGGATCTTATTTCTGGAAGTGTCCCCCATAAAGGAAATGAAATACAGTACAGATTCAAACAAAGTGTTTTATTATTAATGACATTTTAGTTTACAAAAAGAAGCAGCAAAATTTCATATTCTCTAAGAAATGCATGCATTTTATTTTTGCCTAATTTAACAGCTGAAATTACATATTGATATAAGTAGAGATTAAAATTTTGATGAATTAGTTAATTGTAAATTTAACCAGCCACACAAAGAGAAGCTCAGTCAATCTTTGTTGCATTCCCATCTGTCTTTCCTCCACTATCTGCTCTTTTTCAGAATTAAATAGCCCTTCTGACCTGTGTGCGACCTCTTCATTGACAATTCTTTTCCCTGCTTAAAGCCACGTGCATGTTTTCACTCATCATCTTATCAGTGTTTATCCACTTTAACGTGTGCTGTCTCTTAGCTCGTCTTTCATTCAAGAGTCCATTCACTCGTGGCCTGCCTGACTGTGCATTGTTTCAGTTCAGTCTCTTTATAGTAAATCACAGCAACACTCATTACTTCAAGTAATCAGAATTATTCTGTAGCTGCTTGGCCCCACTGAGAAGGAGAGCTGTTGCCAAGATTAGCAGTAAGGGCTCTTCCTGACAGCTATGTGTGGTGAATAAAGCAGAGGCTAATCCTTCCTCCATAGCTGTTGGCTAGATGGCCATTTATGGGTGGTTTGGCTGTTGTGCTCTCTTTCCATCTCCTCTGTTAATCCGCAGGCAGCTGAAGTGGTTGATGAGATGCTTCGGCACTTCTCGTATAGGCACAAACAAACCCGCATTCGCTGGCAAAGCCTGAGCATTATGCACTCTGCACTGAAATGTATTTGTATTTTTTTTCCCTTTTGTTTGTGTGTACTATATGTACACGTGAATATGTGTGTACATAGAAGTAATATCCTCCAATATGAGTCACAGGGTGGAAATTAAAGCCTGAGATGATCCCTTCTTCAATAACCAAACACTTCATTTTGACAGATCATTAACTAGACATTATCTTTCATTAGGCGCCTCTGCATTACTTATTCAACACCCCTAGGACACACATGCACGTTCACAATTGGTGCATACAAACAGATAACACACTTCACACACATAGGAACACACACTAAACAATGGCTGATTTGACACGATGCATTTGAATCACTTAACTCGAGCATTATCTGTGTCGCTGGGTTTGACTCAGAAGGCTGTTCTGACCATTAAGTCTTCATGCTGAAGTTAGAATTATCTAATATGTTATAGAGTCAAATCGAATTTCTATAGTTCCCATTCATCTTTTTCATTCTGCGCTGGTATCATAGCAGACTGATCACGCAGCCACTTTACAGATGGTCAGAGTAATTAGATTGACAATGAGTAAGAGAGCCGGCAATGTTGTAAAGAGCATCCTGATAAAAAAAAAGGGGGGGTTCTTAAGAGCATCACGAGAGAGGAAATCATCTCACCATGTAGTGGTAATTCAGATGCCTGCTGCTCCTGTCTCTCACTGCGGAGACAAGTGGAGAGAGACTGAGCTATGACAGCAGGAATGCAAACCCGCTCCCCCTCCACCACACTATCAACAACTTTGGCTGCAGCATGAAAACAGCCCTTGGGCGACATTAATGGGACAACACTTTTCAGGGTAGAGGCTGGGGTAGAGAGTTTCCGGCCCGCCAGACTCCATCCTTTTGTCTGCTCGGCATATTGACATTTTTCCTGTTTGCTCTCTCCATCATATCCTGCATCTACTCACCGGTCTTTGCTCTCCATTCATCTCCCTTAGTGGCTTTTTTTCCCCCCCTCCCCTGCTCGTGCCTATAAAACCCATGCGCCTGCTTCAGCCAAGCACACCCAAGACATCTATCAGAGGATGATTTTATGGGCTTTTCTCCCCTACTAATGGCTATTTAGCCATCCTCACCGAAGCCAGGGCGATTTGTTATTCTGAGTGTTTGTCCAACACATTAAAACCATTTGCACTTATGGCACACTGATGAAAAATATGAATGGGTTTTATAACGTTAAGACAATTCATTTGAGGCAACAGATCAATGACACATCAGGGAAATGGGAAGTGATAATAAGATTGCTGTGGAAAAACGTTGAATAGGTAACAGATGTTTGTGGATTCACTTTCTAATCAATATCTTGACATTAAACCCACCTCTTTCTCTTTCTCGCTTTGATTGACTACATCCATATAGACATGTGGATCCAGTGTATTTGTTTGCTGCTATTGCTTGAGTACATGAGCTGGGGTTACATTTCTCTGATGGAAGGACATGTATCGCATCAGCGCTGTGAGGTGAACATGAAACCAGACAGTGCTCTTAAAAAAAAAATCAATGTAGAATCACTTTGAACATTGACTGTTACACCCGAATAGAAAACACCAGGTGATTATAAAGTGATTATTGTGTGCTTCCAATCATGCCTATTAACTTTGAATTTCAGCGGTGTTTCATCTTGGACGGTTAAATTGAGAGCAATGCAATCAGGTATCCAATAAGCAAATCAATTTGAGGTTTCTGGTGTAAACAACAGCCTCTTGGTCCACTTAATACCACTTGTTTTTAGCCTGGGTAGCACCAGAACTACATGTGCACCTGAGTGAATGCTCCAATGCATGCACATCTTTTCAGACAGCGTGACTCTTGAATACATTTTGGGCATATTTTGCTATTATTATTTATTTATTTATTTATTTTTAAAGCACAGAGAGGGATGACAGTAACAGAGGAAAAAAACGACGATGCTCGATGTTCAACCAAGGCTGCTAACCTTTTGTGATGGAGGAACATTGCATTTCATGGTGAAATAGGGGAGTAGGCATTCAGTCAGAACATTTCTTTTTTTTTTTTTTTTAGAAAACCTAATGCATCTGTAATTATGCTATTTATCAACATCCTCCAAAATATAATGTCCTCTTCATCTTCTTCAGCTGCTCCTGGATCATTTGCCTCAATCTCACCCGATCTCTTAAATCCTCTTCTGTCACACTAAAGCTCCGCATGTCCTCTGTTACTCCATCCATGAACCTTCTCTGTAGCCTCCCTTTTAAAGTCCTACCTTTCAGCTCCATAGCATCCATTGCCGAATATATCCTCTACCTCTCCTCAATATTCCTCCAAAATTTTATGTATTTAGCAATTTTGTTTTTACAACTTAGCACCAAAATTTTGTTTTTAAGTTATTATTATTAATAAATTATTTTTTTCTATGAACTTAGCTCCTTCTAAAAATAACTCGAATGACTTTGAAAAAGGAACACGGCACATAAAAGATGAACGATTTGGGCAAACACCAACTGTCTGCTGATTAACCAATCACAGAGGGCACCTCTGAATAATATGCTCCAGCCTTAATGTGTGTGGCTGCGTGAGTCTGTTTGCCTACCTTTTTCACAGAAATGACTCCACTGTCTGGTCAGAGAGGACGTGTCTGGGACAGACTTCACAAAGACACATGGCAGGACTGGAGAAGACTGCAAAAAGGCAGAAAACACTTGTAAGGAAAAAAAATGAATGAAGACAGCGAGTTAGAGAAAAAGAGCAAGAAAAAGAACGAAAGCATGCACTTTACACTTTTACACTCATGAGTAATTCATACAAGCCTCTATTCCACCTGGTTTTCTTGCCTGGGAGCCACTAAACATAAAGATATGCAACATTATTCAGCTGGTCTCTGTGGTGCTCTAGACCTAAAGCAAAAGCAGGGTTACATTATAGCAAGACAGCAAGTAAAGAGATTGGTTATAAATTCCCAGACACCCACTCTGTGCCACTGAGATGACAGACAAGTTATGGCACGACTGCATGTGTGTGCCACTCTGTCTCAGGGGATGTCATCCCTCAGGCAAAAGGTGACGTCGGTAGCTGCAGCCCAGCTGACATCTGTCAAAAACGATCAGGATTTGAATCCTTCCTTGTAACACTAAACTAACCTGTGGGTCATGGTTTACACTCTCCTTCTTTTACTGGGACGACATCATAGTACAGAATGAAAACGATTTCAGTCAAGTGTGATTACACATGGAGAGGGAATCAGTTCATGTTTTCTGAAGGTCACACACTTGTCCTTTTTCTGAATTGCATAATTGCATATGAGCGGCTTAGAGGAGGGGTTGGATGAAGATGCAGAGAGAGAAGGGAATGAGCACGGTGGGGACGTGCAGTGAGGGAGAGCACACAGTCACTTTGGATTAGGCCCAGAGCATGTTTGATGAAAACAGAATGAACTATTAATACAAGGTTAAGATGAGAATAAACCACTAAAGGACTGGGGATGAGCTAGGAAGAGAATCTGCAACTCTTTTCAAGTTTAGATGACAGTATATGGTTTGGGGACTACTGCCCTGGTTATTAAAACTCTATAAAAAAATTATTGTATGGGTCTGAAAAGCATAATGTATGAAACAACTGTAGCTGTGGAGTTTGCAGCTTTTGTATTTAGGTTTCATATATATAAAAATAAATACAATTCATGGCAATAATTAACTTCTTTGATATATCTGGACAAACATTTCTTGTAAATAAAAGTGACTTGCTCAGACAAATGATGTGATATTTCTACTGAACGTCATAATGTAAATACATTACCAAACAATCACATGGAAAACTGAGTACACCCCTACATTTATCACACCTTAAAATCCATGAAATTGGAATTGGGGTTCCCGATTAGGTGCTCGCTTTGCTGTTATCACATATGTCTAATGACCTCTCGAAGGCCTTCAGAAGAAGTTGTGGATCTTATTTAAATATATCTATAGATATCTTCTATCTATCAATCGATCGATAGATATGTGTATATGAGAAACAAGTTCTAAGTTGCCTTTCATATAAGGCAACTTGGAAATAAAGAACTAAAGCTCTGAACAAGACTGAGTGATTAGCATGAGCTGAACTGTGAACAAACCTATGAATAGTTAACATGAGCTACGAGATTCTAGACTGGGAATAATTAAATGCAATATATATGAACAGTGCGCTCCGGGCTGAGCGACTGGATACAGGCGCACAGGACTGACAGGCAAACTGTGATTGGAGAGCTGGTGGTCTACGGCATTTGTCAGCTGGTGAACTAATGCAAGAGGGGGGCATGAGGTAGTGGCCTGAGTGAGTGGGTCAGTGGAGAATTGTTCCAAGGAATCCAAGGCAGAGGTGCAGGGAGGGAGGCAGGTGAAGCTAAAGAGCATGCAAAGCAACGTTACCAGCTGTGAGTGAGCAGAGGAGACCAGCGTCCAGGAGTGAGAGGTTATGGCAAGGTTTGGTGATCCGACTAAGTTAGCAGATATTCTGACGAAGGCTGGTAGAGAACGTTGGTCATAAATACAGCCGGTCTGATTAGCTTCAGGTGGGAATCCTGGGAGGTACGATGAAGGCTCCACCCAGAGGAGGAGAGCAGGCACTGTGGAAAACCCACAGCCAAAAGAAGTCAGGAAACAAAAACAAAACAGTATAACACAAAGTAAGTTAAACTTCAAACTGTCGTTCTGTCTGGTTATGAAGCAAAAGCTGCTGTGAATCCATTTCAACTACTAATGAAAGTGACAACAGGAGCACTGGCAACAACAAAACAACCAAAAAGTGAATAGTTTTGCTTTCAGGTAGTGTTCCTGTCACTGTTGCTCAAGTACTCTGGTTCCTCCAGAATTGCACAATCATATATGCCATCACGGGTAGGGATGGGTATCGAAAACTGGTTCGTGTTGAGAACCGGTTCCCACTGTTTCAATTCCTTGGAATTGTTTGCCATTTTTTCAAACGATTCCCTTATCGATTCCAGTTGCCCCGAATGACGTCACCACGTTGCGGAGCGTCATTTACCTGGCAGTAAACACGGCGCCTAAGCGGCTCAAACGCTCAAAAGTTTGGTTATACTTTACGAGAACGGATGACAACAGGACAACTTGCAATACTTGAAAAGTAGATGTTTCATTTAAGGGAGGAAACACTATGAATATGCAAAAGCATTTGCTCACAAAACACGCGATAACCTTAAATGAATGTCGTGTTTTTAATTCCGCTCCGGACTCGTGAATCTCAACCCAGCAGCAGCGGTAACGTTTGCACGTCCTCTCCCGTTAATGCGGCAGGTAAATGGCCTGCATTTGTATAGCGCTTTTCTAGTCCCTAAGGACCCCAAAGCGCTTCACACTACATTCAGTCATTCACCCATTCACACACACATTCACACACTGGTGATGGCAAGCTACATTGTAGCCACAGCTGCCCTGGGGCGCACTGACAGAGGCGAGGCTGCTGGACACTGGCGCCACCGGGCCCTCTGACCACCACCAGTAGGCAAACATGGGGTTAGTATCTTGCCCAAGGATATTTGGTATGCAGCCAGGAGGCAGCCTGGGATCGAACCACCGACCTTCTGATTAGTGGCTGACCTGCTCTGCCACCTGAGATACAGCCACCCCAAATAATCAACTAACAGTGCATATTATGTTAGCGCGATCTGCCTTATTACAAAACCTGCCATTACTGTGCATTTAGGTGACCATGATGAGAGAGACAGAGTCTGGCTGGCTCAGATGCTGGCAGTTCTCGCTGCAGTCTACCGGTAGCGTCTCCTTTCAGGCCAGGATAGACGAATGTCACCGAGTAGTGACTAAGTTTGTGGTAAAAGGCTTGCACCCATTTGCAGCACATGCCTCCGATTTTCGGTAAGTGAATGTGTTTAATTGTAGGCAGGGACATTACTGGATATTCTTGTGTAATTGCTACAGAATAATTTATGTTATACTTTGTTATTGCTACAGAAGAATATTTATTTTATTATTTTACATTTACAATTTTTTTTCCTGGGGACCCTGTGACACCCCATTGAAGAGCCATAGGCTGGATCTCTTAAGATCTCACTGTTGGGTTTGTAAGGCCATGTTACTCCTAAATTTCTATCTTGTTCAAAGAGAAGATATAAAACAAATTTCTAAGCTAATCGACCTTAGTGTTCTCCTTTTTTAAAAAGAATCGATAAGAGAATCAATAAAGAATCGAATCATTAAACAGAATTGAAACTGGAATCGGAATCGTGAAAATCTTATTAATGCCCATCCCCAATCACGGGGCTTTAGAAGACATTGATACTATGTTCCCCAGACCTGAGTCCAAGTGAGAACCTCTATAGCATTATTAATCAGCCCAAAGTAGAGACTATACAGTAGCTCGCTGATGACCTGATCCAGATCTGGGAGAAGATCCCCCAGGACACCATCTGCCATCCTGTCAAGACCGTGCCCAGTTTTTGTGAGTCCATTCAGGAACTTAGAGGTCATAAACTTTACTGATGATTTCAAATCATTCAAAAAGTTGATGATTTTGGTTTTACTGACCATTGTTGCGTCATTATCTTCTCAACAAATCATACAGTCTATATCAATAAAGATATTCAGCTTGAATATTTTCTACCGATTTGTGATTTAATGTGAAAGTGTATATTGCTATAAATATAAGTGTGCTTCAGTTTGTACTTGGAGGGTGTGCGTGCATGCATGCATGAGTGTGTCTGTGTGTCTCACTGGACGTCATCAATCACTCACTCAGTATTGGCTGCATGACTGAGGGCAAACTGTCAGCTCTGTGCTGGAGGTTGCTGGCTGCAGTGAATAATGAAGGGAAGTGTCATTTAGATCTTTGAAGTTCTATATAACGCTGCTTTACAAGGAGGGTTTTCTTTTTACTGTGAGAAGCTACAGGCTTTCAAATATACTCAGCGACAGCTATTTCTAAGCTAATCCTTCTTATTCCATCTTTTTGTGCTGAATTGCAGAAGTGTTCAGGCAAAGAATCGTTACCCTTTTTCTCCCATTACCGAAACTGCAAAAAACATTTCCAAATATCTAATATTGTTTTTGAGAGAAAAAAAACACCAATAGTTTTTGTGACAGTGCTTTTTGTTATATTCTTATTTGTTTTTTTTTAATTATTTTCTGCTTGAGTAACATGCATGAATCTTTGTTTGGGGTTCCCAGAGTTTTTTGCTATTAATATTCACAGTGCAGTTTGGCTCATGAAAGAGTTACCAAGGACAGGGGACTGACCTTGGGGTTGCAGGGGGAGCCATAGGGTGCATCTCAACAGCCTTTTCTTTCTTCTCCTCTTTTGCTTCCCTACTTCTGAGTTTTTATCAATTACATACAGACACCAAGCACAGTCCGTAACCTGTTTGAGCCTTTGAGGTGTGAAAAATCTGGTTACAAGGTGCTGGGGGTTTATGGGTTGGCTCGGATTAAGCAGCTAATTCGGGCTGGATTTGAATTTTCTATCTTGCAATGTGCAGCTTCTTTCACATGCACACTGACATCGGGCTGTGACATAAGAGGAGATTATTGTACATTTTAGCATATGTAGATATATTCCCGAGAGTTGTGTCAGGGAAGTTCAATAGCCTTTCACAAAAATGGCAAATGAATAATGCCGTCTCCTTATAGTTGAAGAGCAGGAAATAATCTTGAATTAGAAGCATGAATAAACCCTTGTTTGTCCCTGATGGTCTCTGTTAAAATTATAGATGCAAACAACAACTTGCTAACAAAACAGCAGCAGACCTCACTATCCAGCTGGCATCATGCCTGGTTGCTGGGTCCTGCTATTCTGTTCTGGGATACAACAAGGTTGTCTCTGGGTCACTGCACAGTTATGACGTGCACACATTCACATCTAGGTCTGTCTACATGGCTAGCTTTGCAGTCACAGGCAGCCTTCTCATCAGCGACTTGCCCATTTTCTTTATTATAACTTTGAATCACTGAAATCCCCTCTAACTGGCCATGAATCGATCTCCCCACTTCCCCTATCCTTCATTCTCGCACACCCCTCCTCGGCTTCATTTAGAATCCACCTCTCCTTGTCTCATTTCATTTACCACACACAGAAATCCAATCACTATCCAATTGTCCGTATCTGTGAAATATTTTGTTGGTGTTAGATGACAGAAAAAGCAGGCCTTGCGGTTATTGCCGGGCTCCCTCAGTTTATTGGCAGCATGCAGGTTTCAAATGAAGCTTAACGGGGGGAACATCCAACTCCTCATGACCTCATCTCACCTCTTTTCCAAGGTGTTTTGGTGTCCTTCCGGTGTACTTCACAATGAAATTATAAATGCCAACAGATAAAACAGCCATGAAGGCATCTGCAAGGTAATGAGTAGCCAGAGCGCCACATATGAGGATGTTTTCATGCACCTGCTGCTCCCAAGTTTGACCAAATGAGCAAAGGTAAAAGAAGCAGTGATAAGGTCTCTTTCTGTTGGTGGAAATGTATTAAAAAATAACAAGTTGCAATAAGAGTAGAGGAACAAAATAAAGACATGCCCAGACAAGCTGCCTCAATATACCAGGGCCAAAGACATGTTTATTTTTCCAGTGTTTATTAAGGTAGCAACTGTCACCCCCATGTGTCTTTTGGTCTGTAAACACGCAAGAACACAGAAATTGACATGTGTTATAAAACCACAGCGAGGAGCTCAATAAGAGATAAGATACTCCAGTTTTTTCATTTTGCTTTTTTTTTCTCCTCAGCTTCGCACAAAACTGTGTCAATGTGATTAGAAGTGATCACAAAGTTTATATAGACGTTATTAAATCTGCAGGCAGAGGTGGGGTTGGCTCCATTCCTTTTCAAATTTGAGTTGGAGATGATAAAAACTTTCACTTCAGTGCGTCAGTCAGCCAGCAGTTCTAGCTGAAAAATAGACTGAACGCCTTAATGGGAAACAAAACTAATAATTCAGTCCTTTTTTGTACTGAAAATACTTTATTTATTTTGATTAGAAAAACACCTTAATAATTCCATAATAAGACAGTAACACTTTCTTAAATTCGCTTTCTGAAGTGAATGGCTGAACAAAATCACTAACTTTTAAGAGCAGTTCAACAAGAATAAATTATAGCAAAGACTTTACTTAACTCAAAATTAATGTGGAACCAAATCATCTCTTACAGAAGCAAGCTGTCATCAGCAGCACTCCTCTACATAACCGTCACGTTACACTACATATGAGACAAGTGCAGAGGTACATGCCCTAACAATTTGCTTGCAGACACAATGTGCACACTGCGTGGGATAAATGCACACATAATGTGTATATTCAGTTGCAGACAGAACACTTAAGACAGCCCAAATGAAGCTGAAGTCATGCAAACAACCTTTCAGTGACACTTTTCTAATTGACATGTCAAAGGATTTCCCCTGAGAGCAGGCTGGATGAGCAAACATAATAGTGAATGGGGTCTGTAGCACCTAGGTCACTACAGTTAACAGCGCTCTTTTGTGCAAGTGGAAGAAACATCTAAATCGCCTCAAATGCAGAGTAGGTGACACAGGATGATGCTGCAACTGTTCATGCATGGAGCATGGTTAGAAGGATACAGATCATCATTGATGCAACCCCTGATATAATGTAGAAAACTCTGGCATCAAAGACAGATTGCTTGACAGATTGTGACCAAATGTCATATTGTGGTAAGTGAGCAGGAGTGAGGCAAAATGAGGCAAAGACACTGAAAAGGAGAGAAGTGAGGAAGAAAAAGCATAGACACAAGACTTCCCAGTGCCAGTGAGTATTTATAGATCAGATATAGTCAGAACCTCTGCCTGGCAGCAGCGCTGAACTCCTTGTTGCTCCTGCTGATGTCTCTGTACACATCCGACCTGGCTCTGGCTCTGTAGAACATTTGAAGAGGATGTGATGGTGATATTAATGGTAAAGACTCAGGCAGAGGACCAACTCACTGACATGCTGCATGAATGAAGCCAAAAGGGCTCTAATGCTGGGAGACGGGGGAAACTGGATTCACCGTATTTTCATATTCACACTTTATTCACCTTTTACATGTTTTAAGACCTCCCGTCAAATCTTATCTTTCTGAATTTTCTTTTCTCTTTCTGTTTGCGTGTGCGCATGTTCACAGTCAAGTGTGTGCGCGCGCGTGCCAGCCCAAGCGAAAGTAGCGACCAGGAGCGCTCTTGGTTCACTCAGCTTCTGGATGCCGAGAGCGCACACAGAAACAGACACGCGACATAACGGCACACGCGTGGCTCTCTCCTTTTCCTTCATGACGAAGCAAATATGACTTGTTAATGTCATTATACTTGTAGCCATCCTCAGTGAAGGCGAAAAACAAACCACAATTATTTTCGCAAGAATCGCCAACACATTATCAGCTGTTTCCCACAGTTCCACATTCCGGCGCACACAGGGAATATGAAGGCGAAAAACCGTGACCAAAGCTTGTCGGACTCCAGAGAACTGGACGGATCCTATGACCAGCTAACGGGTGAGTGAGCTTCTGTAACACCGGTGGTTGCTGAATGATTTGCTTCAGGTCAATATTTTGTGGAAAAAACACGAACTTCAGGTGCTTTTGAAATGTTACAACCTGTCCGCCGTTCACCAGACTGTTCAAAAAAAAAAAATGCTTCAAAAAATTGCTAATTTATGTCTTTTGCCTTTTGGGGGGAAAAAAAAAAGAAACGTTTTAATGGAGGGGCATAAATCACATTTTTCATACTTTGACAACGAGCTTCACTGTTTTTATCAGTACTTTAAAATAGTTTTATTGTTTTTTGCTTGTCAGCTAAAAGAGTTAGAGGATGGACAAGTTGAAACAGTGCATTGAAAAGACAAAAAAGCATTAAATGTATCAGTGTTGCATGTTGCTGTAGTTGCGTAATGTGGTGCGTATTGTAGGCGAGTGATGGACTGTTTCTGCAAGAATGTTAAGTGTGATCAACTGTGTGATTTTGCTGGCTTGGCTCAGCGATGGGGGGGACCACCTTACTCTAACGGTGTCCACTGGTGCTAAAAGCGCTGCGGGTATATATCACTTGGCTGACCGGAGCCAGTTGCCAGATTATGAAGTTCCAACACATTTCTCTCTTTTTGACGTTTTATCACTTTAGACGGGAACCTGTCATGTCTCGGTGCTCTTATTGTGTTCAAGTTTGGACCTTTTGAAAAAATGAAATAAAATAGGAGAGTGATATTTTATCAAGTGCGGCTAATATCAATATAAACTTGGTCCAATAGTGCCAGCTACAGTGAAACGAAACTGTTGTGTGTGCATGTATGCGTGTGAGCTAGAGACAGCACCTTTCGTAGCACTTTGTCAGCACAGATGAGACTCGGCACACATTAGTGTTACAGCGATATAATGAACCAATTTATCGAGTGTCAAGCGAGCATCCCTGTGCATACCTATGCTTTGTGTGTGTGTGCCCATTGAGAGCTAAACACTCCCTCGAGATGTTCTGTTGCCGTCAGTTGTCACATTATAGTCAGCGTGTTCACAGCATCCCCCTGCTTATGTGTGCACCGTTTTGCTTATTAAGTGCCAGCTGCCTAAATAAATTGCTCGCATTCATGCCTGAACACATCTCAGGCCTGCGAAGGGAAGTTGTCCCTGTCCAGTCCAGACAGCTGTATGCCTCAGGCTCGAAGGCGACACTTTAATCTCGTTTGCACTCTTCCACGCATTAGCAGCTAAGCAATGCTTTGTCACATTTTTAATGCATCCTAAATTAGGAAAAGATTGCTGCGGCCCTGATGTTAGTGTCTGCAACAGTGTGCGTGCTGTGAATATTTTGTGTGCAGGTATGTACAGTATGCGTGGGCGATCTAAGAAGCAGCAGCTACACTTTTTCTATTGCCCATTGTTGAAAGTTCAAAGCAACTTTTTTTTTTCCTGCTGAATTTAAAAACACCCATAAGCTTTCTTATTTTTCTCCTCTTTCGTTCCGCATTTCGTTCTTCTTCTTGTTTTTCCTTGAATTTTCATATGTGAGTTTGATGTAGATAAGGATTAGATTAGAAATGTAACAGAGCAGGACACAAAACTCTCTGTAATGTTAATCTAAGCTATCAGAAACATCATTTTATCCCCTTCTCTCTTTTCACTTCAGCTTGCTGAACTGCCCCCCTGTGTCTGACTGTCCACAAGAAGTCATATTGCTATTTTAATAGTTGAGCAAAGGCGGCGAGAGAGCGGTACTAAGTCATTCACTGTGCTGGAGCAATTTACTTCTGGCATAGTTATTAACGGCTTTTTCAAAGCTGTGAATAGCATGGTTAATTCATCTTTGCAAGTCGCTGTCAACTTTAAGTCATACTTAGTCCTGATAGTTTGCATGGTGATTAAGGCAGGCTCCTGCCAAGAAAATGTGAAGCAACTTGTATGCTGTATTCATTACATCTTTAGTTTATGGCATTTTCTTCTCTATATTATTGAAGCAGAAGACCACAAAGTGGCCCAAAGTGCACATGAGTTTGTGCAGCAGAGACAGAACAGATGATAGGAGACTTTTCTTCATTATTGGGACCAAGCAGAAAAAGTCTACAGTGTGATGTGTGTGCATGACTTGTGAAAATGGGTTCTTAGGTGTTTTGTGTGTGTGTGTGTGGGAAGGACGGTTACAGGTGAGTCATTCTTCTTACTTACCAGTAGCTGGTGAACGGGATTCAGCGGGATGAGTGTGTGTGCGTCTCTGTGTGTGTTTGCGTGCTCGGAGCGAGGCTGACCTGTGTTGCTTAAAGGCAGTGTGGGCGGTCTCCAATCACAATTTGAGTGAAATGTAGCCCTCTAGAAATAACTCCCTCTCAGCCTGCAACATTGTACAGAAGTGCACCCCACTGCGTGTGTGCATGTGTTGGAGTGTGCGGTAGCCTGGCATTCCCCGTTGTGTGTAAGAGCACTGGCTGAGAGATGAGAGGTAATTATAGAAGCGTGGTGCAGTAATCTCCTCTTCCACCTCACAATCCACACTCAAGAGGAATCATATCAACTACAGACACACACAGACATACAATGTCTTCGCATATGCACATTGCTATTATCTCAACTTAATAAAGCTTCCCTTGGCTCTCTCCCAAATCCAGAATACTATCAAAAAGCTAGTGATATGATAGAGTAAGTGTGTGCGAGTCATTGCGCTGAAGTGGAAGACAAGGTTGGTAAATGTCATGTATTAAAAAATTTTAGCAAAATGTTTAGTTTTTGCTCCTCCTTCATCCTCTTCCATGCCTTCTGTCTTCATGCTTGGATCATCTGCCACATCCACTCACACTTTTAAGGGATCAAATATTGCATGTGGAGGTCTAAAAATCTTTATGAAGGGCTCAAGAAGTGATGGAATTTGTTTTTCCTGAATGACAGCTACAGATAGAAAATATTGTGTATGCATGTGCTTGTGTTCAGAGGATGTAAAACACGTGATAGACATGTCAGAAAAACATCATCTTCCATTGTTAGGCATCTGAGCCGATAGCCCACCTTTCAACAGTCAGCACAAAATGGAAGGTTTACTGACACACGCGTATAAAGGAAAATGTACACACACTTACAAAAGGGACAAAAGGGAACTATTCATTTTAAATACACCAGCTTAGCTTGCCACAAGGAGCAATTTTTAGCCTTTTACTGAAGGTGCAATATGTAGAATATATTACTGTAGAACAGGTCAATAGCAGACAGCAGGGTTAGGATCCTTTTTTCTTTAATTAATTTATAGCTTATGGACGTCAAAACAACTGGCACAGTCTCAGGTGGTTGCAGGGAGTTACCAGGAAAGGGGTCACTCCCTTGGAGTTTAAAAGAAAACGTACAGTAACTGCAGCAAACTGATCTTCTGTCTCACTCAGCCTGCTGCCCAGTGTTTGTTGCCTGCCTTTACTGTTACCTTCCAGTCATATACTGCCAGGCTTTCACCATGACTGACTAGTGGTCAGAATAACAGACTGTAGAAAAGATCTCAAAGCAGGCTGCGCTGCTTCTTCTTATTCTCATTTCTGACTGGGATTAACTTGACACTACACTGACTCTCTTCAGTAGATTTCTGAGCAGCAGAGTACACATATACACAAATCAGTCATACTGTAACATTATGAACACTGACAGGTGAAGAGATAAACACTAATTACCTCTCCGTCATGGCACCTGTTGGTGGGTGGGATATATTAGAGAGCAAATGAACATTTACAGTGGTCAGAATGTAACAAAGTAGTCCAAGGATGGAACAGTGAAGTACAACAGGGGGCGGTGGCGTGGGTGGCGAAGGCTGGCCCATGTTGTCTGATCCAACAGATGTAGACGTACATCAAATTGCTGAAAAAGGTTGATGCTGGTTCTGAAAGAAAGGTATCAGAATATACAGTGCATCGCAGTTGTTTGTTCTTTTGGGCCGACACAATATTAGTCAGGTGATCATAATGTTTCGCATGATTAGTGTATCTTGTTTTTACATAAATTATCTGCTAATATTCTGCTGATAATAGTTCAATTTCGAAGTGTTTAATTCTTTAACCTTTTAAAGTCACAGTCTTACAAATTGCACACTTAATTTGGACAGATTATTTATTACAAACAGACACACACACACACACACACACACACTGCTTGTAATAAGTCATGTTAATAGC
The DNA here is from genome assembly GCF_041146795.1 of Maylandia zebra. NCBI lineage: Eukaryota > Metazoa > Chordata > Actinopteri > Cichliformes > Cichlidae > Maylandia > Maylandia zebra. The sequence goes on along the minus strand of NC_135179.1, from coordinate 19,013,392 downwards.
ACAGCACTGAGAGCCGTGCCAGGCTTAAAGTCACGATGGACTTTGTTCGGATCAAGAAAGATAGCCGTGAGAGAGGGTAGAGGTTTTGACATCAAAGTTATTAGATGGTTTGGAAGCCTCATGACACATAACTCAGAGTCCTGACGGAGCCAAAGCCCCCATGGTGAAAATCATAATTTACAACTGTCAGACCAAACTGATTTCAGGGGATAGACTGCCTTCATAATTGAGCTTGTCAAAGGGAGTTTAGCCTAGAGTCACCTTCTAGGCATGGCGGCTTTTGCTGCAGCTAGAACTGTAATGGCCAGTGGCACTAATTAAAAGCCTTGATTTAATGTGTCATCTGATGTGCCAGGAAATGTGTGACACTAGTTGTCTTTTTTTGGGATCTCACCCTCGTTCCTCAGCCCAGGTTCCTCGTGGAATTGCCAGAATTGCCAACGTGAGTTGGCCGTATGCTTACATAAAGAAATGCTCAGAGTGGTTCACTTAGGGCTTATCTGTCACACTGGTTACATTGCTGAGGGAAGGAGAGAAGGATGTGATAATGAAAGCTGGGAAGGAAGGAAAGTGGCAAGGGAAGGACAGAAGCAAAGTGCAAGATGATGAATTAGTTTTCAGACAGTAATGCATTTGCCAGGCAAATTCAAGCAGTGCTCTTCGGCACTCTGTAGGCGTTGGTTGCCCTATTATAAAAGCTTATTCTGCCAATCAAATCCTGCTAATGCACATTTCCTAACAATCGCTTTTGTCTAGTAATATGAAAAATGCCCACCTGAGACATGAGTTCTTTTTGACATTCAAATTTGTGCTTTTTAATGAAAAGTAAATTAGACGTTTGAGTATTGCAATGGAAATGTTATCATCCTAATTTATGATTTTTATTTCTAAATAATCCGTTCTAAAATGATCTTTTAGTTTCTGTTGCTCGCCTTTCCCGTGTCTGTCAGCTTTACAACTATCCATCGTCAAACCAAACTCCTTCCCTAGCCCTGATCCTGCTTTCCCTCCTCTCCAACTATGTCAAGCCACAGCGGGGCCATAGCTTAATAAGGCTGGAGGCAAGAATCAATCCTAACGAGTTTTAATCTTTGACCAAATCTACGGAGGGCCAGGCGATTGTTAATTAAAATAAGCCCTGTTCACCTCCCCCTCCACGCCCCAACCCCTTCTCCTCTGCTCTGTAAACACATTCATTTATAAATACCTACAGGGGGAAAAGGAGAGGAAAAGACTTCAGAGGATGGAGAACAAAGCAACAGGAGATGGGAAGGTTGAATGAAGGAGCAGCGTTTGCATGGGAATGGTCAATGCGCGTCTCAGGCTAAGGATGAAGGAATTAACGGACAATGAGGAAAAAACATGAAAAGAGACATTTAATCCAGCGTATGAAGTCAGAGGGTTGTTTCCCCCCCTTCAAATCAGTCCAATGCTGCTACCTTGTCAGGGATATTTATCAACAAGGGAGAGATTGACTGACAGAAAGTGTCTCTGAGTGTGACAGAACCCTGTGTCACTCACTGTGTGTCGCCCTCATGCCTCACTGTCGTGTCACTCATGACATCTGATCTGCATTAAAATTATTTTCTGTCCATTAGCTCAGCCATTCTCTATTAGACAGGAACTTACTCATCGGTATAGGTACAGAATAAGCAAACAATGCAATTCTGTATATTATAATCTAGATTAGAACTGCTACCCTTTACTTATGCCCTTGGTCTCTATTGTATATGTTAGGAGTTAGATCCTGCGCATCTCAGATGGAAGATAGGAGAATATTGTGCGTGTGTGAGGCTGTAGACATTTGTGTAGAGGATGTCTGAAGGTTAACCGTGACCGAGTCTTTCAGGGGAAAGGATGTCTGGAGAAGTGAGTGGGTGTGTGCCACTGCCTTCCCCCATGTCCTTTTTTAACTTCAGAGTAATCCGGTGGCTAATTCAAACGGTGCATGTGTGCAAAATTGAATTTTAAAGAAGAGAATGCGTATTATTATCTGCCGATCTGGTGCGCGTGTGTTTTCAGTCAGTGAAAAGCAGAGATGGCTCAAACAAGGAAAAATTAAGTAAAACTAATTTAGCTTTTACTGATAAATATCCTACTGAAGTTTTTGAGAAACAACGTTGGTGTGATTGACAGCACAATCAGAGCGATAAGAAGAGCGGTGGAGGTGATTAGGGGAAGCTTGTCAAAGCAAATGGTCATATGCTCACACACCACAAAGATGAAACACACACACACACACGCGCACACACACACACACACACACACACACACACACACACACACACACACACACACACACTAATTTATTTGGCCTGAGGGATAGTAGTGTGGGAGAATAATTCTGCTGGTCTCACAATCAATCAGTTAGTTTTGACAGAACTTTGGACAGGCTGTAGTCAATAACACACACACACACACACGCACGCACGCACGCACGCACGCACGCACGCACGCACGCACACACACACACACACATTCAAGCAGAGCAACACATAGTGGGAAACGAAGGAACCACAGTGGGAAAAAGCTGGTCAATATCTGTCAGTTAGCCTAGCAGTCAGAATAAACTCAATGTCTCTCGGTGCACACAGTCTCTAACTGATAGCCCAATCAAGCCAAGTTTAATGGAGCATCTTGTCTGCTGCTTTGCTCGGTAGCAATGAGAAGCTCCATGCTTTGCTGTTCTAAACCAGAAGGAGAGTTACTCATGGACTTGAGATATTGAATAAAATTCTTACAGATTTACTGAAAACTCTAAATAAAAACATATTGTTTTTGTCTTTTGGGGTTTTAATTCAATCTCTGAGATTTAATGGTAAAGTTATAAACTACAAAAAGACTGTAAACCAGCAAAATCTACACTACACGTGGTGGATTAAAAACCAAATGCAAACACACTCAATGATCCTGAAATCCCAGAAGAAAATGACTCATTCTTGTATCAAAACAGAAATTTACATTCGGTGCTGGCAGGACAAACAAATTAAGAATAAATGATGCAGGTGGATGAAATGCTATAGGAGACGAGAATCCAATTTGTATCTGCTTGTTACATTGCAAGGTGTTGTCATCTGACAGCAGAAATCATTAAACTAGCATCATTAGCTCCCTGCCAGACCTAAGCTGCCCTTGCTCTGGCCCCAAAATGGCCACCATCATCATATCTTCTCTGTCAGCCTGGGGCCAGGTTGTCAGAGGGGACACTATTTGACAGCTTGGTCTTTATCTCATCCCAGGAGAGATGCTGAAGTCAGACAAAAATCTCAGTGAGTTAAATATGCATACTGTGACATGTGCGAGGAAACAAAATCTAAAGCATTCCAGGAAGTATGCCATGTGTGAGAGGAGGTTGTTAGGAAAGGGCAAAATGCTGAGCTGAGATTTTCATGTTCATGTTCACAGAACCATGTCTGTGTCTTGAACCGGCCTATACTATCAGGTAGACACACAAAGCTAGGTGACCTGCAAAGGTGGAGACTTAAGCGGACTAACAACATATTTGTATACTTGAAAATCCATTTTCTTTAATCATCTCCATTGCACACTGTTTGCTCCGGGTATTTGCTTGTTGGCTGTGGGGCTTGAAAATCCTATTTTCCCCTTGCTATCTCCCTCTGGCACTGGTAAACCGATTACTCACATAGCAACCTGACGTTCCATAAGTGCTTTTCCCCAGGCACCGTGGCCTGGTGCCAGAATTTCATAAGAGTTAATGGAGTATACTAATCAACACACACATAGACAGAGGCACGCAAACTCACACACAGGCAGGTTTGATTGATTGCTGGAGTGACAGTTGTGACAGCAACGGGATCATTACCGACTGGAGCAGGGCAACAGTCCCTGACATTAGAAAAGCTGGACCTGAACCTCATGCTGTAAACAGGAGAAAGGACTGAGAGAAGGACAAAGAGTGATGATGATTTCAAATATTAAAGAAAGGTAGAGAAACAGGTGAGAAAAGTTTCTTTCCTAAAAAGCTTCCTGACTTTTATCAAATTCTACCTTTTTACAATATAAGAAAAATTGCCTGCGAGTCAAATAGTTAAGCTAAACGCCTTCCAAATACGGCAGTCTGTAAGAACTGCAAATTTCCCATCACTCATCTCTTGACATATCAGCGCTGTTATTGGTGTGCATTCCTGTCCTTTTCAGCTTTCTTGGTTTCTCAGGTCATTTCTTGATTTAGTTTTCTGGTCCTTCAGATCTTTTTTTTGGCTTTTTGGTTAGTGTGACATTACCAGCTTCCTTTGTTGATTTCTATAACTTTCATTTTTCTATTTCGGGTTAGTGTTGGGGTGAAAAAGTTTCAATTGTCAGGGAAGAACTTGCCATCACTCCTGAAACTGAGCCTCAGTCCCCCAAGGGTTGCTCTAAGAATTAAACAGATGGGCAAACCTCCAGCTCCCACCTATTATAAGACCAGAAGCTTTTTGGAAGAGCAATACACCAAAGCTGACATCAATGAGTTTAAGCAGAACCTTGGTGATTCAGATAGCATCCTACCCAAAAGCTGCAAGAAAGAGGTACGACAAAAACAAGCAACATTATCTCATGAAGAAAGAGGAAATCAGAACCTCAACCCTCTATCTTCTTTGTCCAACATACAGTACCTCCTCTGCACATCTACCAGCAAACCTTTAAACCATCTCTGCCTCGCCTCTCTAAATTTGTCTCCAAACTGCTCAACCTGAGCTGCGCCTCTGATGTACTCATTTCTAATTCTGCCCGTCCTTGTCACTCGCAACAGAAATATTAGCATCTTCAGCTCTGCCTTCTGTCTTTTTGTCAGTGCAGACATGCATCATAGCAGGTCTCATACCATCTTGTAAAGCTTCCCTGTCACTCTTGCTGCTATCCTTCTGTCGCAAATCACCCTTGACACTTGTCTCCACCCACTTCAACCTGCCCGGGCTCTCTCCTTCACTGCTCACCTCTCAATCATCTACCTTCACTATATCCACACTTTGCATCTTCACTGTTACACCTGTCTCCCTCTCATTCACACACATGCATTCTCTCTCGCTTTCATTCCTCTTATATCCACAGCATATCTCCACTTCACGCCTCTCTTCCACCTCCACTCTCTCTACCGATCACAATGTCGTCTGTGAACGTCATAGTCCACGGAGAATCCTGCCCGGCCTCATCTGTTAATCAGTCCATCACCATTGCCAACAAGAAGGGGCTCAGAGCCGATCCCTGATGTAATACTACCCTCACGTTGAACCAATCTGTCACTCTTACCGCATTCCTCACCACTGTCTCGTTATCCTCATACATGTCCTCCACAACCATCAAATACTTCTATGCCACGCCTGACTTTCTCATTCAAAAATTATAATAATTACACTAATACTTATCCCCAATTTTTTGTGCGCATTTTTCAATCTGGTGAAGATACGGCTATGCAATTGTAAAGCTGGTATCAAAAGATTTATGGACTGTAGATATTATTCTGAAAGTTATAAAAGACAGAGCCCCAAATATTAAAAACTACCTTCTGGCAGAATTCAGTGTTACCTTTGGTGCCTTTAGAGACACCTTATGTGAAGTTTATCTGGAATGCAGAGATGAGCTTACACCTATTTGGCTCCACTCTCTGACTTATGAATCCCATAAATCCTTCTGTGTCATGTATAGAAAAATCCAATCAGAGACTGACCTGTCCCTAATTAGCAGACGTTTGGCTCATCATAAAACTCTAGCCTGCTCCATCTGCAGTTCTTTCTCCTACACAGTCTCCCCCTGCACAAGAAGTGTTATTCCCAAACTCTCACACCAGCTAAAAATGATCAGTGTTCCATTCTAAAAACTATCCTGCAAAGCAGCAGATACCTTTAAGCCTCCAGTCTCCTGTCTGCAGGAATTCAAATGAGAATGTTTATACATTTCCTAATTGTAAATATATTCTTGTGTGTTGGTGTTCAGGCAGCCACCCACACTCTGTGTCCCAGGAGCCTTCATCCTGCAAAATCGGGGGAAATAAACATCAAGCATCCTTCTGCCTTTCAGCTCCATCCAAAGCTCTTTCAGATCACTCTAATAGATACTTTGTTAATGTCCTTATCACCAGCTTAGTTCAAGCATCCCAAGCAGTCCATTAGCAAGTGCCGACCAAAACAGTGTGATATCTGTAAAAGCCTGCAGGTTGAAATGGTAAACATGTTACAAAGCATTTCTTCTTTCTTTGAGTAAAACCTTTGTTGTCACCAACAGGAACTATTTATACAAAAAATACCTCAGCATCGATCAGTTGGCTCCTCTTGATTCTTCCATGCACAATTTCCCTGTGGGATTAATAAAGTTTCTCTCATTCTGATTCTGAACTCCTGTTGAGCCCTTTTCTTCGTGCAGTGAACATTGCAGTGCAGAAGATGAAGCTACATGGCTGGAACAAGCAGATATTATGATGTCAAAGTCATGCCCCTCCATCCCTCACAGTGGCATCTTTTTGCTGTGATATGATGATCAAAAGTTTTAACTTATTAAGTTGACATTGGGATGTCACACTAGCGTTTACACTTCTGACAGCCTGCCAGAAGAATTCTGCTGTATACGGTATAACACCTAGAAAGCTGCTTTATTATTTTTCAGTAGTTATAAACATTCATCTGCCATGATCTCTATAGTCAGCTTGCTGAAAGTTACAGTAAAGTGTCTAAATACCTATATTAATGTTCATATGATACATTTACTGACCTTTAAATTAACTAATGAATTTTAGACCATTTGAAAAAGCTTAAGGTGCACTCTGAGAAGAAAATGCATAAAAGGATCATTTCAGTGAAAGTAAGACTTGAAATAAAGTGGAGAATATAAGAGCTGGCTGAAAATGCTTGCTCAGTATTTGATGTACCGAATGAACTGATTTATCAGGTTTCCATTCTTCATAAAGGCACAGATGTAACCTACTGTATTAGACTGTCTGGTAAAATTATTTTAATTATTTCGAGTCTGGACAAAAGTGAAAAAGGAAAAGAAAATGTACATATGTGATCTGGCTAAGCAGGGGTTTAATAGTGGTATGATTATTTAATTGTTTAGAGTGATACTCAAATATATTTTAAAACTGTCAGGTGTTGCATGATGTTTTCTTTTCCTTGTTTTTCCTCTGATATGAAACATTTCCACCTTAAATTAATGGAGGGAAAGGCGCAAACTGCTGCATTAAAAACAAACAAAAACTCTTGAATGCAGGAAATGAACTGCTTAATGATAACAATCATTTGCATCTAATATTGCATGTTTAAATAAAAGCCATAATAAAAATCATATTTGTAGAGAGTTGTAGAGAAGTGCCTGTCTGAAGGATGCTTTATTTGCTCGCTCTAGTTAATTTTTTCTTTCAAGCCAAAAGATGCTTCCAAAACGGGGTGACTGAAGGAGAAGTAGAGAACACACTTGCTGCAAACTCAAAAAGTCATTAAGAAGGCTAACGATTATTAATGAGGCCCAAATGAATTCATGCGCTAAAATATGGGCCTGATTTTGACGGCAAAAAGACGCTCTGCTGGATTTTGGCATCAAAGGAGACATTACTGATGGTGGGGCTGTCCTGACTCGCACTTAGGAGGATAAGCACAGTTTGGGGTGATTAAAGCTGTAACTTTATATTCAGTGGATAGTTCTTACAAGCCTTTAATGTGCCAGTCATCCTGTTTACTGTAGTGTGTTCACTCTAAGTCTGTAAAATAAGTTCACTGCCTGTAACTTATAAAAGAAAATACATATGCATATGGGCAATACTTTTTCCAATCATTCTTGGATCTTCCCATTTTAATTAATTCCTTGGAACCTGAAGCTGCTGACTTAGAGGATATGAGGAAGAAAACACTGAATTGTATTATTTTATAGCCACTACTTGGCTACTTGAATAACCTTATGTCTAAAAAATAAATGAGCTGTAGAACAATGACTTGTTTCAATATATCCCATGAAATCTAGTCAGTAATAATAATACATTACCAAAATTCAAATCCAGTTAGTGTAGAGTTAAGTGTGTCATGTTTCAATCGTCTGTCTGTCAGTCTGTTAGCAGACAGACATACAACTTGGACCTTTTTTTTTTAATTAAAAGTGTTGAAAAGGTGGAGCATGGGTAAAGGAAGAAGCTGCTCATTTCTGGTTCGGACAGATCGAGGGTGGATACTGGAAATTATTTTCATAATTCAGTTGCACCAGCAGCTTATGAACTGGCAGGTCTGGCAACTCCTTGGGCCTCTAGGCCATTGTGGAGAAACTTTGCCTTCCCCTTTAATCAACCAGTGGACAATTTGCAATTCAATTTTCAGTAGAAAAACTCAGGAGGGAGGTGCACACCAGCTGTTTCAGAATGTGAGAGTGTGTTACAGAGGTCTAATAAGCATTGCTCTGAGCATATCATTTAATGTGACTCAGTTGTTACTCAAATACTTGGACATGTGTGTGCATGGTGTTATTTATTATTTTTGAATACATGATTATGGCTTTTGTTTATAGTGTCCTCCTTGGTGGAAGCCTAACACTACTGATTTGGCTTAAGGTCATATAGTTAAATGAGTGACAGACAGGCATCTTTCTGCTTCTTTCTGAGTTTTTCCCTGTAAATCCACATTTTAGAGATGATGTTTACATAGAAATTAAAGCAGAAATGTTGCCAGACCTCCTTTTCAAGATGCATCTACTGCACATGAGACAAACACATGAGTTTTTTTTCTCATGTATTCACTTTTCACTCCCCTTTTTTATTTTTCTCCCCCTCTACTTTTATGAATGAGACACATACCAGTAATGAGGCTTTTCCACTCACTCTGCTCTCTTCTGTTCTTCACTCCTCCTCTCCATCCTCCTCCTTTCTCCTCTCCTCCCATTCTCAGAGGTGGGAAAAGTGATTAAAGTGGATATAAAGTTAATGGTTTCATCTCCAGTCCCTGTGCTTGGGTGAGCACAAGTTGTGGGTGTACTGGGCATATTACTGGAAATTCCTCTGTGTGTGTGTGTGTGTGTGTGTGTGTGTGTGTGTGTGTGTGTGTGTGTGTGTGTGTGTGTGTGTGTGTGTGTGTGTGCGCGTGCAGGGGTTGTTTGTCACTAAGGGAGATTTATTCACATTAGCCCTTTAGTTGAGTAAGGGCAGTGCAGTGAATTCTGAATAAGGTCAAATAGTTAAAGAAGTGAAACACAGACATCTTTCTGCCTGTCAGACATTATTTGTGAGAGATGAGTCAGTCTTAAAGTACATGGGAGGAAATCACTCCAGATGAATAATGGAAGAAAATTCTGTATGTATTGTGCTAAGAAGTGACATAAGCAGCACAATATCAACGGGCCATCTGGGATACTTCCAGGATGAACCAATTCTAATGTGACAAGCTTCCTTTTATTATTAATGCTAAGTTTTGAATTTTTTACATAACAATCTGTTAAGAGTGGGCGGCGCCAATGTGAAGAATATGTGAAAAATTATCACACAATAATATTGGTATGATTATATGTTCATATGATGTTACATATAAGCATTTCACACTTCTAATCAGTTTTTAGTTATTTGTTATTTCTCTTTAATTGTTTATCTCTTGCCCTGCCTCTCTTACTTGTCTACACTTTGGAAATTGTTGCAATTTTCCTCATCAAATTGTTTGTGAATCCTAACGTGCTTTTAGAATTGTTTTGCAAGACCAGACACCAGTAATTACCGGGCTGCTGTTTGTGTTAGGTTTTCCATTTGAAAGAAAAAAGTTGCAGATCATAATTTGCCCTCATTGCTTTCAGCTTTTTAAAATTGTGCTAAATTTCAGTTGACAAGGAAACAGCAGGTGTTCTTAGGCCGGAAAAATTAAGTGTAACCCAGTGTTAAAAACGGGATTAAAAGTATAAATATTCATACTCTCACGATGGGAATAAATATTGATAAAAACAAAGTTAATTATAATAAATACTGATAAAAAGCATGTAAACATAAGTTTAATTAATATGTACATATGTATATGTAATTTATAAATGGTGTGGGGGCAGGACTTAGTCCTGTAGAGTGTGTTTGTCAGATCCACTGAGCGACCAATCATTGGCTGGTCTGACCCTCCCCCAGTCTGTGCGCTGCTCAGACACCTGTGTGCCTTCATGTGCCAGTCAGATACGCCAGAGACACAGACGGTGAAAGATCAGTTTACCCGTGTGGCGAAGAAGCTAGCTGGATAGAGAAAGTCCTTTTTTCGGCAAGAATAATAAGAGTGATACTGTATTCCAGAGGCCGTGAGCCAACGTGAGCACTGTGAAGCCCCGTGTAGCATTTGTTGCTTTGCATGGTAAGTCCCAGGCAGTACACGTGCGCTAGCATAGCATGCTACTTGCCGCTAGCTCTGATGCTAACTTCCGTTAGCCATTTTGCAATGAAAGTGCCTTTTCTGAGGCTAAAGCAATTAGCACTGAGTCTGCTGCACTTTATACGAGATGTTCTTTAAAGGTTTATGTCACATTACTGTGGTATTGATGTATAATGTATGGTTTTGTGCGATGTTATGTTAGCACATGTTCCCTTTTCTCATGGTGCTAATTATAGTTCTGCACAATTAAGTATTAGCAATGTGAAATTAAGTGCCTTCACCTGCACTTTACTTAGCTGAAACTTGATAAGTCTCAAGCCAATGTGTATTTTTAATGCACTGCTGAGCTATTTTGTATTATTTTAAATGTGTGTTTCCTATGCACTTTTTCCCTTTGAAATGAGAATAATTTGTTGTACAACATAGAATATTTTGAAAGAAATTTAGAAGCACTACAAGCAACCAGTAGTAATAATAAGTTACAGGCATGATAGCTTAAATGTTGAACTACTGTGTTCTGGCCTGGTCCCCAGGTCAGGTTTTTTCCTTTGCTTATTTGGATTGGATTGGTTTTGAGGACCTGAGAAGAATCGAGGATCCCTTTTCCAGTACTGGATGGCGAGCCCAGCCCAAAGAGCCGGATGAACTGGTAGATTGTAACCCGACTGGTTACAAACACACTGAGTGACTAGTGAACATTGAAAGACTGAAATTGACTTTAAAAAAGACACAAAAGACAATATATCCTTAGGTCGACTATTTGTGGGGTTTATTTTATTTTGTTTTCAAGAAGAGCGCTCTACTTTTGTTAAATGTGCACAACTTTAATAATTGTTAATAAATGCAATTGTGTTTTCTACACCTGTGTACAAGTCCTCTGTTGTTATACACCCTTGGCTCCTACGAATCTAGAACCTGTCTGATCTGGTCCATATTTCCCTTCTGTCCTCGTACTGTGGTTAAAAGTAACTATACTGCCCGGACTACAGGCAAAGAAGGCAAGAAGTAGCACTAACAGGTCTAGTATTGCACCACCAGTGTTACATAAGTAAAAAAGTGGCGAGCCAGCCAGGAGCCTAGAGTGTTGTGTGACAACATTGGAATCCTCTTTGACCTTTGATCAAACGCTCACATACTGTGAAAATGGATTTTGTCGAGAAGTATGCCGTTAAAGTACCAAATGCCATTATTGTTAGCGGTGTTACAGATAGAGATAAAGACAAAGAGGTATTTGAGTTTCTGGAGCAACATGGTACTATTCGTAGAGTACTCGCTGTCGATGATGACTCTTCTGCATTCCACAAAAGTCAGATTGTAGAGTTTGAGTCCGGTGCAGCCGTTGAAATATTAGCACCTAAGCTGCCTTACCTCTTACAGTCTACTGACAATCCAGATGTCAGTTACCACATTCGAGCCTTAACTGACATCTATACTAAGACCGTAGGGGGCAGTGTTACTGAGGCTTACATTAGCAACCTGAAAGGTTTAGCCAAGTTAAGTGGGAAGGATTTCGAAGAAGTGTTGCGGGAGGCCCTATCCACAATAGGGAAGACCATCGAAGCTGCTGAGATAAACCCTGAAAATGATGCTGCTGATCAGACTTGCCCTGTGGTAGGATCCACACAACTTGGAGCCTCACCTTCAGTCTTAACTGAACTGCCTCACCCTCCTGAACCCATTCGGGGCGCATTCCAACGCCCCATGAGACCAAACTTGACACCTCAAATGTTGAGTCCAACTGACCTCAACCCACCAGAGGTTCAGAAAGTAGTAGTCGAGCATGTTGTCAAGAGTGTTGAAAAGACATGCTCACTCTACATTAAGACTCAGAGCTTTCTCTGGCAAGATGCCCAGACCTTACAGCGAAGCGGACTATGAAACATGGCGTTCTCATGTTGACTTGTTGATGGAAGATGCTTCTTTGTCCGAGTTGGAAAAAACTCGTAAGATTCTTGAAAGTCTCCTTGCTCCCGCTTCTGATGTCATCTGTCCTCTTGGGCCAGAAGCCACTCCTGCAGACTATCTTAACCTTCTGGATTCAGCTTTTGGCACCGTCGAAGATGGTGAGGAACTGTTTGTACGCTTCATGAACACCCTCCAAGATCATGGTGAAAAGCCCTCTGCTTATCTGCTTCGTTTGCAGGTGGCAGTCAATCACACCGTGCGCAGAGGTGGGCTTGAACCACATGAAGTAAATAAGCAGCTTCTTAAACAGTTTTACAGAGGCTGCTGGGATGATAACTTGCTAACGGAGTTGCAATTGGAGCTAAAGCATAAGGAGCCACCCACTTATGCAGAGCTATTGCTTCTCCTGCGTACTGCAGAAAACCGACAAGAAGTTAAAAACACGCGAATGAAGAAACACTTTAGCGCCACGAAACCAAAAGCAGTGTCTCATGAACAGACGGTCACTGAAACAAATGCAGATGTTCGTCAAGCACAGTCAGATAGTCTAGAAGAGCTGAAAAAACAAGTTGCCGATCTAAAAAGCCAATTAGCTGCCGTTGTGAAGCCAAAGAAACAAGCAACACTGAAGACGGTTCGAACAAGGAAACCTGAAAATAAAAAAAACCTGACCATGCCAAACCTGAAAACTCACCTCCACCCAGCCGCCCCAGTACTAGGCCCAAGCCCTGGTATTGCTTCCGCTGTGGGGAAGATGGACATATAGTAGCCACTTGTGAGTCAGAGCCCAATCCTGCCCTTGTAGTTGCAAAACGAAGGGAATTAAGAGTGAGAAGGCAGATATGGGACAGGCAGAATGACCAGCTTTCTTTAAACTAAATTCTGCCTCCGTTGCGGGACAAATGGAGGCTGATGCTTTGTTAACCCGTCCCACCCAGGTTAAACAAAAAGCTTCACCTAAAAAGCGTGCCAGCCTAAAGTCACACACAAGATCAGATTCCTTCGACTTTCCTAAAGGTCTAATTGGTACAAAGAGTACTGCACAAGTGAAAGTTAATGGTCACACAGTGAGTTGTTTGCTAGATACTGGTTCCCAGGTGACTACAGTCCCCGAGTCCTACTATCGTCAGCATTTGTCCTCTCATGAGATTAAGCCATTGTTTGAACTTTTAGAAGTTGAGGGTGCCAACGGTCAGTCTGTGCCTTACTTAGGCTACATTGAACTGCATGTCACTTTCCCAAAGGACTTCCTTGGCATTGAAGCTGAAGTGCCGACACTTGCCTTAGTTGTCCCCGATGTGCGCACAGCTTCTCAGTCCTTAGTGCTAATTGGGACAAACACATTAGATGTACTTTATGAGCTGTACTCTAACACATGCCATGAACTGCAGCTGAACCTGCCATATGGCTATAGGGCAGTTCTAAAAGTTCTTGAGTCACGACACAAACAGTCCAAAGACAGTAGTCTTGGTTTAGTGACGATGCACAACAAAGAGCCACAGTTGATTCCAGCAGGCCAAACTGTTGTTCTAGATGGTGCTGTAGCTGTGTCAGCCGGTAACGGTGAAAAGTCTTTCTTGTTAGAGTATCCACGAATGTCAGCCTTACCTGGTGACATCCTTGTGAAACCTTGTCTCATAGACCTACCTGAACGAGCACCTTACCTTGTTCCAGTTATACTTACCAATGAATCCGAACATGATGTGACAATCCCTCTAAATTGTGTCATCGGAGAAGTCAGTGCATATCAAAGAGTTCTATCTCACGAACACTCAGTGAGAACTCCAAGATCCCGAACTGAGCAGAAGTCAAATGTAACATATAACTTTGACTCTTCCCCTATTAGCGCTGAATGGAAGGAGCGCATAACCAAAAAGCTAAGCCAAATGCCCGAAGTGTTTGCACAGAATGATCTTGACTTTGGAAAGACGGATCAAGTGAAACACACAATCAGATTGTCAGATGAAACACCGTTCAAGCATAGAGCGCGTCCCATACATCCGAACGACCTGGAAGCAGTCCGTAAGCACCTCAAAGAACTGCAAGAAGCTGGCGTGATCAGGGAATCTACCTCTCCTTTCTCTTCACCCATTGTAGTCGTGCGGAAGAAAAATGGTGAAGTCCGCCTCTGTATCGACTACAGAAAGCTTAACGCACAGACTATAAAAGATGCTTACGCTCTCCCCAATTTGGAGGAAATGTTTTCCACCTTGATCGGGTCACAATGGTTCTCTGTCCTGGATTTAAAATCTGGGTACTACCAAATTGAGATGGAGGAGCTGGACAAACCAAAGACGGCGTTCGTATGTCCCATCAGCTTTTGGGAATTTAATAGAATGCCCCAAGGCATTACAAACGCCCCCAGCACATTCCAGCGGCTCATGGAGAAATGTATGGGCGACATGAACCTGCGCGAAGTGATCGTGTTTCTCGATGACATCATTGTATTCTCCAAGACACTTGAAGAACCTAAGCTTACAATGACCAGCAGCCGTGGAAACTGCGTCATTATCACACTCTTAAGTGTGCTGATTTTTATGGGCTCAACCATGCATACATCCACACACTGCGCACAATGTGTTGTACATCCACAAAACGGCATGATTTTTATTATGCAAATTGCTCTTGTTTGTTGGTTAGCCTTTATTTTAGTATTTAAGGCAACATCACAAAACATGTTTATTTTAAAACAGAAAATAATGAGGAGATTGATTCATCTGCCAGACTTGTAATTCATTTATGGTTCAGTCAAACAAAAGTAAAAAATAGGACAGCAACCACTTAGTGACTATGATAAATCAGTGGTTGCCTAGTGATCGTTTTTTTTTTTTTTTTTTTTTGCTGTTGGATACCAACTGGATGTAATTGGAGCAACCAACTGGTTGCCCAGAGGCTGGGCGTACAACCCCATCAACATCTTGGTTGATCTCTTTAAATTGCAACTTGGGTGCAAGCTGTCTCCAAACAATCGCAGTCCGACTCAGACTCACTGCAGTCAGAGAGATTAGCGAATGCTGCGATTGGCAACATGGCAAATTGAGTCAGCCTGTGGCAATGAACACATCTGATATGTGTGTCTTTGCAATAGCGGTTATAGCAGTTATATCATGGTCCTGCAAAAACTATGTTACTATTTGTGGAGGAATTTCTGTATTTGATGAGTTGCATATCTAAGAGGTTCTGGCTTGACTCTAAATATAAGTATGTTAATATACATTTCTGTGTATGCAGACAGCAACAGATTTGCCATTTTGGCTGCTTTATTACAGTTCTGTCACCATTTTATTACAAAAAAAACTGCCTTTAACTGCCAACTTGACCACATTCAATCACAAATGGATAGCAGACTCCTTCAGTCCTATTTTATTGTCTCTTGACTAGGGATGGGTACCGGTGTCCGGTGCCATGATGGCACCGGTTCTGACATAAACGGTAGTAACCAGACCGAAAAGCAGCGCACATTTCGGTGCTTTATTTCGGTGCTTTTTTTTCCTGAGCTGTGATACACTTCTAGCCAATCATTTTACGTTTCCCAGGATAGTAGGTGGGGCCAGGTACGTACGTTCAGTTAGAGCAGAGCTACAGATTAAAAATGTCCAAGGCGAAGCGGTCAAAAGTCTGGCTGTACTTCACAGCAAAATATGCAAACTCAGCAGCCTGCAACAAGTGCTTTAAGCTGATACTGTGATACTGTCAAAGGAGGTAACACCTCGAATCTCATGAAACACCTGGCGACGCATAGCGTTTTTTTTTAAAAAGCCAAGAAATGCGCCGTATTTGATAGCTTGCTGCGAGACCTCACACTGCACGTTGGGTGGGTTGCCAGTTATCGGACCCGGAGCAACATCCCCCAAAAACCCGAAGAATAGAGTCCTGGCCCCTAGCCCTGCCAGTGTAGCAGAAATGATGAGGATGATGATGGCAGCAGCAGCCGTTCTTCTCTGCGTGAGTCGCTTAATGTTGTTCGAGTGTAATTTACGTTGAGTAGGCTAACCACGTTATTACATTAATACATGTAAGGGGAACTAGCAAACATGATCATAGCTACATGCGGCTGTCCTCTTGTTTGATGGCAGATACTCCCTTCACCCTGGACAAAAAGGCTAAAATGACCAAAGAAAAAGTGGGAAACAGCTGAACATGAGAGGTTTTTGGACAAAGTTTGTGGTTTTTTTTTTTTTTTTCCCCATTGTTTAAGCACTGCTTCCAGCCAAGAGTGATACCATATATGCCCCATAGCTGCAGAAAAGGCTCGATAAAATTAGCTCCAGGCTAGATAAAATTATGAGCCATTTTCATCATTATAATGATTATCATATGATAATGATACACTAAACTGTGTAAATAACTTGATGTGGTCTTTTAAAAAAAGCTTATTCAGTTTTCGTCTCAGTGGTTGTTAATTTGTACTTTGTGGGCTTATTATACTAAAAATTTCAGAGCTCTGAGTAAAGGAGATCAAAGATTCCCGGTCTCCTACAAGTGAGAGAAAGTGCCCACACGCGCACTCGAGAGACACCGATCTTGTGATCTTCGTATAAAATCTCAAAACGGGAACAAGTTGCCCGGCCTCAGATCATTTTGTATCTGATGCACACTCATTTCTATCAAGGATCCTAGAAAAAAAGGCTTAGGTGTAATCAGATTTGATCAGGGCAAACGCACATCGCCACACTCATGGGCAGAAGCAATTTAATAAGCTCAGAAACGACCCTGTAGGTCAATTCTTCGAGGAAAATGAAATAACTTCAAACCTGGAAGGCACTCGCATCATCTGGTCTTGTACTGTATCTGCTTCAATAGGCAGAAAATCAAATAAAAGTTTTATAGATTAATGCGGCATCCATTTAAGGAGTAGAATGAGGTTCCAGCTGTCAGTCAATTGAGGTGCAGCAGACACAACACGCACACAGAAACACAAACCCACATTGGAGGTGAGACTGATGCCTGCTGATCTGTTGATTCAGAACTATAATGCCACAGCTGCTCTCTGTCATCATCTCCAAGCAGCTGGAAAGATGCTCTATCACTGTTCTCCTACCTCTTAGTCTGGCTTTGTATGAGTATAACGCTTATGGGAAATATTTTTAGCTTCCCTCACCTTTTGTCCTTGAATGAAGTGCCAAATCTCAAATAATGAGGTGGGCCTGGTTGTTGCATAAAATGTAATTGACATTCCTAATGAACTGTTTTGTGTTTGTCTTTTTTTCTTGAAGCTTAATGATACAGCGAAGGAGGATTTAAATCCAGTATGCAACAGATTATATCACCCTGTTCAAATATTTTAATATACCAGTCCCAGCCCCGGTACTAGTCTAAATTATATTGGTAACAATGTCAGTTATTTTCTCTTAACTGCTCCAAACCTAACTCAGTTCCATTGCAGAAGCCTTAGAAAAGAGTCAATGTTGGAGTTAACAACCTAAAAATAGAAATGATTTGTTAGGTTTTATAAGGCATTTGTTTCTAACTTTCCAACACTTCCAGCAGCTCCTTAAAAAATTACTGTCAAACTCTCATTTGAGCTAAGTTCTGCTTATTTTGCATCATGCAGCTTGACAGTGGATAATGAGGTGCACTATACACCAATTGTTTTTGCTTCAGTTTGGGGATTTGGAGACAACTGATTATGTCTTGATGAACCACCACTGTTGGTAAAGTGGGTCAAAATGTATTTGGGCAGCTGCTAATATACTAGCTTTGTTACCCAAATATAGGCCATGTGTGGGAGGTAGAGAAGTAAATGGAGGTCTCTGGGTTTTAGGGGGAGTGTGTTTTGGGGAAAATATGGGGAGCTGTCAAAATGCTTCCAACCTTAGTACTGCTACTAGTCCTGCTGCTCTCCTCTTGAAGGAATGTTTTCTATGAAATCTCTATGGGAACTTTACATTAAGGATGAATCACGTTGACATGTGCAGCCACTATAAGCCTCGTTGCCGACTGCATGCATTGTACATTTGGGTTGTTTTGTATATTTGTGCATTTGAGTCAGTGACAGACACTCTGTTCCACCTGCGAGGGGAAACTATGCGTCTTCCTCTTATTCAGTTCTCCATCTTTCGTGTTTTAAGTGAGACAGTGACAGAGACAAACACACAGCAGCGCTTGTGACAGATTTTGAGTACAGTATGTGTGGTATGCCTTCAGCAGAGACAGAGAGGAAACAAAAAAACAGACAGGTGTGTGTTCCACTTTCCCGAGTCTGTTTCTCCTGCTTCACGCTATAGCAGCAGAGATGAATTTGTCCCACTATGTTTCAGTAGCTTCTTAAACAAGCTTCTGCTCCCCCATTCACTTAGCTTTGAGTTTGATAGGCAGACTAAAGATAGAATGGAACAATGAGTACCGCACTACCGCTCTGCTCTAATAAGCAATGATTGGTACTTCGTTGCCTTTTTAATGGCTCAAACTTTAAAATGACGAGTTTATACGCTTTGCTCTTACTGCTCATTACTGATTATGCACGATGCTATTTTCTTTCCATAATGAAGAGAATTGCTTATCATTAGGCATCCTGTATTTATTACACCTTAGTTCATAGCTAATTTACCACAATAATTTGTGACATTTTCATGCAATTAAAAATGTTTTCTTTTAATGTCTTGTGTAGACTATAGAATCTGGTATCTTTGGGCAGCCAGTATGATCAGCTAAAAATCGCCATGCCTGATAAGACATGATTGGGCACAATTTCAAAGCTATCACTGGAAATTCAAAAAACACCTTTGTAATGAAAAGCAGTATCTCATGGCATTTTTAATGTGTGGGTGTGTGCAGAGAGGAGGAAAGTGATGAAAGGCTTCGGCAGC
Source organism: Maylandia zebra (assembly GCF_041146795.1). Taxonomy (NCBI): domain Eukaryota; kingdom Metazoa; phylum Chordata; class Actinopteri; order Cichliformes; family Cichlidae; genus Maylandia; species Maylandia zebra. The sequence goes on along the minus strand of NC_135179.1, from coordinate 18,994,374 downwards.
TGCTCTTACTACCCTGATGGTGCGTGCGATAAGAAGAAAGTATGACGTTTAGAAGAGAAAGACACATTGAGAGGACTTGATGAATACTGTAATGGTCGTTGTTCTCTTGTGGTTCCAAAATAAAATGATGCATCTTTAAGAATTTGATAAGCCTCTGAAATGCAGATAACAACAGTTATCTCCCATTTGTTAGTCAAAGCGCAGTAGGAAATCCTCCTCCCCTCTGCTTCCCATCTCCTTCAGCATCCCTCTGCTGAATTTGCAACCTGCATTGTGGCAGGAATGATAGGGAAGCTATGACAATAATCCCCTCGCCTCTGCTCTCATCCTCACCTCCTCTATCATCCTCCTCTCCCTCCAGCCTGCACGACTAAGAATGTTTTCTGTCACAAGGAGACAGCTGCTGTGTCGGAGTGTCAAAGTATAGGTTTCCACTCAACTCGCTCAAGTGGGAGCGCTTTTCCCATTGTATTATAGATGTTAGATATGCTCTGGTGCAGACAGAGATTTTGTGTTCACATAAATGCATAAAGACATAACCAAGTGTAGTTTTGCAGGTTATGTTTTCAGCCTCTGTTTCAACATCATCTTCTTTTGTTGACTTTGCTACCTATGTGTTTACCTGCAACATCCTGAAAACACACACAGACATCACTGAAGCCATCTGATTTAGAATGCATGCACATTCGTCATAGACTGACGTGCAAATTGTGTGAGATGAATGAAGCCTTAACATGGGTGAAAATTTCTATCAGACTGCCAAACTGAACTTCAGATGAACTTTGTGCATTGCACTTTCTCCATCTCCCTCCGTACCTGTTTTTCTTTCTTTCTTTTTTCTTTTTTCCGGGACACGTCGTTCGTTATACGCAATCGAGCCACTTCTTGTTATCGACTTCTTTTATGTGTGAGTCATACTTGAATTGTTCGACAAATGGGGGGATTTTTCTTGCCAGATTTTGTTTTCTGTCTTTTTTCCTGTGTCTTTCTGACCTTGTTGAAGTTCGGCCTTTTGAGTGTCGCTCTTTGAAAAAGTTATAGACAGATGGGAAATACAACTGTGTAATGGCACTGGCTAATGGCCCAATATGAAAGAACGATTTCAAACACCCGCCCACATGAACACATACACACAGACATGTAGACATTCTTGTGTAGATCTTACAAAACTGTGACATTTCTCTGCTGTACACCTCGCTCTCTCCTCACCTCCTCTCCTCTTCTCTTCGCTCATCTTCTTCTCCTCTGTTCCTATTCAGCTGTGTCCTGATGGGGCAGCCTGTTTGTCTTATCGCCCTTTGCCAGCTGTGGTTTGGATTGGGGATCTAGGGGTCTCTTCTTCCCTCTAGCTTTCCCAGCACTAAAAGACAGGGGGACAGTGATTTGGCATGCTTCACATACCCTCATAAACAATTAAACCACGCTTTCAGGCGCACAATGACACACAAAAACTGTCAGTAAGCAAACACACACATCCATGGAGCTCATCCAGATTTCATGGCTACAAGTTGTGTGGACATTATGGGGAAAAAATACTAATGAGGAAATATTGTCCACCTGATTTCAGCTGGTCTTTCCCTGTTAAATTGTCATTAGATGTTCTCTTTGCTATATTTTGCAATGCCACCTGCCTGTGGCTGTTAATGATTACAGCCAGCCTCTATTCCCCCATTCTCCTCACTCACTTAAACATCTTAATGAACCACCTGTACTGTGTGTGTGAGGTACCATAGCTGCTGGAGGGTTGCCCCCTGTATGAGCCAATTATCTTTACTTACTTCTTTCCTAACAACTTCTTTGAAATCAACACAGAGGAGGTGGAACAGAGATAACTCTGGCAGCAACAAGTAGCACATATGCCAGAGTGTTTGTGCAAGAGATCAGAAGCTCGAGCCAATCACTGAGATGATTTTGGCAAAGAAGAAAAAAATCATTGTGCCAACTTGCCCTCCATTCAGGACTTCAGCCGTCACGCCCTGGACACAACCTGTTCCAGCTCCTCCCATCTGGTAGGCACTACAGAGCTCTGTACACCAAAAAAAACCAGACATCTGTACAGTGTCTTTCCATCACTTATTTATTCCATAATTTACTCCAACAGTTTTGCTCTCTGTACCATTGTACCAGTGCACATATAAACACGCTGTACATGTTGCTTTTGTCTGTTTTTAGAGTAAGTAGAGAACAAAGACAAAAGCACAGTCTGGATCCTTTTATGTTTTTGGCTGTAGCTCAGGGGTAGAGCAGGTCATCTACTAATCGAAAGGTTGGCGGTTTTGATAGTTAGCTGTCTGTAGCTTATCCAGCAGCAATAAAAAAAAGAAAAAGAAAATGATAAACCATAGCAGATTTCCTGCTAAGCCTGCCATAATTGACATGATTAGACAGTCTCTTTCCCTGTCTATATTGCAACTGTTGCTCAGCCGTAGTTGCATTAATGAGTAGCTGAGAGCTTATCACATTGTAACACCTTAAAGGAACTTAATCAGAGACAGATGAGTATAAATGTAAGTCAGTCACTCAGTCAAAACCAGCATAATATCTATATTGATATTGCCTCATGTGACTGTATTTAAAGGAGGGGAGCTCATAACGATGCTGCAGATCAGCATGATACTTTTCAGGGTTAACAAACAGTTTTTAAACCAAAGTAAAGTATCTATCCATCACAGAATGCATCTGGGGGGAAAAGATAAGCATCTAGCAATCTACAAACTGAGATATTTTAGGCTTATTTTTTGCCACTAGGGGGCAGCCCATGAAACTCTTAAATAAGATGAAATGGTAAATGTCACTCTTTTAGTTTTATTTTAATTTTCTTTCACTTTAACTTCTTTTCTAAAAGTATCTTGTCCAAATAGCCTTTGGCTCATGGACGACTGGAGTTCCAGCCCTACGATTAGTGATAACCCGCTGCACCATTTGAACCATGCTGCCCCCGAGTGACCAGATATTGCCTAAAGCAACTTTACCACTCTGTTGGATTGTGTTCAGTAGGATGTAACAGATTGATTAGAAAAAGCAACTTTTCACCGACGCAGGTTAGTAATTGGACTGCCTTTCAAGATTTTCCTCAGACACGCTTCCCCAGCCCTCCCTAATTAAACCCACACAATCCTCTGACAGTTTCTTATCACTTCCGCTGTACTCTGGCCTTTTCTAATAAAAGTGAAGTCTTAACAGGTAGTGGTGGCAGTGTAGGGGACAAAAATGCCTTTATTTATGCTGCTCTTCACGTCGCTTTCTAATTATCTGAATACCAGGGGCAGCGGTTCCTATCCACAGGAGTCTGTTTAATAAACATAATTCATTCCCTTTGTTTCTTTCTACTACTACATGTGGCCACTGTGTTTGCCCTGTTTTTGTCAAACTGTGGCCCAGCTTGTTGTTGTCATTTTAAAACCTACTGGGATGTGTATTAGTATTTATTTTTTCGTTGTATTCTTGGACATCAAGTACCTGTCTTTCGTTTTACTGGAATTTTTATTTGACATGAATACTTTTCTCAGTAATTGCTTTTTGTATTCAGAGAGACATTTCATCCACACATAGTCCAATGGCTGGCCAAAATCCAGCAGTATTTAATACTTTGACTTGCTGACACGTCACACAATCTAATTCCATCTCTTGGACTTTTTCATTGCTCCACAACAAATATTAGTCATAGGATGCTATCAGACATACTGTGTGTATTTGTGGTCTCTCCATGCTGACGGTATTGCCAGGATTTTAATGTCTCTGAGGTCTTTCTAAGATAAAGGTCATTCCAACAATTAACCTTGTGTGATGAGTGAGGGAGCAATGCAAACAACAGCAATGCAGTCCCTCAGTAACAGGTACACTTAGAGTTGCTCAACAAACAGAGGATCACATCCAATCAAGAGTGGAAATCCTCCCCCCCCCCCCCCCCCCCCCCCCCCCCTCTCTACTCATAGGCCTATTCTGGTCCTACAGCGGGGATCTCATTCCAGTTACTGTAGATGTGTGTGGAAAAACTGCAAAGGGAGGCGTCCAGGAGGCTGTGAAAGAGCAGGAACTCTACTCAGAGATCCATTCAGATATCTGAGGTCGTCACCCTATCTCTAAAGCTGAGCACCGCCATCCTATAGAGCAGCGGTCCCCAACCTTTTATGCATCGCGGACAGGTTTATGTCTGACAATATTTTCACCGACCTTTAAGGTGTCGCAAATAAATACAAAAAAATAAAACCAGTACCGCTAAAAAGAAAATTTATTCATAACACATGGGGAAAGACCCAGGAAACCAAGTTGATGATAAAAATGATTAAAAAAATTAAGATAAAAACTGATTAAAAACCCTGAAAACCATAAATCGAGCCTCAACTGTCACGGGCCGAGAGATGATGGTTGAATTATGGATCAGTTGATATACTAAATACAAACCTTTGTTGTGCCTCAGCACACCATTCAACTCAACAGTGCAGCATAATGCCCACATTACTGCAGTGGAAGCACCAGTAAGTCTCCCTCAACCCAAAGGGAGCCATCCATCATTTCGCAATGGAGAATGATGGGCTGTAAACCTGCGGCCAGACCCCAGTCCAATCAGATGCATCTGAACAACCCATATCTCTACTTTGCAACACATGAGTTGCTGGACACCACAGGACACCTCCAATAATCATGCTCCAATAGAGCTGTTTTTATGGCACATAAAGGAACGACACAATATCAGGCTGATGGTTTTAGGTTGGATTCTTATGCTAGTATCATTGGCTTGAATTTTAACTGTCCAATAGGTTGTAGAGTCAGTAGCTAGATGATCATATTCTTAACATGCATCCGAATAGCTGATTCAATCCATGCGAAAGCCAGCAGAACAGAACAGATGTGCCTCCTTCAAGCTCTCTAAAGGACAGTGCAGTCACAGCCACAGCAGTTCACTTTGTTATTGAACACCTGCTGGGCTGTTACAGCGATCTGGCATGCAGTTCTCTGGGGTATGTAGGAGCTGAAATCTGTCAGGGGTTATTTATTTATTTATTTAAGGAGAAAATCTGATGTGAAAATGAAGACACTTGGAGGAAATTATACTGAAACTAAAAAAAAAAGAAGAATCTATCTATAGATTTAGCTGTTTCTTTTTTTTGCCACAACAATAAAAGTGACCATATTTGGATGAGAAGGTGAAGTGCTTAGTTATCAGGAAATACTACCAACTTTGGTTAGCAACTACACTGTCTGGGTGCATTACTCAGTCTCATTTATCTGCTAATTAATGCTGGATGGATAGATGGATGGATGGACGGACGTCTTTAGTGGGCTGTATTATAAAGCAGGCCATATTAATATTATAACTATTTGTCAGATAATTTCATTTAAGAGCCTCAATAGCACAGGCACAGTGTAAAGGTCCAGTTCAATGACTTAAATAGAGGGGGTAGAACCAAACAGACACCAGCTGTTTACAGATGCCTCTCAACTATCAAACAAAGCAGCCAAACCACTAACTTAAGCCTTAGCAAAATCCGGCGATATGGGGTTGATTAAATCAACCCTGTATAGCTGTTATAAATGGGGAAATATCCCACAGAGACAAAGCCATTTTTCTACCAGGCTATAAATAGACTTTTTATTGCTGTTAAGTTGGGCATTTTAACATTGAAGAGATTGAAACAAAATACATCTTTATTCTGGATCTCTATCTTTGCCCGTGCTTTCGTCTCAATGATCTGTTCCCATGTGTCTCTCCTTGCGTTCTGTGTTTCCCCAGTCTGTTACGTGTGCGTGTTTCTATGTTCTGTCGTCAAGCTTGTGTTGTTATGTCTACGTTCCAGTGTGTTTCCTGTTTTATTTTGAAAGTCTTGTATAGCCAGGGTGTTGTTAAAGCTGAGTGTCTGCCAACCCCAGCCAAGCAGCTAGAGTCTGATCTTCAATGCACAGCAAAAGCAGTGATGAGCAGTTGCTTCCATTTCTATCTGTATATATTTTTCGTAGACTCAATTTGGTGATCTCTTAGAAATCTCTTTGGGCAGGTTTTCATCATTGCTTTGTGTTGCTGGCTTTGTGCTCATAATTAAACTGTAAAAGCAAGATTGTATGTGTGTGTTTATTAGGATAGGTATGTGTCAGCATGTTGGACTGTAGCCTGTAGTTTATATTAAGTGGTAATTATGTGACAGTGTCTTTCAGGCCATGTTGTGAATAATGCAAAAGTAAATTAATGAGTAGTGTAGCAAATTACTCTCTCTGGGGAGTAATTTAGTAATGTACTTTTAAGAAAAGTGATGAGTCATGTGTAATACATTCCCTTTTTTGCAACACTCCTAACACTGGTTATATAAAAACTTTCATTTTCTTTTCTATTGTCTCTTGTACAATATTTATGTGAAACTGGAGAATGATCCAGTGGAAATAAATATTTGATGGAACTTGAATGGTTATTTAAAAAAAATGTAGTTGAAGACGTTTTAGTATTTGTAGGTCACATCAGTGTTGTGACTTACTGTTCACGAGCATGATGTATAACTCTTGTTTTATTTAACTTGCCCTATTATTTAATTTTATTTTGTTTGACAACACAATATATTGTAGATTTCTGAATGTGCTGTCTCAGCGTAATTTCATTGTTGCTCCGATTTAAGAGCTTACAAATCTTCCTGTATAAATAACTTAAGATTCAAACACAGAATTTATACAAACCAAACAAACCTTTATTTCCGCAAGCAAAAATCCAGTAGGCAGTAAAGTCCAGAAACCAGAATAGAGACACACAAGGGAAGACCAGTTGGAGCAAACATGATGGCAAAAAAAATGAGGGAATACAAAGGCTATAAAAACACACACAAGGTAATCGGAGCGATAGTAAACACCAGGGACATACAGTGGGGCAAAAAAGTATTTAGTCAGCCACCGATTGTGCAAGTTCCCCCACCTAAAATGATGACAGAGGTCAGTAATTTGCACCAGAGGTACACTTCAACTGTGAGAGACAGAATGTGGAAAAAAAAATCCATGAATCCACATGGTAGGATTTGTAAAGAATTTATTCGTAAATCAGGGTGGAAAATAAGTATTTGGTCAATAACAAAAATACAACTCAATACTTTGTAACATAACCTTTGTTGGCAATAACAGAGGTCAAACGTTTACTATAGGTCTTTACCAGGTTTGCACACACAGTAGCTGGTATTTTGGCCCATTCCTCCATGCAGATCTTCTCGAGAGCAGTGATGTTTTGGGGCTGTCGCCGAGCAACACGGACTTTCAACTCCCGCCACAGATTTTCTATGGGGTTGAGGTCTGGAGACTGGCTAGGCCACTCCAGGACTTTCAAATGCTTCTTACGGAGCCACTCCTTTGTTGCCCGGGCGGTGTGTTTTGGATCATTGTCATGTTGGAAGACCCAGCCTCGTTTCATCTTCAAAGTTCTCACTGATGGAAGGAGGTTTTGGCTCAAAATCTCACGATACATGGCCCCATTCATTCTGTCCTTAACACGGATCAGTCGTCCTGTCCCCTTGGCAGAAAAACAGCCCCATAGCATGATGTTTCCACCCCCATGCTTCACAGTAGGTATGGTGTTCTTGGGATGCAACTCAGTATTCTTCTTCCTCCAAACACGACGAGTTGAGTTTATACCAAAAAGTTCTACTTTGGTTTCATCTGACCACATGACATTCTCCCAATCCTCTGCTGTATCATCCATGTGCTCTCTGGCAAACTTCAGACGGGCCTGGACATGCACTGGCTTCAGCAGCGGAACACGTCTGGCACTGCGGGATTTGATTCCCTGCCGTTGTAGTGTGTTACTGATGGTGACCTTTGTTACTTTGGTCCCAGCTCTCTGCAGGTCATTCACCAGGTCCCCCCGTGTGGTTCTGGGATCTTTGCTCACCGTTCTCATGATCATTTTGACCCCACGGGATGAGATCTTGCGTGGAGCCCCAGATCGAGGGAGATTATCAGTGGTCTTGTATGTCTTCCATTTTCTGATGATTGCTCCCACAGTTGATTTTTTTCACACCAAGCTGCTTGCCTATTGTAGATTCACTCTTCCCAGTCTGGTGCAGGTCTACAATACTTTTCCTGGTGTCCTTCGAAAGCTCTTTGGCCTTGGCCATGGCGGAGTTTGGAGTCTGACTGTTTGAGGCTGTGGACAGGTGTCTTTTATAAAGATGATGAGTTCAAACAGGTGCCATTCATACAGGTAACGAGTGGGGGACAGAAAAGCTTCTTACAGAAGACGTTACAGGTCTGTGAGAGCCAGAGATTTTCCTTGTTTGAGGTGACCAAATACTTATTTTCCACCCTAATTCACGAATAAATTCTTTACAAATCCTACCATGTGAATTCATGGATTTTTTTTTTTCACATTCTGTCTCTCACAGTTGAAGTGTACCTCTGGTGCAAATTACTGACCTCTGTCATCATTTTAAGTGGGGGAACTTGCACAATCGGTGGCTGACTAAATACTTTTTTGCCCCACTGTAACTGGAACTAACTGGAGAAAACAAAACGGGGGAAGCAAAACTAAATGCAAGAGACTTACAAAAATAAAACTGAAAGAAACTATAACACAGCGAGAACATCAACATGACAAGAGGGGAGGCAAGAACAAGCTGAATTGAAATATGAATAACCATAAACAGAAACCAGCTAGTACGCAAGAACAGAAGACACTTGCAGCAAGCCGATAGTCCTACTCTGGCTGAGGACCTAAACCTCTTTTATGCCCGCTTTGATAGGGAGAACACCGACCCTGTCCTGTCCCCTCTCCCCTCAACCGACCCTGCTCCGGTCCTGAGCACTCATGAGCTGAGGCGTGTGTTCCGGAGCATTAACACCAGGAAGGCGGCCGGGCCGGATGGAGTGCTGGGCCGGGTGCTAAAAGACTGTGCTGCGGACCTGGCGGACGTCTTCACCTCTATATATAACACCTCGCTGTCCTGTTCACTGGTACCATCCTGTTTCAAAGCAGCAACCATCGTTCCCATCCCAAAACAGTCAAATGTCACATGTCTGAACGATTTCAGACCTGTGGCACTCACCCCCATTCCCGCCAAATGCCTGGAGAGACTGGTCATTAAACACATCAGAGCTGCTTTTCCACCATCTCTGGACCCGCACCAGTTTGCATACAGGGAGAACCGGTCAACTGAGGATGCGATCGCCATAGTGCTGCACACATTATTGAAGCACTTGAAACACAGGAACACCTATGCACGGCTCCTCTTTGTAGACTACAGCTCGGCTTTTAATACCATCTGGCCATATAAACTCCGTCCCAAACTCCACCAACTGGGACTCAACTCCTCTCTGTGCAACTGGATTGTGGACTTCCTCACTAACCGCAGACAGAGTGTCAGAGTGGGTAAGAACACCTCTTCCACCCTTGTGGTCAACACCGGTGCCCCTCAGGGGTGTGTTCTGAGCCCTCTGCTATACACTCTCTTCACCCATGACTGTATTTCCTCCTGCGCGTCCAATCTCATTGTTAAGTTTGCCGATGACACCACAGTGCTCGGACTTATATCCAACAACGATGAGACAAACTACAGGACAGAGGTGCAACAACTAGAGTCATGGTGCCACGACAATAACTTGGTCTTAAACACCAAAAAGACCAAGGAGATCATTGTAGATTTCCGGAGGAAGGGTCATAACAACCATCTGCCTCTCTTCATTGGCAGTGAGGCGGTGGAGAGGGTGAGCAGTTTTAAATTCTTGGGGGTAACTGTGACCGAGGACCTGTCCTGGGGCAACCATATGACCTTAGTTGCACGGAAGGCCCAACAGCGCCTCTACTACCTGAGGAGACTACGGAGCGCACACATTCCCAGACCTCTGATGTTGAACTTCTATAACTGTGCCATCAGCAGCGTCCTGACGCATGGATTTCTAGTGTGGTTCCCCAGCTGCACCAAGGCCGACCAGCAAGCACTCCAGCGGGTGGTGAAAGAAGCTGGCAGAATTATTGGAACAATTCTGCCAGAGATTAGTAATATCTTCCCCACTCGCTGTCTGAGGAGGGTGCACAGTATCCTGCGGGACCAACATCACCCTGCGCGCCACCTTTTCCACCTGCTGCCCTCAGGGAGAAGGTACAGGTCTATACAGGCCAGAACATCCAGACTGGCCAACAGCCTGTATCCACAGGCTGTGAGGCTCCTGAATTCTGCCCCCCTCCCCTCTCTGCCCCCCTCTCACGGACAATAACCATATCCAACTTCTTAATAGCACTGAACTGGTTTGCATTGGTGCATTATATCTTTATTCTCTCTTCTCTCCCCCCCCCCCTTTCTTAAATAGACAACCATCATATCTCACAGTACAATAATATTGAACGGGTTGCATTGTTGCATTTTGTCATGTTTCTCAGGTCTTTGTCTGAATGTCCTATGAACATTACCTGTCTTGTTCTCATGTTGTTGCTAAGGATTGTCTCATTGCACTGAAGTGACACTGGGTTAAATATTTACACTTGGGTTTTAAGGGGTATTTGTTTTTTTTTTTTACGGGTTGTACGGAAGCCCCAAACGCAATTTCATTGTTCTTTGACAATGACAATAAATAAATACTTGACTTGACTTGAAAAACTCTCTATAAAACATAAAATAGCTAAATTCATAATGGAAAGAACTAAATCAAAGCAATAACTCTAAACAAGGCAAACATGACACAGAAACCAAACAGTATCAGTAAATCTCTTTATAAAACTGGTACAGGTAAGATTATATGTTGAAGATTTAAATTATAATTTAAATTAGACATAGTAAAAATCCCAGCATTTTATTACTAATTCATTAACATCCCCCCACCACCCCTAAAACTGTGAACAAAGCATGCATGGTTTTACAAACATTTCAAAGGCTTTCAGCTTTACAAAAAGTGCTGTTGGTATTTTGCTTGTAGTTTTATTATTAAATAGACAGTTTTTCAGTTTGTTTTTTTTCTTGTTCAGTGATGTGCATTCAATTTAGGCTCAGTGTCTGAAGTAGAAATGTGAAGGACAGCGGACAGGTGTTTATCACTTTTGGGTTATTTTAGCATTATAATGTGATTTTTTTTTTTTTTTTTTTTTTTTTAGGTTATGTAATATAAAAAACGACATTTTACCCATAAATATACATAGATTGATGGTCATAAAGTAATACCCCACCATGCACCCTCGCCAAATATTAATATAGTGGCTTGGAAGGCCATCCCCTTCCAACTAATTGCTTTTACATATGTGGCTAGAGACCGGCCACATGTTTAGTACACCAAGGCAGAGGAGAAGAGAACTCACAGGCAAATTATAATTAATGTCTGCACCTTCAGACTCAAGATATGAAGCAAAAACATGAAGGAATGAGACAAAGTGACTGTCATCTGGATAAAACATCATCCTCACTTCCTCCTCATTTCAAGCCTCATATCCTGAATTGAAGTCAGGGCTCTAACGCATGAAAATGTACCTAAACATGTCTATTTTTTTCCTGATATAGTCACAATTAGAGATGGCACGATACCACTTTTTTATGTCCGATACCGATATCATAAATTTGGATATCGGCTGATACCGATGTGAATCCGATATAGTGTGTTTTTAATCAATAAAACTGTTTATTAAATATCTTGCTGCATTTTGTATAAGTTTATACTCAAGTTTAAAAAAACTAAACAAAACACTAAAGCTATTCTGTTATACCTGTATGCAAAAAATACACTGCACCCAAAATATTTCATAGTTCAGCAATACAGATCAATCTAATAAACTTAAACCTACTCCATCCTCCCTATTCTGGTATTTTATAGAGTAGGCAACCTAACTAATAGGGTTGCAAACTCCCGGCAAAAAAAATAAATAGGGAACCACCCATCCTCCACCTCATGATGCTTAATTGACATAATCAACTTTAATTTGATGCAGTGTGGAAAAAAAAAAAAAATGCACAGAAATCTATTATTTTTCAAGAATAATTAAATAGATTCAACATCTTTCTTCAACAGAACTGCTGACTGCACAGATGGTATCTTCCCAAAGGAAAAAGTACTATAGCTTACTAGGGTATATTAGACTTAATAGTTACTATATACAGTAATGGACTTCTATACATTTTACATTATTAAAACTTTGGGTGTAAGATTCAGATAATTATTTATTGAAAGCTAGACATTTTAAATGAGAATAAGAAAGAAAAGTATGTCTTTGTGCCCCCTTTTCCCTGTTAATGCCCTATCGGCCCCCCTGGCTAAACTTTGCTAGGTCCGCCCCTGCACAGTTACCAGCTGTCAGCTACGTAGAAAAAGATCCTGGTGTAGAAAGTAACATTAAATAAATTCTAACAACAGCTTATCAAGCTTAAACGTGCTGCTGTTGTTCAGCAGCTGGTTTCCTCTTTCTGGCGCGAAGTGGGTCAAAAACAAACAAGAGAGACGGACTCGCGACAGAAAAGCCGATCAGCTGATCATTGATCAGTTTCCTGATTGAAGTAGCAGCAAGAGAGGGAGGGAGAGAGAGGCAGTCGCTCCATATATCGGTTGTTAAGCTTAACGCTGGAATGCTTTACAAACATTCAGAGATGAACTTACACACTTGCTTTACTTCTCTCTGGTATAACTTTCTCGGAGATGAAATGCCGGTTTGGTAGCGAGGCTCCAAATACTCAACCAGACCACCAACAGGTCAGGCACCCACAGCTGCTCTATCATGTGAGCATACTGCTCCAACGTGCTACGGTTATGAGCCGAGTTATGCCGTGTCGCAAGTTTTGTGAGGTGCTTGTTTGATATTTAATGGATCGATTACATTTTTTATTTCTCTCCGATATCCGATCCAGTAATTTAGGTCAGTATCAGACCGATACCGATACGTAATATCGGATCGGTCCATCTCTAGTCACAGTTACTTATTCTCAGGAGACCCTCTCACCCCTGGACAACAAGCAGGTTAAACAAGAACAAGAGCTAACAATATGCCAGAAAATGTTAGGACCGAGTGTCCTCAAAATCACACTTACCCTTTAATAAACAGTTTGATTACATCCTCACATGGTATGAGAGGTTCAGTCCAACAAAGTTGTATCCAATCCAAAGAAAGTTTGACTAACATCGGCAAAAAGCAGCTAACAGAGGAAAAAACGGGCAGTTCAGCACATCTTTAAAAACTCACCTCAGTATCACTGTGATTGGTCAGAAGTGAGCTTCTCTGACTCACTGACCCGTATTGTACTCCTTTCACACGAGGATGGACACACAAGTTTTGTAGCCTCTTCCTGAGTAAATAAAGGTGGACGCTTTGACAGCTGAGTGGACTGACAGCCGTCCACAGATAGGGGGGAAAAAAATCTAGGGAAGATCTGCATCTGATCGAAACAGTAGTAGAAACACGCCAGCTGGACTCAGCTGTTCTTGAACTGTTCTTGAACTCTTATGGCTGACTAAAACATAGTAGCTAGGTTTAGGAAGGGAAAGAAAACAGGCTGCATTCAGCAATCTACTGACATCTAATGGTGAAAATTTTACACAGCGTAACCTTAAACACATTGATGTGCTCGCTACAAGTAAACACACAGCTTTACGTCCGACTTTAGTAAATATATAATTTGAAGTCCATTTTCTTGCTTAAAAACTCTACATTCTGCATCAGTCATTTTGTCAGGGCTAGCAAACTCACATCGCTCACAAATGTCTGTTACAACAACTTCACTGCATTCTCTTGTACACATGTAGGTAAGTACACCCCCCCCCCCCCCCCCCCCCCAGTTACCTTCAAAATAAAAGCACCAATCACAGTGCAACGCTAAATAAATTAATAAAACAGTAAACCATTCTCTGATAGATAGTAAGTGGAGTCTGAAATGGGACACACTGCATGATTTATACTTATTGATGCTTGAAATCTAATTTCCCATTAACTTCTTATGGGCCAGTCAGGCACAGTGAAAGGGCTAGATGTGGCCCGGGGGCCCTGCAATGCTCAGATGTGGTATAAATGGTGTAAGTGTTGACTGAATTATGTGTATCAGTTTATATGTGTAGCAGAATGTACAACAAAGGTCCTCCTTGGACTCCTTAACTCCTACTTGGATGGTGTCAAAAAGGGTGATTTTTATCAAAAGAAAGAATTGGTATTTTCATTACTTTCATTATTTTTTCATTCTTGTTGGTTATAAAGACTTTAAGAATTTTAGTCATATAAATACTTTTAGAAGGGCTACTTTGATGTGCATGCTGTTTTTGTGAGTATTATGAGTATATAGTAGTAGTATTAATTATCAAACTCACTGAGCCAGGCAACCTCAGATCACATTTAAAATGTATTTAGCTTTGAGAATCCAGTATATGAAGCACAAGTTTTGTCACGTGTAGCGGCTCTGTTCTCTTTTCTTCTCTTACCTCCTACTCTATAGTACAGTAAGCTGTGCTCTGCAGTCAGTGTGCTGGAAGCTGATCTACAGGGAGTTGATTTCCAAAGAAACAAGTCGGCAACGTTTGAGAAAATCTGTCCCACACACAGAAACAGTAGGTGGCAGAATGGCCTTTGTGCTCAAATGTCACACTTGTGCTCTTTGCTCCTGCCTCTTAAATTATAATCTTTGTGACACCCAGATACAAAACTGCACACCTACATGCTCCATACAGAGAGCCTTTGTGGTATCGGTGCTCCCTACTTGTCAAGTATCACAGTGTTTCTTTCACTATAGTGCGACTGACACGACATGATCTTTCACATTGTCATTAAAACTAGAACTTGTCCTTACAACATCTGTAAACTTTTATTATTTTATTATTACTTCACAGCTTAAGGGACTGAACATATAAATATCACAGACAAAGCTCCACATGGTTGTATTTCAGAGGTGTTCCTTAAAAGTAGACATTATTTTTTTATGGCCAGAAAGAAGTTTCGTCAACCCCTCTGTACTGGATCCTCTCCTTGCTCCCTGCTGTCTTTTCTCCTTGATAGTCCACTCTTTTTATTACTTGTGTGTGTGTGTGTGTGTGTGTGTGTGTGTGTGTGTGTGTGTGTGTGTGTGCGCGATTCGAGTGAACTGCCAACTGGGTAGAAGTGTGTTTGGCTTTTGTCTCCTGAGAGATATAGGAGGAAATAGAAACTTCATTCAGGATTTATGAGCGTGATTTATGTTCAAACAGACACACGTGTGTGTGTGGCATTGTTTTTTTTTTTTTTTGTTCTTTTCAATCTTCTGTTGTTCAGTTTTGGTGAGTTTGTGTGAATTATATATCCTCAGTTTCTTCCCATTCTTAGGTGTAAGGAGTGAGATCTGGTCTGATCTTCTGCTTCTGAAGCCTATCTGCATCCAAGGTTGACGTATCATACATTCAGAGATGCTCTTCTGCTCAGCTTAGTTGTAACAAGTGCTTATTTTACTTGTTGCCTTCATAACAGCTTGAAGTAGTCTGGCCATTCTCCTCCTTATGGTTCAGTGGCTTTTCTGCCAATTGTACCTACAAGTGGTCAGTTAATCTAAATCAATATACTCTGTCAACTTTTTTTGCTTGTTGATAGATTTTTAAAAAATTATTTTTATAACTAAAGATGCAAAATAAATTTTTTTAAAACTAAAAAAATGAATTAGCACCTTTGCAACAGCAAGAAGATCATGGGTTCAAATCCTTTTTATGTGGAGTTTGCATGTTCTCCCTACATCTGCATGGCTTCTTCCCCACTGCGCAAAGTGATATTGGAGTGATGTCTCTCGTACGACCTCCGTGCACGGGCTAAAATGTGTTGTTGTGGACATCTTTTCAATGTTAAACTTCAACTCATATTAGACGTCGTTTTTATACTGCTTCTACAGGTCATGTAGTCTCATGTTTCCAGAGGGTGGAGGACTTGTTTTCTGTGAAGAAAAAGTAATATGGGAATGATGATGCAGAGTGGTAAGGGCGCTTCAAGCAAAAGTGAGAAATGTCTCCAGCTTCTCACAAGCAATTTGAAAAATTTGCACATCGACAAAGACTGTCGAGTAGATCGTCCAGTTCGTGCATACACACTGGCACAAACTTCTCGGCACAACTTCAGTCCTGGTAGTAATCACAACTACATGTACTTCCTTTTACAATGATCTTCACAATAAAAGAAAATACTTGTAAAAATGAATATATAATGGAAATGCTCTTTTAAATGTATTAAACACATTGTACTCCTTTTGAAAGAAATTCCAAAATAACAAATACTTTCTAAATACTTAACCATTATTATTTTACATTTCTTTACATGTTTTTAATATTTCAGCACATTTTAATAAATGTCAAATTTAACCTGGTTACAAACAAATAAGGTGATTAACTGAAATAAATAAACCAGTTATAGAAAAACAGGAATCCAATATTCAATATGCCATCCAATATTTAGTGGGTATTCTGTGGGTACTACGACTTATCACAGAAGTGAGGCTCAGGGGAATAAATGTTGTGAACGACAAATAGTGTAATATCTACACATTGGACAATGATTAAAAAAAGAGAGATCATATTCTAACAGAATATTTTGTTATCATCATATACCTGTTGGGGAGTGGCTGTGTAAAGCTTAAGCTTGCAGGAAAGTCTTTATAGCATCTATCACATGCAATGACAGTTGTTGTCATTCTGAGCTCCACTGTTTTCACTCTGAATAACGAAATATGTTGTTTTTCTGTGCTGTAGGTGTACTATCATAAAGTGCTGTGGTCATCTGTCCTTGGCCATCTATCACAGTAAACATGTCGCCTCAGCACTACAAAAATAGAAGTTGCTTCTGTGGTGATAGCTCACCATATCCATTCTTGTTTGTCAGGCTGTCAGAGTATTTTGTTTCTCCCCAGGCAATCTGCCAATGCAAAAGAAAAAGAAAAACTCACATTCTTGTGTATGCTAATTTCTAGGTTGGTTAAATCAACCATGATGTAAAACTCTCTGACATCCTCTCAGGATGTTTTGTGTGTGTCTGCATGAGTGGGTGAGCCTTTTCCTCACCACCTCCTGGCCCTCTTTGTGCAGGAATCAGAAGGATCATTTCTCTTGATCTGGTTGAGCATGAGTGTGTGTCATTTAGTATACCTTTTCTGCAGAGAGAAGCTGGCAGAGATCATTTATATGTGCTGAAGAATTTAAGAACAAAAGAGGGGAATGAGATAAAGCATAAGAGCAACAGACTGCTCAAACTGCGTGTGTAATTTAGTGCATCATTCATGGTTTTCTTTTTGGAGCACTGTGTGAATGCCCGCCCGTGTCTTTCTGTCTCTAATTGCTTTTGCATTTCCTCCATTGCATTTTCATCTCCCTCTTCCTTCGTCCTTGTCCATCCTTCCAAAGTGTGTGTCAACAATTAAAAAGCAGAAAGAAAAGGGTGGGAGAGAAAAGATTGAGTCAGAGATTGTGAGTGTAAAAGGGAAAAAATGGCTGGTAGAGATGGGTCGATAAGAGGGGGAATGGATAAATGAACATAAGACAGGAAAAAATCCCAAAGCATCCTTTAGGAGCTGCAGCCTTTTCACATTGTAGAGTACTTTGGGGGAGGTTTTTCAGCAGAGGAGTTCACACTGAAACCAGCAGATTTAGAGAATCTAGAATAAAGGCCAGCACAGCTGCATTTAATATCAGCTACACTATATATTATGGATAAAGAAAACTTCTGAAGCACTGAGAGTTTTCTTTTCTCAACTGCTGCCCTCCCTCCATGTTTCATCCTGTGAAGCACTGCCTTCTCTGTCACTCATCCAGAACAAAAGAAGAAGGTGAACAGCAGGAGAAAGAAAAACAGGATTTATATTTAAGGAGAAAACAATAAAGGAATAGTGCAGAAAGGTGTTATATGGCAGTGTTCACAAAGAAAGAATATTAAAGATTGACAATGTAATAGAAAAACCATCAGCAGGGAAAGCAATTAACTGACCTGGAGCAATATCCCATAAATAAATGAATAAATCAGAATAATGTTGTTTAAGTCTGTGATGGTGCAAGTTTGACTTTCTTCGCTTCATTATTTATTCATGTGCAATATTAAGTTGCACTAACATATGTCCTGCCTTTGAATAATTGGCAAGGTATTATAAGAAAACAACCCAGAACAAGGCTGGAAGGAGCAGAAAATTACACTGGTAGTGGGGCGAGAGTAGGGAGCTGTAGTTAGAAGACAGTTGGTGGGAAGACATAATAAATCAGAGGAATCCATTATAATGAAGGCATTATTGTTACAGCATAGAGGGCATATGGAAAGAAGCTGTAACAACAACAAGCATGAGTCATTGCCATGTTCCAGTAAAACACGTAGACACTCGTGAACATACAGAGTTAGATGTTTTTCATTACCTCTTGCTTTGACAAGACCTTTACAGAGTTGTTTGTTTCTTTATCCCTGTAAGACATCAAATACACATCTGTCACAGAGACTAATGAAAAGACAAAGGGCTGTTCTTTTCTTTGTAGTTTTGGAATTGAGCTGCTGTTTTTTATGGTTTCGTAGAGATCAGGATATCACTGGGGAGCGACGAAAAGTATTGCTTGACAGGTGGACTGCTGGTCACTGAAATCATCGAGGAAATAAACTCTGGTTAAATTTATTGTTAGCCTGGCAAGTGTAAGAAACACATAAATCGGATCTTTATTCTAACCTAACGTAGTCTAGTTTTCATTTTGCTTGCTGAAAACAAGCTTAGTGAAAAGCCTTTAGTGTTCATGTTGAGGCCTGGTTGTGCTATTAAAATGCTTTTCCATGTAACACTATAGCTTTAGTGCTGAAAGTGTCAATATATAAAAAAGTATCATTTATAGGAATGTGCTGGTCAAGTGTCTAAAACTTAAATCCCAAAGCAGGACATAAAAGGAGTAATCAAACATTTCTTCTAAATTTGATCTAATTATTAGATTTATTGTCAAATGTACTAACAACCAGCAATAATTAATGGTAATTTTGATAGTTTGTTTACTGTTAACAAACATTAATCTCATTCTCTGGAGCCTATCCCTGCTTGTCATGAGGTGAGTGCGAGGGTACATGATGGATAATGGATACACAGGGCTGACAGAATGACAGGCAGCCACACACTCATCAATTCAGATTACCCGTTAATATAACTTTCATATCTTTCAAACACAAAGAAATCCCCCCAAACTTTCTCTCTGTAAGGTGACACTGCGCGACGATACAATATGAATAATGATTCATGTTTCCGTATTGTTTAATATACCATCCATAAATTGTATCTGTATGGTATGTAATGTTGCAGCAGATGTTTATAGAACATTGTATGGTTAATAACTATGGTGTGCATGTATTGCATCAACATAAATTGGACAGCTATTAAAAAGTCGAAACTGCTATTGAATGACACTTGTTTGATAAGTGTGGTGGTGTAGATCGCAACACTGTGAACCTGGAAACCACTGTTCATGTTCTTCTTCAGTCTGTGTTTACTTTCCCTTTCACTCAGTGTTTGGTGTTCGATGTTTAAGCCTCAGCACTACTTGGAAAGGTTTAAGACAGTGTCCTGGTCTGTGTTAATAAATCCTTGCTCATTGCCGTGACCCTGCGTGTTGAAACATGCCATAACTGAAAGGCTTGGAGTGAGACCAGCCTCATTATTGTTATGACTCAGAATCCCTTGTTACTGATGCCGGAGGACACCTTGTGCATTCTGTACTGTGCGAAAGCCTTTTAACTAATGATGGCCACCAAAACAATCTTTGTTCCCTTGTCAAACACATCCCAAAAAGTTGATTCTGTTCATCTGGACGTAGCGTTTTCAGTGGGAGAAACATTTCATCACTCATCCAAGTGACTCCTTCAGCCTCAGCTGACTGCAAGTTTTCTCACCCTTATATAGAGTATATTTGCATAATGACCAAAACCAGCACCACTGGTGAACAATGGGCTGTGATGTCAGTTTCTTGATCATTAATATGCAAATTGCCATGAGCATTGATCAACAACCACTGATCAAATACTAATGATCAATGGTCATGACCATTCACAGAGAGCCGGGGAATGGCTGCAATGACAGCATTCTAAAATGGTAAAAGATGTACTCTCAGTCTCTCTCCTTGATTCAAAGATGGTCTTTCCCTTTTCACATAAATGGCCTCCTTGACTCCCCACTCAAACCAGCTTTGCTCCCTACCAAGGATATGTACATCCCCATCATTGAAAGAGTGGCCACTGGCCTATGGTTTAAAACATTTCTCGGACTGAAAATGCTGAGTCCAGATGAACAGAATCAACTTTGTGGGATTTCCTTACCTAGATGATTGAGCATGCATCAAGACTTGTCAAACACACTTTTAAACTTAACAAAATTAGCATAAGAAAGTTTTCCGTTTGCTTTTACATGAACCCACCTTAATGCTCTGCCCCACAATAAATAAATAAGCAGTTATGGAACTGGATTTGGAGGCTCAGCAGAGGGTGTCAGTGGAGGGGCCACAGGCTGATTTTGAGCCCTGGTTGTGCTACGATAGACTGAGGGGAAGACGATGGAGATTTTGCAGCTGATTTTAATGGTGAACACACAGGATGTAAAAATATCCTTCACCTCCATTTGCTGAAGTAATACATCCTTTTAACTGGAGAGCTGGCGTCACACCTGATTTTGTTTTCCGAGCAAGGCTCTTTGTCTGGTAAAAGCACGCTGAACGGGATAGAGTCCACTGAGTACACTGGCTTTCCAGATCAGTCTGTCAGGAATTGGAAAGGTCTCAAATGCAGGACTCTGGATAAAAAGTTTAACTGATCACTAGTGAAGCCTTTAGTACCAAACACCAGTAACATCTGGTAGACATGAACAAATACAATGTAGTAAAATGTTATGTGAGCCAGTTTGTTATCCCCCTTATCAGCTGTGATACGTCACATTATTATTACATTTTTAATTATCACTAACAATCAAATAACACTTTCATGAAGTTTAATTAACTGTAAATTTACAATTATTTACTAATAATGGATATTATCAGTTTTTTCCCACATTTCCAGGTGCACCACCATCTATTCTCAAAGCGCCTTCTTCCCTTCTTATAAGCGAGCGGCACTGTGATTATTAAAATATTTGATCGTGGCATTTTTCATTGCTAAACCTGTTGCAAAAGCACACTGACACTATCTATCCCCATCTCCCCAGTACGTACTGATAATGATTTTTTTAAGCTCAGGTCCAAAGAGATGGTAACTGTTGGAAAAAAAAAAAAAAGTTAACCACTCAGACCAGGTGCAGTTTCTTTGAAGACATGAAGAAAAATAATTCCTCAGAGAGACACAGAGTGAATAAGAGTATTAAAGTGTGATCGCGAGTGAACTCAATCCAATCTGTCTGCAATCCTTCGCCTACTGTCACCGATCCAAACCCATCCACCCACTGATTTCCCAGGAGCTGTCGGTTGATGGTGTGAATTCAACCAGTTCGGGCTCCTTCTTTGGAGTTACCATTCATTACATAAAAAAGCAAGTCGTATGAGCACACATACTGTACGCGAGTACTAACATTAGCATACACTCCTCCACACGCGCACATACTCGCTGTCCTCTGTGTCTTACATAACAGTTGTGTTTACAGCGATGGAGGATAGATGAGCTGCTTGTTAGGGGAAGACTTTCAGGCGACACGTTCGGCGCCCTCCAGGAATCAATCCAACTCTAACATATTTTTTTTCTTTTTTGCCTGAAAGATGTTTGTGTAGTGCGCATTTGTGTTTACATTGTCAGCTTTGTCTAAATGCGCCAGAGTCTGCTGAGTGTCTAGTCTTTCATCACTGTGTTGTTGTAAGTGGGATGCATTTCACCCTGATTCACCTCTAGATCTGTGCTCACATGGCAGAGAACTAGAGACACAGAAAGAGATGGATAAGCAAAGGAAAAAAACATTTTCCATAACCTCATTCTTTTCTGTTTTAGATGCTGTGATCCACCACACCATTATATAGAGCGGGATCTTCTGCACTCACACTCATTCAGCAGAAATAGCAGAGTGGAAGCACTCAAGTAGCCCAGCAAGAACGTGAGAGCAAGCTCTGAAAATTGAGTTGAGAGGGGGGGTGGATAGTTCAGCAGCAGCCCTGCTGGATAGGCAGACTAAGAGAGCCTCCTTAAGAAAGTGTAGATGGTGTCAAGAGAAGTGAGGGATTACTTTAGGGAGAGTTAGTGATTATAGTAGTGTAGCATAAGTGCTGCACTTGTCATGATCAAAGCTGCTATTAGTGCTCTCGGTGAGGATCAAATAAGGCTCATGAAACATGTAACATGAGCTCAAAAGGAAGACCTGTCAAGTTGGAGAGAAAAAAAGGGTAAGAAATTAGAGAGTGGGAGGTATTTGACATTTTCTGCTCATTTTTTTTTAGGTGCTGTTTTTTGTCAGTGAGTGGGAAGGTGTAGGTTTGGGCCTTGCTTAAGGAGACTCTGCCAGGATATATGGCTGTTTTGGGATTAATGTATTCTCTGTCTGTCTCGGGGCAGTCACTCTAACAACCCTGCTTAGATGCGGCTTTACCATGCTCTTATGCCTGTATAACCTTTCGACTGACACTTTTTGATGAATAATCCTCTTGAGGTGCAGGGCACAAATACTTTCTCATCAATAACCCACATCCAGTTCTTCATTTTCTGAGCAGAATTTGTGGCTGCCCTGCTGCACCGAACATGGGTAAAAAGTTTCTGTAAGCTTGCTGAAAGACAAATGACACTCTTCCCACTTTATGCATAGCTCATACGAGCACACACACGTTGAGACAAACACACACACGCAGTACTTGCACAAATAGACAGTTTCACAGCTTCAGGCAACGTCTCTTTGTGGATTCCCAATCAGGTGGACTGTGCCTAAATTGTGCTGAAGGTGACCTCTTGTCCTCCTGTTGGCTGACAGCTATGGGACTGATCTGTCCCTGTTCTATTAGAACTGATTATATCATTTAGATACAGATGGGTTGTTTAACCCAGCAGCTGTCCTCATCAGACACACCAGACTGAGCCTCTTGGTTAATGGCTCTCGAGAAGCCATGAGGGGAACAGAGGCAGGCAATGAAGAGGAAACTCACAAA
Organism: Maylandia zebra; assembly: GCF_041146795.1. Classification (NCBI taxonomy): domain Eukaryota; kingdom Metazoa; phylum Chordata; class Actinopteri; order Cichliformes; family Cichlidae; genus Maylandia; species Maylandia zebra. The sequence continues at coordinate 18,971,394 of NC_135179.1, read as the reverse complement.
TGAGAAACCTAGGCACCAGAATGGCAGAGTGGGTAGAGTAGGTCTGTGGCAAAAAGGGGCTCAGGCTTATACCAGAAAACTACAGATGTGTGTGTCCACATCAGCATAATCCACACAGGGAGCTATTTTGATTTCACTGCGCTCACTTAGAAGTTTAAAGTTAAAAAAAATAAATAAATAAAATAAAATAAAAGAAGTTTAAAGGTTTTTACTCCGCCGGGACATTGGGTGTAGCAGTTCTTATTTTGTACCTGAATTAGTAATCTCCAGCTAATTTTAGATACATTCAACTGAGGGTCACAACCAAAGGGTTGGAGGTGAAAAATGAAGCCAACACTGGAGTGGAAAAACTACACTTCTTCTAGGTTCCACTTGATGCTGGCTCCAAAAGAGAGTCAGTCCTCATAGGCTCCAGTGCTAAAATGCCCAAATTAACAGCGTGACAAATCTTTTTTTAGGCCTCTATGGATAGTTTCCTTCCATCATAACAGCTTTGAGTGGGGTGAATTTGTTTTGTAACTCATTCACATCATCCTTGCTGATGCTGTAGATTTTAAAATTATGGAGCCTAAAACTGTGACATTATGTCTTTATCCTGCCTATGGTTTTAACTACGTTTAGTTTCAGTTAGTTTTCAGTGTGGGTTTGCTATTCTTAATGCAGCCGTTCATACCGTCCATGTAATTTTGCTGGACAAATTTGCAACATTTATTTTATAGACCAAGCACAATTTTTCCATTTTTTTTTTTTCCCAAACAACATGATCTGACCAATCAGACTGGTGCAGTTGGCAACAAGTGACTCAGAACTCAAAATGCACATCAGTACTCAATGCACAAAGAGTAAAATAATACTGTTTTATCTCTGACACCCAGCTAGAGTCAATCAGTTCTCTGAAATAATATCTCTGCCTCCTCATATGTGGTCCCAAATCTGCCAACAGCAGCTCAAAATACCCACTGACATCCTGAAATATCTACGAAAGCATCCGTGATACAGCTTCAGCTCCTGGATCTAACCATGAAATTTGTCTTCCTGCTGTCTCCTCATGGAAATTAGGATGAACCCAGAATTTCTTAAAACATCAGGATCAGCTCATCATTGCTTAATGTTGACTTCATTTTTCACAATTATTTGTGGAGGAATCTCTCTCCCCCCCCCCCCCCCCAAAAAAAAAAAATCATGCTACATGCGATATATATATATATATATATATATATATACACACACATTAGATTAAATGACAAGTTGGATGTGAAAAATGTAAAATTTTGTGTTGAGTTTTTGCAACTCACTTTGTGTGTAATGAAGTTTGGTTTTAAAAAAAGTTAACGATTCTTAGTTTTGAAAACCAGTATAAAGTATGTATTACAATAAAAACAGAGAGCTATTTGAGAGCAGTTAACTCAGTCTTGCAGACATCCAGAGTCTCAATAAACACGTCCACTAAATACTCATCAGCAAAGTTGTAATAACAAATTGTACCAGACTAACAAATACTAAAACTAAGGACATTTCCTCTATATTTATGTTTTATGTTAGTTTTCCAAATTCACAGAGACATTTCAGCATTTTTTTCTAAATAATTTAATTGTAGTTCAAAACTTTTTTCACGTGCTATAAACCTACTGTGTTAGTTAGTGTTAGTTAGTTAGTTACATTGTCTGATTAATGATGCTACAGCTCTAAGTTTTTTTCTTTTGTATGTTTTGGTATTTCAAATTTGCAGACGCAAAATACAGTAAAACAAGCTACTGTAGTTGTTAGTGTTAAACAGCTAAACAGGAGCAAAACACAAGTGCAACTAAAAATAATTCCAAACAATGTCAGTCATTTTTACTCCTCAGGCTGATGTATATTAGTATAGTGTTAACAGATATCAATTTTTACAATCTCAATCCAGCTCTCATGGAAGCAGAGACAACCTTTGCTCGCTGCATCAAATACAGACTCATTTAGGCCTTCTGCTTTTGCGCTGTAATGCTAATGTTACAATAAATCGTTGCACCAGAGTCTCTTTGTTTACATCTTCACCCCACCATGCGATGTCCCCTCTGGTGTGATAATCCTAATAATATGCTAACATTCTGTGTTTTGCACTTATTTTTATAAGTAATGTATGCATATTGGAGGTTTGAGAGAGGAAAATCTGTTAAGTTTCTCTATATGTACATAATGCAGCCATATTTCAAAACTGGTTATGGTTTAAAAACTCAGATCAGTCATTAACACAGCTTGTGGGATAGAAAAGTTTAGATAGGGTTTAGGATAGATATACGAAGCAAGCATTTCCAGACGTGCATTACTTTTTAAATATTTGTATGAGTAAAGTGATTTCCTAAAAACATACAGCAAACATAAAAGTACAGCTAGGTCACAGACTCAAAAGTAACTGGGCAAATTAACATAATCTTTAATATAAGGTTTGTTTTTAAACTTAAGTTTTATATTTAATATCTGAACAGCATGCTCTGTTGGGGGGAGATCAGCTGGCTGTCTTGTCCATTGAAGAATTTCCCATTTCTTGGTCGTCAGAAACTCTGGGGTTGGTTTTTCAGTATGCTTTGGGTCATTTTCCATTCTCTCTGTGTAACACCATCCATCAGTTTTGCAGCATTTGGCTGAATCTGAACAGAGTATGGCTCTGTACATTTCACAATTTATTCTACTACTTCTATCAGCGGTCAGATCATCAATAAACATTAGTGACCAGGTTCCACTGGGAGTCCCTCATGTCCATGCCATAACATTGCTCCCACCATGTTTGATGTTGTGGTATGCCTTGAATTGTGAGCTATTTTTCTCCTTCTGTGTATTTTTCTCTTCGCATCATTCTGGTACAAGTTCCACTTGGTTTCATCTGTTCAAAGATCGTTTAAGTCTAATCTGGCCTTCTTGTAACCAGTGGTTCGCATCTTGTTCTTAACCCTCTGTATATCCACTCATGACAGCGTCTCTTCAGTGTAGATTTGGATAATGATGATAAGTTAGAAGAAGGATTCTTCCTTCTTTTTAAGAATACATTGTTCATTTTCCTAAAGTTTTTCAATTCAATTCAATTTTATTCATATAGTGCCAAATCACAACAAAAGTCGCCTCAAGGCGCTTTGTATTGTACAGAAGATACAGAGAGAAGCCCAACAATCATATGACCCCCTATGAGCAAGCACTTTGGCGACAGTGGGAAGGAAAAACTCCCTTTTAACAGGAAGAAACCTCCGGCAGAACCAGGATCAGGGAGGGGCGGGGCCATCTGCTGCGACCGGTTGGGGTGGGAGAAGGAAAACAGGATAAAGACATGCTGTGGAAGAGAGACAGAGGTTAATAACAGATATGATTCAATGCAGAGAGGTCTACTAACACATAGTGAGTGAGAAAGGTGACTGGAAAGGAAAAACTCAATGCATCATGGGAATCCCCGGCAGCCTATGTCTATTGCAGCATAACCAAGGAAGGATTCAGGGTCACCTGGTCCAGCCCTAACTACAGTGGGGCAAAAAAGTATTTAGTCAGCCACCGATTGTGCAAGTTTCCCCACTTAAAAAGATGACAGAGGTCAGTAATTTGCACCAGAGGTACACTTCAACTGTGAGAGACAGAATGTGGAAAAAAAAAATCCATGAATCCACATGGTAGGATTTGTAAAGAATTTATTCGTAAATCAGGGTGGAAAATAAGTATTTGGTCAATAACAAAAATACAACTCAATACTTTGTAACATAACCTTTGTTGGCAATAACAGAGGTCAAACGTTTACTATAGGTCTTTACCAGGTTTGCACACACAGTAGCTGGTATTTTGGCCCATTCCTCCATGCAGATCTTCTCGAGAGCAGTGATGTTTTGGGGCTGTCGCCGAGCAACACGGACTTTCAACTCCCGCCACAGATTTTCTATGGAGTTGAGGTCTGGAGACTGGCTAGGCCACTCCAGGACTTTCAAATGCTTCTTACGGAGCCACTCCTTTGTTGCCCGGGCGGTGTGTTTTGGATCATTGTCATGTTGGAAGACCCAGCCTCGTTTCATCTTCAAAGTTCTCACTGATGGAAGGAGGTTTTGGCTCAAAATCTCACGATACATGGCCCCATTCATTCTGTCCTTAACACGGATCAGTCGTCCTGTCCCCTTGGCAGAAAAACAGCCCCATAGCATGATGTTTCCACCCCCATGCTTCACAGTAGGTATGGTGTTCTTGGGATGCAACTCAGTATTCTTCTTCCTCCAAACACGACGAGTTGAGTTTATACCAAAAAGTTCTACTTTGGTTTCATCTGACCACATGACATTCTCCCAATCCTCTGCTGTATCATCCATGTGCTCTCTGGCAAACTTCAGACGGGCCTGGACATGCACTGGCTTCAGCAGCGGAACACGTCTGGCACTGCGGGATTTGATTCCCTGCCGTTGTAGTGTGTTACTGATGGTGACCTTTGTTACTTTGGTCCCAGCTCTCTGCAGGTCATTCACCAGGTCCCCCCGTGTGGTTCTGGGATCTTTGCTCACCGTTCTCATGATCATTTTGACCCCACGGGATGAGATCTTGCGTGGAGCCCCAGATCGAGGGAGATTATCAGTGGTCTTGTATGTCTTCCATTTTCTGATGATTGCTCCCACAGTTGATTTTTTCACACCAAGCTGCTTGCCTATTGTAGATTCACTCTTCCCAGTCTGGTGCAGGTCTACAATACTTTTCCTGGTGTCCTTCGAAAGCTCTTTGGTCTTGGCCATGGCGGAGTTTGGAGTCTGACTGTTTGAGGCTGTGAACAGGTGTCTTTTATACAGATGATGAGTTCAAACAGGTGCCATTCATACAGGTAACGAGTGGGGGACACAAAAGCTTCTTACAGAAGACGTTACAGGTCTGTGAGAGCCAGAGATTTTCCTTGTTTGAGGTGACCAAATACTTATTTTCCACCCTAATTTACGAATAAATTCTTTACAAATCCTACCATGTGAATTCATGGATTTTTTTTTTCACATTCTGTCTCTCACAGTTGAAGTGTACCTCTGGTGCAAATTACTGACCTCTGTCATCATTTTAAGTGGGGGAACTTGTACAATCGGTGGCTGACTAAATACTTTTTTGCCCCACTGTATATGCTTTAGCAAAAAGGAAAGTTTTAAGCCTAATCTTGAAATCTAATCTTTTCTCTCTCTGAACTTTACTTTTACTTTTTTCAACCAATGATTGGCTCCTACACTTGCATCAACATCTCTTTGAACCCCATATTAAGTTTGAGTTCCACTGAACAGCTACCAGTTGCAAGTGTTTTACTTTGAATCAACTCCAAAACTGTTGTACTTCCTGAACAGTTATCATGAACAGCATTATTTTTGCAAAATCGATCAAAGGTGAAAGTGTGTGACACAAAAAATGTCACAGAGTCAAAGAACTTCTGGATCTAACTGTATTTAAAGTAGGACAGTCAGATACTTCTATGCCAAAGTATATGTTATGGTTCTGTTATTTACTCATAACCTGGAAGCCTCCCACCTGGCTTTAAAATGTAGAATACATGAACAAGAAAGGCACAGTTGAGCACTTCTGGCTGCTGCTTTGGGAAAAAGTGAGCAGATGAGAGAGAAAGAGGCAAAGTAAAAAAGAAGCAGGTTTTTACAAACGATGTGCTTCAGTGAGCGTTCCTGCCATTAACTCTGGAATCGTTACTGCGACTGCGTGGATACTAATCTATTATAATTCAAAAACCTATAGTTAAAAAAGGAGAAAAAAAAGAAACAAAAAAATGAGTGAGTAAAGCAGTAAAGCAGTGTCCTGAGTCAGCATCCCTGAAACTAGTTTTAGGTCAGAGAGTGGGGTGCTGTGAAATTGGGTGACCTCAAAAGTGATAAATTTAATGAGATCAAAGTCATCCTGTATTTTAGTGTGACTACAAATTTTTTCACAGGCTCTACCTGCGTCCAACCCTCCCTCTCCCTTCTCCCCCTCATTTGCTATGTTAGCAGTAAGCTCCCGTTCTCTCTAAAAAAGGCTCTTCACTCAGCCTTTAGGAGCACATGATATCGATAAGACATGCAGTTGTATTGTACTGGCGGTGATGTTGGTCTGGGGGAGGGATAAGAGCTCTCTCCTGTAGCAGTGAGAAGGCAGGCTGAAAATGAAAGTGTAGACTTTCTCTCCTCCTCCTCCTACACAGCCTGGCTCACAGGGGCTCCATCTCTCTGAGGCTCTCTGATCTTCGAGTCACAAAACACCTGCTGCCTGCCTTCACACAGGCATGGAGAGACAGGGGGGAAGAACAGCAGTCAAGCAGCCGAGAGGCTGGGTGTGACAGAGAGAGAAAGATAGAGTCGGCTTCAGAAGAAATACATGGTGTAACATGTAAAATAAGAGGGAAGCAAGATGTGGCAAAGGTGGAGTAATCGCAAGAGTTTATCAGAGACCTTTTGTCACTCAGTGATGTTTAATACCTTCACGCAGGTGCAGGTAGCAGCATGTGGCTCCCCTCTTGCACTGTTAGGCTTGACTGACTGATGACTGACTGGTTGGTGTCTTGCAATAAAACAAATGCAAACGGTACAGGATCTTCTCTTGGGTTTATTTATGGCCTTTGTGGCCCAGCAATCCATTTTTTGCTTTATTACATTGCTTTATTTGTCACTCTTGTCTCCCATGGGTCAGTACCCTCTCCATCTTATAGTAGTAGCATCATTCCTGACTTTATCTAAGGGAATATGTGAGCTCCCAAAGGGTATAAACACTTGGACCAGTGGAAGAGAGTATGTTTATGTAATCATAGACAAGGGTAGAGTGAACGGGAGTTGTGTCTTCTATCTATTATTTATTGTTTTGTTTCTGTTTCATCTGAACCACAGCGAAAACCAAGATTAGCTTTTGACAAATGTAGCGGCGTTTTGATTCCTGTATGATGTTATTCTTTTTCATATGACACATCAGCATGTCCTCTCATGACCTTTCAACCTCTTTTACCATCACTGAACTGATGCAGATTTACAGATTAAGCTGTCCAGAGCAGGGAGCATAGCAAAAGTCTAATTCCTAAATAAGAAGCTGGTGCTTTGCTGTAGGTTGATGTAGATAAACATCTCAGCTGCAGTTAACCTCTGACTTTGCAATGGTTCAGTTACACCGCTTCTGTATTTTCACAGGGCAAGATGATTAACTGACTAAGCTATAAAATGTCTTTAGTTATATGTGCAGATTAGATATATTATTTGTGGAGATTAGATAAAAGAAGCGTTGAATGTTTGCATTTTTGTCTGTTATCATCCCCAAAACTGAAATACAGAAGGAATGTAATGATTATTTTTATTTGATATAATTATATATAATATAATGTGTTTGACATGCAGTAGCTTTGATATGCTCAATCATGTCTGTGAGTTTACTGAGCTCTGTCTGCCCTCTACTGGTCAACACTGTTAAGTACAAGCATCTTAATGAAATAATGTGTTTATTCTAGTGCTAAATTTAATTTGTGGCGATTTTTAATGATTGTGTATATATAATTGTCAAAATATCATAGCTAAAAAAAATGTTTGTGCAGTGGTACATCGATCAGAATATTATTTCAGTATACTTTAATAGTTTTTATTTTGTTTTGTTGTTATCTTTATGACAGCCTTTGCTCCAAAGCTGATGTAGTGCCTTTCCTTATGTGGTTTAATTCAATGAAAGTGCCTCTCACATAATTAAAAAAAAAGGGGCTCAGATCTGGGATATCGAAGCTATTTAAGTTATGTCGGGGTAACTCAGCCTTGACATGCCTACAGACACACGAGCAAATATTTGCTCATGCACACAGGAATAATTATTTCACTATCGATATTTCTTATCTTTAAAACAGCTTTTAATGAATATTCATTAGTGATCAAATTAAAGTGCTCTACCGTGGTATTTCTCTTCCAGCTGGAAGAGCCATGCATCATTAGTTACTTAAAGTGTTTCCCTTTCATTAATAGCCTCTCTTCCTCTCTGGTCTTCATTAAACTTAGTTGTGTGTGTATGGGTTTGTGAAGTTTTTAAGTTTCTTCTCCCATGTGCCTGCCTTCTCAGTCCATCTGTTTGCCCTGAGGGCTGATGGCTGCTCTGTGCTTTTGCTATGCAGTTTTCTGCCTGCAGATGTCAGCAACACCACAATGATTATGTTCTGGTGTTTGCTCTGCAACAGGACAGCCAAATTCTGCACTATTGAAGCATTTGTTAAAGAAACCTCAGCACTAGCGCAGGAGATGGATAACAGTGTTCATTGTGTTGCTGCAAACATGACAGACACATAAACATTTTTTTTGTCTCATTTATTTGTTTAATTTAGTTGTGACATATTTAAAGCTTGTAAGCATGTTTGTGTATATGTGCAGCACCCAACATCCATACATTTTTGGCACTTGACCGATTTTTATCCATCTTCACCCGCTGTATGATCATATGATAGTAACCAGCTGACACAGGGATACAAATTGTTTTTACCCTGTGAGTGTATGTCAATTGTTCTTTGGCAGGTTTTGTCAGCATGACAGTATAACAGCTGTTCAAGACAAAATCACAAGTTGAGTTTAAAGATGGGCACATGCTGACTTGAGAGGACAAAATATTGTATGAAGTAGTAATAAGTACTCCGTAATCATTGGCCTGAAACAACAATCTGGTGTTTTCCCATCTCCAGATGGGCTCTATTTTAGCAAATATTTGTGGATGACAGTTTCTTATAATCACAGATCAGTGAGTTTCATGTGTGTAGGAACTGTACTTATATGCCAGCATCACTGAGAACGGCTGTTAGTATGTAAGTTAGTACATCTTACTAGCAAGAACAAAGCAAATCTGTTGATTATGATTGTGTGAATAACACAGTGTGCACACTAAAATCTAAAATCATATATGGGATAGTATTATTTATTATTTAATGATGCAAGACGCATCACTGTTCAGTAAAATGAGTAGTAGAAGAACACTTGACCTTTGACCTGTGAGTGAAGCAATCCTTTCAGGAACCAAATCCACATGGGACCCAGTACCAGTTATTGCTTAGACTAATATCATTTTAATATATGTTTAAATTGGAATAACTTGTAAATAATATCCAAATATGTTCATGAATATATGAAGGAACACATTTGGTTGGTTAAACTCAGATTTTGATTTCATTTATTACTAATACAACATTATTTTGTTTCCTCAGGGCAACATTATGCAGTTAGACCAGTTTTCTTCCGGTAATAATGCTGAAGCAGTGCTTCTAAACTCTGGTCCTTGGGACAACTCGTGTTAGGTTTTAGGTGTTCCCCTGCTACAACACACTTATTCCAAATGACCATCGTGTAATTAGGCAGTTGCATCATTTAATACCCAGGAGATCATTTGAATAAGGTGAGTTGAGCTTGGATTGGGGTCCTCAGGAGAACATCTGTGTTAATGTTTTGAGAACACTCAAAGCAGTAGAGGATGTAGTAGTTTGATATGTAAGTACTCAAATCATGCATTGAGAAAACGATGTGATTGGACAGTTAGGGTGAGGACAGTGAAGGTGATGAGAGTGACAGTGAGTAAGAGCAGACCCCAGAATCAGCTTTGAAGAACAGTTAGGAGATCAGGGATCAGTCGAGGGTCAGACATACGTGAGCAATAATGTGTGTATGTACGTGATGACAGTTCATCTGGAGTTGGGTGAGGACTTTATGAAGGGCAAAGAAACACAAGTATATTAAAATATAAAATTACATGTTTGTTAAATGAGATTATTTAGAAAGCTGTGAGATTTTGGTACCTTTTGGTGCATTGTTGCCCTGAGGCAATAAACCAGTTTCTGGTAAGGAGAGGTGAGGGGTACAAATTTGTTTACTGTTACATCAACAGGGACACACAAGCTCTCAAAAAATAGGGTGAAATATCTTTTACACTAAAATTCATGCCACAGAGGGATAATAATAAAACCATATAAAAATATTTGCAGGCTAGTCCTACTTAAATCAAGAGTGTGTGATATTTGAAGTTTTGCTCGAGTTGCTGTGGTTCCTGCTTTCCTTTGCTTTGGCTTATCTGAGGTAAACGTTTAGTATTTAGTATTTATTTATTTATTGTCATTGTCAAGAACAATGAAATTGCGTTTCAATTATAGATTAAAGCTTCTATACGTGTGCATATTGACCCTTTCCCAAATGACTCACAAACTTGTACTTCACTGTGGATTGTCATTCTGCATTAAGTCATCCTTGCAGCCCTTGAGAGTCCTCACAGCATATTAAAGGGGAGGGTATAAATAAACAGGCTGTAGGATGCAGTCACTACTCTATAAGGAAATAACATTCATCTCCATGGATACGAATGATTTTGTAGCTCACTTTAACTGTTCTGTTATTCTGCATTATATACTGTTTAACCTTAAACCGTCTGGGCAGTTTTAGATCACATAATATTAGTTTCTAGCTATTTGCATGTGTATCCATCATAATCTGCTTTGATTACCAAGCAGAATAAGCTGCTGTGTATTCAGTAAGCTGAGGAGGATTTGATATGAAGGATGCATTTTGATATGCTTGTTAATAAATCCATTTACATCTTTAATACAGTGTAAGACTCGAGCCTGGAGGCTGGACACACAGGATTCTGGGAAGATGGGGTTCTACAAACCTGAAGGACTGGATGTGTGTCTGGGATTATATGTGTGTGTCTGTGTGTGTGTGTGTCTGTGTGTGAAAACTTTCCTGCTTTTTTGTTTGTATTTAAGCCTTAACCACACATCCCTGAAGATAAGTGTTTCCACCTGTGCCTCTTTCTTGCTTCTCCCTCTCTTCCCACTCCCTCTCTCTTTCTCCTCTCCTTCCCTCCACCGTCACATGTCCTCAGTGAATAGAGTGTTGAGTGGATTTCACCAGCTGGTGCCTTTGCCTGCCACATAAATAGTGTTAAAAACAAATGCATGTGAGAATGTGTATGTGCGTGCGTGTGTGTGTGTCTTTGCCAGATACTTGAGTGTCAGTGTCACATCTGCCCTCCAACATTCCTGTGTGCCTTTGCGCTCATGTGGAAGCCTGCACAGACTGCGGCACCAATTCCAAATCTGTGGAAAATCATTATCTTGTCACTTGTGACACATACACACACACACACACGCACATAAAGTCTGCATAGTATTTTTCTTAGTGTTTTATATTATTCACTATGAAGCTAAATACGATAGTTTTTAAGTTTTGAATCTATAAACCGAAAGGATGAGATCAGTCACACAGCTATGTTAATTCTGCTACTGACAGTTCATTCAAATGAACATCTAGCCTAGATCTGTAGCTTCATCAATAGGTTAAGTGCAGTAACTCTGCATGCTTCTGAACTCATCTTTCTTCTTATGTCTCTGACCCCTCTATCTGTCTGCCACAATGTTCTTTCGTCGTCTGCCAATTTTTATATTTTATGGTTATTTTACTGACGTGTTGCGACAGTAACTGCTTTTTTGTCCTTGCAAGAATATAATTAAGAGTTACTGGAATTTGACTGAAGCTGATAATTGGGCCAGCAGTGTGAAGTGTTGTTCTTTGTTTGTGTTGATTTTCTATGGTAATAGTTGCTAATGGACTGTTGCCGGTGTTTGGCTGTGCTGCTTTCACACCCTGGACATCTTGGTGCTGGTGGTGAGTCAGAGTCCTGGAAGTAAACACTTGAAAAAAATTGATGCAAAAAGGCACATGTACATGTGCTGAGAACAGGCGGCTGAGTCTTGGCACAAACGCTGGACACATGTCACGGGATTTGAATGAACAATGGATGTAGAACTCTTATACTTGAGCAGCCTCACCCTTCCTCCTACTTCTTTTTATCACCTTCTTCATATCCCCAATAGAAATTTTTTTATCTTCCTGTTGGATAACAGGCTTATATACAGATATTGTGAAATTTTACTGCTGCTCAGCTGATGGGGCCTCAGTGTTGCAGGGAAGCCTCTGTACATTTTCAATAAAGCTGTCAGGTACAAGCAGAGAGTCTGACGGGCTGTACCTCACCCCTGCTGTCAATGCTGGAGATAAAAGCTTTTGGTGTAGGACCAAGTGAAGCTTTTGTCACACCCAAGGTGAAAATCTGAGACAAAGTTAGATAATGTACACGATCTTTTCACAAAAAGTTTTCAGAAGTTGAGCTGTAAATTTAGTGTAAAAAAAAAAAAGAAATCTAACATGTTACTTCTCCTCCACAGTGAAACTAATAAGTACAAAACTTTCTATGGTAAACTTTTGTTTGATTGATTTAAAGGCAACAATATCAATGACTCTTGTATATTGGTAAACAGCCCATTAATGCTCTCGAAAATGTCACTGCTTCTATCAACTCCTGATTTGTCATGCGGCTCTGCTTCACAATTTCAGACAAATTCATGTTCGGGATTGAGTGTGAATGGTAACCACAATTTTCTACATTCCAGTAACTAAAAGACTAGGAAAAGGAAATAGGATTTGTGACTGACTCAACAAAAGATCAATTCATTATCCGCCTGAGACCTGAGCTCTTGATTTGGATGCGTACTTGAGATTAGTTGGATGTAAAAGTATGTCCTCATATAAGGACAATAGGTTTATTTTGCAGCACAACACAATAAAGTTTTTTTTTGGTTTTTTTTTTTTACATTTAAGAGCATTTAAGCAGCTTTAAGACTTTTTGCAGCAAAATGAAAGACATAAGGCCCGGAAGGTTGAAAAATTCTCACTTTGACTGGGTCAGCGATTAAATCAGATTACAAACATAAATGCTGTCCTTGTGTCTGACTGATGGTACCTATAAAAGGTAACCATCTGGAGTATTTGACCTCTACTACAGCGATGGAGAAGTTTTTCTATGATTGTCTGCCCAGTGTCAACAGGTGGTGATAACAAGCCAAGAAACTCAGCAGAGGCAGGAAAAAGGCTTGCTTGCTTACAAGTAAACATGAATGTTAACGTACAGGATTATAAGGATACGCATAATCTATTGTAGAAACTAACAGTGAATGAAGTATATTTATTTTTGTTTGTTTGTTTACAAGAAAATACACAGGGTACTTTAACGCACGCATGTTTTATTCTGCTTTTAGAGCCCTTTTACATTTTTTATTAGTTTTATTTTACTTTTAGTATCTTTCACATTATTTATGCTCTTCCTTAGAACTGCCTGAAGTTATTGTACTCTTTGCCTTACTTTAAAATCCCAGACATATAAATCATAATTAGTCTCTTTTTCTTCCTCTCTTCATCCCATTGACAGAAAAGCTGGCTTTATTAAATTTTAACCTGTCATTATCAGATCATGCAACCCTGAATGTGTATGTGTCTATGTATGTGTATGTGCGGCAGGAGATGGTGTGTTACATCGAGCAATTAATGTTTAATTCTTCATGCTACACTGATCACTCAATCTGTCGCTTCAGTTCTTCTTTAACTTTTAGGCTAAACTACGTGTATGAGAGGCTGCTTTCTCTCTTCCTAGAATCTAGCCGGCTCTATTATTTATAGGATTAGAGAGAGGAGCAGTGTGCGTGAAAGCCCGTGTTTTTGTTCACATTGTGATTCTTGATCATCACATGTCTGCCTGTTTCTATTAAAACCAACAAAGGATCATCATCATCTTATTGGGTATAATCCTGCTGACCATCATTTAGCTCAGATACAATAACTATCTGAAGATTATCTTATTTCATGGGAAATCGGTGAGTGTTGCTCACCTGACCCCCTCAGAATCAGCGGATCTACTCAGACAACAACTGTAGTCTATTCAGTGAAGCTATGCAAAATTTGACCTTCATATAATGAAAACTGTCTGAGTTCCAGGGCTTCAACATACATAGGGGTGGAACAAAAATTTTGCTCATAGTCAAAATCACTCATAACATCACACAATTTTCAGGGCTTGCAAAACACATTTAAACTCTGTTTAAAAACAAAACAAACCCTCCCCACAGTACCACAATTAAGCACTGATACCTCAGATGTTTTATCTGTTTTCTAAAAATTGATATTAACATGTTACCATTTTCACAATTTTACAACCACAATTTCTTTGGTTACTTTAGCTGTTGTCAATACTTGATATGTGTTTAGTGTCTTCATTTGCTCCTGAAATTACAGACTTAAGTCTGGATCACTTAATGTTTCATATCCAGTGATGGGTTTGATATTCAAAAAGTAATGTTTTACACATTACTTGTTATTTTTATTAAGAGTAACACAGTAGCTAGTTGACCTAGCTGTGTGTTTGAGGTAAAATAGTATTATTTAACTTTATTCAGCACCGGCACACATTTTGAGTTACTTGTTACCTAATCGGTCAGATCTGTTTTTTCAGATCTGAAAAAGTCTAAAGGGGAAAAAAAGCGAGCTTGGTTCGAAAAATATTAATGCTGCAAATTTGCCCTGCAAAATTACATGGTTACTGTGAATGGCTGCATTACAAGTGAGTCTGAAAAATGTTTTTAACAGATGAAATATTTACATGGATGGATTTTACGTGTTTATGTGTAAAGACCTTAATTCAGTTGTTTCTTTCTTGGACACAGTTTGTACTTTACCATCACACTGCTTGTTCTTTCTAATAACAAAAATGAAAGTAATGTCCACATCTACACTCCTCAAACACTACAGACTAGGGATGGGTATCGTTTAGGTTTTATCTGATAACGGTGCCCAACCGGTACTTTTGAAACGGTGCCGGTGCTTAAAGACTGGAGAACACAAACTTTGTCCAAAAAGCTCTTATGTTTTTATTTTTAGCAGTCTCTTTTGCAAAATGATAACCAAGTTAGCCTTTTCTGTTGATACAACATACCTCCTTTGGTTGGAAAAGGTGCTTAAACAATGGAAAACACAATCTTTGTCCTAAAACCTCTCATGTTTAGCTGTTTTTTGTAAAAAGATAACAATGTTAGCCTTTTCTGCAGCTATAGGGCATATATGGTATCACTCTATCAAACAAGAAGACAGCCGCATGTAACTACAACGGTGTTAGCTAGTTCACTTTACATGCATTAATGTAATAATGCATGTAATTTACTCAACGTAAATTACACAGGAACAACATTAAGCCACTCACCCAGAGAATAACGGCTGCTGCTGCCATCATCATCCATCATCATTTCTGCTACACTGGCAGGGCTAGGGGCCAGGACTCTACTCTTCGGGTTCTTGGGATCCGATAACAGGCACCACACCCGCAGTAGATGTGCTCGGTCTTGCAGCAAGCTATCAAATACGGCGCATTTCTCGGCTTTTAAAAAAACACTATGCGTCGCCAGGTGTTTCATCAGATTCGAGGTGTTACCTGCTTTGCACAGTATCACCTTAAAGCACTTGTTGCATGCTGCTGAGTTTGCATCTTTTGCTGTGAAGTACAGCCAGACTTTTGACCGCTTCGGCTTGGGCATTTTTAATCTGTAGCTCTGCTCTAAAAGGACGTACGTACCTGGACCTGCCTACTATCCTCGGAAATGTAAAATGATTGGCTAGAATCCAAAGTGTATGACGTCTCAGGAAAAAAGAAAGCACTGAAATAAAGCACCGAAATATGCGCTACGTTTCGGTCTGCTTACTACCGTTTATGTCAGGATGGCACCGGATACCGGTACTCATCCCTACTACAGACTGCTCTATTTTTCTCCTCCCTGCATTGAAACTTATTGCTGATTGTAGTGTAAGTGTGAAGGAAGCAATGCATTTTTTTTTTCTTTCAGCCTGCTCATCATGCAGATAACTGAAGAAACTTCAAGTAAAAACATAACTATAACTGCAAACTGATTGAATAGTGCATAGTAATGTGTTACTTCAGCACGTGTTATACCCAGCACTGTTCACAGAATTACTTGTAGTTTCTCGATTGTTGTGAGTTTTCATTGTGGACCGTTTTGTTCTGGTGATGAGGGATTTATTCAAACTTCTCCCTTTTTTTTTATTATTTTTTTTTTTTTTTAGAAAGAAACCAAAATAAACAGTCAGTGCAAGCAAACCTGAGGTGGCAGTTACTGAGACTTAATCCAGAGCTTGGAGATTATTAAATTTTTCAGTAGCTGTTTGTGCCACCTGTGACTGAAAACAGCACTGTTGAACCAAGACTGGAAAGTTTAAGGACACACACAAACTTCTTATGGTATATCTCGGTCGGCACACTCTGTCTGCAGTTATTTATGAAGGCTCGCACACACTCAGAAATAGGAGAGATAATCCTTACTTGAACCATTAGAGACCACTGAACTGAGAAGCCAGGAGTCAAAACCAATAAGTTGTAAGAATCCTTATATGACCATTTAATACTGAGTCCAAAAAACCTTTTTAAAGTCTTTTCCATCTGCTCTCCCACATGTTTTTAAATCCATTTTCTCAGAATCTGGGAAACAGGTCCTTCTGCACTACGTGGTTATGTCACTATTTGCCAGAGCTGCTCTAGACTCTCACTGTCAAATGCTCACCTGTACTCTATACTTTGACCTCTCTCTTTGACTTTTAAATGAGGACAAGATCACAGAGCCGACAGAAAAAGACACAGGCATTTAGAGGAAGCATCTGCCTGACATTTGATTGATTTTCTTCTCTATTTTTCTTCTTCTGACCTGAAGAACAAACAGACATCCAAGGAGTCTGGGGTTGCTGAGGTAACTGTAATCACTCTTAATTCAGCATCAGGGAAAGTGAGGGGATAAAGGTGGATTGGCAGCAGTTTAGCAGGCTAATGTGGGAGTTGTAGAGGGCAAAACAATAAATATGTGACACTGGGGAAAACGAGTTGAGTGTGTTTCCCTGTTGAGCAACTCTGCAAGAGGGAAGCCAGAATGATAAGGATGAAGACAGAAAGGCTTTACATAAATACATTTCTTTTCTCAATCCCGCAGGATTTAAAAGCTCCTCCTCTCTCTTCCCCACTTCTCCTCCTTCTCTGCCGGCAGATAATAATCCTTTCATCGACTGCTGGTGAGGGCTGGTGTTTGTCCAAAAAGCCTCTTTCTACTTCGTCAAGCTTTTCCACTCTTTTAAAATTGCACCATGCTGAGAAGGGAGTGAAGATATTATTAATGCATTCCCCTATTTGCCCCCTCTCCACCTCCCTACCTGTCTCTTCATGTAACTTTACTTTTTCCCTTTTGCTCCTACCCTCTTCACTTACCTCTCACTGTTACGAATATCATTAATGAGCAGGCAAGCAGATAGTGACGTGCGATGCTAATTAATGAGTTTGCTTAGTTTTCTCTGTCGCTTTACTCAACCTCATAGCGGCTCAAACACAGATGTACACACGCTCTCCCAGGCTGTCTTTTCATGTTTCATGACTGGAGATGCATGGGAATAAATAGCATCAATAAGATGTGTGGCGAAAGCAGATAGAAAAAAAGCACCACCACCTGCCAGTCAAGCCGGCCTCCTTATAGTATACTCCTCTCTCACACACACAGAGAAAAACACACACACTCTCTCACATGTGCGCTGGTCCGTAATTTTTCGCCACACTCTGTTCCCAACCAATGAGAGGCCAGAAAAGGGCTTCTCAGAACGTGAGGGGGAGGAGACAGAGTGCTGCCGGCTGATTGACAGCGCCCTACAGGTGGAGAGAAGAACGCAGAGGAAGAGAAAGGGGAGAAGACAACACAGAGAGAGGAAAGAGAAGCGGTGAGTGAGGAGGAGGAGGAGGAGAAGAGAAGCAGCGGCAGTCAGACTTCCACGAACACACACACCTAAACACACACTCACTCACAGTGCTCTGTGCCTCCCCTCCTACCTTGAGAGCTCGTTTCCCCTGGCAGACAAGTCGACTAATACTACCATCACTATCATCACCTCCACCTCCTCAGCTGCACCAAGATGAGCCAGTGCAGGAAAAGGTGCAAGAGGCAGCTCACCAAGGTGGCTCGCTATTTCTATCGCTTCCTCATGGGAACGCTCACCCAAGGTAGGCATCCAAAAACTTCCACTTCCACACCCAGAGGTTCGCTGCTGGGTCTGCTGAGCGCAGCAGCCAGGTGGAGATGGTCTAAAGTTAAAGTTTGCTGTGTTTATAGCAGAGGTGCTGATGTGTGTTTTGAGATCTTTGCAAATAGGTCACTAGTCTCTGTGTGTGGCTCAGGTTTTTTTTTACAAAAGAGTAAATGCACTCCTCAGTGGCATAAATCCTAAACATGACTATCTAAAAGCATGTCAGTGAACCTGCAGGGTTTGAATGTGGGTCTGCAATGATGTGTACTGTATATATGGTCCTGTGAGCATACATTGTTTAAGCTTGTTCAATTCAAACACATAATAATAGAATCAATAATGAATTCACAGCGAGAATTAGAAAGCTGCTGGCTTTGAATGAACTCACTCTTCCCTTCTTTCAATCTGCTTTTTCAATCCCTGCTTCCCTCTGTCCTGCCTTCACAGTTCTGTCCTTCTGTCTCCTCCTGTTCGCTCTCTAGCAGTCAAACAGATTGCTCTCTGGAAGCATGTGGCATTCCACCTCTATTGAGAAACTCTTAGTGGAAGAAAGACACACACAGCCTTTTACCCAGCCCTTCATCCACCTCTCAGCTAACCCATCCCCATCCTCCTTCCCTCTCTAGCTTCCTCTGCACAGTTACACAGAACTTTACAATGCTAATTTGAGGAGCGAGATTAGAATAAAATTATGTAAGCGCAGTCAAGTTCTTTTCGTCATACTGAGAAGGTCCTATTTCTTTAGCATCCACGTACTCTTTGTCCTCCTGGGCTTAGTGCTGGCTAAAGAGTGTCCTTTCCAGAAATCACCCTTTATAATGTTGCCTATTGACAGCCTGCCGCTAAGCTTTACACCCATTTTCCTTTTTTTCTCGCGAGTGATATTGAGCAGCAGCTCACATTGCCTTGGGGAAAACACAACAGAGTAGGGTGGTTCTATTGAATCCCAGCAGTTGATCCTGAGGGTGGAGGTAAAGCTGTGTTTAGATGACCTTGTCAATAGAGCAGTGTGTGAATGCTAATTTGACATCAGGGTTGCTCATCTCCACCTCTGCTTTTTCTCCTCGTTATCTCTTCAGACTTTGACAACTGCAGAGCTTCATGTTCGTGATCTGAATGCAGCCGCTTATCATGCGTGGAGAAAGCGCAGACATATAAATGCACATGTTGTAACCCATGTGTGAGTGTGTGTTCATCACAACAAAAACACTCTGCTGGAAATGACACTATCAGCACAAATATTTGTGCTGATAAAGATTTTGAGGGATGCTTCCCAATAAACACTCTGAGGTTTAATAATTGCTGTATAAATGTCTATGCAAAAGATTACATCATCAGAAAAAAAAAGCTTGTGCCAGTGTCTGCAATGTTACCTGGTTGTTACTTGGTTGTCTGCTTGACGTCCTCAGCTGGAGGCCCAAATATTATAGTAAAAGTTTCTGTAGTGGCCGTTAATTATACTGTTTGCGCCTTTGAGTTTGCACAAACAAGCTTGGGGATGAATGGCACAGAGATTGCTGGGAACTAGAAAAGCAATGACAGATGGACTAACACGTTGGTGATTTTGATGTTTTCTTGGGATGTGTTGACGACAAGAAAAAAAAGTCACTACTAAAGTAATTAAAGTAATTAGCAACAAAGCACTACAGCACAGGCACTACATCAAACTTTGTATTGTTCCAGCAGTCATGCACAAACATTCACTTTTTGTTGCTAAAATTAAACTCATAAGACGCAACGTTAAAGGAGACTACCACCAGAGTTTATAAAAAATGAAATTACTACATGGACCAAAATACAATTTAGGGGCAATGGTCAGAAAAACAAAGCCATCATGGGCTCAAGCAGCAAAAGTGGTAACCATTCCAAGCCCATACCCACATTCCCTTCCCATGTGTAAACAGATAATCAGACTCATACACTACCCTCATAGACTCACTAGGGCTTTGCAGAGTGGTGTGACAATGTTTGAAGGAATGAAACAAATCTCGTTTAAGTGCCTATTTTTTTCCATATACATCCTTGTTATGAAAAGGTTGGAATAATTGTACTCATTGATATTCATACCTTGTCCGGACATAGACATGTGTTTGGTGCATGCACCCTGAAACAGGCACAAACAGAAACAGAGCAACTTTAGGAAATAATGCAGTTTGACAGTCTGCTGGCAAAATAAGCTACTAACTATTTAACCAGCTAACTAGCTACTGCAGCATCAAAGCACATTCGCTCCCATCTATGAAGTATTTATTAAAATTGGTGTGTGTGTGTGCGTGCGTGCGTGCGTGCGTGCGTGCGTGTGTGTGCATACACATCCTTAAGTTTACTCAGAATGGAGTTACCATGACTACTGGCTCCTGCGTGTCTGTTCCAATGGGGGAGAGAGAGAGAGAAAAAGAGAGATGTCTGCTTCATTGCAGTGGGAGCCAGAAAGGGCTGAACTGTATAATGGCTGTGCTACATTGGGATTTCATCAAGGCCATTCATAGTTTGGTATTTGGGCATTGTAGCATTTTTGGCTGTGCCAAGGTGCTGAGGGACACGCCATTTAAGTCAGGCATGGAGAGACAGATTTTGCACTGCCATCAAACTGTGTATGAACCTAGCAGCGATTTAACTTATGCAGAAAAGGACTGATGACATTAAGAAAGCCCCTGGTTAATAGGTGTTTTTATTCCACCTCAGTGAATAAGTTTGCTGGACCATGTATGAAAAAACTTTAATTTTTTTACGTGCTCATACCCTTACTGGTAGCACACAGCATGTTTCTGAAAAGACTCATGTGTCTATAATTAGTTCTGTCAATTAATCACAGTCCTGCGCCTCTTCAACCACAGGCCTACACAAGGGTCAGGATGCTGATTGTGTGTTGTTAGCAGAGGTGGGACCAAGTCATTGTTTTGCAAGTCTCAAGTAAGTCTCAAGTCTTTATCCTCAAGTCTCAAGTCAAGTCTCAAGTAATGTCAGGCAAGTCAGAGTCGAGTCTCAAGTCACTGGTGTAAAAGTCCGAGTCAAGTCACAAGTCTGAAACTTTGAATTTCAAGTCCTTTCGAGTCTTTAAAAAAAAAAAAAAACGAAAAAATAATGTTGCAGTTATATGCTAAATGTAAATATTAGACCATGTAATTTTAAAATCTGTGTTTTTCTCAACACATGACAAAATAGTGAACTTAGAAAATATACACAAATTGTGAAATTGCACCTCTTTAGAATGCAGCTCAATTAAACCTAGCTCCAAGAATAATTTTCACCGACAGTTCTGAGATAAGCTGCATGTTATTCTTGGATGCGGTTGTAGGACCGGCTTTAAAATCGCATGACAAAAATATCATACACATTAAAAAAAACTGTATCACCAACGTAGCCTGGAAAACATTTGCTAGTTAGATGAAGTCAGCTATCTCATCGTAGCATATTTATATGCATATTTATAATCATACGGTTCTTGGAGTGAGTGCATACACTCATGAAGTTTAGTAACTTCAGGTCACTGCAACAAGTCCAGGTACAGTTTACCGACGGATGGGTGCAGGACCTTGAAATGCACCGTGTAGAAAGTAAAGACCGTCGTACGTGAAGAGAAAATCTCCGTCCCGGTTTCCCTCCAAGGCGTGAGCACCGATAAGCAGAGTTTTGTCCTTTCCTTATAAGATTCCTAATTATTCAAAGTAACACTCAGGTATGCCGCTCAGCTGGGTTAGTTACGACGTCGGGAGTAGCTTGGGAGAACAAGGAAACACAGACTGCTTCAGGTTGCCTTCCCAAATCGACTCAAAGGTTTATTTAGTACATAACAGCTTATATAGAGGAAAAAAAGGTTCGTGTGTCAGCAGGTTCTCAGTTCAAACCGGTACAGACCAAATAAGGAAACGTCTTCCTGCCTTGTGAGCAAAGAAGTATCCTTTGTGTAGTTTATCAGTTCAGCTACAATTTATGATCATCCCAGCAAAATACACTCCTAGACATAGAATACAGAGTTCTTTCATTAGTGAATTCTGAAACGAACCACCTGGCCTTTAACAAGCTCTTTTCTAAATCATAAGGAAGGGAGGATGGGAGTAAGGAAGTGGTCTTGTCTCTGTGGTATTTTCGACCTTGGGGTACCAGCCTGTGAGTCTTACACATCAATACATGGGTCAGAGAGAAAGAGAAAAACAACTAGTAAATGGGCCTTATTGAGTAACAGTTCTCCTGTATAATATTACTACAAAACAATATCCTGTAAATGCTAACCGTAGTATCAAAATATCACAACAGTACGTATCATAAGTTTACCAGCCTCACAAATTGTCGTCATAAATACACATTCCTTAACCGTTTATTAATAGGACCTTTGAGCTCAACGGTAATTAATTAGCAGTGGAAATAATTTCTGGTAGCATCACAGAAATGTAGCAGTGACAACAATATTGTATGCTGTAATCGTACTGGGCAATTAGTGATACAAAAAACCTGTTTTATCCTGTGAATAAAAGTATATGTTTTTGTCAATGTACCATAATAACAGAAGCGAAACGCAATATTGTGTCAGGACAATTCACTATTTATGCACAATAAATAAAGGAGCATAGCGCGACAATTTCTGTTCAGCGCCAGACTTGCTTGTAACCTATATCACTAATTATGTTAAGAAAAATGACGTATTAACTACTAAAAAACACTGACCTTCGTGTAAATGCTTGGAGCAGACTAACCTGTGAGCTGGAGGGTTCTGGGACGTTATATTTGATCTTTGAATGGCTGCAATCCAGGCCACCCGTCGCGTCTTTGTTACTTCGGAAACATGGCTTGAACAATTTCTCTTCAACGACGTAATCCGATAACAACCGATCTCTTTACCCGTCGGCTTCCCGTGGCTGTCATGCGACCGGCTATTGCAGTTAATAATACAACGGCTTCTTGACATTTTTTGTGTTTCTTTTTATCGCTGTGTAACTGATTTTAATTGAAAGCCTGCGTGCGCTAGTACCGCTTGCCACGAGTTCCCAGAATCCTTTGCGGTTCTACCCGTGAATGACGTCACATTTTCAATCTCTATATAATATGCATGTTAAATTTTATATTTGGGGTAAAATATCAAGTCTTTTCAAGTAAACCGGTTCAAGTCCAATTCAAGTCCCAAGTCATTGGTGTAAAAGTCCAAGTCAAGTCACAAGTCTTAGAACATTTTTTCAAGTCAAGTCTAAAGTCATAAAATTAATGACTCGAGTCTGACTCGAGTCCAAGTCATGTGACTCGAGTCCACACCTCTGGTTGTTAGCCCTTGCTGGTGTATGCATTAGTGATGACAGTCATTTTTAATCACCCTCCATTTTAACTCCACGTTTCCCACTAATTAGCTTGTTTCATTAGCTTCTCCAAGGTAAACAAGGCCATTCTAGTGTGTGTGTATGTGTCCGTGTGTTTCTGTGTTTCCTTTTCTCCTCTTCTTCCCCAGAGCTTTGTTTGTGTTCCTTTATCAAATAGTGGGACAAGGGTTGTTTAGTGAAATTAAAATGTTTTAAATACTATCTAACCTGTTTGCGCCACCTAATAAAAATGCATACATTAAGGAATCCCATTCACATGATTTTTTTCTTGTAAAGTGGGGAAATACCTCCAACATGCACAAACATTTGACCGCACAGCATGCAGTTAATTTGCATAATTGTAATGTCTTTGATATGCTGCTTAGACATGGGGGTGAGCAGAGCCTATGAGAACCCAATGAGAATTCATAAGAGAGTCAAAAAGGAAACAAATCAATAAGTGACATTGATCATGGAATCGGAATCTAAGTTCTTATTAATTCTCATCCCTGTTTATCAGCAACCTAAAGATTCTTATAGACAAGAAGATGGCGTGAGATGGCCTTCAAATTCAACTGGATCACTATGTGACTGAGATTTCACATTATGTTTTCCAACAAGCCAAATCCACAGAGGTGTCACCATACAACCCACATTATCCAAAGTGCAGCTTTGGATAATGTGTTGTCCCACCTTTTGTTGTCCCACAGGATAGCCCCGGAGGTCTCAAGATAAGGAGTACCCACACAATGTCATTGTGTTTATTACATGACAGGAACGCACAGTTCTGGAGGTTCCTAGTAGTTCGCTCAAGATTAGAGACCAGTCACTGACCCCAGTTGCTATAACCACCAGTTACTAAGGAAAATTGTATATTCTGCAACCAGCTGATTGAGAGATTGGCAGTTGCTAGCAAGAAGTTGAGGTATGCATGTAGGTACCAAAACACCTACAGGCAAATTGATTTGGTCATTAGTAGGTTGTCATTAATTTACATGGAAGACTTGTCTGCAAATCTAACTTTTATGCAAGATCATTTAGTTAAATTTACTCTCTGGATGGTATGATGCAACTCAGAAAGGGAGACCATTGGCCTACAAAAGTTTGGCATTACACTTTTTTGTTTCACTTCAACTTGAAGAGGAAATCGCTAGTGTTTCCAGATAAGTCCGTGTCTTCCATGCAACCTATAGGAGACCACGGCAATCTGCTTACAACTAAAACAATCACAAGGAGGTTTGGGTGCAGAGGTTACCAGCCTCTAGATCTGTGCAACTGTTTCACATAACACCTGCAAAGACCAGAGAGTTGTATTCACTACAGCTTGGTGTACAGTTTAGTAAAATTAATATATGATGTAGAATACTAAAATAAGGCAAATGTGTTGGTTTGTGAAGAAGTAGTGAGTAGCTAGAGATGACAAGAAAATACTGTGTACAGTGACGAATCCCTGTGTGATGGCCATTTAGAGTGAAGAAGAAAATCCTTAAGCTTTTATTTTGTCATTTGTACCAATAGCTGTGTGTTCTCTAAAATAAGAAAAAAACTCTTTAGATCTATTGCCTTGTGTCCAGATCTATTGCCTGATCAATAGCTCACTGATCACACTGTTAAACAACCTACTTTGTCTTAGTTATCAGTGTATTTTCAGCTTGTTTACAGGAATACATTCAATTGTAGCTGAAGGCATTGTCGTTCTGTTTCAGCTAAACAACAAATTTGTTCCCATCAAATTAAAAAATGACTTCTTGCCCACTAACAGCTTTACTCCACAGTAACTGTACACAAACACAATGTTTTGACTTGTAAATTGCCTGAGGTTGTAATAAACAGCCCTAAATCAATATTTCATGTCTGAAGATTAATGTGTTTGGTGCGCTGAGGAGCAACACATACCTCACCTTGCTGCAAATTAATTCTCTTAAGGTGATCAAGATCATACGCGTGCAAACACCAGTTTCCTGTAACTTATTAATGTCATACACTGCATTCTCCACCACTGCACCTTTCTTACTACAGGAGACTTTCACAAGGACTTCCTGTGCATCCTGTGCAATGAATGTGACCAAGAAATAGTCACATTCATTTCCTTTTCCAGAGTATGAGTCATTTGTTAGGGGCTCTGACATTTTTCCAAATGAAACTTGGTGTTAATCTTCCTTGAAAAGCCATTACAACTTTGTACTGTCTAATTAATAACGTCTGATTTTCTTCCTCTACGTGCCACTTCCGCCTTTTTTTTCCTTGCAGGGGCATGCATAGTTCTACGCCAAGAGAACGTGCATAAATATGCATGCCTAGAGAAACACACACACGTTTCTTTACACTCTGTTTTTCAGCTCTCATACCTTGAAGCTGATTCTCTTTGCAACCCACTTGTGGCCATGACCAAAGAGATTTTGTTATCAACCTTTCACTTATGAATAAAATATGCTCGGTGTGAGCTTTGGCATTGCTTCATGTGTATTTGTGTGCATGCAATGGTGCTGAATTTCAATGCATTCTTTATTTTATTATGAAAACTATAATACTGTTATTCTGGTAGCAGGCCATGTGCATGCAGTTGCACGGGCTGACTTGTTTGCAGCCACTATAGCCAGTAGTCAACACTTAAATGCTTAAGCGTCATAACTGCTCAGCATGCTGATTAGATGAGAAGTATGCGAGTTTTTGGTTTGAATTTGTACCTTATACGTTTAACACCATCCCTCTTGTCTTTGAAAAATGTCGCTACACTCGTGTCCATCACTTTCCCCAACTTTTGATAAAAAATTGACACAGTGTGTCACTTTTAGACATAATAAATAACACCATGGGCTCCCTATGATGGCAAATTATGACACGTGCTTCTAGGGGGTTTAGCGTTGCTATATTTATGTATATATAGAGCATTAAGTCATATTACAGTGTGTGGTAATGGCACTCACAGTGGGAAGGGAATTGCTCATTACTACAAGTATATCTTACTCCAAGCTAAAGTCCCTTGTTTGTGTGCTTAACTGTGGGGTGAAGGAGACCCTCTGCCAAGCAGAGCATGGTCGTGCCTCATATAATAGGTAATACGAAAACGCGGCAGGAAGTAGTGCTTAAGCATCAGATCTCAGAAGACATAACTTGTGGGGCAGAAACAAAGAGATGCATCCAGACCCTGCCAAGATTTTGTCCCACTTCATTTAGGGTATTATTATTTTACTCACTGCTGTGCATGGTGTGAGAAGTGTTTTTGTCATTTGACTGGAAAAAAAAGGTCTGTAAGAAAGTGAGATGGAAGAAAGATAGACAGCGACAAAAATCACAAGGGGTAAATAGGAAATGTAAAAAAAGAAAGAACATATTCTATCACATCTCAGCAATCGCACCCGTTTTAAGATCAGGCTCGTTTTGTCGCCAGACGTGAAAATTCTCACTTGCTTGTGCTGATTATTCGCTTCTGTTTCTGTCTGCTGTTGACACCTCCTGACTTGCAGATTCAGGAAGGAGATTAAACGGTGGCCTAAAAATAAACTCCTTGTGGAAGTTCAAGGTCAAAACACGTGCAGAAAAAAAAGTTCCCTTTTGAGTAGCTATATTTAAAAATTACATTTCTGTTTTACACGTGCTGCCAATTATATGCACATGCAGTGGCATTCCAGATCAAGTTATTAAAGGAAAAGCGACAGTTGGTTTGTAGTTATTTGTGCTCTCTGTGTATGCCGAATAATCCCTCTGTGTATCTGTTGCTTGCTTCCTTATCCTTTGTTTTTACTGGCACCCGTCCCTCTGTTTTAGCCCTAATCTGCTCCATGCTGTTCACATTTCGCTCCGTCAAATGTTGATTAAGTCAGTGCTCTGCCTGTCAGGTGATGTACCATCTGCATTTCTCTCCTCCATATCCACTCCCAGCATAATTCAGAGTAGGTTATGAGTTTTCTCACCTCTGATCAGCTCTGCAACTTTCTCTTGAGATTTGACCGTAAAGATGAGAAGCAGGAACTGACATGTGATTAAATTTCAGTTTTTGCCCTAAGCTAATGCACTGTTTCTTAATTGGACGGTACGGTCCATAAGGCTGCTCCTGTCATCCCTCATCTCTGTGAGGAAGACTATTATCTGGTGCAGCGTGGCCTGTTGATCTTCAGCTTCTTGTAGATCAGTGTGCTGCACCAGTGGGGATTTTAGGTGTTAGCCGTGTCTCCCTCAATCCTTCACTTTTTGTGTAGTAAGAGCTGTCTCTGCATGTGTCCTCTCACGAGCTCGCTTTTTGCCTCACCCTCAACCTCTCCTCCACTCATCCCATCCACCACTTTTTCCCCCTCATGAGAAAGGTGTGAAACATCACCTTCATCCATCATGTGTATACACACACACACACACCTCACATGTGCTAAAAATAAACCGCTATTAGTAGCAGTCTGAGTGAGGGGTGATGAGAGTGAGGGGGGGTTAACTAGAAGTAACTGTTGGAGAAAAGAGAAAAGGAAAATTCAATACAGTGTGGAGGCAAAAAGAGGAGGAACTGTAGGAAAAGGCTTTTTCATTTTTAATCCTCTTTTATAAAAAAAAAACTTGACTTTATTTAATAACAGAACCGACAATGTATTTTAAATCATCTTCTCAGATGTTCATAATTCATTCTTCATCTAGAGTTTATGCGTTCGGTTTTGCACTGCTTGTCAAAGAAAAAGAACAACAAAAGATGGATGTATGTGGCTGCAAGAAGGAAAGAGATGGCTTAGGAGGTCAGCGGACATCAAAGGAGGGAGTTATGTGTCGGGCAACGCATTGATCAGCTTTCCTAGAGGGCAGCCTTTGACACACTGCCCATGACCCCCAAACCTTCATCAGTAGTATGGCACAGGATGGTAGTATGGCAAGTCTGCGAACAGTGCCAATTTCTATCACAGCCTGGATGTAGGTCTGCAACTAATCACTTCAGGTGGTGACATGACAAAGTGCTCAAAAACTGGCAGAAGTGGTTAAAGAAAGAGACAGCCAGTGATAAGTGGGAGTCAGCAGCAGTTCCAGTTCCTGTGGAGAGAGGCAGAGGTGGCATGTATGAGCAGCAAGATTAGAAAGTAGTTTTTGCCTTTGTGGCTAATGGCCATTGAAGCTATTTTAGGCTCGTTAATGGCTATTTAATGTAATAAACACTTACACTGTTGCTGCATTTAGTTATGTTCTGTGGTATTTGATACTTGTTGAATGTACAGATTTTGTTGCTAATAGGCTGAGGCATACATTACTGTAATAAATTATCCATTATGAATGTATATCAAGCTCACAGGGGCCCTACTGTGCTCAGTGACGCATAACAAAATGTGTTTCTGCATTACACAAATATGGCTAAGATGCTTCTGTGAACCAAAAGTACATTTTGTCACATAGACGGCATATTTGGATGGGACTGAGAGATGCTCACTTATAATCAAGTGAAAACAGGAATCGATCATTTGTATTTATTTACTTCCCTCAATGTATTTTTCCAATCCTGCTCAGCACAAAATTGTGTCTGTATTATCTCTAGGCAACCCAAACATCTTGTATAAATTGTGTTTTTGTCCCTCAGTGTGTCCCTTATCCTTCGAACTCTTGTGTTTCCTCTGGTTTCTGTCTTCCCGTGGTGTAGGCTGTCAAATGATGACAACAATTATACATGACTGTGTAGTTTGCAATGAACTTTAATGCAGAGCAGAGTAGTTTCTGTCTTATTTTCAGACATTAATATGAGGAGCGTTGTTTTACATCTATACCCAAAAACTATGAGCATTTTGGAAGTTTAGTGAAACTCATTATGTCAAATGATTTTCACACTCATATAGAAAGTCAGTGCTGTTTATCGAGATTAGATCGGTGGATTTATGAGCATTTAAAGGTACATTGGCTTGTATTTATGATAGAGTGACAGATTGTGTTGTTGAGCCTCAGTGTAACCCCCCAGGGAAATCCCATGACACCCTTTACTGCACTTAAATCTCAGCAATAACAGAAAATACCCTCTTTTGGAGAACATTAATAATTAAAAAAAAGTGCTTAAATTTAACTGTGACACTATGATACACTGAACTGAACACAGAGCTTAGTGTAACAAAGGTTTACAGGCTAACAGAGAATTAGACTGAACGTATGGTCACAGTATGGCCATTTGTCCTATTTTTAATAGAAAACAGCTGTTTTTGTCAACAGCCATGCTGGCCAGGACAGAAGGGAGGTCAGCAGAGGGTGAAGTAGTTCAAAACTCGCAGTGTTAAAGTGAATGGAAATATTCACATTGGAAATTAATAACTCATTACATTATTTAGTAATGTTAGTTATTCTCCAAGAAAAAAAGAAAAACATGAAGTCTAAATGATGCTTAGTAGTAGTTATCTGTTCCAATATTAAGCAGGGACACTTTTCATGTTACTCTGCTGCTGCCCATGGGCTTGATGAATTGATGAATAGACACAGTGTAAATAAATGAAGCGAAAAGCTACAGATGTGGCTTCACACATAACGACTTGATACATGAAGGCCTGATTTGGAATTCAGATCATTTAATTTACACCTTAATGACTTGTTCTCACTTTTTCAGTTTTCAGGAGAAATTTTTAGGAGTATTTTGATAAATAATTAATTTTCTAATCAGCTCTTTGCAGCCAGTCCCTCAGTCATTAAAGGCTAACTAACTCAATGAAAGTGTATTTCCCACCCCTCGTTGACAACTTCCCTTGGCAGGTGGATAAATTTACTGCTAACTATAGCTATCAGAGCAGTGGATAAATCTAAGCTAACTATAGCTATTAAATGCCTCGGGGATCTCTCAGCTTCACTCCCACTGCTGCATGCACATGTACGCTGGATTCTTTACCTTTAGGACAGCGTTATTTCTTGAGGTTAAGTTGAATGCTTTCACTGCAGGCTTGCCAAACATACAAAGAAGAGCACCTCAAGTAACCAATAGATTATTATAGTAGTATGTACAGAAGTATCCACCTGAACATTTTTGTTATTCTTTCTTCAATATGCACATGAACAAAGTATAATTAAAGTATCAATAAGGGAAGAATTTTGTGTATTTTTATTTTTAGCGAAACCTGTTGTTGAAGTAAAATTTAAGTAAAACCAGGAACGTTTTCAAAGTTTGCTATTAACCTGTCGAATAGTAATAATATTATAAAATGCCTGGAAAAAAGTATGAATACACATCACAAAACTGTTGTGATACAAGATCTAAGAGAACCAATATTCACCTTGAAGCAACCCAAAAATATGTTCATTGTAACATATAGCGAGATAAATCAAAGGGAATCTGAGCACAGGTACATTAATTGGCCTTTTGCTTTTTTTTTTAAATTATCAGTTGTTAATTTTTGTAAATCATGTAAATTCTCTCCAAAAACTTAATTTAAAGATAAGTAAACATGACAACTTTACCTCATCCACCAAAGAGGTGACACCATAACAGCTTTGTGCACACATCAGTGAGCTTGGAAAGTGATGCCAGTAATAATAAGCAGTGTTGGTCAAGTTACTTGAAAAAGGTAATCAGTAACTAATTACTGATTAGTTCCCCAAAAAGTAATCCCATTACTTTACCGATTATTTATTTTCAAAAGTAATTAATTACTTAGTTACTTAGTTACTTTTATAAAACACGATTTACAACCTGAATAGGTGATAAAGCGATAGATCTTTCAGCCCAATTCTACTTTTTCTGCATAATCCATCATACAAAATGTAATCAAATGGAAAAGTCTCTTTTTAAAACTTGTTTTATTAGTTTTAATCTTTTGCATCAAGCAAAAATTAAATTATATGCAACATTCTCTGACTGGAAGAAATTTGTTTAAATTTTAAACCTATTTTCTGCACATTCCAGCACATAAAATAAAATATTTTTTTGTGTTTAACTCACTCTTTTAAATAGATGCAAGTAAAACACAGCAGAAAATAACTAAAATCAAAGACTAGTGGTCCTGTTGCTCTATTTTCACCTGTAAAGCAGGAGTGGGGTCGGTGGTGCTCAGTCTGTAAGGATGAATTTCAAAGTTGAAATGCATCTTTCTTTTATGTTATGTTAAATTTGTTTTTGAGTCATTTAAAGGAATGTTTAGTTGG
This sequence comes from Maylandia zebra, assembly GCF_041146795.1. Lineage (NCBI taxonomy): Eukaryota > Metazoa > Chordata > Actinopteri > Cichliformes > Cichlidae > Maylandia > Maylandia zebra. The sequence goes on along the minus strand of NC_135179.1, from coordinate 18,940,139 downwards.
ATTTCTTCTATCCCTCCTCTAGCCAACCTTCTATTTCCCTCCTTTGTCTCTGTGTGACACTTTCTGTAATAGACAGCAGCCGCTGAGGACAAAGGGTGCACTTCAGGGCTATCCACCAGGGACACTGGTGGTCAGAGGCACTAAAAGTCTGATGGACCCCAGCTGGGACAGAGCTGTCGCTTCCACTCAGCCATCCGGGCATGAGGAGGGTCGGTCTCAGACAGATACGACCTTGAGAGAGTGTGCTGCTGACCTCCAGTCGATATGACAGGGAGAGAGAGAGCAAGAGGCCGAGAAGGAGAGAGCGGATGGATGGGAAGAAAGAACTGGATGTTGACTGAAGTGGGGCAGATAGGAAAGGATTCATTTTGACAATAAGAGTGTGTTTGAGTGAAGTGATACGCAAGCTTAAAAGTTGTAAATATTTTTGTGCACAAATCTTTCAAACATCATGTTTCTCTCGCTCTCTCCATCTCTGTGCTTAGACTTTTTAAATTAATTTGTTCTAGCATCAGCCCATAATAATCAATTTCACAGCATGTCAGAGCACATTAACATTTAGTGTAATGCATGTTTACTCCCCAGCCTCGTCTGACTAGTGTAAAACAATCACAAACTGATGGTTGATTTATTGAGTTATATCACTGTCTTGATTTCCACATTGATTAAAGAGTTACTTTTTCGTTAATTTAAAAAGCCTCAAGCATTTGTGACTCTTTTAGACAAATAAAGGTAGAAAATGAAACTAAAAAAGCATTTTATAAATAACTAACAGACAAATAAATATATCATACCCCACTAAGAGACTTCCTCACCAGTCTTCTTGACTGACAGTGCTCAGTGTCCCTCTTCTTCTCTCTATCAGTGTAAATGTCTCACTTGCCTGTCATTTTCTCAAGTGGCACTTGTCTGTCATCTTTTAGCTCTGCATCAGTTTGATGTCTGTCAGTCAGTTCTGTGTGTGTGTGTGTGTGTGTGTGCGTGCGTGTCTGTGTGTTTGAGCCTGTGTGTGTAGGTGTGTCCCTGCATGGGTTCATCTTTGTGCATTTGCATCTTTCTAGGTGGTCGTCTTATAGCTGGATATTTTCATGGTTCGGCATGGACATACTCCGATACAACTTTACATAACTTTTTTCTGATCACATGCTGCACTCGCAGATGCTCAAGAATGAAGGAAAAAAACTGCAGAAAGTTCTTTTTTTTTTGTTGTTATTTTTACTTTCCTGCTGGAAATAATCGCCAGTGTAATTTTTAGCATCTCACTGCAGTGGATCAACGTTCAGTATTTGCTCTGTCAGTACAAATAAAGGAAAACAGTGAAAAGTGGTTCATTTATTAAGTCCAATCATGTCTGGGACTCTTACACCCTTAGTGGTCAGCAGTACCATAGACTACACATTTCTTTTAATCTCATCATAAAACAAAATACTGCGAGTTCTCCCTCCTAAATGTCTTCTTGGTCTTTGATTGTCTTCCATTGTTAAGGCTTAGTAGCACTGTGAAAACCAAACTCCTTCAAATAATTGTTATATGGAAGCAGGCAAAACCCATCATGTGTTATTACATAGAGACATATAAAGAAGACACTTCCGAATGCTTATTCTTAAAGGGTCTTAAGACTTTTTATATGGTGGATCCCCTTTCTGACACAACCCCAAAGAGGTTGATGCATGTTGATCTGTTTTGTTTGCTGAACTGGTCCAACAATAAACTTGTTACACGATTTTATCCTAAACAGAGAGCCTCGGCCTCTGAGGCCTCTTTCATAGTGAGCCTGGTGGGCACCTGTTGGATGTCTTAGCAACACTTCCTCTACTCCTTTTCTGAGTGAACAACCCCAAAGATATTTGTGTCTCTTCCCAGGATCAAACCACATACCTTTTACTTGTTTAGTCACTGTGGAAACTACTCTGTAAACACACGATGTCCTTAAAGGGTTAGTGAATAAATAAGTTATGGTGATATTAGAAGCTCCATTTGAAATAATAACATTTTGGTGCCTGCACATTTCAAAAAGTTTGGACAGAGGCAAAAATAAAAAAAATGTTGTTGAACAAGCAAACATGCTGCAAAGGTAGCGAAAGGAAAAAGTTATATAAAATATATATGTTCAACACGGGTTAAAACTGCAGTGCAGAGAAAAAAAAATGAAGACAAGATCTAAAACAGCCACCGCTCATCTGTGTCCAGCCTGCAAAACTGTGTTGTGTTTAGTATGATCAAAAATTGAAATTCTACCATTAATGTGGAACAATATATAAAGAGTTTGGAGTGATATGCTGTCTTTGAGGTGATGTCTTATTCAGGAATTCCTTTCTGATTTTCAGCAAGACACAGCGAAAGCACAATCTGCACCAGCTGCACCAGCTTAACTTAAGTTCAGGTCAGACCTGTCACACGCGGAGCATTATATAATGAAAAATATGGCAAAGGATGAAATCCTGTATCAACAAAAATGGGAAGATGTCTCACTTTGAAGACTACAGCACTCGGTTTCCTCAGTTTCCAGACATCGATAAAAGAAGTGATGCAATGCAGTAGAAAACATGTCCCTGTCCAAACTTTTTGAAAACATGGTACTCTTATCAAATTCACTCATGCACTTCAAATACAGAAGTGTATACTTTTAAAAAACTGTAAGCTTGTCTTTGTACAAATCCACTTTGATTTGCAGTTAATACAGGGACATTATTGTTCAATAAAGACTGATTTAATTTATCAATGTAATACTTTGTTTTATTACTACAGTAAGCTCCTTTACAGTTTTTTATTAGCTGTAGTAACCACAGTGTCACTTCCCTGCTCTCAGTCACAGTGATGCTTTCAGTCTGATCCTGATCTGTGTTCTGCTGCTTTTCCATTGTTTTGTCTGCTCATCTGTCTGCGAGTCTGCATGATGTCAGTCTGACTCCATCTCCATTTCCTCTGATCCAGGCCTTTTGTGCGGCTGCATGTTTACACGCGCACACACGCGTCACATATGGGTATGTGTGATCTCATCAGTTCCCACCTCCGGTTCTCCAAATCGGATTCTTCTCGGAGTTATTTATAGCTGTTGTGGCCCACTCCACCATGTGCATCGCATCATGACCTGTGCTCCTACCTGCCTTTGGGGAAAAGGGGCAGCATGGGTTTATCAGGTGACTGTGTCTGTGTCCTCTCTGTAGCTTATTTTCATAGTCAAGAGAAATACTTGATTACTCACTGTGTATTTCAAGGTTTTCAGTTGGAGTTAACTCATTTGTCTCATTCAGTGCCAGCACAAGTCATCTGAAGTGCTGCATTTTATGCTGTGTGGTACACGGAAGAATTTCCAGGTGTGCATTTCTAAAATGCTTAACTGATTAATGTGATAGCCAAATAGACTACATTTTCTACATTTTTTTTCCACCTACATGCAAGTTTGTTCTTACTTTAAGTGCAGCATTACAGCAGTCCAATGAGTTTAATATATTTTCCACTAAAGGTTGAAGACAGATAATGGCCTCCCAGTAAGTTTTTAATGAAAGTAGCTGTAAAAAAAAAAAAAAAAGTTATTTAAAAAACAGAAGATGCAGACATGAATTAAAATTTTCCTCCATGACACTAGAACACCTACTAATGTTCTCGCCTCCTATCTATTGGCATGAGACACGTGTGGCGGGTCTCTAACCACATAAATAAAATGCTGTGTTCAAGCTTGTGTGGCAACAAGGTGGCTTTCACACACTGGTGCCCTCATAAACAAATGTTTATGAGAATGCATATATTTATTGGAAGATGTAATTACATACTAATCTATTTATATTTATAAGTACAATATTATTTTTTTCTATTAAATAAACTTACAAAATGACTGACTGTTCAGCTAACTGTTGTGCCCATGTCACATTTCTTACTTTCTTCTATCATTTCAAATATCAGCTCTCATATTTTACTCTGACACGTGCCTCTGCACTTCAAGCCTGATTAGAGAGACAGTGCTGTCTTTGGATGCCTACTGAAATCCACACTGTAAATATATAACACTATTTTCTTCCCCGATATTTGTACATTTGATATTTTTGAATACCGTTCATATGTATATAGTGCCACAGAACGATGCACCTCACCACCCTCCTTTCTTTCCCTCATGTCTGCACTGAGCAGGAGATGCTCTGTATCCCATTGTACATGTGTATAGTGACAATAAATGGCATTCTATTCTATTCTGTTCTAATGACAGGACTATTTTTAAACCCCAGCATTAGCAAAGTGATCAGAAGATGTGAGTATAAATGATCATATCACAATGACCAGACTTAGAAAAAGTAACGCTTAATAGGAAACATGAGGTTTGTTTTGGAGTAAGCACTTTATTACTTTTCACCCCAATAATGTGTGGCTGGTCTCAAGAATTCAGATTTTTCCTTCTCATAAAAAAATCTAATTTCTTTTACTTGCCCAATGGTTGGGACAATCTGTTACTGACAACAATCCCGTTACTTGAAAATGATTTTAAATGTAATTGCACTGGTTGAGCTCACAAGTTCAACAGCCTTACATTGTGTACTTGTTAGTTTACACAACAGTCCATGATCAGCTGACTTTTACAGTAACTGAAGGAGATACAGTAGTGGAACAAATGACAACTGCATGTCTACATATTGAAAATCGGGGTAACTTAGCTGCCTTTTTAAACTTTAGGGCACTGTCATCAAATTAACTATGAAGACAGCGGGTCACATGAAAATAAATGAGATCAAGATTAACATAGAAATCTAGAAAACAATGGCTGATTAGGAGTATAACCAATCACACTGCAAGGTTTTATTTAGCCTGGATTTGGACGTCTCTTCAGACAACTGTAGTAAAGTATATTTACTCAAAGGATGGGAGAGTAACAGGAAAAAGGATTAGAAATAATTACTCTCTGGAAGGCATGCTCAACTCTTTTCTGAAATAACCACTCAGTCTGCATGCGTGAGTTTGTATGTGTGTTTGCTCTGCAGAATGCTAATGGCTCGCCATAGCTTTCCCAGCCATGTTAATATGGTTTGTCAGGTCCACAATGTAATATCAGAGAGACAGTGGTTCACAAACTAAGCTGTGTGTGATGAAGCACAAGCAGCATTGTGTACATGTTTCTGACTGTGTTACCATATGTGTTATATTCACTGGCACAATGTAAGAGATAAAATTGGAACGCCTGTCTGTGTCCTTTTTAAGGGATACGTGGGGCAGGGTGAAAATAGATGGTTGTAAGTGTGTGTGTATGCCGGTTTGTGTGTGGCTTTATGTTCAACCCAGACCTGGGGAATTGATGCTGTGCGTTGTGTCCATGACGACAGCTTCTTTCTCTCTCCCTCTTTATGTCTCTCACCCTCTGTCAGTCCATTTCTCTCTTGCTTGTTCTCTTTGGTGACAGTTGACAGATTTAACACAATAGAGCATTTGACTGGGCCTGGCTGTCTGAGACAATCATGGCTTCCTCTGCTTCCCTTTCGTCCCCTCTCCTCTGTTATCTATATTATATGTGATTTCCCGATGTAAACAACCGGTTGCACGTATTGACTCGTATACAAAGATGCTCTATGTGCGCGTAAAGATTCTCAATATCCACCGTGTTTGCATGTGATTGTGCTTAATGCATTTTTATCCGTGGTCATCAATAGTGCGCTATCCCCCCTCTGTGACTTTGCAGGGCTTTGCGTGTGCAGTACAGGCAGGTTTGTCCTTTGGTACAGGTTGGATCATTTTGTGCCTTTTGATTAGCTGCTGACTCAGCGTGGCATCAGCTCCACGTGCTTGCTGTCATTGTCCTATTGTCCTGTTGTCCATGAGACATTCATTTAGATATCACCAGATGGGTTATATTATATTTGTCCTTGCCTAGGCTGTATGAGTCAGTCAAAGTAATGAACAAGGAATTCAACTGGCAGTCGACCTTTTTAACAGGGAAGATATCAGAGAAGGTATTAAACCTGCTGTAATTAGGAATTTATTTTGCGTTTTGTTGCTGGTCAGGGCTTTTATTTTTAAAATGGTCGATTAAAGCTGTGAGTCTAAGTTATTTACAGGAAAAACAGTTGGTCTTCCTATTTGTAATGTTGTACACATGGCTGACTTTAAGGTTAAGCTAATGAGGCGATGTTAATGATTTGGCAGCAACTCAAAACTTGTTCATGCTTTTTTCTGGTTAGTGGGTGTGTAAATGACATTGAAGGGCACATAAAATCCACTTACCAGAACATTCGTTACACATTCAAGTGTGTTGTAGGTTTTATTTTATGTGCAAGAGGGCATGTGTGCTTTCTTTGCTTTGAAATATCTATAAATACTTTAATCTGCACTGACCTCTAGTGGACGATGTTTGAAGTTGCGCTTGTTTTGTTGAAAACGTCCAGTGAGGAGGTGTGTGGCTGATTATTTTACGTTTCTGTGCTGTGATTCCCTCTTGCAGTCCATGAGCTCACAGTACACCCACACTTTCCAGTAGTAAGGCACACTTTTGCAATATTTTGTAATTCTCTTTCCTCTCTCACAGTCTACCTTTCTTCCCCCACAACCTTCTTTCCCATTCTCTTTCTTCTCTCCCAGTAGGTTTTCTCACCATCCAGCACCTGCTCGCCGGCACTATGAAATTGAAAAGTCACTCATTCTGCATTCAATATGATATGGTATAAATAATACATTGTTTATTTCTAACCATCACGCGCCAGACTGGTTTTGTACTTTTGTTTTTGCATGGAGAGTTCAAAATTGGAAATTTCCTACATTCTTATCTCTGTGTTTTCAATCAGCTGTGTTGCCATTTTCTGTTGCTGCACTTGTTGCCTGTGCACTGTGCTTGCAGACTTTTGTCACCGTTCCACATGCATTGTGCGCTGCCACGGGGCATAACGAGAATAATATATCAGCGGTAATTTACAAAACACACTGTCAGTGCACATATTAGACATAAATGAAAGACATAGAGAGACTCATTCAGTCTTGCTGAATAGGTAATTGAGAGTAGGTGTCTTTTTTTTTAACCTTTTTCATTAGTACATGAAACCTGAGGGTGAAAAAAAACATGCCTTATCAAAACAGGTGGTGCATGTTTGTTCATGTATAGATGCACACAGTACATGGGAAAAAACATTATGTCACGCCCACAGGAAAGAAAGAGATACACGATTGTGCTACCACAAAATACAGCTGTTTCATAATACAAGCCAAACATTGCCCACCTGTGTTGGTTATGTGGGCTCTGCAGTCACTGGTCATAATGAGCAACTCCGAGGAGAGCATTGGAGGTTTTTATGCATTCATCCTCATTTCCATATTCCCTCTGTCTTACTGGCTGTTCATGAAGAAAGGTGAGTGTCACTCTTAGAAAGATTTAAAGATTTCTGTAGATCTCATTCTCTTAATTTGTTTAAGGTTTGTTGAAGGTGCTATTTTAAGCAGAAATCTGTATCATAAACTTATTGAAGGGTTAATGAAAGATTTAAAGGATCCACCAAGATCCAGGATCTGTTACATGAGAAACACTTTAAAGTGCTTTGAAGATCATAGCTGCCGTTATAAGGTGCTATATAAATGCAGGCCATTTACAACTCTGCTACTTATGGAACTGCATTTCTGGCTCACTGGAAATCCCTTTTAACATGGCAGATTTAGTAGGAATGGCAAGTGAATGGATATTTCACTTCATATTTAGTCTCCATGCTAATGAGAAGCAAAATGTTACAGATAAAACAAAACAAAAATGAGATTTAGGAAATCAGCGAGGTATTGTTGCATTGGCGAATAGTACTATTTGTAGGTGATTTATTGTTGATGTATTATAATTTTACTAACTTGCATAACATATTAACACTATTAGGGGAGTGAGGGGCGTGTCAGTTGGGCTATTTATTGCAAGGGATGAAAAAGAAGAGAAGCTGCGATTATTTAGGTACATGGATGTTATACAGTAAGGTAATGAAACTGAATGGAAAACGAACTGAATGTGATGCTTCTTCCCTTGATGCCTACAAGTCCGCATGAGTGTCTGGTTTAGCATTAAAATACCTGATCTTTGCCCTTTGTGCCCACTAGATGTCCCAGTCTAGCTGATTTGGAATTTAAGAACGTCCATATTCTTCCTCCCAACCCCCAAGTCAGACCTGTTCAGTGATGTTGTGTAGTATTTTTACTGATTATACTGTCACATAATAAGGCAGTTACACAAAAGATGACATGTTTGGCCATACAGGCACATTTATAGTGATTAAACGACCATACTTTATGTTTATCCTTGTATTTATATGTTAAAAAAGTGGAAACAAAATAGGTTTGTGTGTGTATTTTTTCTTAGGCACGTTAAGTCAAGCGTTATTAATGCAGAGATCAATAGTAATGTATACATGACAGGGTCAGTACAGCAAAACATCTCCATAGAGCCCTTAAGAGCAATATAAGCATGTAGCCTGTCATAAATCTTCATTCCTTCAATCAATGTACCCCGAGGTGATCTGATCTCAAATGTCAGCTCACGCATCCATAATAATCCCCTGAGTCTTAAGTTTGACATATAGAAAGAATGGTAAATGGTTAATGGCCTGTATTTATATAGCGCTTTACTAGTCCCTAAGGACCCCAAAGCGCTTTACATATCCAGTCATCCACCCATTCACACACTGGTGATGGCAAGCTACATTGTAGCCACAGCCTGGGGCGCACTGACAGAGGCGAGGCTGCCGGACACTGGCGCCACCGGGCCCTCTGACCACCAACTCGCAACTCTTGAGCCACGATCGCCCTCCATAAATACAGACGACACATGTCAGTAAATTCACTCGAGTCTATTAGAAAAGCCATAAACCTATCAGTACAAATGAGAACAACACTCTCCACAGTTTAGCGCCTATCAGTTGTCTAGCTTCCCCTCAGTGCTTATGTCTCACAGCATCTCTCACGGTATATTTAGCAGCAGAAGAAATTTGGAAAAATCAATAGTAGGCTGGGAAGTTTGTGATTTATTTTTAAACATAAGTGATTCCAGTCTTCTCATAATATGGTTCATACTAGAAAAAGAGAGCAAATAAGGTTTGGCTTTTAAGGTCTCATTAGTCTGCGATGTCTCAGCAGGGAACACACAAAGTAACCTCAGGCACCATATACTTACCAGACTGTATGGAAATTAGCCTTTCTTCTAGCAAAGTTCTCCACATAACTCCATCCCTACTATTTGTAGTTTCTACTATTTCATAAATGATATTCATTTATGAAATCATACCAGATACATATCTATAGTAGCGAACTAGAACCTGTATCATCTTATAGATGAATCTCTGTAACACTGTTGCAGATTGAACTAATTGCCTTTCAAATGGTTAGTGAAAAAACAGTTATTGATAGAGATTTTTTTTTTAACTATATGGATTAGTGAGTCGTGCATGGAGTTTATTCTTGTTCATATCAAACCAGTTTAGTCCACTTTTATTATAATTTGAAGATGCATAAACATATGTAAACTACAACGTGACAGAATATTTGTGGGATCTCTCATTTTCTTACCCATTTTAAGTTAATGGGCCATATGTGTACATACATAAAAATTCTCAAAGACTTTCTTGAAGTTTTAATGTGATGTTTATTTAGTTCATAAATTGAAAGTTGAAAATGTATCCACATTGTCTTAATACTAGCCTTTCAACTCTGCAGAGAGAGAAGAAGACTATTTTACTTCTGCATGGATCAGGCCTTTATTTCATGGTTTTACTGGGCTGTGAACACCATGCACAACATTTGGACAGCTCTTAAACTGAAGCGTGAGCATATGTAGATACTTTTTGGTTTAATATAGAAGTTTAAATGCAAAATGATCTCAATAACATAAAGAAAGAAGTCACACATTACATGAAAAACATAAAAACGGCTATTTATAATTTATAATTCAGACAAATTCAAGAGTATTTTCTATTCTAATGACCATTCATAAAATAGTGGCAAAACAGTTTATGCAGTATACACTATTTGTATATGCTGTATTTGTAAGCTGTCGATGGCACTGTAGTGTGATGGAGCTCGAAGTCTAACTGTGTGTAATTTTGGACCTGTTGCACCGAGTTTTTGAACTTAATGAGCTTTTTGATTGAGAGGGTCG